>NC_040083.1:92454852-93079852 GCF_003369695.1 Bos indicus x Bos taurus | reverse complement strand
GATGCTTTTGAACTGTGGTGTTGGAGAAGACTCTTGAGAGTCTATTGGACTGCAAGGAGATCCAACCAGTCCATCCTAAAGGAGATCAGTCCTGGGTGTTCTTTGGAAGGACTGATGCTAAAGCTGAAACTCCAATACTTTGGCCACCTGATGTGAAGAGTTGACTCATTGGAAAAGATCCTGATCCTGGGAGGGATTGGGGGCAGGAGGAGAAGGGGACGACAGAGGATGAGATGACTGGATGTCATCTCTTACTCTATTGACATGAGTTTGAGTAGACTCTGGGAGTTGGTGATTGACAGGGAGGCCTGGCATGCTGCGATTCATGGGGTCACAAAGAGTCAGATATAACTGAGTGACTGAACTGAACTGAACCGAATTTTCTATTTTGTATATACACAATGTTCATGTATACATTTATTTGTTGATTGACACTTAGTTTGCTTCAATGTCTTGTCTATTGTAAATAGATCAGGTAATGTATTTTTAATAAAATGATAATAATCACTTTCTAATAAATTAGAAACATTTAAAATGATTATATTTTTGACTTCTGCCATAATAAATTGTAATTAATTGCATCAAAGTGCCAGTTAGTGAAATACATATAAGAAAATGTAAGCTTCTTCAAAACTGCAAGAAAAAAATTAAAGTTTGTGAAGATGTATATAGACCTTCCATAAAATTCCTACATGCATACACACACACACGTACATATCACCCTGACTAATAGTGAGTGGAGGAGGTAGTAGAGGTAGTTGTGATGTGTTGTATGTATTTGTGTGTTCTCAGATTTACTTGTCTTAAGGTTACAAACATTAGAGTTGCAGCATTAAACATTTCAAAACAATCCAAAATGCCTAAATATGGTGGCACAGAAAGAGCAAATATATTAAGTATATAACACAAATTATGTTTAATTATCAGAATCCTTCTCAGTAAAAGCTACCAATTCTATTAGAGACACAAGTGATATTTTATTTTGGAAAGATAAATGTTATAAGGAATATTAAGAATTTTTAACCAATTCCTTAAATGTAATCAGAAACAGATATATTAACTCCAAACTGAAAGTTAATTCATGAACTTGTAATTTGTCATGTAAATATGTTTTATATTAGCTTTAGTTGCACGATATAACTAAAGTTGATGGAAAGCCTAATTATGAATAAGACTTTGCAGTTACACTTTAAACTGAAGAATGCAGATACCTCAGAAATGTTTTCTGAATTGACTTATTTCTAAAATATAATATACTATTACAAAATTTATAATTAGCCTATATAAAATTTGTTTAATATATAGAGACAAAGTGAAAAGGAATGCCATTTCAAGTTTACATTTGTTTAAATCAAGTACCAACTGCTTCTATACACAAAAATGACACTAAAAATACAGTGATACACCAACTACCAAAGATTCTATCAAACAGTATTTAAAATGATATGTTTAGTCTCCAGATGGAAGTAACTAAAAATTGAGGTTAATATTCCTATTTTATATCCCTTCTTTAAAAGCTAAAAACATGACATAACCTAGAGAAATAAAATGTTCAAAGGTAAGAATTATGAGAAAGAGAGCAAATAAAACACAATTTTCTATATGGAATTAAATCAATTAGTCATGGTGAAAGTCTCAGTGAAAGAGATAAGATTAGATGATGCAATAAGAAAAGCATGACATCTAGAATCAATGTCATCCAGATTCAGTTCAGTTCAGTTCGGTCACTCAGTCGTGTCCAACTCTTTGCGACCCCGTGAATCGCAGCACGCCAGGCCTCTCTGTCCATCACCAACTCCCGGAGTTCACCCAGATTCACGTCCATCGAGTCAGTGATGCCATCCAGCCATCTCATTCTCTGTCGTCCCCTTCTCCTCCTGCCCCCAATCCCTCCCAGTATCAGTCTTTTCCAATGAGTCAGCTCTTTGCATGAGTAAGCTTTAATTTCAACAAATCTAAAATACTATAATATCTATTTTATATGGTTATAATAAGGATTAGATTAGATAGTATTTGTTAAGTTCCTTGTGTATAATACTCACTATATAAAGAGATATAATTTTCTTAAACTTTTTGATATCTTATTTTTCCAAATACTATCACTATTAATAGCAATAATAGGGATAATATAATACATCTTAACATTTAATGAGTACAATGATAAATCTTTCACTACTAATACTATATAGTACATATACTACTGGTAATATATACCTGATATAGGGGAAAAGTGATTCATTCATTACATATTGCCCTGTGTGTGTTAGTTGCTCAGTCATCTCTGACTCTCTGCAATCCCATCCAGCTCCTCTGTCCATGGAATTCTCCGGGCAAAAATATTCAAGTGGGTAGCCATTCCCTTCTCCAGGGGATCTTCCAGATCCAGGCATTGGACCTGGGTTCAATTTGCCCTAATAACCCCAATTTTATAAGTGAGAAAACCTAAGCTAACCCCCTCAAAAGACCTAAGTAAAACAATTAAGGTTACTCAGCTAGTAAGAAGTAAAGCCAAAATATGAAACCAAGATGACTGGCACCAACGAACCCAAGTTTAGCCTCTCTTTGAGGGGCACAGGATAGGGAATGTTTTAAAACTGTCATTGTCTACAAAAATAAAGATTTGAGAGAACATAGGGAAAACACTCTCTGACATACATCACAGCAGGATCCTCTATGACCCACCTCCCAGAATATTGGAAATAAAAGCAAAAATAAACAAATGGGACCTAATTAAACTTAAAAGCTTCTGCACATCAAAGGAAACTATTAGCAAGGTAAAAAGGCAGCCTTCAGAATGGGAGAAAATAATAGCAAATGAAGCAACAGACAAACAACTAATCTCAAAAATATACAAGCAACTCCTACAGCTCAACTCCAGAAAAATAAATGACCCAATCAAAAAATGGGCCAAAGATCTAAATAGACATTTCTCCAAAGAAGACATACAGATGGCTAACAAACACATGAAAAGATGCTCAACATCACTCATTATCAGAGAAATGCAAATCAAAACCACTATGAGGTACCATTTCACACCAGTCAGAATGGCTGCAATCCAAAAGTCTACAAATAATAAATGCTGGAGAGGGTGTGGAGAAAAGGGAACCCTCTTACACTGTTGATGGGAATGCAAACTAGTACAGCCACTATGGAGAACAGTGTGGAGATTCCTTAAAAAACTGGAAATAGAACTGCCTTTTGATCCAGCAATCCCACTGCTGGGCATACACACTGAGGAAACCAGAAGGGAAAGAGACACGTGTACCCCAATGTTCATCGCAGCACTGTTTATAATAGCCAGGACATGGAAGCAACCTAGAGGTCCATCAGCAGATGAATGGATAAGCAAGCTGTGGTACATATACACAATGGAGTATTACTCAGCCATTAAAAAGAATACATTTGAATCAGTTCTAATGAGGTGGATGAAACTGGAGCCTATTATACAGAGTGAAGTAAGCCAGAAGGAAAAACACCAATACAGTATACTAACGCATATATATGGAATTTAGAAAGATGGTAACGATAACCCTGTATACGAGACAGCAAAAGAGACACTGACGTATAGAACAGTCTTATGGACTCTGTGGGAGAAAGGAGAGGGTGGGAAGATTTGGGAGAATGGCATTGAAACATGTAAAATATCATGTATGAAACGAGATGCCAGTCCAGGTTCAATGCACGATACTGGATGCTTGGGGCTGGTGCACTGGGACGACCCAGAGGGATGGTGTGGGGAGGGAGGAGGGAGGGGGGTTCAGGATGGGGAACACATGTATACCCGTGGTGGATTCATTTTGATGTTTGGCAGAACTAATACAATTATGTAAAGTTTGAGAATAGAATAAAATTAATTAAAAAAAAATAAAGATTTGAAATATAGTAGTTACATGCATTTATACTTCATATAGACCACAATAGGAAAATAGAACTTGTAAATTAGTTAAAATTAATTCACCCATATCTCTGAATATCTGAAGAGTCCTATTACAACCTCTGTAGGTGGCATAGCAAGTGCATCAGCAGGCTGACTCACACTGTGTTTTTTGTTTTTTGTTTCTTTAGCAGAGCTGATATATGTCCTTGAGGCAAATGGTATGATATCACTCCACCTCCATCTCTGGCCTTGAAAAGATATCTACAGGTAATTTCATATGTATTTAACAATCTAATACTGTTACATTATTCAGATATGAGGTTTGCCAGTCAGTCTTTGGGGCACTATGAAACAAAACTACTGTGGGATGACTTTCCACATGAGATGTTCACTTGATCTGGATTACACTAATTGTTATATTTAGCCCACACTAATTCTTAATGTTACTGTGGCTGCTCCACAATGCAATTTAAGTGCCCTTAAAGAAAAAAAAAATCATTTCACAAATGTAAAATGGATATATCAATCAATTACTGAAAAGTAGACCGCGTAATATCCTGCTTTATGACTTAAACTACAGCAGTAATATTAGTCATCATTACTGAGCACTTATCTTACGTAGGTGTATGTAGGTGTATGTCAGTCATATTACTGTGTGTTTGACAGACTTCAATCTCCATCTTCCTCTTCATTTGAATATATAAACTACTTGAGATTTATGGTCTCTAGCACTGCTCTTTTCCTTGTCTCTTTTTGCTGCCACCTGCTATCTTACAATTTACTTGTTTGTTTCTGACTCTCTGTTAACCTTTGACATTAATTCTTTTTACTGTATCTTCAGAGACCCCAAGGTTAGCTTATCCACAACTGAGTCTCTGGTTTCCTTGGTCTAAACTCTAATGAGCTTCACCTTTAATACACTTACGTCATCTATTCCCTCAGCTTACTCTGTAAATCATCATTACTTGGAAGTTTTCCACTAATTAAGTATTTAATTATTACTTCTTTACAATAACCCATCATCTGACAACATCTCCACCTTTCAACTTATTTCTGTTATTCCTTCTACCTTTCCTTGAAGCCCATTGACACTTCTCTCCACTTTTAAAGTATAGTATTATTTTTAATGATTTCTATTTACTGTATCTTAATTAAAATGTTTTCTGGATTTTGCAATGAACAATTAAGTGTTTCAAGCACTTTATTGTTTTTGTTCTAAAATCTATCCCTCCTTAAATAAACAGACTTTATGACTTTGATATCTGCCCAAAGGCAAGCAAAATGAGATTCTCTGCCAACATCACAGTGCACCTGGTTACCATTAGATTCTACCCAATGTATGTTAGATTAAATGGTTAGTTGACATAAACTTACATTGCTATCTCAACACTGCACTGAAATGAGAGTTGGAGCTATAGGTGGTCTCAGCAGAAGATGTTTGACGAGAATTCTATGTCTGATGAAGTTTATGTGCACATTGTACAGGAGCCAATTTTGCACATCCTGGATTTTTTGGCCCTACTACATGACTTACAAGTTGTGCCTGTGCCTAGCCTCATTTCCATTGTTATAGGATAGTTGTACTTCCAAATCAAGGGCAATCTAGTCACTGCTATTTGCCTTAGATTAGCTGCTGCTGCACTAAATTTAACCTTCTTAAAAACTGTTTTCAAAGGCTAGTGATTCAGTCAAGAAATAGAAGCTTCTGTTGGTTTATTGTCTACTCCAGTCCTTAAGAATTACGATTAGGGGGACATTAATTGAAGTTTTATATCTACCATTTTTTCTCCTACTTTTTCAGAAGTGACCACAGATCTGCAAATTTCCTGATTTTCTTTTCTACAAGTAAATGATTTGGCATATGAATGAACAGTTTCCAACTTTCAGGGCCATTTGGGGGTACTGCATGATTCTTATATTTGTTATTAATTTCAGTAGTTATCAGGATGTGGGAGAAGTGAATTTGTTTCCTTTCATTGTCATAATGTATTGTTAAATTGGTTTGCTAATACAGTTGATCTTTGAGTAACAGAGTTTGAATTGCATGGATCCACTTATACCCAGATTTTTTTCTATAGTAAATACTACAGACTGGCATGTCAGTGGTTATTGACTCTGTAAGATGTGGAACTGTAGACTGAGATTAGTAACTGTCACATATACAGAAGGGTGATTAAAAGTTACACAGGAATTTTCAACTGCAGTGAGGGTTGGCACCCCAATTTCTGCATTGTTCAAAAGTCAGATGTATTTTGTTGAGGATTTTCACATCTATGTTCATCAGTGACACAGAACTGTAATTTTATTTTCCTGTAGATTTTTTGCCATATTTTGGTATAAGTGTAAGCTGACGTCATAGAATGAATTCAAAAGTGCTTCTTCTTCAATTTTCTGAAATAGTTTGAGAAGAATAGTGTTAACTCCTCTTAGGTGTAATTATGGAGTAGGCAATGGCACCCCACTCCAGTACTCTTGCCTGGAAAATTCTAAGGATGGAGGAGCCTAGTAGGCTGCAGTCCATGGGGTCTTGAAGAGTCAGACATGACTGAGCGACTTCACTTTCACTTTTCACTTTCATGCATTGGAGAAGGAAATGGCAACCCACTCCAGTGTTCTTGCCTGGAGAATCCCAGGAACGGAGGAGCCTGGTGGGCTGCCATCTATGGGGACGCACAGAGTTGGACACGACTGAAGCGACTTAGCAGCAGCAGGTGTAATTAACCTGTGGAGCCATCTGGTCCTGTGCTTTTGCTTGTTGGAAGTTTATTGTTGTTGTTCAGTCGCTAAGTCACGTCCACCTCTTTGCAACCCCATGAACTGCAGAATGCCAGGCTCCCTGTCCTTTACTGTCTCTTAGAGCTTGCTCAAATTCATGTCCATCGAGTCAGTGATGCTATCTAATGATTTCATCCTCTGCTGACCTCTCCTTTTGCTTTCAATCTTTCCTAGCATCAAGGTATTTTCCAATGCTTTAGCTCTTCACATCAGGTGGCCAAAATATTGGAGTTTCAACTTCAACATCAGTCTTCCAATGAATATTCAGGATTGATTTCCTTTACAATTGAATGGTTTGATCTCCCTGCTGTCCAAGAGACTCTCAAGACTCTTCTCTAGCACCACAAATTGAAAGTATCAGTTTTTTGTGTGTGTGCTCAGGCATGTTTATGGTCCAACTCCCACATTCATATATTACTTATGGAAAAATCATAGCTTTGACTATATGGACCTTTGTTGACAAAGTGATATATCTGCTTTTTATACTGACTCAATATTATTGCTAGTAAGTGCTATACTCATATTTTATATTTCTTCCTGATTAAGTCTTCAAAGATTGTACATCTCTAAGAATTTATCCATTTTTTCTTGGGTGTCTATTTTGTTGGCATATAACTGTTCATAGTAATATTTTACATTCTTTGTAGTTCTCTAGTGTAGTTCATAATTTCTCTTTTGTTTATTATTTTAATTTCTTTTTAATTTATTATTTTATTTTATTTAAGTCTTTTCTCTTTTTTCTTGATGGGTCTAGTAAATTTGCTTTGCTCTTCAAAGAAACAGCTCTTAGTTTCGTTGATCTTTGTTATGTGTTTACATCTCTAATTCACGTACTTTTGCTCTGATCTTTAGAATTTCTTTCCTTCTGCTAACTTGGGATTTGTTTTTCTTTTTCTAGTTCCTTTAGGTATAAGGTTAGGTTTATTTGAGATATTTCTTGTTTCCTACAGTAGGCTTGTGTCCCTATAAACTTTCCTCTTAGAACTGCTTTTATTGCAACTCATACATATTGGATCACTGTGTTCCATTTTCATTTGTCTCCAGGTATTTTTAGATTTCTTAAGTGACTCACTGGATATTTAATAGCGTATTATTTAGCCTCCACATGTTTTCATTTTTATTTATTTATTTTTCATATTTTTTCCTTGTAGTTGATTTCCGGCCTCATACTATTGAGATTAGAAAAGATGCATCGTATGAGTTCAAACATTTTAAATGTACAGAGACTTGTTTTGTGGCCTAGCATGTGCTCTGTCCAGCAGAATGTTCCATGCACACTTGAAAAGAAAATGTATTCTGCTGCTTTTTATAGAGTGTTTTGCAGATATCTATAATGTGCCATTTAAGACCAGTGTTTCCTTATTGATTTTCAGTCTGGATGATCTATCCATTAATAAGGTCCTCTACAATTATTGTGTTAATGCCAATTTTTCCCTTAATGTGTGTTAATATTTGCTTTATATATTTAAGTACTCCTATGTTGGGAGCATATATATTTATAATTATTATATTTCTTGTTGGATTTACCCTATTATCATTGCATAATATCCCACTTTGTTTCTTCCTACAGTTTTGTTTTAAAGTACATTTTGCATTACTACACCAGCTTTTTTTTGTCCCTTTCCATTTGGATGAAATATCATTTCACTTCCAGTCTGCATGTGTCTTTAGATCTGAAATGAATCTCTTCTGCTCTGCATCTATACACGTCTTCTTGTTTTGATTCACTCACCCACCCTATATTTTTTGATTAGACCATTTAGTCCATTTTCATTTAAAGTCATTAGTGACAGGTATGCACTTATTGCTATTTTGCTCAATGTTTTCTGATAGTTTTATAGTTCTTTTATGTTATTTTCTTCTTTTACTATGTAACTTGATGATTATCTTTATTGTTATTTTTGAATTCCTTTCTCTTGTGTGTGTATGTATATCACAGAATTTTGGTTTATGGTTACCATTAAGTGTGTGTGTATGTGTGTGTGTGTGATATAATTTGATGTTTTTGTGTGTGTATCCCTTCCTCTGTAGATGATTTTACTGCTGTTGTCTTACAACCTTCATCTTAGCTTTATAAGTTATTGATCTACTACTTTACTGTATGTTTGCCTTTGCCAATGATATTTTTCCTTCTATAATTTTCTATTTTTAATTGTAATATTCTTGCTTTCTAACATTTATTTTTAAATTGTATTTTATATTTGACTATAGTATAGTTGCTTAACTATGCTGTATTAGTTTCAGGTGTGCAGAAAAGTGATTCACTTATACATTTGTTGTAAAGCCAGTTTAGTTGTGCTGAATTTTTTTAGCTTCAGTTCAGTTCAGCTCAGTTGCTTAATCGTGTCCAACTCTTCACAACCCCGTGGACCACAGCATGCCAGGCTTCCCTGTCCATCACCAACTCCCAGAGTTTACCCAAACTCATGTCCATTGAGTCAGCAATACCATCCAACCATCTCATCCTCTGTCACCTTCCTGTCCTCAATCTTTCCTAGCATCAGGGTCTTTTCAAATGAGTCAGTTCTTTGCATCAGGTAGCAAAAGTATTGGAGTTTCAGCTTCAACATCAGTCCTGCCAATGAACATCCAAAACTGATCTCCTTTAGGATGGACTGGTTGGATCGCCTTGCAGTCCAAGGGACTCTCAAGAGTCTTCTTTAACACCATAGTTCAAAAGCATCAATTTTTCCGTACTCAGCTTTCTTTATAGTGCAACTTTAACAGCCATACATGACTACTGGAAAAACCATAGCTTTGACTAGACAGACCCTTGTTGACAAAGTAATGTTTGTGCTTTTTAATATGCTATCTAGGTTGGTCATTACTTTCCTTCCAAGGAACAAGCATCTTTTAATTTCATGGCTGCAATCACCCTCTGCAGTGATTTTAGAGCCCCCCAAAATAAAGTCAGCCACTGTTTCCACTGTTTCTCCATCTACTTGCCATGAAGTGATGGGACCGGATGCCATGATCTTAGTTTTCTGAATGTTGAGCTTTAAGCCCAAGTTTTCACTCACCTCTCTCACTTTCATCAAAAGGTTCTTTAGTTCCTCTTCACTTTCTGCCATAAGGGTGGTTTCATCTGCATATCTGAAGTTATTGATATTTTTCCTGACAATCTTTATTCCAGCTTGTGCTTCTTCCAGCCCAGCATTTCTCATGATATACTCTGCATATAAGTTAAATAAGCAGGGTGACAATATACAGCCTTGACTGACTCCTTTTCCTATTTGGAACCAGTCTGTTGTTACATGTCCAGTTCTAACTGTTGCTTCCTGACTTGCATACAGATTTCTCAAGAGGTAGATCAGGTGGTCTGGTATTCCCATCTCTTGAAGAATTGTCCACAGTTTGTTGTGATCCATACAGTCAAAGGCTTTGGCATAGTCAATAAAACAAAAATAGATGTTTTTCTGGAACTCTCTTGCTTTTTTGATGACCCAGTCAATGTTGGCAATTTGATCTATGGTTCCTATGCCTTTTCTGAAACCAGGTTGAATATCTGGAAGTTCATGGTTCACACTTTGCTGAAACCTGGCTTGGAGAATTTTGAGCATTACTTTACTAGTGTGTGAGATGAGTGCAATTGTGTGGTAGTTTGAGCATTATTTGACATTGCCTTTCTTTGGGATTGAAATGAAAACTGACTTTTCCAGTCCTGTGGCCATCGCGGCATTTTCCAAACTTCCTCGCATATTGAGTGCAGCACTTTCACAGCATCATCTTTTAGTTTAGCTTGTCTGTAAAACTCTTTACCCTCCAAATCTGCATGATAGCCTTGCTGAGCATATTATTTTTGATTATAGATTTTTTTCCTTATCAATTTGAATATATCAGGCCACTCCTTTCTGACCTGCAAAATTTCTGCTGAAAATTCAACATAGTTTTGTAAGAGTGTCCTTATGTATAACTAGCAGTTTTTCCCTTGTTGCTTTTAAAACTCTCCCTTTAAGTTTTGGCATTTTAACCATAATGTTTCTTGACATGTGTCTCTTTGGGTTCATATTGTTTGGGACCTTCTGTGTTTCCTGGATCTGAATGTATGTCTCCCTCCACAGGTTAGGAAAAGTTTTTAGCTGTCAAATTATTTCTTCAAAGAAGTTCTCCTCCACTTTCACTCTCTCTTCTCCTTCTGGGATCACTGTAATATAATTATTAGGTCATTTCATGTTGGCCCAGGGATCTCTTAAAGTACCCTCATTTTTATTTATTTATTTATTTTTCTGTTCAGTCTGAGCAATTTCTACTACTCATTTTCCAGTTTATAGTTCCATTCTTCTGTATCATGTAATCTACTGTTTTAATCTAATGTAATACACTTTCCCGTGTAACTTTTTTACTTCAGTTATTGGATTATTAAGTTCTGTTTGGTTCTTCTTTACGTTTTCTCTTTATTAAACTTCTCACTTTGTTTATTCATTTTTCTCCTTAGTTCATTACATGTTTTTAAGAGTACTGCCTTAAGTTTTTTATGTTAGGCTGCTTATTTTCACTTTGCTTGGTTCTTCCTCTGGGACTTTATCTTTTTCCTTAATTTGCAACATATTCCTCTGTCATTTTATTTTGCTTAATTCTCTGTTTTTATTTTTATGTAGTGGGTAAGTTGGTTATGTTTCCTGATGTTGGAGAAGTGGCTCTATATAGGTTACATCATTTGGGGCCTAGTATCACACTACCCTCGAGTAGTATATTGTCTAGTCTAGTGGCATCCTATACGTGGACTGCATTGGCCCTTCTGGTTTCGTGGGGCCAACTCCCATAGGTGTGCTGATAGGTGAGGCTAGACTCTGGTTTGGTTAGTTACCAGGCCTTGCATTGTGCTGAGGTTGCTGGCTTACTGGTGGGCAGAGCTTTGTCCTCACACAGCTGTCTATAGTCCTCAGGGGCTTCCAGGATTGATGATGGCCTGCTGATAGGGCAGAGCCAGGTCATAACTGTAGGAACATAAATAATATGCTTTTACTTTTTCAAATAAATTGCCATCTATTCAAGGACTTTTGTTCTACTACCCTTTCATTTCTAAAAACTTTGTATTGAACTTAGTCTGATTATCGGAGAAGGCGATGGCACCCCACTCTAGTACTCTTGCCTGGAAAATCCCCTGGACGGAGATGCCTGGTGGGCTGCAGTCCATGGGGTCGCTAAGAGTCGGACACGACTGAGTGACTTCACTTTCACTTTTCACTTTCATGCATTGGAGAAGGCGATGGCACCCCACTCCAGTGTTCTTGCCTGGAGAATCCCAGGGATAGGGGAGCCTGGTGGGCTGCCGTCTCTGAGGTTGCACAGAGTCGGACACGACTGCAGTGATTTAGCAGGAGTCTGATTATAATTAAAAAGTGACAGAAGAACCCCAGAGAAAACAATGATTTTTAAATTCAGATGCACATATCTACTACAAACACAATTTAACTAGAGAAACTGGAATAAGATGTGGATTGAAATAATTTCAATATCCTGGTTGTGATAATTACACTATATTTTTTCAATTTGCTCCCACTGGATGAAACTAGGTAAAGGATAGATGGAATATATTTGTATTAACTCTCAACTATATAGGGATTTATACACATAACAGAATTATCTCAAAATAAAAGTTTAATTAAATTTTAAGTATCTAAATAAAACCTGTTCTAGTGTGAAAAAATAACACATCAAATTATGATTTTCTTTATAAAGATTTATATATATCTGTATATATATACATATATATAATACATAAATGTACTGCAATATAAATGATTCATCATTTTGATAATCAATTTAATATCAATTTTTTGCTTAAGTTCTTAACTTGACAGGATAATTTCTTTTAAAAATTATTACAGAGATAATTTTTATTTTTATAAATAAATTCACAAATAATTTTTTACAAATATATTTATGAATAAATCTCTATTTTTATGTATTTTAAGACAGATAACTTGAAAACAGTGAGTTTGAGTGTCATACAATATATGTTTGTTAAATCTGGAACAGTTTACACAACTTGTTCTCTCTATTTAACTCATTTATATATGTCTATTCATGAAACTGAATAGCATTGCTTTCACAGTTACTCTCATGTAGGTATATTCCTATTTTTCACAGCAAATATTATTGATTTCTCACATAATCATGGTACTACTTAAATATACCTGGACATTTTGATAGATTGTTAGTCATCAAATAAAAAATATAAAGACTTTAAATAAGTGGATAAGACAAGATTTTAAAATTTAAAAAATACCATAATTTTAATGGGTCTGTTTCTGTATACTTTAAAACAGACCAATGACAAATATATTGAATATCCTACAACTAATGTCAAATTAGATGTATTAGAGTAATATTAATTATTACATGTATCTATCAGTGTCCTGATAGGAAGTGAGTGTCAAAATAAAAAAGACTACTTTGCAAATAATATAATAATTATTTCTGAAGGATGTAGGGAAATCAAAATGATATTGCATTAATTTGGGGCTAATAATTGTGAGGCTATGTATCCTCCTTGGGCATCAAAAGATAAGGGACCAAAGAGAAGGATTGGCTAGTGCAGCCCCCTAACAGGAATGCAGCCAGTCCTGGATGACTTTTGGGGAAGGTGCCAGAGGTACCTTATCCTCCTTCCCTTATTGACATTTCTTAATGGTGCCACTTTGGCTGAATCCAACAGAAAGCCAGAAGACAAGAGAACCAGCCAATTCAATCAATATAGGTCAATTTCCTGAGGTAATGTGGGCTGAGAGTGATGAGGCCTGAGTCTTGAGATGCCGAACTCATAGCATGTTTTATATCTAATAAAATAGCAATATCTTTACTCTGTAGAAATCTAGAGCCATTTGATACAGACCATTTAAACTTACGTGAAATATTCACAGCAAAACAAAACAAAAACTGCCCAACTAGGATGGACAAATCCAATTTCCTTAAACTTGAAATATCCACTCTCCCTAGCTTTCCCCTCCCCCACAACACAATAAAAAGATGTGCTGGGGGTTCATTCAGTATGCTATCGAACATTACTAATTCATTCATTACTGAAGTCATTCAATGGACATTTATTGAGCACCTTCTATGTGCCTGGAATTATATTAGGTATTGGGACACAAAGATGAATAAGCCGACATCTCCAGGTATATATATCTCAACTAGAGCAGTATTTCTTATTCTTTCACATGTTTTCTGTGAAAGATTTTCCCCCTTCCCATGACATTTAATTTTTTTTTTAATGAGTCCTGATTGCACTTGCCTTGATTCTTAAGTTTCTTTTTAAATCTACTCCCTTTTCAGAGGGCATTTGTATTGAGTTCTCTGCTCTTTTCTATTTCTTCAGATAAGACTGAGTGACAATGGAACACATGGAAACAAATTAACAGGGTGGACCAATGAATTACAGGCAAAGCTAGTGTACTGCCTTTAGAGTTTTAACAAAAAAGCAGAAGAGAAGCAAATATCCAGGGTCTTGCTGATTTTGTCAGTATTGGCTTATTTTAGCTCAATCTTCCATTTGTCCTTTCCTTCAAAGACTGTGGTCACTACTAAAGTTACCCTATTAACCCTATTAGTGTAACTCTTTATGTTTGTTCTCATGATTTCTATTATTTTGATAAAATTTTGTTATGATTTTTTTTTTTATTAAAGTCCATCACTCCTACATGTGACACTTACTCAATTCCTGTGTGTAGTGGTCCCCAGTAAAACCAGTTTGGACTGATGGAAATAGTTTTAAAAAACAGCAATTTAGTAGGAGGGCTGGCACATAGTAAAATTACTTTCTATGGACCTGTTTCTTGTGAACAGGTGTAAATGAATCATTTTAATGGAAATGTCAGCAGGATAGTTTCAGATGAGAGAGTTGATCATTCTGCCCACTTTCCAAGCCTAGGACACAAATTGGGAAGATGAGCTCTAAATCTTACCTTCTGTGATAATTTATGAACCTTTTGTTATGCCTGCTACCCTCACCAATCACTGGTCATTGCAATCTAAATAAAATTCCAAGTAAACACATTATATTTCTTTATACTGATATCCCCATTCTTCTTCAGGCTAAAATCCAGACTGGTCACAGGCTGTCCCTCAAAACTCACTCCTTGTTTGTCCTCAAACAAGGGGACAAATTGCCAAATTCTTTGTAAGATTCTAAGATTTCTATCCTATTCACACAATTGTGACTTTTCTCATGTCCTTTGCTTTAGCTAGAATATTTTCTCCTCTAAGACTAAGTGCCTAAAACCAGCATAAATTGCAAAAATTAGTCGTCTTGCCTCCAGTCTAAGAATCCCCTCATTTTGTAAACATGTTGTGATATCTTCTCCCTTTAATGTTCTCGTTGTAATCATTACATACCTTCTTGAAATCCTTTTTTTTTTTCCTGCATGGGTGTTTGTATTTCTCTTATATCAGTCTCCATATTATAACTTTTGCAGCTTTATTCTTTTAGCTTGATATTACTTTTTTCATAAGGATGCAACTTATCTTTTTATATTTATAGCTCTCATAGGAATAGAAATTATTAGGCACCAAATAAATACTTATTGAATAATTATATTTGCTAGGAAGTTTCTGGAACATCCAGAAAAACGGTATTGCTAAAAAGTATAATAATTCTGTTTCCCCATCACTATTCATAGAGAAATTATGTGCATAGTTTATATACTCCAGTTATTTTATTGAAAAATTAGCTGAGGTAGGAAAATTATGAATAATTTAGTTTCTATTATTCTAGTATATCTTGCCTTCTCAAGAAAGGAAATGAAAGAGAATGTAACAGAAACAAAGCAAAACTCATTTGGAATTTTGTATTGATTCTTCTTTTTGTGGAAGATATTAGCATGACTATTTTACAGAGTTTATCTATAAATAAATTTGGTGTTAGGAAGATTAATAATTTAAACACAAAGTTTCAGATGTTTGTTCTAATTGTAAAAGCATAATGAAAGTCATAAATCAGTAGTGTGCCAGCTTTGAGATACCCTTGTTTTCCCCGTTAGTACTTTTCAAAAATTTCTGCCTCTTGTTTAAATCAATAACATCTGCTTTTAAAGCTCACAGAACTTTCATTTCAGAGATATCTCCTGTTACTTTTAAGAGATATAGTGATTGAAAAAATTGATATAGAGCCATCAGATTAAGGAATACAAATCTTAAAGTAAAGTAAAACAAATTATTTTTATGAATAATTTTCCTGTAGTTTACCTTAGAGAAATCATACTACTTCTTATGTTAAAAATAGACAAAGATGAAAAAAACAAAAAATCTAACTTTCTATGTTGGCTTATCTATCTAACACTGAATATTCAAAAACGTTAAATATTACAATGTCTATTTCCTGTTACATTCTAATACTGAAAGCTCAATAATACATTAACTCAATAAAAACATAAGCAGTGTGTATAAAACATAAATAATAAAACAAAAATGAATTATTTTTTACATAATATGGGTAATAGAAATAGGAAAAGGCAAACCACAGAATGGGAGAAAATAGATGAAAATTCTTATTCTTAGCATATAAATAACAAGCACAAATTAGTCAGAAAAGAAAATTGGTATGCAATTTTATAATTGTTTAGAAACCTTGAATATATAATTCACATATGAGAACATTCAAATGGCCAATAATTACATATGAAAATATTTAACATCATTATGCATAAAAAAATACAGTTTAAAATCACAGTGAGAGAAAACTATAGACCTGCATACTGCTTTACACATCTAGTCTTCAATTATATATGTAAGATCATGGATATCCACATAAGTAAAATTAATTCAGGCATGTCTTTTAAGAGGGGGCATTTTAATAGTCAAATGTATACCTCAATTCAATAAAGCAAAAATGATACAAATAAAAATAAAACATCACAGAAATAAATATATCTGTGTAATTGGAACACATTCTGAGAGGTTTTCCAATAATTTGTAGAGGGAAACCCATATGTATTGATATTCACTTTATTTATATGCCCTTTAATGTTTTTTTTTTTTGTATTATTAAGATTTAAATTTTTTGCAGCCAAAGATGGAGAAGCTCTATACAGACAGCAAAAAGAAGACTGGGAGCTGACTGTGCCTCAGATCATGAACTCCTTATTGCCAAATTCAGACTTAAGCTGAAGAAAGTGGAGAAAACCACTAGACTATTCTGGTATGACCTAAATCAAATCGCTTATGATTATCCAGTGGAAGGGAGAAATAGATTTAAGGGACTAGATCTGATAGATAGACTGCCTGATAAACTATGAACGAAGGTTCGTAACATCGTGCAGAGGACAGGAATCAAGACCATCCCCAAGAAAAAGAAATGCAAAAAAGCAAAATGGCGATCTAAGGAGGGCTTACAAACAGCTGTGAAAAGAAGAGAAGCTAAAAGCAAAGGAGAAAAGGAAAGATATACCCATTTGAATGCCGAGTTCCAAAGAATAGCAAGGAGAGATAAGAAAGCCTTCCTCAGTGATCAATGCAAAGAAATAGAGGGAAAAAATAGAATGGGAAAGACTAGGGATCTCTTCAAGAAAATTAAAGATACCAAGGGAATATTTCATGCAAAGATGGCCTCAATAAAGGACAGAAATAGTATGGACCTGACAGAAACAGAAGATATTAAGAAGAGGTGGCAAAAATACACAGAAGAACTGTAAAAAAATAGATCTTCATGACCCAGATAATCACGATGGTATGATCTAGTGGAGGTGATGGAATTCCAGGTAAGCTATTTAAAATCCTAAAAGATGATTCTGTGAAAGTGCTGCACTCAATATGTCAGAAAATTTGGAAAACTCAGCAGTGACCACAGAACTGGAAAAGGTCAGTTTTCATTCCAATCCCAAAGAAAGGCAATGCCAAAGAATGTTCAAACTACCACACAATTGCACTCATCTCACATGCTAGTAAAGTAATGCTCAAGATTCTCCAAGTCAGGCTTCAACAATACATGAACCACGAACTTCCAGATGTTCAAGCTGGCTTTAGAAAAGGCAGAGGAACCAGAGATCAAATTGTCAACATTGGCTGGATCATTGAGAAAGCAAGAGATTTCCAGAAAAACATCTATTTCTGCTTTATTGACTATGCCAAAGCCTTTGACTGTGTGGATCACAATCAACTGTGGAAAATTCTGAAAGAGATGGAATACCAGACCACCTGACCTGCCTCTTGAGAAACCTATATGCAGGTGAGGAAGCATCAGTTTCCAGTGGTTATCTATGGATGTGAGAGTTGGACTATAAAGAAAGCTGAGCAGCAAAGAATTGATACTTTTGAACTGTGGTGTTGGAGAAGACTTTTGAGAGTCCCTTGGACTGCAAGGAGATCCAACTAGTCCATCCTAATGGAGTTCAGCCCTGGGTGTTCTTTGGAAGGACTGATGTTGAAGGTGAAACTCCAATACTTTGGCCACCTTGTGCAAAGAGTTGACTCATTGGAAAAGACCCTGATGCTGGGAAAGATTCAGGGAAGGAGAAGAAGGGGATGACAGAGGATGAGATAGTTGGATGGCATCGCCAACTCAATGGACACCAGTTTGGGTAAACTCCGGAAGTTGATGATGGACAGGGAGGCCTGGGGTGCTGCAGTTCACGGGATCGCAAACAGTTGGACACGACTGAGTGACTGAACTGAACTGAAGGTTTAAATAAAGATTTTCATCTTAATGACAGTTAATCATGCCTGATTATTGGTTTGGCGTATAGTGAAAAAAAACAGAGTGATGATTTAGAGGCAGAGCTCTTTAAACAAAGAAGGAAAAAGGTAAATAGGAAATGAGGAAGGGACAAATGGAAGAAACAGAGAAAAGGAGGGATGGAAAGTAAAACAGAGTTTTCACCTTGCTAAATCTATGTTAATGAGTGTTTTGAGCTTGGATTTCATCATCTGTAATAATATACAACTTGGACAGAAAATCAAATTCAGTTACTATCTATTTGTCTGCAGCAATGCTATATTCTAAATAATTGGTCTCTATTTATATGCTAATGCAGTTGTAGTAGGTCTATTTTAATTCTAAGATATGTTTATTAATGTAAAATTTGGGTTAAGAAATTTATGTGTATTTTCTTAAAAAAAAAGAGAGTAAACTGTGTATTAACACACAAAGTCCTCACAGTTCATCTTCCAAAGTATATTTAAAATAACAACAAAGTAAAAAGCATTTTAATAATTATTATACAAATAAAAAGAAAAAACAGTGTTTGACAGTTTTTGAAAAGTAAGATAACACATTCGAAAATACCACTTTCTGCATTTTTTTCCTTTTGCATTCTCTGATAATTTATTAATCAGACATTAAAATAAGGATTCAAAATTCATTAAGCCACAGAATAACACTCACATATGTATCACTGTGTTAAGTATCTTCGATGACTATGTTGGAAAATAATTTTAACAACCAGAAATCAAGAACTAGAATGCACACATGAAACCAGTATTATTCTACCAAAAGCAAATGTATTTTAAACTATTAAAATTTTTCTCTGACAATAGATAACTTTGAAATGTCATTAGTAGCTTTGACTACTCTATTATCAAATTTTTAAAAGAATCAGATTTAGATATGTAACTGTCTCATAAAATTCAGTTCAGTTCAGTCGCTCAGTCGTGTCCAACTCTTTGCAACCCCATGAATTGCAGCATGCCAGGCCTCCCTGTCCATCACCAACTCCCGGAGTTCACTCAAACTCATGTCCATCGAGTCAGTGATGCCATCCAGCCATCTCAACCTCTGTTGTCCCCTTCTCCTCCTGCCCCCAATCCCTCCAAGCATCAGAGTCTTTTCCAGTGAGTCAACTTTTCGCATGACGTGGCCAAAGTACTGAAGTTTCAGTTTTAGCATCGTTCCTTCCAAAGAACACCCAGGACTGATCTCCTTTAGAATGGACTGGTTGGATCTGGATTACTGGATTCAAATATCGAGGTTCACTTACTTTTAAAATGTTCCAATTATCCTTAAAATGTCATTAATATACCACCTGTTACAGTGGCTAGCTTTTCTTCTCCTTTATGTTCTTGCTCTGAAACTAATAAGAAACAAACCATCCCTATGTTTTCATATTGCAATATATTGCAATCCTCTAGTATGAGTTCTCAGAGAAGGCAATGGCACCCCACTCCAGTACTCTTGCCTGGAAAATCCCACGGATGGAGGAGCCTGGTGGGCTGCAATCCATGGGGTTGCTAGGAGTCGGACACAACTGAGCGACTTCACTTTCACTTTTCACTTTCATGCATTGGAGAAGGAAATGGCAACCCACTCCAGTGTTCTTGCCTGGAGAATCCCAGGGACAGGGGAGCCTGGTGGGCTGGCGTCTATGGGGTCGCACAGAGTTGGGCAAGACTGAAGCAACTTAGCAGCAGCAGTATGAGTTCTATCCTTCCAGACAACTGGGCTTGTCAATTGGTGACATCCTGTCCTGTTTGTTATGGGAACTGGGCTGTTTAGATATTTCTGGGAACATTAACTTTCTCCTTTTATCCCATCCTCTTGTTTTCCCATTTCTATCAGTTATAATTGCAGCCAAAGTATTCTGTCAAAAGCCTCTCATCTCTTAGGAGCTGTCATCTTTCAAGTCTTACATTATGGATCTTTTCCTGGAACTACTGAACTCTGCCGCTTTCAGGTGCCCTATTTGACTTTGGCTCTTCCAATATCATCAGCACAAGCTGACCTGTCAATTTCTGTGAGGATTCCTGTAATTTCTGTTTAACCCGCTTTATCCATCTTGATCTCACTTAAATGCAAGTATGAACACCTCCGCTAGATTCCTCTATCTTCTGGGAAATATCTTTTTAAACACATTTTCTGGATTAGTTATTATTTTTTCTTTCTTTCTTTTTTCTCTCATAGGCCTGGGCAATATATTTCAATTCATATCTCATCAGTCCTAGTTTTCCAATACAGATTTTTTTTTGTCTCTATTCCTTTTTCTACATCATTTGCAATACACTTAACCTCTAGCAATTCATCCAAATTACTGTTTAAGTGTTCCACTAATTTATAGCTCCACTGGTTTCTGTTTCAGAAAAGCAAGTCTTTTTATCCTATGTTTCTCTAGATATCCAGAGACCTTGGCTCTCCAGATCTCAGGGTGTAGTTTGCTATGAAACCTAAGTTCTCTGATGGGTCCAAGAAAGGTTATTGATTTTTAGTTTGTCTGGCTTTGCCTTTTGTATAAATGGCAGTGACGTCCTCCAAACTCTTTTATTTCAAGTTTAAATTAGAGAACTTTGCTTTAATTCTTAATCTTTCTGGTTAATTTTGATATTTTTTACCTCATTTATTTGGTTGAACTTTTACTTAAATATTTAATACATGGTTATTTTATATTTTATATGTGAATGTTTATTTGGTGTCTAAATATGGTGTTTGTCATGTTTTATTTTGGAAAATTAAGTACCAAGTTCTATTAAAGCTGCCTTCCTCTGGAAGAAATCTCAGTCTGATTCCGCTAGGTTAGTAGGTAATACTTTCACTTAATGTCTTTCCTTGGGGTTTCCCCAGTCTCAAGGCTACTAGACATTTTATCCCTGCTACTGCTGCTAAGTCACTTCAGTCGTGTCTGACTCTGTGCGACCCCGTAGACGGCAGCCCACCAGGCTCCCCTGTCCCTGGGATTCTCCAGGAAAGAACACTGGAGTGGGTTGCCATTTCCTTCTCCAATGCATGAAAGTGAAAAGTGAAAGTGAAGTCACTCAGTCATGTCCGACTCCTAGCGACTCCATGGACTGCAGCCTACTAGACTCCTCCGTCCATGGGATTTGCCAGGCAAGAGTACTGGAGTGGGGTGCCATTGCCTTCTGTGAAAACACAGCTAGAGTTCAATAAATATATGTTAAATATATAAGTGAAGTAAGTGGTAAACTGTGTTTATCATCTTGAATATAGTGGTAATTTGTCTTTTTTTTCCTATTATTAACTTCCTCACATTCCTCACTTAGGAAATTTGATAAGAAACTGAGTCTGATTCCTGCTTAGAAGATCAGTTTAACAGACTGACTTTCAGGGCCTCCTATGCAGCTTGATGCATAACCAGCTTGACCCATCATCAGCTACATACTTGAACTTGAATTATGAGTTAGGGATCCAAGTGAGACAGCAGGGGCAGATGAAAATGTATGAAAATGAGATGATACTAACATTCAGTTTATTGGGGAACTGGGATTAAGGTCTCCAATGGCAGACTCCATTGTTCAGTACTATTGTGAAACCACGGTATTTAGTATCAGCAGTAACTTGGCAGTTCTCATCTGTCTATATATCATGCTTTGGGTAGATTATGGCTGCCCCTTGACTCTATGATTATGCTTTTTCCCATGTTTGGCATCACCCTTAAACAGTAGATATAGACACAACAGACAATAGTAATTATATTTTCCAACACCCTGCTGCAATCCTAATGCAAGCCTCATTAACCTGAGTTTATGTAAGCACTTCTTACCTGGGTTTCTTTTCTGGCTCAAGCTTTCACAACCATTCTCTTCCTTTCTTCATTCAGTTTTCAATTCATCTTCAAGAAAGTTATTAAATAACATTTAATATATACAGAAATATAGCTTTAATTTACTTACTACTTTTCGAGTACTTCTAGTCCACAGTTTTGTTTTTTTTTTTTTTTTTGAGACCTTAGGCTTCTCAGTGAAAATATAGGTGTTCTCTCCCACTGAATGTGTATAGTCCTATACTCAGAAAACATTTGTATGTAATACATTGAAAGTTACTTAATTTATGTTGATTTTATAAATAATATGTATAAATGTCTGAATTTTTATAGATCATTTTTGTTCAAAATTAATAGCTACTTAATAGAAAAAGCTTACTGTATCTAAATTGTACCAATTAAGTTAAATTTTATTCTTGTTCAGAAGCCAATTTCATAAGAAATACATTGGTTTTCTTGAGACGATAGTTCATATTGTGGAGTCATCTTTAGTTTTGCAAGGCAAATGTATTCCTAAAATTCATTATATTTTTAACTATACTTTAATTTTAGAGCAATTTTAGGTTCACAGCAAAGTTGAATGGAAAATAGAGTTCCCATATACCCGGCACAATCTCCTACACTATGAATATCACACACCGCAGTGATATAATTGTTATAATCATGAACCCATATTGCATATCATTACCACCCAAAGTCCATAGTTTACATTAGAGTTCACTCCTGGTGATGTACAGTCTATGGATTAGTAAGTGTTAGTCACTCAGTCGAACCCGATTCTTTGCGATCCCATGGAATGCAGCCCACCAGTCTCCTCTGTCCATGAAATTTTCCAGGCAAGGATACTGGAGTGGGTTGCCATTTCCTTCTCCAGGGCATCTTCCCAACCCAGGGATCAAATTCGGGTATCCTGCGCTGCAGGCAGATTCTTTACCAGTGAGCTACAAGGGAAGCCCTATGGATTGAGCATATATAAAGTGACATGTGGCCATCGATATAGTATCATATAAAGCAGTTTCACTACCCTAAATATCTTCCATGCTCTGCCTATTTATCTCATTTACTACCTTTCACTTTTAATTCAACTTTTCCCCCCCGACTCACAATGTTGTAACTGTTTTGCAGTACTTGATTGAAGGGACAAAAGAGGTTTAAATTCATTCTGAGCTCTCCTATCTCATTTGAACACTGTAGATCTAGCCTATATCTATGAAAATAATACCTATTTCATGACTGAAAGGTAATATTTTCAAATGAAACTTGAACTCTCAGAACTGGTTTGAAGAAAAGTACTCACAATGTGCTTTACAATAAAAGGGTATATTACAGCAAAACAGAATTATGTAAAAAGCTATATTACTGAATTTATGTTGTAAAATTTTTATTTGTCTTCAAATAATTGCAGCCATGTTTGATATACAAATATGATATACAAGCATTTGATTCCATTTATATCAGCAAAGAAAGAATTATGAAACTTGTAGCAGCTCTATATTGACACAATAATGCTCACTAAAAATGACCTCAGAAAACCTCAGGGGTATACAATTGGCATACAAACCTCGTGCATATGGAGATCTCGATTGGGCTCTGCTGATGCAAGCTGACCCTGCAACATGTCTCCTAACCTCCTCCTGGGACTAGTTAAGTAGTCTAGGTGGGTTTTGTTTGTTTGTTTTTAATTTTTTAAAATTTTATTTTATTTTTAAACTTTACAATATTGTATTAGTTTTGCCAAATATCGAAATGAATCCGCCACAGGTATACATGTGTTTGTTTTTAACCTAGAGATTACAAAGGTGTAAGAAAGCATGTAGAAACAAGCTAGTGAGCTTCAAAATTGTCTTATCACTGTCCGAAGCTAAAGTCCAAGAGAAGAGCACCACAAAGCGGCATGACAGATGGCATGGCATAGGGAAAAATGAGGGATGAGAACAGTAATGCATACCTAAGTATGAATTCAGCTTAGTTACATTTAGCATAATCCATACTTAAATGATACATAAATGCTTAATTGCTCAGTTATGTCTGACTCATTGCGACCCTATGGGCTGTAGCCAGCCAGACTCCGCTGTCTGTGGGGATGCTCCAGGCAAGAATACTGGAATAGGTTGCCATGCCCTCATCCAGGGGATCTTCCCAACCCAGGGATGCAACCCAGGTCTCCCTCATTGCAGGAGGATTCTTTACTGTCTGAGCCAACAGGGAAGTCCTAAGTGACATAAGTTTATGTCAAAGTACATACCTATATACTTAAGAAGTGTATCTAAGTGTTTGCAGAATTACCTACAGTTGCATTTAAAAGGCTCCTAAATAGTCCAGTCCTAATAGGAGCTTGTAGAAATACTTTATCTAGCACTAGGGACTCTATCTAATTGTCTACCTGCATTCCCTTCTTATTGAGTGACAATCTGGTTTTAAAAAAATGAATTTCAAAAGTATCAATTATAATTAAAAAACTGTCTTTAAGGCATGTTTTCCCTTGACTAAAGTAGGCCAAACCATGCAGAAACTTATCTTTTTCTGAAAATGAGTTTCTAAAAAAAAATCATAAATCTAATCAAATATTTAAAAGTATTTGTGGAAGTAAAGAAAATGTTTGTTTAGTAGAGAAGAACTTAATTTTCTGTTTTCATTTCTAGACAAAATATTTTGAAAATGCCTATGCTCTGATGGTGACAATTTTATTTCAATAAACAAGATAATTTGAGGATCTCTAAGCCAGTGCTTGCCAATTTTAAAGGATAAAACTTATTTCTGCATAGAAGTAGCAAAATCACATGCATTAAAAAGCAACCCTGTGGCTATGACTATGATCAAAGAACTAAGACTTTGAATTTGAATTCAAAGTTTTTCTGAGGAAAAAAATACATTTACCTTTTTAAAGAGGCACTAGCCTCAACAATTAGAAATTCTAGTTTGCTGATATCAGCAAGTATACACAAGAGTTGAAAATTAATTGCTGGCTGAAATCAAAATAGTAAAATTATACAACAGAATGGTGAATAAAGGTCAGAGTTGAACTTTTCTTTTTCCCCATGGGATGCTTCAACATATGTAATATAAAGCATAGCTAGTATAGGGTTGATAGAATAATTGTCGAAATAATCTGTTTCAATTATTTTCCACTGCTTCAAATCACAAAACAGCTCAGCCACTCTGAGAAAACTTGTTTTTTTCCAATATGCCCTAAATGTGTCTGATTTCTTTTTCTTGGTAATACGATTATAACCTTTTCAAGTTGCTATAGAGGCAACACTTTTAGTTTTGTTTTTCGCTTGGTCAGTTTTATATGGTTCTAGCCTTTTCACTTCAGCATCCTTCTCACTGAAACACTCAGCAGGAAAAACAAAAGTGTTACAAGATGGAGGAAATTAAAATGGTTCTGTAGCTTTGTAGAGTCTCTTTGCTTCCATTTAAGGGAAACTCATATGATTCAAACGTGACATTGATAATAATTTGATACCTGAGAATATAATAATAAATTGTTTCTTCATATGATGCAAACTTGCTCATCATTTATGTGGAGTGAAATCCAGCATATTAACATAATTTTATAAGAATTTTTGATTCTTTGAAGAATCAGAGAAAATTATACATATAAATATTTGATGTTTTCATTTGTACTGGGTTCATGGGGGACTAGAAGACACAAGCTAATGATTGTTTACTTCGTTTCTTAGAGGTGATATGTTTATTAGTCAAACATATCATATTTGAATCCTTGCTCAACAGTCTTCCAAGTAGGACATCTCAAATTGATTAAGAGATTTTTGAAACTCAGCTTTCTCACATTTAAATGAGAATAAGCTCAATGTTACTATGTATTACATGAATTGAAAGTCAAGATATATGTGTCACATATACAAAATATGTATATATGTAATCTATTTGTTTCATAAATTAAAATCATATGCTGCTGCTGCTGCTGCTGCTAAGTCGCTTCAGTCATGTCCGACTCTGTGCGACCCCAGAGACGGCAGCCCACCAGGCTCCCATCCTTGGGATTCTCCAGGCAAGAACACTGGAGTGGGTTATTTACACTATTTAAAACCACACACACACACAATTTTAAACAGTATCAGATAACTAGGAAGTGTAGAGGGCACACAGTAAGTTATATTGAGCTTTGGGATAAAGACAGTCTCTCCTGCAAAGGGTGTTGGGAAAATTGGAATGCTCCATGTAAACTAGTGAAGTCACAACACACTTTCACACCATACACAAATCAATTCAAAATGCCTTAAAGACTTAAATTTAAGACATGAAACCATAAGACTCCTAGAAGAGAACATTAGCAAAACATTCTCTGATGTAAGTGGCCCCAATATTTTCTTAAGTTTGTTTTTCAAGCAATAGAAATAGAAGCCTAAATAATCAAATGGGGGGAAAACCATAAACAAACTTATAAGTTTTGCACAGCAAAAGAAGCCATAAACAAAATGAGAAGAAAACCTATCAGTTCAGTTCAGTCGCTCAATCATGTCCGACCCTTTGCGACCCCATGAATCGCAGCACGCCAGGCTTCCCTGTCCATCACTAACTCCCAGAGTTCACCCAAACTCATGTCCATCGAGGCAGTGATGCCATCCAGCCATCTCATCCTCTGTCGTCCCCTTTTCCTCCTGCCCCCAATCCCTCCCAGCATCACAGTCTTTTCCAATGAGTCAACTCTTCGCATGGGGTGGCCAAAGTACTGGAGTTTCAGCTTTAGCAACAGTCCTTTCAAAGAATACCCAGGACTGATCTCCTTCAGAATGGACTGGTTGGGTCTCTTTGCAGTCCAAGGGACTCTCAAGAGTCTTCTCCAACACCATAGTTCAAAAGCATCAATTCTTCAGTGCTCAGCCTTCCTCATAGTCCAACTCTCACATCCATACATGACCACTGGAAAAACCATAGCCTTGACTAGACAGACCCTTGTTGACAAAGTAATGTCTTTGCTTTTCAATATGCTATCTAGGTTGGTCATCACATTCCTTCCAATGAGTAAGCGTCTTTTAATTTCATGGCTGCAATCACCATCTGCAGTGATTTTGGAGCCCCCCAAAATAAAGTCTGACACTGTTTCCACTGTTTCCCCATCTATTTGCCATGAAGTCATGTGACCAGATGCCATGATCTTCGTTTTCTGAATGTTGAACTTTAAGCCAACTTTTTCACTCTCCACTTTCACTTTCATCAGGAGGCTTTTCAGTTCCTCTTCACTTTCTGCCATAAGGATGGTGTCATCTGCATATCTGAGGTTATTGATATTTCTCCCAGCAATCTTGATTCCAGCTTGTGCTTCTTCCAGCCCAGCATTTCTCATGATGTACTGTGCATATAAGTTAAATAAGCAGGGTGACAATATACAGCCTTGATGTACTCCTTTTCTGATTTGGAACCAGTCTGTTGTTCCATGTCCAGTTCTGACTGTTGCTTCCTGACCTGCATATAGGTTTCTCAAGAGGCAGGTCAGATGGTCTGGTATTTCCATCTCTTTCAGAATTGTCTGCAGTTTATTCTGATCAGTCAAAGGCTTTGGCCTAGTCAATAAAGCATAAATAGATGTTTTTCTGGAACTCTCTTGCTTTTTCCATGATCCAGGGGGTGTTTCCAATTTCATCTCTGGTTCATCTGCCTTTTCTAAAACTAGCTTGAACATCTGGAAGTTCACTGTTCACATACTGCTGAAGCCTGGCTAGGAAAATTTTGAGCATTACTTTACTAGTGTGTGAGATGAGTGCAATTTTGCGGTAGTTTGAGCATTCTTTGGCATTGCCTTTTTTTGGGATTGGAATGAAAAATGTCCTTTTCCAGTCCTGTGGCCACTACTGAGTTTTCCAAATCTGCTGGCATATTGAGTGCAGCACTTTCACAGCATCATCTTTCAGTATTTGAAGTAGTTCAACTGGAATTCCATCACCTCCACTAGCTTTGTTCATAGTGATGCTTTCTAAGGCCCACTTGACTTCACATTCCAGGATGTCTGGCTCTAGGTGAGTGATCACACCATCGTGATTATCTGGGTCATGAAGATCTTTTTTGTACAGTTCTTTTGTGTATTCTTGCCACCTCTTCTTAATATCTTCTGCTTCTGTTAGGTTCATACCATTTCTGCCCCTTTTCAAGCCCATGTTTGCATGAAATATTCCCTTGCTATCTCTAATTTTCCTTAAGAGATGTTTAGTTTTTCCATTCTGTTGTTTTCCTCTATTTCTTTGCATTGATCCCTGAGGAAGGGTTTCTTATCTCTCCTTACTATTCTTTGAAACTCTGCATTCAGATGCTTATATCTTTCCTTTTCTCCTTTGCTTTTCTCTTCTCTTCTTTCACAGCTATTTTAAGGCCTCCTCATACAGCCATTTTGCTTTTTTCCATTTCTTTTCCATGGGGATGGTCTTGATCCCTGTCTCTATACAATGTCATGAACCTCATGTCCAAGGAGCTATGGCTGCGCAGCCACAGGAGGGCCAACAGGAGCTATTCCACATTCAAGGTCGGGAGGGGTGGCTGTGAGGAGATACCCCTTGTCCAATGTAAGGATCAGCGGCTGTCTGTGCTTTGCTGGAGAAGCTGTGCAGAGATACCCTACGTCCAAGGTAAAAAACACCCAATTAAGATGGTAGGTGTTGCGAGAGGAATCAGAGGGCAGACACAGAAACCATAATCACAGAAAAGTAGTCAATCTAATCATACGGACCACAGCCTTGTCTAACTTAATGAAACTAAGCCATTCTGTGTGGGGGCACCCAAGACAGGGGGTTCATGGTGGAGAGGTGTGACAGTATGTGGTCCACTGGAGAAGGGAATGGCAAACCACTTCAGTATTCTTGCCTTGGGAACCCCATGAACAGTATGAAAAGGAAAAAATGATAGGACACTGAAAGAGGAACTACTGGGTCGGTAGGTGCCCAATATGCTACTGGAGATCAGTGGAGAAATAACTCCAGAAAGAAGGAAGGGATGGAGCCAAAGCAAAAACAATACCCAGCTGTGGATGTGACTGGTGATAGAAGCAAGGTCTGATCTATAAAGAGGAATATTGCATAGGAACCTGGAATGTTAGGTCCATGAATCAAGGCAAATTGGAAGTAGTCAAACAAGAGATGGCAAGAGTGAATGTTAACGTTCTAGGAATCAGCGAATTAAAATGTACTGGAATGGGTGAATTTAACTCAGATGGCCATTATATCTACTACTGCAGGCAGGGATCCCTTAGAAGAAATGGAGTAGCCATCATGGTCAACAAGAGAGTCCAAAATGCAGTACTTGGATGCAATCTCAAAAATGACAGAATGATCTCTGTTCGTTTCCAAGGCAAACCATTCAATATCACAGTAATCCAAGTCTATGCCCCAACCAGTAACACTGAAGAAGCTGAAGTTGAACGGTTCTATGAAGACCTACAAGACCTTTTAGAACTAACACCCCCAAAAAATGTCCTTTTCTTTATAGGGGACTGGAATGCAAAAATAGGAAGTCAAGAAACACCTGGAGTAACAGGCAAATTTGGCCTTGGAATACAGAATGAAGCAGGGCAAAAGCTAATAGAGTTTTGCCAATAGAATACACTGGTCATAGCAAACACCCTCTTCCAACAACACAAGAGAAGACTCTACACATGGACATCATCAGATGGTAAACACCGAAATCAGATTGATTATATTCTTTGCAGCCAAAGATGGAGAAGCTCTATACAGTCAACAAAAACAAGACCAGGAGCTGACTGTGGCTCAGATCATGAACTCCTTATTGCCAGATTCAGACTTAAATTGAAGAAAGTAGGAAAACCACTAGATAATTCAGGTATGACCTAAGTCAAATCCCTTATGATTGCACCATGGAAGTGAGAAATAGATTTAAGGAACTAGATCTGATAGATAGAGTACCTGATTAACTATGGATGGAGACAACCTATAGAATGGGAGAAAATATTTGCAAATGATGTGACAGAGCAGGATTTAATATCCAAAACATACAAACAGCTCAAACAATTCAACACACACTAATAAAAACACACACAACCTAATCAAAAAATGAGCAGAAGAACTAAATAGATATTTCTCCAAAAAGGACATACAGATGGGCAACAGGCACATGAAAAGATACTCAGTGTTGCTAATTATTAGAGAAGTTCAATCAAAAGTATAATTAAGAACCATTTCACACTGGTAAGAATGTCCATTATTTTAAAGTCTACAAATAACAAATGATGGAAAGGGTGTGGGGAAAAGTGAACTTCCCTGAACTGTTGGTGGGAATGTAAGTTGATGCAAACACATAGGAAAATAGTACAGTGGCTACTCAAAAAAACTGAAAATGGAGTTCCTATACTATCCAGCCATCCCATTACTGAATATATATCTGGACAAAACCATAATTCCAAAAGATACATGCACTCCTTTGTTCATAACAACACTATTCACAATAGCCAAGATATGGAAACAACCTAAATGCCTATTGACAAGTGAATGGATAAAGAAGATGTGGGGGGTGTGTGTGTGTGTGTGTGTGTGTGTGTATGCTGGAAAACTACTCAGCAGTAAAAAAAAAAAAAAAAAGAATATAATTTGTAGCAAAATGGATGACACTTAGTGTCATACTAAGTGAAGTAAGTCATAAAGACAAATACCATATGATATCACTTATATGTGGAATCTAAAATATGACACAAGCGAACTTATTTATGAAACAGACTCGCAGACATAGAGAATAGACTTGTGGTTGCCAAGGAGGAGGGGATTTGAGGAGGGATGGAGTGGAAGGTAGGGGTTAACAGATGTAAACTATTATATAGAGAGGATGGGTAAACAACAGTTCTACTTTATAGCACAGGGAATTATATTCACTATCCTATGGAAAACTGAAACAGAAAAGTATATATATATATATATATATATATATATATATATATATATAAACTGAATCATCTTGTTGTACAGCAGAAACTAGCACAACATTGTAAATCTGCTATTCTTCAGTGAAAACTTACATCTAGCTCTAAAAACAAAGATATGGCATTTGATAATCTGTTGTATGAATTAGTACAACTGTTACAACTACTATTATCATTACTATCATTGTTTTATTATACTCTGATGCATTTCAACGATATGGAACTACTATTAATGTTTTAAGTACACGGTACTCCTTTTGTTTTCTGTCACTTTTCACGTCATTCCCTTTCCTCCATCTTTGAAATAAGCTTACTATTTTTTTCTACCTAGTAATTACCTGTTCTACTGCCATAACTCATAACCAGTGTCATCTAGTCTTTGACTTTATTTGACCAAAACCCTGATTCTTGAGTTGTTTCTAAAATACTAATTTTACTTTTAACACAAAGTTTGATTCAGTTCAGTCACTGAGTCGTGTCCAACTCTTTGCAACCCCATGGACTGCAGCATACAAGGCTTCCCTGTCCATTACCAACTCCTCAAGCTTGCTCAAACTCATGTCCATCAAGTCGATGATGCCATCCAACCATCTCATCCTCTGTCATCCCCTTCTCCTTCTGCCTAATTCTTTTCTGGAATCAGGGTCTTTTCCCATGAGTTGGCTCTTCACATCCAATGGCCTAAGTATTGGAGCTTCAGCTTCAGCATCAGTCCTTCCAAAGGACCGATGAATATTCAGGACTGATTTCCTTTAGGATTGACTGGTTAGTTCTCCTTGCAGTCCAGGGGACTCTCAAGGATCTTCTCCAACACCGCAGTTCAAAAGCATCAATTCTTCAGTGCTCAGTTTTCTTTTATTGTCCAACTCTCACATCCATACACAACTACTGGAAAAACCAGCTTTGACCAAATGGACCTTTGTTGGTAAAGTAATGCAATGTGTCTAACATAAGATGTTTGACAACTAATGCAGGGTGCTTTAAACGTTGTCTACATTGATATCTCTCAATAGACTATTAGGTCATTGAAGGAAAGGCTATAGATCAATTACCTATTTTTCTCAAAGATCCAGCATTCTCTGTTCTGATGGAAAATGGCTGATTTCATGATTTCTATTATTGCAAATCAATACTATTTTTTCTAATGCATTCAATATTCTCTGTCTGGTATCTCATATTTATCTTGAAGCCATACTAGAATTAATGAGATGCAGAGAAAGGAGAGCATGGTCTCTGACCCTACATGTCAAGCTTCATTTCATGACACCTATAATATTTAATGGTAGATGAGGAAGTAATTTGACTGAATATCATTGCAATAGCAATTCAGGCTACAGTACATTGCATGTTTCTCTGAAAGGAAAAGACACATTATATTCCATTTAGGACAATCAGGATGATTGTCTCTTTTGGAGACATATACAATTTGAATAGTTTAAAATATAATTTATTTTCAGGCTGAGGATTTAGTACTATGGTGATTCTTAGAAAATAAAAATAAACTGATATCCCTTACCATTGTTCTTCTTGTTGTAAAGCATGCATTTTTACAAAGTTGTTAATGATGTGGGTATTGTACATTTTCAGAGCCAAAGCACAGATAAATTCCTTTTAATCATGAATAATGAGTTAGGTTCAGATTTGAATAATCTGGGGTGACAAATTTCCTTCCTTTTTCCAAAGAATTCCACCAAAATATATTTTCTTTCTTTGTTCTTGCCTGGTGTTAGCTAATTGTATCTCATATGGACCTATGAAATTATGATCCTTAATGCCCATCATATCAAGAACAGAGACCTTCTGGTCATTCTCACTTGTCTTCCACCACTAAATCCATTCTTCCTCCTTGTAGGTCGTAAGAGTCTCCATACTGGTTTCAATCTCCCCTTGAACAATGATGTGTTGTGGAAAAATTAAAGATTCTAACTGCTTTAAAGCTATGTACTGATTTGGTTGAGCTTGCTCTTTCAGATTCAATGTGAATCATTGGACATAACTTCAAAATGACTCATGCATTCAAAGCTTTATTTACATAAGCTTTATGGAAAGGTCAGTAATTTAAATTGAATTACTATTAAATTTAGTAAATTCAATTTACTAAAAATTGAAAATTTTACTAAGTGAAAAATTTTCTGAAATGTACCTCTCAAGAACTAATATTCCTTTTTGGATGTGACTGATTAAGATACACAGTGGAAAGATACCTACTATTATTAGCCTTTCTAATGTTTTTAAATTTTATTTTATTTTAAAATTGTGTTAAAATACACAAAACATAAAATGTACCATCTTAACCACTTTTAAGTGCACTGTCAGATGGCATTAAGTGCATGCACATGGTTGAATCATCACCATCAATCTCTAGAACTTGATAACTGAAACCTGCAAAACTGAAACCTGATAGCCATTAAATAATAATTTCCCATTCACCCCTCTCTCCAAACCCTGGCAATAACCATAGTTCTGTCCATATGAATTTGACTATTCTTATTGCCTCATGTAAGTGGTATTTGTCCTTTTGTGACTGGCTTACTTCACTTAGCATAATGCCATTAAAGTTCATCCATGTTATAACATGTATGATTCCATGATTATAGATATGTATTTGTACTGTTAATACGCATTAACAGTATAGATACCAGTGATACGATAGACACCAGTCACATGTGACTTTTGAAAACTGAAATAAGGCTGGAGTGACTTAGGATCTAAAATTAAAATTTATTTTAATTAATTTAAGCTTGCATTGACACATATAACTGACTGGTGGCTATTCTATTAGCAAGCTATATAATCTGCACAATTATTTTCTCATTTTATCAATTTTAGATATTATTTGTATTGATATATTTTTGTTTAGGTCATATACATCTTCCTCCCATTCAACCACTAACATATTAAAAAATAAATGTCATTTATCTCTGTAACTTTAAACTAATGCACCAATCTTTTATGTTCTTCTTTTAACAACTATAAACTAAGCTGCTGCTGCTGCTAAGTCGCTTCAGTCGTGTCCGATTCTGTGCGACCCCATAGAGGGCAGCCCACCAGGCTCCCCCGTCCCTGGGATTTTCCAGGCAAGAATACTGGAGTTGGTTGCCATTTCCTTCTCCAATGCATGAATGTGAAAAGCGAAAGTGAAGTCGCTCAGTCGTGTCCGACTCTTAGCGACCCAGTGGACTGCAGCCTACCAGGCTCCTCCACCCGTGGGATTTTCCAGGCAAGAGTACTGGAGTGGGGTGCCATTGCCTTCTCCGAACTAAGCTGCTAATCGGTATTAACACACTTAAATTTTCTTATAGTTTTTGGACTTTTATTTTGCATGCTAGCAAGGCTTATAACAATTATATTCTCTTCTGTAATTATAATTCAGGCTCCACTCTTTTGAGCTGGCACATATTATCAACTATAAATCCTAATAATCATTTCATTTATCTCTTTCTCATAGTGATTTTTCTTTTGTTTCTCTATATTTTAAAATCAATATTTTTTTCTGACACTATTAAACATTATCGTTAATTTTTTCATGTTCTTAATTTAATGAAATATAAGGATTTTTGTTTCTGAGACATCCCTGTAGTAGCCTGCTATTCTTTAGCTTCAGTCTGTAATGGTTGATCTCTGCAACTGCTAAACAATAACACCTTAGCCTTTTCATTCTTTGCTTTGCAGAATTCTTTACATGGCTCTCTATATCCTATGTTTCTACCTTTTACTTCTTCATATTGAGTGGTTTATCAAGTAACTTCTCAAGAAAGAATGAGTATGCTGTAGATTAACTTTCTAAGCCATTACCTATTTTTTTTTTCACTAAAACAAGCACATTTGGTTACAAAATTGGCTTGTAACCCAAATTTGTCTTGATACAGAATTTCAGGCTGAAATAGCTTTCCCTCAGAACACTGAGTTCACTGATCAACTGTAGTCTTGTCTCACTATGACTTTTGAAAAGCTACATGCCAAGTATATACTCTCTTTTTTAGGTGACCATATGTTCTATCTGAAAGCTTTCAGTATCTTTTGGTTTTTACTTGACTTTGTATTGAATGACAGTAGATTTTATATTAGAACTTATTAATTCTTTGAGATACAGATTTAGGAAAAAATTCAAACTTCTTTGGAATATATGTTTTTTGTTCATGAGGCTTTGTTCTATTTGTTGGAATCCTCTTCATACTCAATGAGAAACTAGACTTTTTAATTTATACCATATCAAACCAAGCTTCCTGAGCCTTACCTTCTTGAGAAAAATCTGTCCATAAACTGTGGTATCTTTTTGGACATTTCACACATATTAGGGTAAATCTCAATATGTGATGAGTATATTTCTGAAGACTGTAGCCTTTCTAAAATTCTACTTCTAATAATTAAATGATACTAACAACTTTTTTAGATGATTGCAATAAATAAATATATATTCCAAATGAACTTAGGTTGTATCCAACATTACAATACACTTTAATTAATTTGCTAATTAAATAGTCTTTTTCTCTCTCTCTTCTATTCCTTGAAGTGTGGAAATGTTCCATATTCAATAAAGAATTGTAGAAATGAAAATGTTTAAATTTTGGCTACTGAAATAATGGAATTTAGGATTTTCAGGCCATACCAAGACCCAGTCAATATCTCTTTCATGTACGGTTTAAATTTGCACCAGTTTAATGAAAATATTTTATGGAAATCCCCAGGAAGATATTCAGCATAATTATTTTGACTACTTAATGATACTCAATAATTTCCTTTTCTCATGCCTCAGCTTAGTGAGGCATGAGACTATCTCTTGTTAATACCAACTCCCAAGCTGGCAATCTCACTGCTGATACTCACTAGTGATTAAAATATATACATGTATAATTATTTAAATATTTTATTATTTTTTATTGCAATATCCTCGACTTTGGGAACAGGCATATTTTCTTGAGATAAGGGTTATGATGATCCATGATTAATAAATGGCTCTATGCTTACCTTAATCTCAGAGAATAACCCAAGTATCCCAGTAGTACTTTACTAAAATAGTTAGAAAACTTAACCAAAGAATAGGACCTAGGGCTACTAAGCCATAGTTTTTATTTTTGCTTCTTCCACTAAAATACTCTATCACAAATAAAATAAGTTCCTTCTCTCATAAACTAAATGAGCAAAGAACCTCAGAGGGATAAGAAAATTAAGCTATTTTTCTTATATTGAAAAATTCATCAAGTCTCAATTTAGAAAGGGAAGGTCAATAAAGAGCAGTTACACAAGCATTCTCCCTAGGGTATTATGCCAAATTCTTAAAATGGTGAGTTTAAAGTTTTCAGGAAATTTTAAACTTTTAATGTAATATTTTTCTTCACCTGTGGTAATTTATTCTAGTTATTTCTCTCTCATCTCATCAGTGGCTCACAACTGATTCAAAACTGAAATGTTCTTTGAGATATGTCTCTTTTGATTTTCATGTCTGCCAATAGAATTTTCATAAAGCAAAAATCCTGTTGGGAAAAGAGGCACACATGACAATAATCTGATAATCTAGCTAAATTTGAATTGGCTCAAAACAAAATCACAGTGACATCTAATTCTTTAGTTATAGCTTGGGGAATCTAAATCTTTTCCCTTTAGGTCAGGTCTTAATTAAGATCAACATGCCAAACATCACCTGAAGTTTCTTTAATTTTTATCTTGAAATTTCTCATAGAAGCATAAAATAATTTATGATTAGAGAATTTGTATTTTCCTTACACTCTTAGTTTCAAGTTTGCAAGTTTCCATTGAAAGGATAGAATTTTTAAAATGAGAAGCCTAACTTGCATTTAAGAATGTGTACTGAATTTTTTAAATTGTTAGCATACCCAGTTCCCTTCCTGTTTACCCATATGTCACTATAAACCATATTTCTCTTCTTTATATTGATTAGGTTTCTTCTGTTTCATTTGGATGGCCAGCAAGGCCTGAGATTTCATCCTTTCGTTATTTTCTCAAGGATTTATTCCTTTGTGATTAATTGGCTCTGAATTATCTTTGAATCTCTTTCCATGTGCCTCAGATGGATGGGATTTCTTTCCTGTAGGAAGCTTCTTTTGGGAAACAAGAAATGAGCTCAGAATAAAACTTCAAAATTAATTAAAATGTATGGCTTATCTCAAGAGCAATAGCAGCATGATATATCCAAGCAAATTTCCCTATTGTATTTCTATTTTTCTTTCCCTAGACTGTTGGTGGTCAAAATGATTAAGAAAGATACAAATACTTCTTCCAGTTTTAAATACACCTAAATAAGTTCAGTACTATTATAAAAAGAAATAAATCATGAATGGCATGTTTTCCCAGTTGTTTTGGAAGATATGATTTTGTTATCCATTTAGCTTTTGTCATCTTTGCTTCAAAAACTAAAGAAAACAACTTGATAACAGTTTTCTGATGATAAATAGTTAACTAACAAGCATCTCTAGATCACCATCAAAAAAGTGAGCATTTTCTGGGGAAATTTTTAAAGCAAAGCTGACGCTACCTGTGAATGTGCTGGTGTGTAAGTGGAAGTATGTGTTTCCTTGTATACTAAAGAAGAAAACTGAACCCCATGTACATCCTAATCAGTCACTGCTGTCAACATATATACTGCTCTACAGAGTGGCACAATCAGATCATTACTGTAATGATTAATGTATATACATGTGTCAAGTGTGTTATGACAGCAAGAATGTTGGGAAATAATCTTCAAGTGAGTGAATAGATTTTTAACTGTTGGGAAACAGCAGTATGATAGAAAACAACCACTCAAATGTGTTGGAACATCAAGGTATTGCTTTCTAATTAAGGGAATATCAAGTTATTGGGCTTCCCTTGTGGTTCAACTGGTAAAGAATCCACCTGATTTGCAGGAGACTTGCGTTCAGTCTCTGAGTTGGGAAGATATCCTGGAGAAGAGAAAGGCTACTCACTGCAGTATTCTGGCCTGGAGAATTCCATGGATTATATAGTCCATGTGGTTGCAAAGACTAGGACATGACTAAGTGACTTTCACTCAAGTTACAGAACAACCCATAACCAAAGAAGAGATAAAGCCTGAAAAATCTATTGTCAAATGGGAGATGTGTAATTATTGTTTTTTCCTTTTTTAATAGTCTAGGACTCTTGCCTAGTGAGTATGGTGTCAATGAAAAATTACAGAAGCAGGATTACTCCATCCATAGGAACTGACTGTATTTATTTATTTATTGCTTTTAGGGGATTCCCTGGTGGCTCAGAGGGTAAAGCATCTGCCTGCAATGTGGGAGACCTGGGTTTGATCCCTGGGTTGGGAAGATCCCCTGGAGAAGGAAATAGCAGCCCACTCCAGTATTCTTGCCTGGAAAATCCCAGGGATGGAGAAGCCTGGTAGGCTACAGTCCATGGGGTCGCAAAGAGTTGGACACAACTGACTTCACTTTATTGCTTTTATTTTAAAAATGTTAAGTTGATATATAGTCAATTAACAACATTGTGTCCATTTTATGGTGTATAGCAATGTAATTCGGTTATATTGTTTTCCATTATTGTTAATTACAAGATACTGAATATAGTACCCTATGTTATACAGTGGGACCTTGTTTTCTGTTTTAGTATATATTTGTATTTGCTAATTCCAAACTCCTAATTTATCCCTCCACCTCCCCACGGTAACCGTAAATTTGTTTTCCGTATCTGTGAGTCTGTTTCTGTTTTGTAAATAGGTTATTTGTATCATATTTTAAATTCCACATATAAGTGATATATGATATTTATCTTTCTCTGCCTGATTTACTTCATTTAGTATGATTACATCTAGGTTCATCCATGTTGCTATAAATGATGTTATTTCATTCTTTTTTAAGCCTCAGTTATATTCCATTGTGTATATATATCATATTTTCTTTATTCATTCATCTGTTGATGAATATTTAGGTGTCTAATTTGAAAATATACATGCACCTCAGTGTTCATAGCAGCACTATTTACAATAGCCAAGTCATTGAAGCAGCTTGACTGTATTTCTATTAGAAGACTTCCTTTAGAATAAATCTAAATGACTTTCTGTCTCTGTGGTTTCTACTGACCAGAAGATGCTCTAGGAATTAAGCTCTGTGTTATACTGTAAATTTTAATCAAATTGGTCTTTCAAGTGCAAATGTGTCTCAAGGTTTTTATTTTCATTTTTCTTTTTGTTGTTGTCATTTTTGTAGAACTAATTAATATAAAACTCCCAGGCCCAGCTATAGGACTCTTTTATAAAATATATTTTCTTTTCATTAGATAAAGTTATGTATACCTCAAAACAAGCACACATGCACATATACACATAAAGAACAAATGAAATATTCTGCCTTATTTAACCTTATATAAAAATCTTGGCACATACATGCTGTAATGTCATGTGAGTTACAAGAGGATATTTTTCAGCCCATTAACCCCTTCCATTCTGGTTATGAGAGTCTGAGACATTACTAAGGATCACTGGTAATTCTATCTCCTATGAAAGTCAAGTACTTGATATTTATGTTTTAAATTTTTCTCAAGATGTAAATGTTATATAAGCCTCAGAGGCACCGAGGTGAGTGTTATGAAATGTAATTTAAAAATCTCAATCAGGTCACCATTAAAAAGGAAAATAAATTTAAAGAAGCATAGAAAAATTTTAAATGTGATGCAATAAAATATTCTGATCCTTTTAGATATTTTTGTTTACTTCTTTTGTTTTCATCTTAATATTTTAGTAAGACCAATGTTATATCTTAAATATAAAGTTATTTTAAAATTAATATTCTTTATGTGATACAAACAAAACATATTTTTGAAATGGTATCTTATCAAAAGAGGTCAACTTCAGAGGAAAAATATTTCACATTTCAGAGTTTTGAGGTGCTAATTTTTTTTGTAACTGATTTCATTCACTGACTTGTCAAAAGTCAATTCAAGCTAAATTCTGCAAGGAATATGATACTGCATGGATTTATATTTTTAGAGATAGTGATTAAATATTTAATAGCATCTGAAAACTGCCATCACAATAGGATTCTTACAGAAAGATTAATCTGAGATTGGAGTACAATATGCCTGAAAACAGTTCTTCAATAATAATAAAAAAAGTTATTTGTATTGTGATTAGAGAATCTTTCTGCTGGGTTAAATCTGCAGTCAGTCAGTAAGTTCAGTCACTCAGTGGTGTCCAACTCTTTGTGACCCCATGGACTGCAGCACACCAGGCCACCCTGTCCACCACCAACTCCCAGAGCCTGCTCAAACTCATGTCCATCAAGTCAGTGATGCTATCAAACCATCTCATCCTCCATCTTCCCCTTCTCCTCCTGTCTTCAATCTTTCCAGCATCAGTGACTTTTCCAATGAGTCAGTTCTTCACATCAGGCAGCCAAAGTATTGGAGCTTAAGCTTCAGCATCAGTCTTTCCAATGAATATTCAGGACTGGTTTCCTTTTGGATTGACTGGTTTGATCTCCTTGCAGTCCAAGGGACTCTCAAGAGTCTTCTCCAATACCACTGTTCAAAAGCATCAATTCTTCTGTGCTCAGCTTTCTTTATGGTCCAACTCTCACATCCACACACGATTACTGGAAAAACCATAGCTTTGACTAGACAGACCTTTGTTGGCAAAGTAATGTCTGCAATTCAGAAGCTCATAGGCTGTTTTGTTGTTTAGTGAAACTGAATATACTTTGTCTTTGAAAGTAAACTTTCTAAATTTTTGAAACTCACCATTTCAATATGCTCAGTTCTATGTCTTTTGATCAATTTGGAGGGTGCTCGGGGTGAGTGTTATCAAGAATAGACTCACATGAAGCATGGCCCCTAGGGACTTAAGATCACAGAAAGACACTGATGGAAGCCATATTTAAGAGATATTATTGACTTCATCTTGTTACACGATCAGGGATTTTCAAGTTCACTCCTGACTCTGTGATTCTTACACAAAGATTTCATAAGCCAGACTTCACCTCCTCAGTACACTGCCATTCTGTTCCAACAAAATATAAGTTATACGACTTGAGATTGATGGTGGAGATGAGGGTACCCAGAGAGAATATTATCAGTAAAGGAGAAATATCAACTACTAAAATTCTACCTTTTTGTTCTGAGAACAATACTTTAAAAGTCTTCTTAAATCTAGGCATTTAAAAAAATCATTATTGATATCTATTCACAAATCCATGGAAATCTAGGCTTTATTATGTATCTTCGGCTGAACTTTCTTCTTTATCAGCATTGTTAGTTCAGGAGGCAAATGTAAAGGCTGCATACACAAAACACATGACCTGTGGACTTTGATAATTCAGACATTTTTCCAGGTTACTCAGTTCTCTCGGTAAGGAAATGCAAGTTGATGACTGCATATTACCTAATTCTCTACATAAATGACACTTATTCCCTATGTCCATATACCATGGATGGTAGCCTGCCAGGCTTTTCTATCCATGGAATTCTCCAGGCAAGTATAGTGGAGTGGGTAGCCATTCCCTTCTCCAGGGAATCTTCCCAACCCAGGGTCAGAATCCAGGTCTCCTGCATTGCAGGCAGATCCTTTACCAACTGAGACACCGCAGAGTCCCATGAAGAATCCTAGTGTTTCCCCAAATCCAGCAAATCTATTTAAAAAAAATCTTATCTCTTATATTTCAGTCCTCTTACAAAACCTGTACTGCTCTGCCTTATAAAGAAATTCCAATCTATTCAAAATCAACTCCATATTTAAGGCAGAATATCCACAGTTAAAGGGGAAGATGAAAAAATTAGGATAACAATTAAGGAAGGCATGGTATTGGTTATTTTTCATTACCTCCTTCCCCAGGAATCCATTATTAATTTTCTCTTCCCCACTTTGTGAAATGAAGACAAAGCTCTATGGAGTATTAATTCATTTGACCTCCCTTTATAGTCAACTTATAATTGGGTTCAGTCTATGGAAATTATAAGTAAAGAACAGAAGGTGGGAGAAGAGAGAAGTCAAGATATTTCTTATATGTACCTTCCCTGTCCTAACACTAGCTGTATCTCCTTACGGCTACAAAGACTACCAGGATGTCCCTCTATCAAAATGCTATGCCCCATTTAGCTTCAGTAACCCTATTTAGCCAAGAGGAGCTACTCTATGTTCAAGGTCAGGAGGGGTGGCCGTGAGGAGATACCTCTCATCCAAGGTAAGGAGCAGTGGCTGTGCTTTGCTGGAGTAGCTGTGAAGAGATACACCACGTCCAAGGTAAGAGAAACCCAAGTAAGATGGTAGGTGTTGTGAGAGGGCATCACAGGGAAGACATACTGAAACCATAATCACAGAAAACTAGCCAATATGATCACATGGACCACAGCCTTGTTTAACTCAATGAAACTAAGCCATGCCATGTGGGGTCACCCAAGACAGCGGGTCATGGTGGAGAGGTCTGACAGAATGTGGTCCACTGGAGAAGGGAATGGCAAACCACTTCAGTATTCTTGCCTTGAGAACCCCATGAATAGTCTGAAAAGGCAAAATGATAGGACACTGAAAGGGGAACTCCCTGGGTCGGTAGGTGCCCAATATGCTACTGAAGATCAGTGGAGAAATAACTCCAGAAAGAATGAAGGGATGGAGCCAAAGTAAAACAATACCCAGCTGTGGATGTGACTGGTGATAGAAGCAAGGTCTGATGCTGTAAAGGGTATTATTGCATAGAAATCTGGAATGTCAGGTCCATGAATCAAGGCAAATTGGAAGTGGTCAAACAGGAGATGGCAATAGTGAATGTTGACATTCTAGGAATCAGAGAACTAAAATGGACTGGAATGGGTGAATTTAACTCAGATAACCATTATATCTACTTCTGTGGGTAGGAATCCCTTAGAAGAAATGGAGTAGCCATCATGGTCAACAAGAGAGTCCAAAATGCAGTACTTGGATGCAATCTCAAAAATGACAGAATGATCTCTGTTCATTTCCAAGGAAAACCATTCAATATCATGGTAACCCAAGCCTATGCCCCAAACAGTAACACTGAAGACGCTGACATTGAATGGTTCTAAGAAGACCTACAAGACCTTTTAGAACTAACACCCAAAAAAGATGTCCTTTTCATTATAGGGGCCTGGAGTGCAAAAGTAGGAAGTCAAGAAACACCTGGAGTAACAGGCAAATTTGGCCTTGGAATACAGAATGAAGCAGGGCAAAATCTAATAGAGTTTTGGCAAGAGAATGCACTGGTCATAGCAAACACCCTCTTCGACCAACACAAGAGAAGACACTACAAATGGACATCACCAGATGGTCAACACCAAACTCAGATTGATTCTATTCTTTGCAGCCAAAGATGGAGAAGCTCTATACAGTCAACAAAAACAAGACCAGGAGCTGACTGTGGCTCAGATCATGAACTCCTTATTGCCAGATTCAGACTTAAACTGAAGAAAGTAGGGAAAACCACTAGACCATTCAAGTATGACCTAAATCAAATCCCTTATGATGATACAGTGGAAGTGAGAAATAGACTTAAGGGGCTAGATCTGATAGACAGAATGTCTGATGAACTATGGACGGAGGTTCGTGACATTGTACAGGAGACAGGGATCAAGACCATCCCCATGGAAAAGAAATGCAAAAAAGCAAAATGGCTGTCTAAGGAGGCATTATAAATAGCTGTGAAAAGAAGAGAAGTGAAAAGCAAAGGAGAAAAGGAAAGATATAAGCATCTGAATGCAGAGTTCCAAAGAATAGCAAGGAGAGACAAGAAAGCCTTCCTCAGCAATCAGTGCAAAGAAATAGAGGAAAACAACAGAAAGGGAAAAACTAGATATCTCTTCAAGAAAATTAGAGATACCAAGGGAACATTTCATGCAAAGATGGGCTCAATAAAGGCCAGAAATGGTATGAACCTAACAGAAGCAGAAGATATTAAGAAGAGGTGGCAAGAATACACAGAAGAACTGTACAAAAAAGAGCTTCAAAACCCAGATAATCACAATGGTGTGATCACTTATCTAGAGCCAGACATCCTGGAATGTGAAGTCAAGTGGGCCTTAGAAAGCAGCACTATGAACAAAGCTAGTGGGGGTGATGGAATTCCAGCTGAACTATTTCAAATCCTGAAAGATGATGCTGTGAAAGTTCTGCACTCAATATGCCAGCAAATTTGGAAAATTCAGCAGTGGCCACAGGACTGGAAAAGGATATTTTTCATTCCAATCCAAAAGAAAGGCAATGCCAAGAATGCTCAAACTACCGCACAATTGCACTCATCTCACGCTAGTAAAGTAATGCTGAAAATTCTCCGAGCCAGGCTTCAGCAATATGTGAACCGTGAATTTCCAGATGTTCAAGCTGGTTTTTGAAAACGCAGAGGAACCAGAGATCAAATTGCCAACCTTTGCTGGATCTTTGCAAAAGCAAGAGAGTTCCAGAAAAACATCCATTTCTGCTTTATTGACTATGCCAAAGCCTTTGACTGTGTGGATCAGAATACTACTACTATTAAGTCACTTCAGTCATGTCAGACTCTGTGCAATCCCATAGATGGCAGCCCACCAGGCTCTGCCATCCCTGGGATTCCCCAGGCAAGAACACTGGAGTGGGTTGCCATTTCCTTCTCCAATGCATGAAAGTGAAAAGTGAAAGTGAAGTCCCTCAGTTGTGTCCAACTCTTAGCGACCCCATGGACTACAGCCTACCAGGCTCCTCTGTCGATGGGATTTTCCATGCAAGAGTACCAGAGTGGGGTGCCATTGCCTTCTTCAATAAACTGCGGAAAATTCTGAAAGAGATGGGAATACCAGACCACCTGAACTGCCTCTTGAGAAACCTATATGCAGATCAGGAAGCAACAGTCAGAACTGGACATGGAACAACAGACTGGTTCCAAATCAGAAAAGGAGTACGTCAAGGCTGTATATTGTCACTCTGCTTATTTAACTTATATGCAGAGTACATCATGAGAAATGCTAGTCTGGAAGAAGCAAAAGCTGGAATCAAGATTGCTAGGAGAAATATCAATAACCTCGGAAATGCAGATGACACCACCCTTATGGCAGAAAGTGAAGAAGAACTAAAAAGCCTCTTGATGGAAGTGAAAGTGGAGAGTGAAAAAGTTGGCTTAAAGCTCAACATTCAGAAAATGAAGATCATGGCATCCGTTCCCGTCACTTCATGGGAAATAGATGGGGAAACAGTGTCAGACTTTATTTTTGGGGGCTCCAAAATCACTGCAGATGGTGACTGCAGCCATGAAATTAAAAGACACTTACTCCTTGGAAGGAAAGTTATGACCAACCTAGATAGTATATTCAAAAGCAGAGATATTACTTTGTCAACAAAGGTCCATCTAGTCAAGGCTATGGTTTTTCCAGTGGTCATGTATGGATGTGACTGTTGGACTGTGAAGAAAGCTGAGTGCCAAAGAATTGATGCTTTTGAACTGTGGTGTTGGAGAAGACTCTTAAGAGTCCCTTGGACTTCAAGGAGATCCAACCAGTCCATCCTAAAGGAAATCAGTCCTGGGTGTTCATTGGAAGGACTGATTCTGAAGCTGAAACTCCAATATTTTGGCCACCTGATACGAAGAGCTGACACATTGGAAAAGACCCTGATTATGGGAGGGATTAGGGGCAGGAGGAGAAGGGGACAACAGGGGATGAGATTGCTGGATGCCATCTCTGACTCGATGGACATGAGTTTAAGTGAACTTTGGGAGTTGATGATGGGCAGGAAAGCTTGGCGTGTTGTGATTCATGGGGTTTCAAGGAGTCAGAAACAACGGAACATCTGAAATGAACTGAACTGAACTGAACTGAACCACATTTATTATTTTGTTCCTTTACCCTATGTAAAGTAATATTGACTTTTCCCTTGCTGTGAATGTCTCAATCCACTCTGTTGGTTTTATGACTTTCAATCTTGAAATAAATTTCTTTTAGTATTTTTAAAGTTGATTTATTGGGTTATGTGCATTTGTCCAACAAAATAATGTGTTATCTTGTCTTCTTAGTTTTCAGTGTTATTATGGATATGCCTTCATAGGTAGTTGCAATATTGAAGCTGTTTTAGGAGATGTTGGTGAGGTACAAATTTAAATATTACATATTCAATTTGAAAAATATATTTTAGGATTATGACGAATTTTTTTCTAAAATTTAGAATTGGTGTTTGAAATATAATTATGCCTATAGCATTTCCCCTGCTTAAAATATTTAAATGACCTTCATTGCTCATAGGATAAATTTAAATTTTGCTTTACAATTGTGATTCTCAAACTGTGATTCACAGACCTCTCATAATCCTTTCAGTAGATCTGAGCAGTCAAACTGATTTTCATAATAATGCAAAGATAGCATTTGCCCTTTTTATTGACCTAACTTTTACAGTGATGCTTCAACAACCTGGACATATAAACTCCTTCTGCCTTAGCATGAATTCCAATGGCACTGACAAATTAGAGTAAGCCTCTTGATGAAAGTGAAAGTGGAGAGTGAAAAAGTTGGCTTAAAGCTCACCATTTAGAAAACGAAGATCATGGCATCTGGCCCCATCACTTCATGGGAAATAGATGGGGAAACAGTGGAAACAGTGTCAGACTTTATTTTGGGGGGCTCCAAAATCACTGCAGATGATGACTGCAGCCATGATGTTAAAAGACGCTTACTTCTTGGAAGGAAAGTTATGACCAACCTAGATAGCATATTCAAAAGCAGAGACATTACTTTGCCAACAAAGGTTCGTCTAGTCAAGGCTATGGTTTTTCCTGTGGTCATGTATGGATGTGAGAGTTGGACTGTGAAGAAGGCTAAGCCCCGAAGAATTGATGCCTTTGAACTGTGGTGTTGGAAAAGACTCTTGAGAGTCCCTTGGACTGCAAGGAGATCCAACGAGTCCATTCTGAAGATCAGCCCTGGGATTTCTTTAGAAGGAATGATGCTGAAGCTGAAACTCCAGTACTTTGGCCACCTCATTCGAAGAGTTGACTCGTTGGAAAAGAGTCTGATGCTGGGAGGAATTGGGGGCAGGAGGAGAAGGGGACAACAGAGGATGAGATGGCTGGATGGCATCACTGACTCCATGGACGTGAATCAGTGTGAACTCCGGGAGTTGGTGATGGACAGGGAGGCCTGGCCTGCTGCGATTCATGGGGTCGTAAAGAGTCGGACACGAATGAGCGACTGAACTGAACTGAATCAATGAATTCTTCGTTACGTAAACTTGCCAAAAAATTTTAAAAAGCATCAAATTTCACTTCAGAATGTTCTTAACAAAGTAGTAAAATTTATTAATTGTACCAAATCTCAACCCTTGAGTATATGTCATTTCTTATGAGATGACTTCCCAGATAGCTCAGTTGGTAAAGAATCTGCCTGCAATGCAGGAGACCCCAGTTCGATCCGGGAGAGATCCGGACGATCCGCTGGAGAAGGGATAGGCTACCCACTCCAGTATTCTTGATCTTCCCTTGTGGCTCAGCTGGTAAAGAATCCACCTGCAACTTGGGAGACCTGGGTTCGAACCCTGGTTGGGAAGATCTGAGTAGGATTCTAAAAAACGGCAGGCGTGCTTTCAAAAATATATAAGCAACGCTACCATTTCAAGGAAGGCAACTGACAATATGCATTCCCAATGATAGAATTTGGGTTTTCAGGCAAAAAAAAAAAAAAAAAAGAGAAAGTTTTGGAAAACATATCTACCACAAGCTTAATACTTTTTAAATAATAAAGACTGCTCTGTGAAGACTAGCGATGTTATTAATGAAAATCTTTTTAAAAGATATTGTGTAGTAAAATGAGTTTCCATGAAAGAGTTGCATAATGAGTCAGTGAACCAATGTTTTCCAAATAACCAACGTGCAATGTTATGAAATTATGTGTGGGCAAAAGAGTAGATTAATTCAAGAAGTAAGAAATGTATTTTAATGTAACCTTGCAGAAAGTTAATTTATATGGTTTTAGGTTTTATATTGCAACTCACTTTTATGAAATTACTAAGCAAATTTTGTATCAAAGATCCATAATTATTTGAAATAGCTATTAAAATACTCTTTTATTTCCCAGCTAAAAATCTATGTGAGATCAAATTCTCTTTAATGGCACCCCACTCCAGTACTTTGCCTGGAAAATCCCATGGATGGAGGAGCCTGGTAGGCTGCAGTCCATGGGGTCGCTAAGAGTCGGACATGACTGAGTGACTTCCCTTTCACTTTTCACTTTCATGCATTAGAGAAGGAAATGGCAACCCACTCCAGGGTTCTTGCCTGGAGAATCCCAGGGACGGGGGAGCCTGGTGGCTGCCGTCTGTGGGATCACACAGAGTCGGACACGACTGAGGTGACTTAGCAGCAGCAGCATAGCAACCAAACAATATAAATAAACAAAATGCAGAAGATTACGTGATCATGTAGTTGTTTTCTCTATTAAGCCAAAAATCTCAAAGAGATTTTTAAAATGTACTACGATGTCATTCCTTAAACTAAGTTTTGGATTTGGAAAATACGATTGTTCTCATAAAATCATTATTTATGCTAACTCTGCTGTGTTTATTATTATTACTTTAAAATGAACTATTTGTAACTCAAAACTTAATTTCTAATATGGCAATACTTATATATACAGTCCACATAATCAAAAGCTGTTGGGGTGCTCAGTGATCTTTAATATTTCAAATAGTCAAAGATTAATACATTTTTGAGTAAAAAAAAGTAATATTTCGTCAATATCTATTTTTCCAGACTTATTTACCACCATTATCATCTCTCTAAAAATATAAAATCTCAGTTTTCGTACTGAGGAAGCAAACAAGTTTCCCTCTGCCTCAAGTACTTTACCAGATTTTCTTGCTTTTTAAATGTGGGACTGAGTAAATCACAAATAATATCCTTGACTAGTACTCATTTCTATAGTTCATTTAATATAGCCCAATGGTAGTATGAGTATATATTTGGGATCTATGGAAGTGTTGAGAGCATAGATATCTACTATTCTTATTTTTTCTTTATAAACATTTGGGTTTGATTGGGGGAGGGTAATAGAAATGAATAGTTGGCTTAATTTAAAAAAATCAAGTGTGATTTGATTTATCTATATGAGACTAGACTTCTCAAAAAAGCATAGAGACAATCAACAGCATGTATCTTATGACTTTTTATGGAAATTAGAATTAGTGGATTTGTAAGGTGCTTAATACTATATCTAGAAGGCTGAAAATGACTTTTAATAATGGCAAAAAATAGCTATGCAGAACTAAAATTTTATGATAATAAACAAAACAGATGTCTGAAAACTTTTAAGAGTGAAATAGCTGAAAAGAAGTTCAGAAGCCAAGTTCAAATCATCTTATACCTATATATCCATGCACAGAGGTCATAAGAACCTGTAATTTACAAAAATTGCCAAAAAGTCATACTGTAGATATTATCACACTTAATGGAATAGAAATCATGATTATGGTGAGGAAAGAGTATGCCTTATCCACAGGAAATGTCCAAAATATAAAAGATATCAACAGTAGGGGCTTCCCTGGTGGCTTAGAGGGTAAAGCATCCCCTGCAATGCAGGAGGCCCAGGTTCCATCCCTGAGTTGGGAAGATCCTCTGGAGAAGGAAACGGCAACCACTCCACTACTCTTGCCTGGAAAATCCCATAGATGGAGGAGCCTGGGAGGCAATAAATAATTTGTATGTATAGAAATACAACTGATACAGGAAACTGATGAAAAATTTCAGGGTGAGGATAAATTAGAGGCTAGATATGGTATTTTGATGGGTAATTTGGAATATTGGAGATTTTTTAAAAAAGAATAATTGAACTAAGAGCGATCCAACATAGTAAGTTTATTTAATTACAGTAACTTTCAAACAATGACTTTAACATAAACAAAATTTTATGGAAACAAATGAAAAAATATTTATAAATGTTTCCATTATAATGTAATTATGAATATCAGGATGATTTTTCTCCCATTCTTAATTGAAAGAGAAGCTTCTATGTCAACCCATCAGTCTTTTAAATAGTTCACTATCATATAAAAGATATTTCAAGAGTAAAAATTATCAAACACCATAACAATTAGACACAGTATATACTAGATAATATATTTGATTGGTTTCAGTCAATCTTTTTCTAATGGAAAAGAATATGTGGGTACAGACTTATTTTGCACAAGATACTTTGCATTTGCATTTTACCTATTTGTAAATCTTTATCTTTTAATTGAAGGATAATTACTTCACAGAATTTTGTTTCAAATAACTTCAATCATTATTTGAAACTATGGGAACTATAAAAATGTAAGGAAAACTCACCATCAATTCTACCATCTACTAAATAGTAACACTAAGCATATTTATCTTTAATATTTCCTCTTTTTAAACTCACTAAATTTTATTTAAAACTTACTATTTTATATTTATTTACTTATTATTTTGGTATATGTTTAGAATTGATGAGGAGTTTCAAAAGAACTACAGAGAATTTCAGTATACACTTCACTCTAAATTCCTCTAAGGATAACATCTTACATAACCATGTACAATGATCAACAGTATGAAACTGATGGTGTTTTGATGCTGTTAACTAAATTGTAGAATTGATTCAGATGTCAATAATTTTTCTGATAATGCCCTATTACAGTTCCAGGATTTTATCTATGATACATTATATTTAGTTGTTATTTCTTCTTAATCTTCTGCAGCTTATAATATGCCTCAATCTTCTATTTTATAACCTTGACACTTTTGAAGACTACTGTTTAAATATTTTGAATAATGTCTCTCAACTTGGTTTCATCTGATGTTTTATTATAATTAGATTATGCTACAAATTATTGGGAAAATAATCATGGATATATTTGAACAAAACTGAAAGCAGTCCCTTAATTTTGAAGTTCATTTTCTCAACATATTATGTCATATGCTTTTTGGTCATATCAGTGACAATTTTCATGGGCATTATTTTCTCATTGAGGAAATTATAGGGAAGTAATCAAATCAGTTCAGTTCAGTCACTCAGTCGTGTCCGACTCTTTGCAACCCAAAGGACTGCAGCATGCCAAGCCTCCATCACCAACTCCCGTAGTTTACTCAAACTCATGTCCATTGACTCAGTGATGCTATCCATCCATTTCATCCTCTGTCGTCCCCTTCTCCTCCCACCTTCAATCTTTACCATCATCAGAGTCTTTTCAAAGGAGTAAGTTCTTCACATCAGGTGGCCAAAGTATTGGAGTTTCAGCTTCAGCATCAGTCCTTACAATGAATATTCAGGAATGATTTCCTTTAGGATGGACTGGTTGGACCTCCTTGTAGTCCAAGGGACTCTCAAGAGTCTTCTCCAATACCAGAGTTCAAAAGCATCAATTCTTCAGCATTCAGCTTTCTTTATAGTCCAACTCTCACATCCGACTACTTTAAAAACCACAGCTTTGTCTAGATGGACCTTTGTCAGCAAAGTTATGTCTCTGCTTTTGAATATGCTGTCTAGGTTGATCATAACTTTCCTTCCAATGATTGAGCATCTTTTAATTTCATGGCTGCAATCACCATCTGCAGTGATTTTGGAGCCCCCCAAAATAAAGTCTGTCACTGTTTCCACTGTTTCCCTATCTATTTTCCATAAAATGATGGGACTGGATGCCATGATCTTAGCTTTCTGAATGTTGAGTTTTAAGCCAACTTTTTCGCTCTCCTCTTTCAATTTCATCAAAAGGCTCTTTAGTTCTTCTTTACTTTCTGCCATAAGGGTGTTGTCATCTGCATATCTGAGGTTATTGATATTTCTCTCAGCAGTCTTGATTCCAGCTTGTGCTTCCTTCAGTCCAGCATTTTTCATGATGTACTGTGCACTTAAGTTATATAAAAAGGGTGATCATATATAACCTTGTTGTACTCCTTTCCCAATTTGGAACCAGTTTGTTGTTCCATGTCCAGTTCTAACTGTTGCTTCCTGACCTGCACATAGATTTCTCAAGAGGCAGGTCAGGTGGTCTGGTATTCCCATCTCTTTCACAATTTTCCATACTTTGTTGTGATGCACACAGTCAAAAGCTTTGCAATAGTCAATAAAGCAGAAATAGATGTTTTTCTGGAACTCTCTTGCTTTTTCCATGATGTTGGCATTTTGATCTCTGGTTCCTCTGCCTTTTCTAAAACCAGCTTGATCATCTGGAAGTTCATGGTTCACATACTGTTGAAGCCTGGCTTGGAGAATTTTGACCATTACTTTCCTAGCATGTGAGATGAATGCAATTGTGTGATAGTGTGAGCATTCTTTGGGCATTGCTTTTCTTTGGGGTTGGAATGAAAACTGACCTTTTCCAGTCCTGTGGCTGAAGAAATAAATAGATTATATATATATATATATATATACATATATACATATATATATATATATACACACACATACACACACACACACATAATATGGCAACGTATGCTGCTGCTGCTATCGCAGCAGTCATGTCCGACTCTGTGCAACCCCATAGACGGCAGCCCACCAGGCTCCCCCATCCCTGAGATTCTCCAGGCAAGAGTACTGGAGCGGGTTGCCATTTCCTTCTCCAATGCATGAAAGTGAAAAGTGAAAGTGAAATTGCTCAGTCGTGTCTGATTCCTAGCGACCCCATGGACTGCAGCCTACCAGCCTCCTCCGTCCATGGGATTTTCCAGGCAAGAGTACTGGAGTGGGTTGCCATTGCCTTCTCCCATGGCAATATATGCACAACATAAAAAGGTAGTTACAAACCTTTAATGATGATTAATATCATCATGGATGATTACTTGGCTAGGCAGAATTTGAGATGGCTTTGCAAGGTACAGGAAATGGTGCTAATTAGGTAGGTTGTAACTGTCAGGCAAAAAAAGTGAATTAGAAATATGATGGGCATGGGAACACACAGGATGGCATGAAGATTATCCAGCTAATTTTCAAAACTTTTCACAACTCATTGTATTCTAAAAGCATAACTATGACGTATCTGTCATTAACTATTTTAATTAATGATATCAATTGAGACAAGAAAGAAATTGAATTATTCTTTACTAGACTGCCTTCCGTAAACAGAGTAAGAACCAAATCCAGACCATTTGAATTTCTAATTTTATTTTTTTCTATCACATTTGGACTTTTTTTTCAATAATATTGTGACAGTGTTATTTTCTCAGTTGTGTCTGAATCTTTGTGAACCTATGGACTATATAGCCTACCAAGATTCTCTGTCTATGGAATTCTCCAGGTAAGAATACTGGAGTGGGTAACCATTTCCTTCTCTAGGGGATTTTCCCAGCCCAGGGATCTAACCCAGGTCTCCCGAGTTGTAGGCAGATCCTTTACCATCTGAGACAACTTGGTATAAATTGGTGATGTAATAAAAATAATTCCATCTAAATCATAATTTCTCTTTTTGAATTTATATTTTTAACTTCCTCAAGGAAATCAACCCTGAATATTAACTGGAAGGACTGATGCTTAAGCTGAAGCTCCAATCCCTTGGCCACCTAATGTGAAGGGCTGAGGGCAGGAGAAGAAGTGGGTAACAGATGATGAGATGGTTGGATGGCATCACTGACACAGTGAAAATGAGTTTGAGCAAACTCAGGGAGATAGTGGAGGACAGGGAAACCTGGCATGCTTCAGTCCATGAGGTTGCAAAGAGTGGGACATGACTGAGCAACTGAACAACAATAGTTTGCTTGATCTCTTAAACAGCTGAGACAGTTAACATTCTTTTCTTTGGTTCAGAGATCATATGTTTAAGTCTTTGAATACCTATGAATATTTCCTTTTGGTTGTCTTTACATCTAAGAGAATACTTGTATAAGGAAACATTTGTGGGTTAACATCTTTCATCAAAATGCTACAGAAACTGCTCTTATGCAATTCAGTATTACTGAGAAGACTGACAAAACCCAGATATTTATCATTATTTCCAGATTACTTAGTAAGACAACAAAACATATAACAAATTTTAAAAAACAGTTTGATGCACAGAGATTTCATGTAATTTTAATAGGCAGTGCAGTCACATTTTCCATAAAAATATACACACATATTATTTTCTTTCATGCCCACTATTATCCATTTGCCTAGGTCTCCCTATGTGATCCGTAAGTAATTCCTGTTATTAGTTTCTTATGTATCTTTCCAGCATTTTATATGTATATATCATATATGAAATTTCCATATACAGTATGCTTTCTTATTGAATACCAAATGAAGTCTAGTATTTATACTGTTCTATATCTAACATTTTCATATAAAATAAACATTGCAGATCTTTGCATAGAGACTTTCTGTATTATTATTTTTATAAATATATTGAAGTCTAATATCTTGTATGTAGAATTTAGTGAATATTAAGTCAGGAAAAATTTTTAGTAACTATGGAAAGGAGTGCATCAAGATTGTATATTGTAACTTTGTTTACTGCCTCATATGCAGAGTACATCATGTGAAATGTCAGGCTGGATGTTTCACAAGCTGGAATCAAGATTGTCAGGATAAATTCAACGACCTCTGATATGCAGATGATATGCAGTAATACTAATTCACTATTACTAAAACCTAGACAGCATATTAAAAAGCAGAGCCATTACTTTGTCGACAAAAGTCCATAAAGTCAATGCAATGGTTTATCCAATTATTATGTATGGATGTGAGAGTTGGACCATAAAGAAGTTTGAGCACTGAAGAAGTCATGCTTTTGAACTGTGGTGTTAGAGAAGACTCTTGAGAGTCCCTTGAACTGCAAAGAGATCAAACCAGTCAATCCTAAAGAATTAAACCCTGAATATTCATTGCAAGGACTGATGCTGAAGCTTGAGCTACAATCCTTTGGCCACTTCATGCAAAGAGCCAACTCATTGGAAAAGACCCTGATGCTGAGAAAGATTGAAGGCAGGAGAAGAAGTGGGCAACAGAGGATGAGATGGTTGGGTGGCATCACTGACTCAATGGACATGAGTTTGAGCAGACTCCGGGAGATGGTGGAAGATGGAGAAGTCTGGCCAGCTGCAGTCAATGGGGTCAAAGAGTCAGGCATAACTGAGTGACTAAACAACAACAACAATGGCAGAAAGGGAAGAGGAACTAAAAAGCCTCATGATGAGAGTGAAAGAGGAGAGTGAAAAAGCTGACTTAAAACTCACCATTCAAAAAACTAAGATTATGGCATTCAGTTCCATCACTTTATGGCAGATAGATGGGGAAAAAGTGGAAACAGTGACAGATTTTATATTCTTGGGAGCCAAAATTACTGCAGGTGATGATTGCAGCCATGAAATTAAGATGCTTGCTCCTTGGAAGAAAAGCTATGACAAACCTAGACAGTGTCTTAAAAAGCAGAAACATCACTTTGCCCACAAAGTTCTGTATGGTCAAAGCTAGGGTTTTTTCCAGTAATCATGTATGGATGTGAGAACTGGATCATAAAGAAGGCTGACCACCAAGGAATTGATGCTTTTAAATGTGTGGTGCTGGAGAAAAAACTTGAGAGTCCCTTGGACTGCAAGGTGATCAAACCAGTCAATCCTAAAGGAAATTCACTCTGAAAATTCCTTGAAAAGACTAATTCTGAAGCTGAAGTTCCAATACTTTGGCCACCTGATGTGAAGAGCTGACTCACTGAAGACCCTGATACTGGGAAACACTGAGAGCAAGAGGAGAAGGGGGCACTAGAGGATGAGATGGTTTGATGGCATCACTGACTCAGTGGACCTGAAGCTGAGCAAGCTCCCAGAGATAGCAAAGGACATGGAAGCCTGGCGTGCTGCAGTCCATGGGGTTGCAAATAGTCAGACATGACTTCGGGACTGAACAACAACAACAGTGATGTACATTAGGATAAGAAATCAGATAATTACTAACAATTTATCTTCATCTAAATGAATGTCTAGTGAGACAATGAAAAATTGTGTGGAGTGAAATTCAGTGAAAGTGTTAGTCACTCAAGTCATTTCAGACTCTTTGAGATCCTAGAAACTTGTATCCCACCAGGATCCTCTGTCCATGAAATTCTCCCAGCAAGATTACTGGAGTGGGTAGCCATTCCCTTCGCCAGGGTATTTTCCTAATCCAGAAAGAATATTCTGACTTTTGCATCTATCTAATGTCCTTGGCACTTAATCACAAAATGTCATTATTATACCACAATCACTGCACCTAAAATTTCTTAAAATAATTCTAAAGGGAGCTGTTGTCTTAGCTGAGAACCACTCTATCATAGAATCAGTTCAGTTCAGTGACTCAGTCGTGTCTGACTCTTTGCGACCCCATGAATCGCAGCATGCCAGCCCTCCCTGTCCATCACCAACTCCTGGAGTTCACTCAGACTCACGTCCATTGAGTCAGTGATGCCATCCAGCCATCTCATCCTCTGTCGTCCCCTTCTCCTCCTGCCCCCAATCCCTCCCAGCATCAGAGTCTTTTCCAATGGGTCAACTCTTCTCATGAGGTGGCCAAAGTATTGGAGTTTCAGCTTTAGCATCATTCCTCCCAAAGAAATAACTAATACTAAAATTTCTGCCTCATGAATGTTTGATAATGAATGAAAACACAAACTTGCCTAAGACTAGTTACAAAGAGTAACTGTGATTTGTATCTACTTACCTTTTGATTAGTCTTGTCCATCAGTTGAATGACCTTTTGTCATTTGTCCTTTTGTCCATAGAGAGAATGTTAGAGAATGTCGTGAATCAGCTAGGTCTTTTCACATATCATTTCTGCAGTTGGAACAATGCTGTGTTTAAGGCTGGCTGAAAAATGTGCCATCTGGTACATTCTGAGATTGATCTAGATGGTAAGATGTTACAGTAAATGACCTTCTGACACTCAGATGTTACAATTTCTATTGTGAGATATTCACTAAATATTTATAAAAACCCTTAGGATAACTGAAGAAAACAAAACCCAATTATAATGTACTTCCCATGCTGCTATGTCAAACAATCATTTGCTTTCATAAAGACAACATTTTTGGGGGAAATAAAAGGTTTGAAGATTTTGGGTTGTCATCCTTTCACTCACATTTCACAACTGATTTTGAGAAATAAAAGGACATGTCATATTAACTTTGCTTGTGTTGAATGATGCAGATTATAGTTTCTGTAACTAAGCACAGCCTGATTAAAGTTGTGCATTCAGTGCTAAAATGTGACATTATATCAAACACTAGACATTTTAATTCATATTTTAGTACTTTCAGGTGGTTGTATAAAAACATTAGTCATCATAAGCTGTTCTGTGCTCAGTAATGTAAGATCACATGCTTTTTCAACTTACCTCTGGAATTCAAGATTCATTCTGCCTAATGCTCTCATCTCACCATAAGTTCTGAAAAACAGAAATACAAGATCATAATTTAATTTCATATCACCTCCTAGTCTTCTAAAATTTTCTTCTTTTGAAATACATATATACAAGTAAATGTATTCTCATCATGAAATCAGTGATTTTAAAAAGTTTGATAAACCAAATAACTTTTGGGTTATTTTATAAACTAACCATATTTTAATTATATATATATATATATATATATATATATATGCACTTTGTGAACCTTAACTTCATGAGATATTGATATTTTTATTGGGTTCATTTGCCAGCACCCTGATGGAAATGTTATCTTGTTATATATTAAGAACCTTAAAATGTCTGACTTTTGAATAAAAAAATTTGGGAAATATTTTCTTTGCTCATTATTAACTGAGGAACCTTGGTCATATTATTTAAACTTGCTACACTTCTATTTTCTCATCAGTAAGGTATAAATACAAGCATCTTTCTCCCAAGGCTAATGAAAGGAATCATCATTAAATATGTATTTTTTGTGCATTTAAACCCTTGATAAATGCCATTTATTGTAATTAACCACTTCTCTTTTATATAGGGCTTCCCTGGTAGCTCAGATGATAAAGAATCTGCCTGCAAATAGGGAGGCCTGGATTCAATCCCTGGGTGGGGAAGATCTCTGGAGAAGGGAATGGCTATCCATTTCAATATTCTTGCCTGGAGAATCCCATGATCAGAGGAGCCTGCGGGGCTGCAGTCCCTGGGGTTGCAAAGAGTCAGACACGAATGAGTGACTAATGCTTTCATTTCACTTATATGTGATACTATTTTCTTTAATGTTAGCCATAATGATTCCTCTGTTCCCACTTTTTCCAAACATTGTCAGTTGATGTCTTTTTATCTTTAGGTAGAAAGTGAAAATACTATTGATAAAATTCACAGGAGTCTTAAATTCAAACAGATACTTGAGTCCCAATTACTAAAAGGTTTCATGTAAGACCACTGTTGTTAGCAGTGCATACTGAGAAAAAAGAATTTTCCACATATTCTAAGTTTTTAAAATTTTAGAGAGATTTACATACAGGTTATCTCCTGAAGAGATAATGAAAATATTCTAGAAACCTAAGGCCTGGGAAGAAAACTATAACCTAGCTATTATTAGTGGAGAAGGCAATGGCAACCCACTCCAGTACACTTGCCTGGAAAATCCCATGGACAGAGGAGCCTGGTAGGCTTCAGTCCATGGGGTCGCTAACAGTAGGACACGACTGAGCGACTTCACTTTCACTTTTCACTTTCCTGCGTTGGAGAAGGAAATGGCAACCCACTCCAGTGTTCTTGCCTGGAGAATCTCAGGGACAGCGGAGCCTGGTGCGCTGCCGTCTGTGGGGTCGCACAGAGTCGAACACGACTGAAATGACTTAGCAGTAGCAGCTGTTCTTTGAGAAGAAAATCTAACCCTAACCCTTCTCTCGAAAAGGCCCCGTGCTCTCTTGATTTAACATTCAGTTCAGTTCAGTCGCTCAGTCGTGTCCGACTCTTTGCGACCCCATGAATCGCAGCACGCCAGGCCTCCCTGTCCATCACCAACTCCCAGAGTTCACCCAAACTCATGTCCATCCAGTCGGTGATGCCATCCAGCCATCTTATCCTTGGCCGTCCCCTTCTCCTCCTGCCCCCAACCCCTCCCAGTGTCAGAGTCTTTTCCAATGAGTCAACTCTTCACATGAGGTGGCCAAAGTATTGGAGTTTCAGCTTCAACATCGGTCCTTCCAATGAACACCCAGGACTGATCGCCTTTAGAATGGACTGGTTGGATCTCCTTGCAGTCCAATGGACTCTCAAGAGTCTTCTCCAACACCACAGTCCAAACGCATCAATTCTTCAGCACTCAGCTTTCTTCACAGTCCAGCTTTCACATCCATATATGACCACTGGAAAAACCATAGCCTTGATTTAACATTATATTGCCCCTATCCTAAATTCTTAATAATTTTTAGCAAGGGTTTCTGTAAATTATGTAGTTGGTCTTGCATACACCAAGGAGAACATACATCCTACAAAATGTGCAAAGATAACGTGAATATCCCAAGCAAAACTTCACATAAAATACATATTTTATGATTCCAATCAGGTAAAATAAAACAGACAGAATGAATTAATTCAATTAGAAGTCAGTGGAAATTTTAATAGCTAGAATTGAATCATGAGAGATTCTGTGATATAGGTGAATCACATTTCATAATTGTAGTCTCACTGACACTTGTATGTTCACTTCATGAAAATTTATTGAGCCATATTCAAATACTTATTCACATTGCTTTGTGTATATTGCACTTCAATACAAAAATTAAATGAAGATCACTGAAATCTTGGTGTGTGAAAATAACCAAAATAGAAGAAGGGAGAGGAGGAGGAAGGGGGGTACAAGATATGAAGAATGAGTTACAAAATTTAAATATAACATAATAATAAGCCAGTTCTTGTTTTATATACTTTCCTCTTTCAGGATGATACAGTGCTCCCAGACTATCAGTTCTTAGTCTCCCTTCCTTGGCAGTATGTCATCATGATACTCAGGATTGGACATTTATAAATACATGGAGCTGTTCTTTGTTTTGTATTTTTTAAATGTTTAATTAAGTTTTCAAGCTAATTCATATATAATATAATTCACTTATTTTATTTTCACAATTCAACAAGTTTTGATGAATATGTACCACCAGGAAACCATCATCACACTCCCACACCGCAAAGGTTCTTCAAGCTCCTTTGAAGGAAATTCCCAGCTATCACCACTAGCCTGAGGTAACCACCAATATGTTTTTCTATTACCGTTGTTGTACATTTTCAAGAATATGAAATACAAGGAGTAACATAGTAGGTGTACTTCTGAGTTTGGCTTCTATAACACATCATAAAGCTTTTGAGATTCATCCATGTTGTTATATGTATTAGTAGGATTTTTTTCCTTTAAGTTGCCAAGTAGTATTTCATTGTAACAACATGCCAAACGTTGCTTGTCCATTCATTAGTCTGTGGGTGTTTTGGTTACTACTACTTTTTGGTGATTGTGAATAAAGCTGCTATAACATTAGTGTACAAGCTCTGTGTGGATTTGCATTTTCATTTCCTTTTTGGTATATACATAGGACCATTGTTGCTAGATATACTTAATGAAAGTGTCAAAATGTGATTCAAATTGGTAATACCATATTGTATTCATATTGGGCTGGAGAAGGAAATGGCGACCCACTCCAGTATTCTTCCTGGAAAATTTCATGGACAGAGAAGACTGGTAAGCTACAGTCCACAGGGCCATGAAGAGTTGGACATGACTTAGTGAATGAGCACACACTCATTCACATTGGGATTCCCAGGTGGCTCAGTGGTAAAGAATCTGCCTACCAATTCAGGAGCTGCAGGAGACACAGACTCAGTCCCTGGGTTGAGAAGATCCTCTAGAGGAGGAAATGGCAACTCACTCCAGTATTCTTCTTGGAAAATGTCATGGACAGAGAAGCCTGGCAGGCTGCAGTCTAGGTGGGTCACAAAGAGTCTGGCACAACTAAGCATGCACATATGTTTTATTCACACCAGTAATGTATGGTGGGCTTCCCAAGTGGTGCTAGTGGTAAAGAACTTGCCTACCAATGCAGGAGACATAGAGATGCAGGTTTAATCCCTGGGTCGGGAGGATCCCCTGGAGGAGGGCATGGCACCCTACTCCAGTATTCTTGCCTGGAGAATCCCAAGGACAGAGGAGCCTAGTGGGCTACAGTCCATGGGGTTGCAAACAGTCAGACACAGAACAGAAATGACTTAGCACAGCAGGCAATGTATGGGGATGAGTTATTCCAGATCCTCTATGATACATGTTATTGTCATTATGTTTGATTTTAGCCATTTTAGTTGGTGTGTAGTTGTAACTTCTTGTGACTTTAATTTGTAGTTATCTAATGTCTACCTCTGTTTCACTGACTACACTAAAGCCTTCACTGAGTGGATCTTAACAGACTGTGGAAAGCTCTTAAAGAGATGGGAATACCACACCATTTTACCTGTCTCCTGAGAAACCTGTGTGTGGGTCAAGAAGCAACAATTAGAACCATGTATGGAACAACTGATTGGTTCAAGATGGAGAAAGAAGTATGGCAGGGTTGTCTGCTGTGACCTTGTTTTTTTCACCTATACGCTGAGTACATCATGAGAAATGCCAGACTCTATGAGTTACAATCTGGAATAAAGATTGGCAGGAGAAACAGCAACAACCTCAAATACGTGGGTAATACCACTCTTATGACTGGAAGCAAAGAGGAACAAAAGAGCCAGCTTTATCCTTGATGAGGATAAAGGAGGAGAGTGAAAGAGCCAGCTTAAAACTAAATATTAAAAAAAACAAAAAACTAAGATCATGGCATCAGGCCCCATTACTGCATGCCAAATAGAAGGGGAAAAGTGGAAGTAGTGACAGATTTGCTCTTCTTGGGCTCGCGAATCATTGTGGATGGTGACTGAAGCCATGAAATCAGAAGATGACTGCTTCTTAGCAGGAAAGCTATAACAAACCTAGACAGTGTGTAGAAAAGCAGAGACATTACTCTGCTGATAAAGGGTCCCTATAGTCAAGGCTATAGTCTTCCCAGTGGTCATGTACGAGTGTGAGAGCTGGACCATAAAGAAGGCAGAACACAAAAGAATTGATGCATTCGAACTGTGGTGCCAGAGAAGACTCTTGAAAGTCCCTTGGACAGCAAGGGAATCAAACCAGTCAATGATAAGGGAATTCAACCATTTATACTCACTGGAAGGACTGATGCTGAGGCTGGGGCTCCAGTATTTTGGTCATCTGATGCAAACAGGTGACTCATTGGAAAAGTCCCTGATGCTCAGAAAGATTGAGGGCAAAAGAGGAAGAGACAATCAGAAGATGAGCCGGCTGGATGGCATACCAATGCAAGGAACATGAACTTGGGTGAACTTCATGAGATAATGAGAGATAGGGCGGTCTGGCTTGCTTCAGTACATGGGGTGGCAAAGAGTCAGACACGACTGGTGACTGAAAAACAATGATGACTATATTTTAGATATCTCCTTTAGATATATCTTAATGTGCTTATTATTCATATATCTTCATTGAAAAATTCCTTTTAAAAGTCTCTCTTATTTGAAAAAAAATTGATGGTTTGTCTTATTTTTAGTTGCAAGATCTCTTTATGCATTCTAGATATAAGACCCCTATCAAATACCTGCTTTGTGAATACTGTCACCAATCTGTGGTTCGCCTTTTCATTTTTTCTTTCTTTCTTTTTCCTTATTTTCAAATAGGAAAACAAAAGTTTATTGATAATGCTCAACTTATAACATTGCTTTTTTACAGTACTTTTTTAACCATAACTAAGAATAGAAGCAAAAAGCAAAGGAGAAAAGGAAAGATATAAGCATCTGAAAGCAGAGTTCCAAAGAATAGCAAGAAGAGATAAGAAAGCCTTCCTCAGTGATCAATGCAAATAAATAGAGGAAAACAGCAGAATGGGAAAGACTAGAGATCTCTTCAAGAAAATTACAGATACAAAGGGAACATTTCATGCAAAGATGGGCTCGATAAAGGACAGAAATGAAGCACAAGATATTAAGAAGAGGTGGCAAGAATACAAAGAAAAACTGTACAAAAAAGATCTTCATGACCCAGATAATCACCAAGGTGTGATCACTAACCTAGAGCCAGACATCCTGGAATGTGAAGTCAAGTGGGCTTCAGAAAGCAGCACTACGAACAAAGCTGGTGGAGGTGATGGAATTCCAGTTGAGCTATTCCAAATCCTGAAAGATGATGCTGTGAAAGTGCTGCCCTCAATATGCCAGCAAATTTGGAAAACTCAGGAGGGGCCACAGGACTGGAAAAGGTCAGTTTTCATTCCAATCCCAAAGAAAGGCAATGCCAAAGAATGCTCAAACTACCGCACAGTTGTACTCATCTCACACGCTAGTAAAGTAATGCTCAAAATTCTCCAAGCCAGGCTTCAGCAATATGTGAACTGTGAACTTCCTGATGTTCAAGCTGGTTTTAGAAAAGGCAGATGAACCAGAGATCAAATTGCCAACATCCACTGGATCATGGAAAAAGCAAGAGAGTTCCAGAAAAGCATCTCTTTCTGTTTTATTGACTATGCCAAAGTCTTTGACTGTGTGGATCACAATAAACTGTGGAAAATTCTGAAAGAGATGGGAATACCAGACCACCTGACCTGCCTCTTAAGAAAGCTGTATGCAGGTCAGGAAGCAACAGTTAGAACTGGACATGGAACAACACACTGGTTCCAAATAGGAAAAGGAGTACGTCAAGGCTGTATATTGTCACCCTGCTTATTTAACTTATATGCAGAGTACATCATGAGAAACGCTGGACTAGAAGAAACACAAGCTGGAATCAAGATTGCTGGGAGAAATATCAATAACCTCAGATATGCAGATGACACCACCTTTATGGCAGAAAGTGAAGAGAAACTCAAAGCCTCTTGATGAAAGTGAAAGTGGAGAGTGAAAAAGTTGGCTTAAAGCTCAACATTCAGAAAACAAAGATCATGGCATCCGGTCCCATCACTTCATGGGAAATAGATGGGGAAACAGTGGAAACAGTGTCAGACTTTATTTTTCTGGGCTCTAAAATCACTGCAGATGGTGACGGCAGCCATGAAATTAAAAGACGCTTACTCCTTGCATGGAAAGTTATGACAAACCTAGATAGCATATTCAAAAGCAGAGACATTACTTTGCCAACAAAAGTTCGTCTAGTCAAGGCTATGGTTTTTTGTGTGATCATGTATGGATGTGAGAGTTGGACTGTGAAGAAGGCTGAGCGCTGAAGAATTGATGCTTTTGTACTGTGGTGTTGGAGAAGACTTTTGAGAGACCCTTGGATTGCAAGGAGATCCAACCAGTCCATTCTGAAGGAGATCATTCCTGGGATTTCTTTGGAAGGAATGATGCTAAAGCTGCAACTCCAGTACTTTGGCCACCTCATGCGAAGAGTTGACTCACTGGAAAAACCCTGATGCTGGGAAAGATTAAGAGCAGGAGGAGAAGGGGATGACAGAGGATGAGATAGCTGGATGGCATCACTGACTCGATGGACGTGAGTCTGTGTGAACTCCGGGAGTTGGTGACGGACAGGGAGGCCTGGCTTGCTGCAATTCATGGGGTCGCAAAGAGTCAGACACGACTGAGCGACTGAACTGAACTGAACTGAAGAAATCTTCCCCAATACAAGGACAAACAGATTGTATCCTCCATATTTTGGAAAAGTTTTGTACCTTCAATTCAGTTCACTTTGGTTTTTCAGTCGTGTCCAACTCTTCGAGACCCCATGAATGCCAGGCCTCCCTGTCTGTCACCAACTGCCAGAGTTCAACCAAACCCATGTCCATGGAGTCAGTGATGCCATCCAACCATCTCATCCACTGTGATCCCCTTCTCCTCCTGCTCTTAATCTTTCCCAGCATCAGGGTTTTTCCAATGGGTCAACTCTTCGCATGAGGTGGCCAAAGTACTGGAGTTTCAGCTTTAGCATCATTCCTTCCAAAGAAATCCCAGGAATGATCTCCTTCAGAATGGACTGGTTGGATCTCCTTGCAGTCCAAGGGACTCTCAAAATTCTTCTCCAACACCACAGTTCAAAAGCATCAATTCTTCGGCGCTCAGCCTTCTTCACAGTCCAACTCTCACATCCATACATGACCACACAAAAAACCATAGCCTTGACTAGATGAACCTTTGTTGGCAAAGAAATGTCTCTGCTTTTGAATATGCTATCTAGGTTGATCATAACTTTCCTTCCAAGGAGTAAGCGTCTTTTAATTTCATGGCTGCAGTCACCATCTGCAGTGATTTTGGAGCCCAGAAAAATAAAGTCTGACACTGTTTCCACTGTTTCCCCATCTATTTCCCATGAAGTGGTGGGACCGGATGCCATGATCTTCGTTTTCTGAATGTTGAGCTTTAAGCCAACTTTTTCACTCTCCACTTTCACTTTCATCAAGAGGCTTTTGAGTTCCTCTTCACTTTCTGCCATAAAAGTGGTGTCATCTGTATATCTGAGGTTACTGATATTTCTCCCAGCAATCATGATTCCAGCTTGTGCTTCCTCCAGCCCAGCATTTCTCATGAAGTACTCTGCATATAGGTTAAATAAGCTGGGGGGCAATATACAACCTTGAGGTACTCCTTTTCGTATTTGGAACCAGTCTGTTGTTCCATGTCCAGTTCTAACTGTTGCCTCCTGACCTGCATACAGTTTTCTCAAGAGGCAGGTCAGGTTGTCTGGTATTCCCATCTCTTTCAGAATTTTCCACAGTTTATTGTGATCCACACAGTCAAAGGCTTTGGCATAGTCAATAAAGCAGAAACAGATGTGTTTCTGGAACTCTCTTCCTTTTTCCATGATTCAGCAGATGTTGGCAATTTGATCTCTAGTTCCTCTGCCTTTTCTAAAACCAGCTTGAACATCAGGAAGTTCATGGTTCACATATTGCTGAAGCCTAGCTTGGAGAATTTTGAGCATTACTTTACTAGCGTGTGAGATGAGTACAACTGTGCAGTAGTTTGAGCATTCTTTGGCATTGCCTTTCTTTGGGATTGGAATGAAAACTGACCTTTTCCAGTCCTGTGGCCCCTCCTGAATTTTCCAAATTTGCTGGCATATTGAGTGCAGCACTTTCACAGCATCATCTTTCAGGATTTGAAATAGCTCGACTGGAATTCCATCACCTCCACTAGCTTTGTTTGTAGTGATGCTTCCTAAGGCCCACTTGACTTCACATTCCAGGATGTCTGGCTCTAGGTGAATGATCACACCATTGTGATTATCTGGGTCATGAAAATCTTTTTTCTACAGTTCTTCTGTGTATTCTTGCCACCTCTTAATATCTTCTGTTTCTGTTAGGTCCATACAATTTCTGTCCTTTATTGAACCCATCTTTGCATGAAATGTTCCTTTGGTATCTCTAATTATCTTGTAGAGATCTCTAGTCTTTCCCATTCTATTGTCTTCCTCTATTTCTTTGCATTGATCACTGAGGAAGGCTTTCTTATCTCTCCTTGCTATTCTTTGAAACTCTGCATTCAAATGGGAATATCTTTTCTTTTTCCCTTTGCTTTTTGCTTCCCTTCTTTTCACAGCTATTTGTAAGGCCTCCTCAGACAGCCATTTTGCTTTTTTGCATTCCTTTCCTTGGGGACAGTCTTGATTCCTGTCTCCTGCACAATGTCACAAACCTCCATCCATAGTTCCTCAGGCACTCTGTCTGTCTATAGTCATAAGGAATTTGATTTAGGTCATACCTGAATGGTCTAGTGGTTTTCTCCACTTTCTTCAATTTAAGTCTGAATTTGGCAGTAAGAAGTTCATGATCTGAGCCACAGTCAGCTCCCAGTCTTCTTTTTTTTTTTGACTGTATAGAGCTTCTCCATCTTTGGCTGCAAAGAATATAATCAATCTGATTTCAGTGTTGACCATCTGGTGATGTCCAAGCGTAGAGTCTTCTCTTGTGCTGCTGGAAGAGGGTTTTTGCTATGACCAGTGCATTCTCTTGGCAGAACTCTATTAACATTTGCCCTGCTTCTACTTCATAGGAACATAAATTCTTCACAGCCTTGTGGGAGCACAGGGCACTTTATAACCTTTGCAGTACTTATTTTCTTTCTTTTTTTAATTTTATTTTTAAACTTTACATAATTGTATTAGTTTTGCCAAATATCAAAATGAATCCACCACAGGTATACCTGTGTTCCCCATCCTGAACCCTCCTCCTTCCTCCCTCCCCATACCATCCTTCTGGGTCGTCCCAGTGCACTAGCCCCAAGCATCCAGTATCGTGCATCGAACCTGGACTGGCAACTCGCTTCATACATGATATTTTACATGTTTCGATGTCATTCTCCCAAATTTTCCCACCCTCTCCCTCTCCCACAGAGTCCATAAGGCTGTTCTATACATCAGTGTCTCTTTTGCTGTCTTGTACACAGGGTTATTGTTACCATCTTTCTAAATTCCATATATATGCGTTAGTATACTGTATTGGTGTTTTTCCTTCTGGCTTACTTCACTCTGTATAATAGGTTCCAGTTTCATCCACCTCATTAGAACTGATTCAAATGTATTCTTTTTAATGGCTGAGTAATACTCCATTGTGTATATGTACCATAGCTTTCTTATCTATTCATCTGCTGATGGACATCTAGGTTGCTTCCATGTCCTGGCTATTATAAACAGTGCTGCGATGAACATTGGGGTACACGTGTCTCTTTCCCTTCTGGTTTCCTCAGTGTGTATGCCCAGCAGTGGGATTGCTGGATCATAAGGCAGTTCTATTTCCAGTTTTTTAAGGAATCTCCACACTGTTCTCCATAGTGGCTGTGCAGTACTTATTTTCTTGGCCCTATGGAGTTTTATCTCATGTGCTTGCAAATCAGCACTTATTCAAAAACTTAAGAGGATTACTCTACCTATGTCAAGAACTTCCATTTTCTTTAGCACTCTGCCCCCAAAATTTTCACTACTTTTCCATCCTTGATTTCTGGTCTCTGTCTTCTCAAATTCACCTGACTGACATGCTATTTTTGTATTCTCTTTCCTTTCTCTACAGTTTGGAAACTGCCTTCAGCTAGTAATCCAAAGGTGATCATTTATTTTTCTTCTATCTGAAATCATAATCTTGTGCTGCCTATTTTCCAGTGTCTGAAAAAAATGTGGTTTCACATATTTTTCTGGTCTCAAAATAGCAAGCATTTCTATAAATATATAAGTCTGTTTTCTCACCATTCCTTTTTTCTTCCTTTTAGAATGTACGCTTCATGTGTACTGGAAACACTCACATTAGTTAAGATTTAAAAGCATTAGACTTACCTGAACGTTTAAAGTCTGATGGGTATGTATGTTACATGTATAGACATAGTCTCAGAGTAGCAAGTATATACACATCAGAATACACTGTAGTTAGTAATTAAGCATGGCAAGGTAGAAGATGCAGATAGGCTGATCTAGGAATAACTCCACAAAGTTTCACATAGTAAATTCTAGACCTCTTCCTCCCAAATCTTGCAATTACTGTCCTTGGTTGCCACATTTTGAAACATTTCATGGTTTCTCTGGTATTATTTCTCCCTTGCTAAAGTACATTAATAAAACTTAGTTTGTTTGACTAAAAAACATGTTTTTCATTATCTCCAGCTAACAGGATTTAAGAATAATTGACTCTAAAATAAACTGTAATTTGTTCACAGAAAACAAAGTCCTACTTTTGGTATACATACTTTGGTATATGAATATAAATATTTTTATATACAATATGGTTTTTCCAGTAGTCATGTATGGATGTGAGAACTATAAAGAAAGCTGAGCACTGAAGAATTGATGCTTTCGAACTGTGATGTTGGAAAAGACTCTTGAGAGTCCCTTGGAGTGCAAGGATTTCAAACCAGTCAATCCTAAAGGCAATCAGTCCTGAATATTCATTGGAAGGACTAATGCTGAAGCCGAAGCTCTAATACTTTGGCCACCTAATGCAAAGAACTGACTCATTGGAAAGGACCTGATGCTGGGAAAGATTGAAGGCAGGAGGAGAAGCGGATGACAGAGGATGAGATGATTGGATGGCATCACCAACTCAATGGACAGGAATTTGAGCAAGCTCCAGGTGTTGGTGATGGACAGGGAAGCCTGGCATGCTGCAGGCCATGGGGTCACAAAGAGTCGGACACTACTGAGTGACTGAACTGAACTCATATACAAATTGCACTCTATTAAGCTCATAAACATTCCAAGGTCTGGGGTATAAAATAGTATGCAAGCATCTCTGGCATCTGATGTTTTCAATAATTAGTTCAAAATTAAAAATTCAGCTTAGAATATTCTTCATTAACTATAATGTTCATTATGAATTAAATATTTGTGTCCTCCCATGCCAAAATTCACATTTGAAACCCAACGTCAAGAGTGATGGTGCTTGGGGATGAGGTCTATTAGAGTTAATTGGAGATGACGTTATGAGTGTGGACCTTTGGAATGGTATCAGTTCAGTTCAGTTCAGTTCAGTCGCTCAGTCGTGTCCGACTCTTTGCGACCCTATGATTTGTAGCACGCCAGGCCTCCCTGTCCATCACCAACTCCCGGAGTTCACTCAGACTCACGTCCATGGAGTCAGTGACACCATCCAGCCATCTCATCCTCTGTCGTCCCCTTCTCCTCCTGCCCCCAATCCCTCCCAGCATCAGAGTCTTTTCCAATGAGTCAACTCTTCGCATGAGGTGGCCAAAGTACTGGAGTTTCAGCTTTAGCATCATTCCTTCCAAAGCAATCCCAGGGCTGATCTCTACATTCCCAGATAAGAGGGCCTCCCTGGTGCCTCAGCTGGTAAAGAACCTGCCTGCAATGTGGGAGACGTGGATTTCATCCCTGGGTTGCAATGATACCCTGGAGAAGGGAACAGCTCCCCACTCCAGTATTCTGGCCTGGAGAATTCCATTGACTGTATAGTCCATAGGGTCGCAAAGAGTCAGACACAACTGAGCAACTTTCACTTTCCCGGATAAGAAAAGCCACTTGAGAGTTGGCACTCTCTCTCATCCATGTGTGGATACAGTGAGAAAGTAGCCATCTGCAAGTCAGGAGAAACGCTCTAGCCAGAACCTGACTATGATGGCACTCAGACTTCCAGCTTCCAAACTGTGAGAAAATAAATTTCTGTTAAATCTCTCAGGTCATGGTATTTTGTTATGGAAGACTGAGCTTTCTAATGCAATGTTTATTATATAATGTAAGTGAGAAGAGCAGTTAATAAGCCTATGTATATAGCATGATCACAGTTTTATTTTCAATCTATATACATACAGCATTATTTTATATGAATGCATCTACATGAAAAGCAGGTTGTGAGATTGTGTGTGACCATTCTTGGTTTTACTTTAACTAGTATGCCATTGCATACAATGTAGAAAAGTCTACAAACATTTTGAAATTGAACTTTATAATATATTCTATCAACTCTCTTCCCCATGTGCTGTTTCTCACATGTAAATAATAAGCAAAGCCAAGACCTGGTTCTTACTTTGGGTTTCTGCTTCCCTGTTAACACCTAGGAGGTCTCTTATTCATCCAATTCTTTCTTATTCCCAAAATGACTGCCTCAGGCTGGACCACATTTTCTTTTAGTTATGAGTGGCCTCCTTACTTGTTAATGTAGCCAAACTGACTTACTTTTCTAAAGCATAAATCTGAGTGGTTTTAAAGTTTCCCTTAAAGGCTTCACATTCATATACAAAATAAAAATAAAACTTATGATTAGTTTTGTTTAAATACTGCAGTCAAGCAAATTACTGAAGAGGAATGATTTCTGGCTTTTTGAGATCTAGCTTGCTGTGACTTCTCCACTGGGATGCCAGCAAACTGCATTCCTGTGACTTGGGAAAGAAATCGTGGATATGGTTAAGTGCCACCTGAGGCAAAGAGTTTTCAATAAGCTTTTCAACAGAGTATGTTTTGGCACAGTCATGACTTTGTTTCCTTCTTGAGAGAGGTAGGCCAAAGAAATTGGGTGTTTAATGACTGATTATCTGTATAGGATAATCTATGTAGGTTTATATAACATTGTGTGTGTGTGTTCAGTCACTCACTCATGCCTAACTCTTTGTAATTTCATGGGCTGTAGCTCACCAGGCTCCACTGTCCATGGAATTTTCCAGGCAAGAATACTGTAGTGGGTTTCCATTTCCCTCTTTAGGAGATCTTCCCAAACCAGGGATCAAACTCACATGCCCTTATATACCATTAATTAATATGGATTATACTTTGGCCACCTGATGCAAAGAGCTGACTCATTTGAAAAGACCCTGATGCTGGGAAAGATTGAAGGCAGGAGGAAAAGGGGACGACAGAGGATGAGATGGTTGGATGGCATCACTGACTCAATGGACATGGGTTTGGGTGGACTCCAGGAGTTGGTGATGGACAGGGAGGCCTGGTGTGCTGCAGTCCATGGAGTTGCAGAGTTGGACATGACTGAGTGATTGAACTGAGCTGACTGATGCTTGCAGGGCTCTTTAGAAAGTCTAACGTTAAGGCATGAATATAATAAACAAAAGATGGGTATCAAGAAATAAGGTAATGTCATTTTTTTTTAAATTTCAAAAAGTTTAAAGTGTTCTATTCAAAAATTTTATATTGAGCATTTCCTATTTTCCAGGGACTCCAGTTTTAGGGACATAACTATTAGTCAGAATGTAATATGTATTGCTTTAAATAATTAATATCACTGTATATAATATGTTGCTGTACAATATTACCAAGTTTAGCAAATCCAAATTATCTCAAGTTGCTGAGTTTGGAAAAAAATGTTTTCTGTACACCATTTATCATATCTACCTACCTGATCTAGGCATAAGCATTTTGCAATGTAGTATTCAGATTGCAAATGCTCCTGATATTGGAGTGGAGGAGGAGACATAATTACTTCATCCATGATAACTGAAATGATAGTATACAAGTACAACTTAAAGGTGAGGGGTTATACTTAGTAAATTTTTTCATTCATTAACTTTAGTTATTTTCTAAGAAAGGAGGTGTTTGACAGTTACAGAGACCTTAGACATTAACTAGACTCTCAGATTCCTGGAGGAGGGTAAGTCCTGGGAAAGAGGAGATAAACAGATAAAGATGAAAACAGCAATTTTGCAAAATCATCTTTGTCAACAGGCTTTATTTCCTAGTTGTTGAGTTGCACTACAGGACACAGAGCCATATATAAACTTCATTTTCTAGGAATTTAAAATAAGCAGTTAAAAATACACTCTGCTTTTTATCATATCAGGATCATATTAATATAAAGCAAACCTCTGTCTCAATATTGGCTAAAATAGAATTGCAAAAGAATTATTTTACTCAAACTTATTTATTTTGAGATTAAACATAAATGTTTATGAAGTATAAATTTTTAAGGATTATATATTTAAGATACAATTTCATTGCTAGTATATTTTGATTATTTAACATATCCTTTATTTTTAATTAAATGCAACCCGTATCAGCTATGACTTGCACTTTGCTTATCAATAACAAAGGCAGTAAATAGATACAAGGTAAGGTATCAATACATAAACATTCTTAATGAAAAATCTTCCACATAATTCATCGAGCCTTCTCCTGTCAAAAGAAGTGTTACATGGAGAAAAGCAAGGACAAACAAATGAAATTCTTTAAATAAAGAAAGCCATTGATCTGGGATACAGGTATATATTCCGGGAAAGTAAGTAAAACAGACCTTTCTACAAATGCCTGATATTCCTTTCCATTACTCTCTGTAACTTTTTTTTGTTTGTTTGCTTGATCTGTTTACAGAGATTGTATTTTAATTTAGTGTTTTAGGCCCTCATTAATATGATATGCTGCTGCTGCTGCTAAGTCGCTTCAGTTGCGTCCAACTCTGTGAGACCCCACAGACGGCAGCCCACCAGGCTCCCCCGTCCCTGGGATTCTCCAGGCAAGAACACTGGAGTGGGTTGCCATTTCCATCTCCAATGCATGAAAGTGAAAAGCGAGAGTGAAGTCGCTCAGTTGTGTCCAACTCTTAGTGACCCCATGGACTGCAGCCCATCAGGCTCCTCCATTCATGGGATTTTCCAGGCGAGAGTACTAGAATGGGTTGCCATTGCCTTCTCCGAGTATGATATGAGAAGATAATAAATATTTAGTAGCATCAATAATTGTGATAACTAACATTTAAAGACTACTCTGAAAATTAAAAAGCACTTTTAATACACATTGTTTCTTTAATTATCAAATTGTTCAGTCACTCGGTCATGTCTGACTTTGTAACTCCACGGATTGCAGCACGCCAGGCTGCCCTGTCCCTCCACTATCTCCCAGAGTTTGCTCAAGTTCATGTCCATTGAGTCGGTGATTCTATCTAACTATCTAATCCTCTGCTGCCCTATTCTCCTTTTGCCTTCCATCTTTCCCAGCATCAGAGTCTTTTCCAGTGAGTCACCTTATCACATCAGGTGGCCAAAGTATTGGAGCTTCAGCTTCAGTATCAGTCCTTCCAAGGAATACTCAGGGTTGATCTCCTTTAGGATTGACTGGTTTGATCTCCTTGAAGTCCAAGAGACCCTCAGGAGTCTCCTCCAGTACCACAATTTGAAAGCATCAGTTCTTCAGTGCTCAGCCTTTTTTACGGTCCAGCTGTCACATATGTATATGACTACTGGAAAAACCATAGCTTTGGCTATAAGGACCTTTGTTGGTAAAGTGATGCCTCTGCTTTTTGATACACTGTCCAGGTCTGTCATAGCTTTCCTTCCAAGAAGCAGCATCATCTAATTGCATGGCTGCATTACCATCCACAATGAGTTAGGAAACCAAGAAAATAAAATCTGTCACTGTTTCCACTTTTCCCCATCTATTTGCCATGAGGTCATGGGACCAGATGCCATGATCTTTGTTTTTTTAATGTTGACTTTTACTAAATTACCTTTAATAAATGTACTTTTCCAAAAATATTTTCCAACTAATCATCCACCCACTGTTCTCTCCTTGTGGTAATATGAAAGTAATATTTATAAAAAGAGAGTCTATTGTAATTATTTCTAAGCCAGTGAAGATAGAGATTAATTAAAATATTAAAAGTCCATGAAAATGAAACCACTGAAGTCTAACACATAAAATTATTTCTTTGGCATTGACTTAGGATATACTTTGGGCTTCCCTGGTGGCTCAGATGGTCAAGAATCTGCCTGCAATGCAGGAGACCTGGATTTTGTCCCTGGGTTGAGAAGATCCCCTGGAGAAGGGAATGGCTACCCACTCCATTATACTTGCTTGGGGAATTCCATGGGCAGAGGAGACTTGCAGGCTACAGTCCATGGAGTGGAAAGAGTTGGATACAACTGAAGGACTAATACTTTTACTTTTCACTAGGATATACATTTCCATGCTGCTGCTGCTCATGCTAAGTCACTTCAGTCATGTCTGACTCTGTGTGACCCCATAGACCGCAGGCGGCCCACCAGGCTCCCCCGTCCCTGGGATTCTCCAGGCAAGAACACCGGAGTGGGTTGCCATTTCCTTCTCCGATGCATGAAAGTGAAAAGTGAAAGTGAAGTCGCTCAGTCATGTCCGACTCTTGGCGACTCCATGGACTGCAGCCCACCAGGCTCCTCCGTTCATGGGATTTTCCAGGCAAGAGTACTGGAGTGGGTGCCATTGCCTTCTCCATATATACAATCAAAGGAATAGCGTTGTTTTTTTTTTTTTAAGTGTAATGTTAATGACACTTATAAGTCATGACTGTATAAAGAAAAAAGGAAATTTATGCCAGTTAATACAGCAAACAGAACTGAAGACAAATAGTAAACTAAGACATAATATATGCAAAACATATAAAATGAGTTAATTGACAATTTGTGTGTTTTAATTTATGCCTGATATTGTCCTAATTGGATGTAGTAGACATAACACACAAGAAGCTTCAAAAAAAAAAAAAAAACCCTAATGATCCATGTATTGGACATGAATTATAAAGAAAAAAAACAGAAATGGCTCATAATATATAAAAAGTTGCTCAGTCACATCAATAATTAAACATGCAAATAAACAATAGTATGTAGATCTCTCCTTTCATGATTAAAAATTCTCATGATAGCATTATTTTTAACAGTAATAGTATAGGATAAATCAAGATGTTCTTACAAGAACGCTGTTAGTTGAAAACAATGAAATAAATTAGGGTTTGAAATGTTTTGTAACTTATCCATCAATGTGAGAAAGTGAACAGAGCATTAAACAAAATGTTGTAAATAGCACATTTTATGTATGTCGTTATGTATATGTAGAGACTTTCATTTTATATGCAGTATCTCAGATGAATACATACATATCAAATATTGGAAAGGATTCAAATCACAAATATTTGTATTAAACCAAAGATTTTATTTGGAGAATCCAGACATGCTTATTATGAAAATATTCATTTTATAGTAAATTTTGGGCAGGTTCTACAACTACAGAAGAAAATAAAATTATTAATATTTTTGCAAAAGTATGAAAATACTTTCTAAAAAGAATTCTGATTAAGATAACCCTTTTGAAACTTTTATCTCTTATTCAATGTTAATTAAGTACGATTGGGACAGAAATGCCACAACATTAACAAGTATCCTTTCAAAACACAGAGCAGAACCTCAAATCTAAAAGCAGCTTTTCTCATGTTGTCTGTTAATCTTCAAACAAGGAAGACAAAGAAAATGCTAAGCAGGTGGCTCCATTGGGAAACCAACAAGGTAAACAGAAGAACAGATCAGAGCATTTAATTTACATATCTGCAGCTGCTTTAAATGCTATTTGATAGGTATTGCACTTATAAATCTGTTGGAAAGAACTGATTGGTGATCCAGAACATACACACACACATACACATGTCTTATGAATTCCATTCTATGTGTGTGTGTGTGTATTTCTGTTAAGTAAAAGAGCTATAGGGTATTTGTGGTTTATAGCAAAGATATTTAAATCCTCTATGTCATTATGTTACCTTCAAAGATAGTCTTAGAAAAAAATATTTATGTCCCTTGTACCAAGTTCTAACAGAAAAATGCTGTCACAATTCAGATTGCATAATCCCACAAATAAGTCCAACAGGAGCATTTTACAAAAAGTTTTTTTTTTTCCCTTGGCTGCAGCACGAAATCCACTGAACTGTCTCTTTTCTCAAACATAACTTATATCCACACTGATTATTTAGAAACAGATTACCCAGTTTATGGCTTTTCTAGGTGTTTAACTTCTTTCTTCTTACAGTTTTTCTTATTTTTCAAGCTGGTCAATAGCTATGCTACTACCCTTAGAATGCAGCTCAAATGGAGCATACATTTTGAAGGTCAAACAGATCATACTGAAAATATTAACTAGGTCACACATTAGATATGAAACCTTCAACGAACAGTTTTGAAAAGTCCATTGTCTAGGAAATAAAAATAGTGACTATGGACTACTTATTATGCACTGGTCACTCCTCTAAGCTACATTAACTCTTGCATCTTGTGTTTCTTGCCCAGACTCTTGAACAAGTTGAGCAAGTGCGTGGACTTCTGTTAAAGCTTTTCCAATATCACTATAATATGAAGGAACCTTGAAAACATTATGTTAACTAAACACCAAAGGACAAATATTGCCTGTTTCCACTTATATGAACTGCCAAGAATAGTGAATTTATAGAGGCAGGTAGCAGAGTACATATTACCAGGGACTGGTCAGGGGTAATGGGAATTACTGTTTAATGGTTACAGGACTTCTGTTTGATGATGAAAAGTTTCTGGAAATGGAAAGTGGTGATGACTGCACAACATTAAGAATGCAGTTAATGGCAATAAACTGTACACTTAAAAATATTTAAAATGGTAAATTTTGTGTTATATACGTTTTACCACAAAATAATTGCCCCCCCAAAAGTCATTTTATGGATTCCATTCTACAAAACAAATTTTAAAACACCACTTCTACCTGTCATCATTTACCTCCTTACTCCAAGTCACTCTCATCTATAATCTAAAGTTTTGTATTGACCCCCACTGATTTTTCTATTTCTGTCCTTGGTCACTTCATGCAGCTCCCCACAAAACATCTAGTGCCAGCATTTTAAAGCACAAAACAGATCATGTTATGCTTCTTGAAATCTTCCAGTGACTGTCTGTTTTGCATAAAGTCACCCCCAAAGTTCTTCGCATAGTTTTCAAGGACTTACATAATCTGATTTCCCCATTAACTTTTTGTCATACCAAAGTAAGAGTGATGGAAGTGGTCTGCCCTGAGGACAGGTAAGTTTTGTCATTGACATTGTGTATGGATACATGATGACAGTTGAAAGCTAAGCTGCTTTTAGTCAGTTTTATTACAAGTTATAAATTTTCTACCCCTTTAGGCTTCATCCAGGATTGGGCATCTGCCAAAGACTCCTTGCTATCCCTTCGGACTCGAGCATTTTTCCTTTTTACATTCCACTCTGTCTACTTTCATTGCATTACCTATTGATTTAATTGACTAAACAAGTGTATGACTCAGGGCTATTGCACTTGCTGTTCTCTCAGGTTGGAACACTAGGCTTCTGTTAAAGAGGCAAGCTTCATCATCTACATCAGACATTATTTCACAAATCACTTTCTCTATATGGTATACCTTGACTACTCTTTTGCAAAGTACACTGTCACCATCACGCCCTAAATTCTTTCCATATTCATTTCTTTGCAGGTTTTACCATCTAACATATATCTTTCACTTATTTACTGTGATTATTGCTATCTTGTCCACAGAAGTAAAAACTTTTGAGTGCAAGGATTTTTCACCTGAGGCTTCAATGTTATAAGTCCAACAAAGAAAGTACAACCTGGCTCACACTAGATATGTGATAAATTATTGTTTAATGAATGAGTGAAGGGAAGAAAGAAGGAAGTCATTGGTGTTTAACCATATACCCATTATCTAAATACAGATCAGATCAGATCAGATCAGTCGCTCAGTCGTGTCCGACTCTTTGTGACCCCATGAATCGCAGCACGCCAGGCCTCCCTGTGCATCACCAACTCCCGGAGTTCACTGAGACTCACGCCCATCAAGTCAGTGATGCCATCCAGCCATCTCATCCTCTGTCGTCCACTTCTCCTCTTGCCTCCAATCCCTCCCAGCATCAGAGTCTTTTCCAATGAGTCAACTCTTCGCATGAGGTGGCCAAAGTACTGGAGTTTCAGCTTTAGCATCATTCCTTCCAAAGAAATCCCAGGGCTGATCTCCTTCAGAATGGACTGGTTGGATCTCCTTGCAGTCCAAGCGACTCTCAAGAGTCTTCTCCAACACCACAGTTCAAAAGCATCAATTCTTCGGCGCTCAGCCTTCTTCACAGTCCAACTCTCACATCCATACATGACCACAGAAAAACCATAGCCTTGACTAAACGAACCTTTGTTGGCAAAGTAATGTCTCTGCTTTTGAATATGCTATCTAGGTTGGTCATAAATTTCCTTCCAAGGAGTAAGCATCTTTTAATTTCATGGCTGCAGTCACCATCTGCAGTGATTTTGGAGCCCAGAAAAATAGTCTGCCACTGTTTTCACTGTTTCCCCATCTATTTCCCATGAAGTGATGGGACCGGAGGCCATGATCTTTGTTTTCTGAATGTTGAGCTTTAAGCCAACTTCTTCACTCTCCACTTTCACTTTCATCAAGAGGCTTTTTAGTTCCTCTTCACTTTCTGCCATAAGGGTGGTGTCATCCGCATATCTGAGGTTATTGATATTTCTCCCAGCAATCTTGATTCCAGCTTGTGTTTCTTCCAGTCCAGCGTTTCTCATGATGCACTGCATATAAGTTAAACAAACAGGGTGACAGTATACAGCCCTGATGAACTCCTTTTCCTATTTGGACCAGTCTGTCCAGTATTAACTGTTGCTTCCTGACCTGCATACAAATTTCTCAAGTGGCAGATCAGGTGGTCTGGTATTCCCATCTCTTTCAGAATTTTCCACAGTTTATTGTGATCCACACAGTCAAAGGCTTTGGCATAGTGAATAAAGCAGAAATAGATGCTTTTCTGGAACTCTCTTGCTTTTTCCATGATCCAGCAGATGTTGGCAATTTGATCTCTGGTTCCTCTGCCTTTTCTAAAACAACTAAATACAACTACCTCCTTATCCAGAACACATATGAAAATATTTATTATCACTAGCAATTGAAACAAAATAAAGTTAATGATAAGCTTGCATTTTATCAATTATCAAACTGAGAAACATATATAATTGCAAATGGGTTAGTAAAGGGACTTTATCCATCAGCGGGCAGACTGAGTACTCATATCTTTATTCATTAGAGAGCAGATAGAATGAAAACCACAATCACAGAAAACTAACAAAACTGTTCACATGGATCACAGCCTTGTCTAACTCAGTGAAACTGTGAGACATGCTGTGTAGGGCCACCCAAGAGAGAGGGGTCATTTTGGAGAGTTCAGATGAAATGTGGTCCCTTGGAGAAGGGAACAGCAAACCACTTCAGTATTCTTGCCTTGAGAACCCCATGAACAGTATGAAAAGGCAAAAAGATATGACACTGGAAGATGAACTCCCCAGGTCAGTAGGTGCCCAATATGCTACTGGAGAAGAGTGGAGAAATAGCTTCAAAAAGAATGAAGAGACAGAACAAAAGTGACACCCAATTGTGGATGTGACTGGTGAAAGAAGTAAAGTTTGATAATGTAAAGAAAAGTATTGCATATGAACCTAGAATGTTAGGTCCATGAATCAAGTTGAGAGAGTAAATTCTTAGGTAGATTTATAAGAAGCCCAGGGTCCCCAAGGAGGAAAAAGAACGTCTTAAGGAGGAGAAATTGACAAACATTTTTTTCCATTTTGCTTTGTCTTCAGTTAGGTTCAGTTCAGTCACTCAGCTGTGTCTGACCCTTTGCGACCCATGGACTGAAGCACACTAGGCCTCCCTGTCCATCACCAACTTCCAGAGTTTACTCAAACTCACATCCATAGAGTCAGTGATGCCATCCAACCATTTCATTCTCTGTCATTGCCTTCTCCTCCCGCCTTTTTATCTTTCCCAGAATCAGGGTCTTTTCCAGTGAGTCTGTCACTGTTTCCACTGTTTCCCCATCTATTTGCCACGAAGTGATGGGATCAGACCCTTTAATCTTCGTTTTTTGAATGTTGAGTTTTAAGCCAGGCTTTTCACTCTCTTCTCTCACTTTTATCAAGAAGTTCTTTAGTTCTTCTTCACTTTCTGCCATAAGGGTGGTGTCATCTGAATATCTGTGGTTATTGATATTTTTCCTGGCAATCTTGTTTCCAGACTGTGCTTCATCCAGTCCAGTACTTCTCATGATGTACTCTGCATATATGTTAAATAAACAGGGTGACAACATATGGCCTTGATGTATTTCTTCACAATTTGGAAACAGTCTGTTCTTCCAAATTCCAGTTCTAAGTGTTGCTTCTTGACCTGCATATAGATTTCTCAGGAGCCAGGTCAGGCGGTCTGGTATTCCCATCTCTTGGAGAATTTTCCTCAGTTTGTTGTGATCTACACAGTCAAAGGCTTTGGCATAATCAATGAAGCAGAAGTAAGTAGACGGTTTTCTGGTACTCTCTTGCTTTTTCAATGATCCAACGGATGTTGGCAATTTGTTCTATGGTTCCTCTATCTTTTCTAAATCCAATGTGAACATCTGGAAGTTCACAGTTCATGGACTCTTGAAGCCTGGTTTGGAGAATTTTGAGCATTACTTTGCTAGTGTGTGAGATGAGTGCAATTTTGCTGTAGTTTGAGCAATCTTTGGCATTGCCTTTCTTTGGGATTGGAATGAAAACTAACATTTTCCAGTCCTGTGGCCACCACTGAGTTCTCCAACTTTGCTGGAATATTGAGTGCATCACTTAAACAGCATCATCTTTTAGGATTTGAAATAGCTCAACTGGAATTCCATCACCTCCACTACCTTTGATGGTAGTGATGTTTCCTAAGGCCCACTTGACTTCACACTTCAGGATTTCTGGCTCTAGGTGAATGATCGCACCATCATAATTGTCTGGATCATGAAAATCTTTTTTTGTATAGTTCTTTTGTGTATTCTTGCCACTCCTCTTAATATCTTCTGCTTTTGTTAGGTCCATAACATTTCTGTCCTTTATTGTGCCGATGTTTGCATGAAAGCTTCCCTTGGTATCTTTAATTTTCTTGAAGAGATCTCTAGTCTTTCCCATTCTCTTGTTTTCCTCTATTTCTTTGCACTGATAACTGAGGAAGACTTTCTTATCTCTGCTTGATATTCTTTGGAACTCTTCATTTAAATGGGTATATCTTTCCTTTTTTCCTTGACCTTTCACTTCTCTTCTTTTCATAGCTATTTGTAAGGCTTCCTCAGACAACCATTTTGACTTGTTGCATTTCTCTTTCTTTGGGATGGTTTTGATCACTGCCTCCTGTACAATGTCACAAACCTCTGTTCATAATTATCAGGCACTTGGTCTATCAGATTTAAACCTTGAATCTATTTATCACTTCCACTGTGTTGTCATAAGGGATTAAATTTAGGTCATACCTGAATGGTCTAGTGGTTTTCCCTACTTTCTTCAACTTAAGTCTGAATTTTGCAATAACGAGTTCATGATCTGAGACAGAGTCAGCTCCTGGTCTTGTTTTTGCTGACTGTACAGAGCTTCTCCACCTTTGGCTGCAAAAATATAATCAATCTGATTTTGGTATTGACCATCTGGTGATGGCCATGTATAGAGTCTGCTTTTGTGTTTTTGGAAGAGTGTGTTTGCTATGACCAGTGTGTTCTATTGGCAAAACGCTGAGAGCCTTTGACCTGCTTAGGTCTGTATTCCAAGGCCAAATTTGCCTGTTACTGCAGGTATTTCTTAACATCTTACTTTTGCATTTCAGTCCCCTATAATGAAAAGGACATCTTTTTTGGGTGTTAGTTCTAGAAGGTCTTATAGGTCTTCATAGAACCATTCAACTTCAGTTTCTTCAGCATTATTGCTTGGTGCATAGATTTGGATTACTGTGATATTGAATGGGTTGCCTTGGAAATGAAAAGAGATTATTCTGTCATTTTTTAGATTGCATCCAAGTACTGCATTTTGGACTCCTTTGTTGACTATAATAGCTACTCCATTTCTTCTAAGTAATTCTTATTCACAGTAGTAGATATAATGGTCATCTGAGTTAAATGCACCCATTCCAGTCCATTTTAGTTCGCTGATTCCTAAAATGCTGATGTTCAGTCTTGCCATCTTCTGTTTGACCACTTCTAATTTGCCTTGATTCATAGTTTCCCTGATAGTTCAATTGGTAAAGAACCCACCTACAATGCAGGAGACCCTGGTTTGATTTCTGGGTTAGGAAGATCTGCTGGAGAAGGGAAACTCATATTCTAGCCCAGAGATTTCCATGGACTGTATAATACAGTCCATGGGGTTGCAAAGAGTCAGACATGACTGAGCTACTTTCACTTTCACTATGTACCTAACATCCAGGTTCCTATGCAGTATTGCTCTTTACTGCATTAGACCTTACTTCCATCACCAGTCACATCTACAACTGGGTGTTGTTTTTGCTTTGGCTCCATCTCTTCATTCTTTCTGGAGTTAGTTCTCCACTGATCTCTAGTAGCATATTTGGCACCTACCGACCTAGGGAGCTCATCTTCCAGTGTCCTATCTTTTTGCCTTTTCATACTGTTCATGGCAAGTATGAAAGGCAAGAATACTGAAGTGGTTTGCCATTCTCTTCTCCAGTGAACCATGTTTTGTCTTAGTCAATATGAAAAGTACCTTGCTTGAGGAAATGCTTCTCTTTAACAAGAACCTTCTGACTAATCTTGTTATATTAAGATATATATTGTGGCAGACCTTTCTATTGTTAGTTCTAATCTTGTTCATTTAAGACACTTGTTGTGGGAGTGGGTCTGTTAAAAGTATATAGCTCCCTTGCTAAGACTAGCAAGGGGGGCACTCTCTGTACCCCTTCTGATGAATATATCAGAAGATTTCTCTGTACTTTTTATACTTTAATACAACTCTGCTACACAGAAGCTCTTGAGTGATTAGGCCTGGTCCCTGGTCCTGAACTAAATCTTCTTTTTTAGAGATCATGAATCTGACATCATTCACTGTAAGCTATCAAAAGTAAATTGGAAGTGATCAAACAGGGGATGGCAAGAGTGAACATTGGTGTTTTAGGAATTAGTGTAATAAAATGGATGGGAATGGGTGAATTTAACCCAGATGACTATTAAGTCTACTACTGTGGGCAAGAATCCTTTAGAAGAAATGGAGTACTCCTCATAGTCAATAAAAGAGGCTGATGCAATACTTGGGTGCAATTTCAAAATGAAAGAATGACCTCTGTTTGTATCCAAGGCAAAGCATTCAATATCACAGAAATCCAAGTCTATGCCCCAGACAATAATACCAAAGAAACTGAAGTTGAACAGTTCTATAAAGACCTACAAGACTTTCTAGAACTAACACCCCAAAAAGATGTCCTTTTCATTATAGGGTACTGGAATGCAAAAGTAGGAAGTCAAGAAATACCTGGAGTAACAGGGAAGGTTGGCCTTGGAGTATAAAATGAGGCTGGGAAAAGGCTAACTGTTTTGCCAAGAGAATGCACTGCTCATAGCAAACACCTTCTTCCAACCACATTAGGCGACTTTACACATGGTCATCATCAGACTGTCAATACCAAACTCAGACTGATTATATTCTTTGCAGCCAAAGATGGAGAAGTTCTATACAGTCAGCAAAAACAAGACCGGGAACTGACTGTGACTCAGATCATGAGCTCCTTATGGCAAAATTCAGAACATAAATTGAAGAAAGTAGGGGAAACCACTAGACTATTCCAGTATGACCTAAATCAAATCCCTTATGATTCTATAGTGGAATTGAGTGGCAAATAGACTCAAGGGATTAGATCTGATAGAGTGCCTGAAGAACTACCGATGGAGGTTCATAACATTGTACAACAGGTGGTGACCAAGACCACCCCCAAGTGAAAAAAAAAGGCAAAATGGTTGTCTGAGAAGGCCTTACAAATAGCTGAGAGAAGAAGAGAATGTAAAGGCCAAGGAGAAAAGGAAAGATATACCCTTTGGAATGGAGAGTTCTAAAGAATAGCAAGGAGATATAAGAAAGCATTCCTCAGTGATCAATACAAGGAAATCAAGAAAAACAATAGAACAGGAAAGACTAGAAATATCTTCAAGAAAATTAGAGATACCAAGAAAAACATTCCCTCCAAAGATGGGCACAATAAAGTACAGAAATGGTGCAGATCTAACAAAAGTAGGAGATATTAAGAAAAGGTGGCAAGAATATATTTTGCCAAAGCCTTTGATTGTGTGGATCACAACAAACTGTGGAAAATCCTTAAAGAGATGTGACTACCAGACAACCTTATCTGCATCATGAGAAATCTGTATGCAGGTCAAGAAGTAACAGTTAGAACCAAACATGAAACAATGTACTGGCTCCCATTAGGAAAGGAAAATGACAATGCTGTGTATTGCCACCTTTCTTATTTAATATATATGCAGAGTTCAGTTCAGTTCAGTTCAGTTGCTCAGTCGTGTCCAACTCTTTGCAACACCATGAATCACAGCACGCCAGGCTTCCCTGTCCATCACCAACTCCCGGAGTTCACTCAGACTCACATCCGTTGAGTCAGTGATGCCATCCAGCCATCTCATCCTCTGTCGTCCCCTTCTCCTCCTGCTCCCAATCCCTCCCGGCATCAGAGTCTTTTCCAATGAGTCAACTCTTCACACGAAGTGGCCAAAGTTTCAGTTTTAGCATCATTCCTTCCAAAGAAATCCCAGGGCTGATCTCCTTCAGAATGGACTTGTTGGATCTCCTTGCAGTCCAAGGGACTCTCAAAAGTCTTCTCCAATACCACAGTTCAAAAGCATCAATTCTTCGGCACTCAGCTTTCTTCATAATCCAGCTCTCACATCCATACATGACCACTGGAAAAGCCATAGCCTTGAGTAGACGGATCTTTGTTGGCAAAGTAATGTCTGCTTTTCATTATGCAGAGTACATCATGTGAAATGCCGGGCTGGATGAAACACAAGCTGAAATCAAGATTGCCAGGAGAAATACCAATAACTTCAGATATACAGATGACACCACCCTTACAGTGGGAAGCAAAGAGGACCCAAAGAGCCTATTCATGAAGGTAAAAGAGAAGAGTGAAAAACCTGGCTTGAGAGTCAACATTCAAAAAATGAAGGTCATGGCATCTGGTCCCATCACTTCATGGCAAACAGGTGGGGAAACAATGGAAACAGTGACAGAATTTATTTGGGGGGCCTCCAAAATCATTGCAGACAGTGACTGCAGCCATGGAGTTAAAAGAGATGCTTGTTGCTTGCAAGAAAAGCTATGACCAACCTAGACAGCTTATTAAAAAGCAGAGCCATTACTTTGCTGACAAAGGTCCATCTAGTCAAAACTATGGTTTTTCCAGTAGTCATGCATGTATGTGAGAGTTAGACTATAAAGAAAGTTGAGTGCCAAAGAATCATGCTTTTAAACTGTGGTGTTGGAGAAGACTCTTGGTAGTCCCTTGTACTGCAAGGAGATCAGACCAGTCCATCCTAAAGGAAAGCAGTCCTGAATATTCGTTTGAAGGACTGATGCTGAAGCTGTAACTGCAATACTTTGGCCACCTGATGTGAAGAACTGACTCATTGGAAAAGAACCTGATGCTGAAAATGATTGAAGGCAGGAGGAGAGGGGGATGACAGAAGATGAGATTGTTGGATGGCATCACTGACTCAATGGACATGAGTTTGAACAAGTTCTGGGAGTTGGTTATGGACAGGGAAACCTGGCATGCTGCAGTCCCTGGGGTCACAAATAGACATGATTGAGCGACAGAATTGAACTGAGATGAATGCCCATAATACACACACACACACACACACACACACACATATACATACACACATACATTTTTTGGTGTATGCATGTTTACCTGTGAGCCATGAAGACACTCATTTTCCAAGAGACTCTTCAGAGGCACTCTGTTCATCTTTTATTATATTTCTGTGCATTAATTGGGGCTTCCCTGGTGGCTCAGATGGTAAAGATTTTGCATTCAATGTGGGAGTCCTGGGTTTGATCCCTGAGTCAGGAAGATCCCCTGGAGAAGGAAATGGTAGTTCACTCCCATATTCTTGCTTGAAAAATCCCATGGATGGAGATGCCTGAAGGGTTACAGTCCATGGGTTGCAAAGAGTCAGGCATGACTGAGTGTCTAACACTTGTGCATTAATTATGTGAGGCTATTACTACTTCTTATGAAAACAGATGCTGTATTCAAGAGTAATTTGATTACTTACAAAGGAATCTATGGCTCACTAAATTAGACTTCTGCTGAAGCATGTTTTTGGTTTAGTTGCAAAACAAGAACCTATGAATGATGACATTAAGGGGAAGTTGGACATCTGGAATACTGGAGCATATCTGTGCTTAATGCAATGTCCTAGACACTACTAAGACCTGATTTAAACATGTGTTTGATTCTCTCAAAATGTTTGAGAGTTTCATATCATGTCGGCATATTTCCCCACATTATTTGGGTATCCACATCCTTTAGTCACTTGATAGTGCTTTATAAAAGTGCTGCTTTTTTTTTAACCTAGAAGTTACTGAAGCATTTTTAAGCAAGAAGAAACCTTATAAAATTATTTATTTATAGATTCAAATAAAAAAATGTAAATGAACTTTAGGACTAGAAATCTCATATGAAAATGAAAATCATCATTTCAGAAATAAGAATTAAAAAATCCGAGTGTCATATAGGTAAGTATCAAGTAAAATAGGCACGTTGTTGTTCAGTCGCTAAGTCGTGTCTGACTCTTTGTGACCCCATGGACTGCAGCATGCCAGGCTGCCCTTTCCTTCAGTAACTCCCTGAGTTTGCTCAAGCTTATGTCCTTTGAGTCATCGATGCCATCCAAACATCTCATCCTCTGTCACCCCCTTCTCCTCTTGCCCTCAATCTTTCCCAGCATCAGGTTCTTTTCCCATGAGTTGGCTCTTTGCATCAGGTGGCCAAAGAACTGGAACTTCATCTCCAGCATCAGTCCTCCCAATGAATATTCAGGGTTGATTTCTTTAGGATTGACTGGTTTGATCTTGCTGTCCAAGGAAATCTGAAGAGCCTTCTCCAGTATCACAGTTCAAAAACATCAATTCTTTGGCGTTTGGTTTTCTTTACGGGAATAATCTATAAATTAGTGCAAAAGCACTCTAACTCATATTATATCTATAATTATCACTATGGAGTAGCGTTAATTTCATAATTATAAATGGTGCCCACATTACATCATAAAGGTCAAGGAATGGGATCAGTCCCCTTCAATATTTCACTAATTTTTAGATAGACTTTGTGTGGCTTAAAAAAAAAAAAAGTACAATACTTACATGACATTGTTTGATAATTTTGCAACATTTCACCTAGAAGCAAATGGTGAACTCAAGTTGAATGAATGAACTGATAATGAGTGAATGCATGAATTCATTAATAATCTAATAACTTCTAATAATAATAATAATAATAATAAAATTTCTAATAATAATAATAATCTAATAACTTATCTTACCCATTTGGGCTGTTATAACAGAAATATCATAGACTGGGTGGCATATAAACAAAAACATTTATTTCTGAAAGTTTTTCAGGGTGGAAGTCCAGTATCAAGGCACCAGCATGCTTGCATTAGGGACCACTTCTGGTTCTGAGTTTTCACTGTATTTACAAACAACAGAAAGATAAGCTAACTCTCTGGGGTCTCCTTCATAAGGGCACTAGTTCCAACCATCAGAACTCTGTCCTCATAACTTGCTGCTGCCAAGTCACTTCAGTCATGTACGACTCTGTGCGACCCCATGGACTGCAGCCTACCAGGCTTCTCTGTCCGTGGGATTCTCCAGGCAAGAACACTGGAGTGGGTTGCCATTTCCTTCTCCAATGCGTGAAAGTGGAAAGTGAAAGTGAAGTCACTCAGTGGTGTCTGACTCTTAGCGACCTCATGGACTACAGCCCACCAGGCTCCTTCATCCACGGGATTTTCCGGGCAACAGTACTGGAGTTGGGTGCCATTGCCTTCTCCATCCTCATAACTTAATCACCCCCAAAGGTGCCACATATTATCATTTTTGAGTATTAGGATTTCAACATATGAATCTTAAGGAAACATATTCAGATCCTAGCAATAATTTAAAAACCATTAAAAAAAAAAACCAAATAACTTTTCTCTTACTATACTATAGTATACTATACTATACTCTACTATAACATATAGTGTCACTAGTAAGCTTAATAAAGACTCATCTTCTTTTCTGCTGGGGCTTGGAAATGAATCTCAAAAATATTTCTCAGATAATAAAGTTATTTTGTTGTCATTGTCCTTTTAAGTTATTATGATGATTGTTATATTTCACAAGCTACCCCTATACTCTAGGTGTCACTATTAACATAACATATAATCTTTATATTGTTTAAAGCCATTTTGAGTCAAAAACATCATCCAGCTAGAAAACTGTGGCATTGTCTCTCAAATTCCTATTAAACTATTTGAAAACAAGAAATAAATTAAAATTGATAACTCCAAAAGGGAAGTCTGAAAACCAACACAATGCCTGATTATGAGTGGTATTTTCAGTAACTACAGGACAATGGTATTGAAGTCAGAATTCTCAGTGATGGACACAGGCTTTCCCACTGTAAAAAGTTTGCTAGACTTAAAGGAAAATGGGTGCCACTTCATCTTTCTGCCTCTTCCTGATATCTAGTTCAGTCACTCAGAGTCTGTACCAAAGAGATAACTGGGCAGTCAGCCATCTATTTCTCAACCATTGATTCTTCTAGTAGCTAGAGCTTTGTCCTTATATCCTAACAAATACCTTTATTTCTACGTGAATTTACTGCCTGAAGCTCTTCCAAAACAATTGCATAGAAAGTGAAAGAACCAAAGGGAGCAGAGTGGATCCTAAGGTGCTCATGCACAGTGAAGTTTAGTTCTAACAAGCATATAATTTAGGTAGGGTTGAAATTAGGAATACATTTGTTGTGGAATGCAGCTTGAAAGTTTACAAACGTCAGTCACATTTTTCATATAAAAGTATTTAGTAGTTTTAATAATTACCTTTAAGTCATACATACTTTCCAGTAATACATGTTCCAATGTGCTGGCTCCCAAGAGAAAAACTTTTAATAACTCTACCATATTCTCTTCGCTCAGCATGAGTAAAGGTGTTGTTAATCACCTATCTACTTTTTTCAAGTACTTGACATGTTCAAATATTAATTCTTTCCACTTTGTAAATGATATGATCCATATCCAGCATAGTGTTTGGTAAATTTTGTACTAGTGTTAAAGAAAGTACAAGCATTTAAACCTAGCAGCAACTTTCTATAAGGGGGAAAAATAAAGAAGGTGGACCATGAGGCGGGTGTGTGTTGGCACCAAGAAAAGTCACAATTATCATCAGGATAAAATGAGAGATTTGGTGTCCCCATGAGAAAGATAAAGAAGAACTGACAAGAAGGGAAAATAGAAGCATGAAACAATCCAGTGAATTTCAGGCCTCTGCTGCTGCTAAGTCACTTCAGTCGTGTCCGACTCTGTGCAATCCCATAGACGGCAGCCCACCAGGCTCCCCATCCCTGGGATTCTCCAGGCAAGAACACTGGAGTGGGTTGCCATTTCCTTCTCCAATGCATGAAAGTGAAAAGTGAAAGTGAAGTCGCTCAGTTGTGTCCGACTCTTTGCGACTCCATGAACTGTAGCCTACCAGGCACCTCGATCCATGGGATTTCCCAGGCAAGAGTACTGGAGTGGGTTGCCATTTCCTTCTCCAGAATTTCAGACTACAGAGGTTTAAATAGGTATTACAAGTCCTCAGGAGTTTCCCAGGTGATGGTAGGGGTAAAGAACATGCATGCCAAAGCAGGAGATGCAAGAGATGCATGTTTGATCCCTGTGTCAGGAAGATACTTTGGAGGAGGTCGTGGCAACCCATTCTGGTATTCTTGTCTGTAGAATCTCATGGATAGAGGAGCCTGACAGACTACAGTACATAGGGTTGCAAAGAGTTATACACCAATGAAGCAACTTACCATGTAAGTAAGTCTTACCATGTAAGTGACTTACCACACATAAGCCCTCAGTGGCCACACGAACTTCATGAAACAGGTTTGCTAATATTTAACTTGAATGTGTTTATATTTCTCTGATATCAAATTCTCCTTACTGTCTTTTTCCAAATCTTCAATAACATTTAATAAACAACTGCATTTCTTGGGTTAAAGTGATGTGTGTATTTTTGTGTGTGTGCAGGTGGTGGTTTGTTTTGCTTTATTTTTCCTCAGTTGAAAGAGTGACTCATTTTCAAGTCCTGGTTGACAGTATTCTGGTCAGATTCTGCATATATTGCATGGCAAGAAAGCATATAAATCAATGAAGTAAAGAAATCATGAGAATACGAATCACTTTTACCATATTCCAAGCCACTTCAAAATGCTTAGGGCCAATTCTGGAATTCCAGAGCATGAAAATTTCCATTTAAGCCAATCATATCTGGATCTCAAGTGGGAAGGAGGATATAAGACCCATGTAGCATGTGAGTTACAATGAATGAATTGATAAATATTTATAGCATTAAAGAGACCAGTGAAATCAAGAGACCATTTTCTAATTTTACATATAGGAAGGCGAAGCAAAAAGAAGTGAAGTGATCTGAATAAATGCATCAACAAGAAAGGGGCAAAACCAAAAATATAACCCAGGATCTCTTCTTTGTAGCATTCAAGGGTATCAGTGCTCTTTCCAATAGTCTAAGATTCTGTGATTCAAATCCCTCTGGTTTAAGACTACATACTCTGAATCTGCTTTAGATAAGGAACAGTCTTCAGATTTCCTATCTTAATGCATTTAGGTGTATCAATGGATTTGAATATAAGGTCATATTTCAGAAATCATGCTCAGAATCCAGTGTTTTTCCCTGTCAGTTTATCCTGGTTTGTATGATACATGCTCAACTAGCATACTAACTTGGATAGAAATTTTCTTCTTTGGGTCTCTTAACATTAGTAGTTTTTTTTTTTTTTTTTTTTAATCTATAATGCTGAAGAAAACATATAAAATGAAAATAGCTTTTCTAATCTATTGTTTCCTAAGTTTTAATGTAATGCCTCCCTTAGGTAGGAAAGTTATAAGTAGCTGGAAAAAGGGAACTACAATATAAGTTCTATTACTAAGAATACTGAAATACAGACAGAATTGTGCTAGATTCTTTCAGAATTACTCACTTTATATTGTCTGCTTCCATTCTTTTTATAAGCATTAATATCAAGGATGTTGAGAATAGCAGCTACAGCATTTTCTACTAGTAAAAATGGACTGTGTTTCTATAAATAATGCATTTCAAATTAACTAGCTGAAACATCACTGACATGCAAAATCCTTCCTGGATCCAAGTTCCACACATATAAAATATGTATACAATATATAGCCACCACCATCCATTACTACTACAGAACTTTGTTCTCTCCCAGTTGATTGCTACCCAGTTTATACTAAGAAATTATTCAGCTATATAATTTAAATGGCATTCATATTTATATTTTCCAACTTCATAAATATTATAGAATATGAATAATTGTTTCCTGGAGGAAAAAATGGTACCTATTTCTAAAATTATGCAATCCATTTGAAAAATTTTGATACACTGAAAAAGTGAAACAATTAATATAATATAGCTTCTTATACCTCAAATTTAAACTAGTAAATTCAGGAGTTTTTGGTGATAAATATTTGTGATTATATTTACTAGACACTAAATTCTCAGAGACAAGAGCTCAGGTGACTTAGTTATCTTTTAATTTCTTCCTTTCAAAGGTGTACAACCATTTTCTTTATACTTCCCCTCTATATTAACATTATTAAAATATTTGTAATTCTGACTGTGTCCCATATTTCTTATGTAAAATGATAATTTAAAGGGTAAATTCTTATAAAACTTAAGTGTTTTTAAAGTGCCTTAAGCTTAAAAGACGCTTACTCCTTGGAAGGAAAGTTATGACCAACCTAGATAGCATATTCAAAAGCAGAGACATTACTTTGCCAACAAAGGTTCGTCTAGTCAAGGCTATGGTTTTTCCTGTGGTCATGTATGGATGTGAGAGTTGGACTGTGAAGAAGGCTGGGCACTGAAGAATTGATGCTTTTGAACTGTGGTGTTGCAGAAGACTCTTGAGAGTCCCTTGGACTGCAAGGAGATCCAACCAGTCCATTCTGAAAGAGATCAGCCCTGGGATTTCTTTGGAAGGAATGATGCTAAAGCTGAAACTCCAGTACTTTGACCACCTCATGAGAAGTGTTGACTCATTGGAGAAGACTCTGATGCTGGGAGGGATTGGGGGCAAGAGAAGAAGGGGACGACAGAGGATGAGATGGCTGGATGGCATCACTGACTCGATGGACGTGAGTATGGGTGAACTCCAGGAGTTGGTGATGGACAGGGAGGCCTGGCGTGCTGTGATTCATGGGGTTGCAAAGAGTCAGACATGACTGAGTGACTGATCTGATCTGATAAATGATATCTAATTTGATCATTATTATGATATGTATAGATATGATATCATGAATCTTAATAAGAAATATATTGCTAGTCTTTGTTCCTTCTTGGGACTAAACTGAAATTTCTTAAGTGATACAGTTAAAGTTGTCTTTGGACGTATTAATGAGGTGACTTTTGAACAGCACCTACGGATGAAGGCTGGTTACCAGGAGTACCAGTCAAATGATCAGAGGGTTGAACTTTACAGTCTTACTCACTCTGACCTTTCAGAAAGAGCAGAGCTGGAGGTTGAATTTATTGCTCATGGACAATGATGTAATCAATGATTCCTGTGTAATGAAGTCTCAATAGAAATCCAAAAGTACTGGGTTTAGAGAGCTTCTGGGTTGGAACACGTGATGATTTGGGGAGAGTGGCATACTTTGAACATGGAAGTTTTGTACTCTGCCCCATATACCATGCCCCATTCATGTCTATCATCTGACTGTTCTTGAGTTAGATACATTTATAATAAACTGTTGATCTAGTAAGTAAAATATTTCTCTAACTTTTGTGAGCCACACTAGCAAATTAATCTAACCCAAAGCCTTAGAACCTCCAATCTGTAGCTTGTCAGTCAGAAGCACTGGTAATAAATATCTGGGTTTGTCACTGGCAGTGGAAGTGGGGGTCAGAGGGGCAGGTAGTCTTGTAGGACTGAGTCCTCAACCTATAGAAATTGATGCTATCTCTGGGTAGATAGATTTAGAATTAAGTTTAATGGAGGGCACTCCATTGGTATCTGAGAATTGCTTATTGGTATAGGGAACCTCCTTGCCCCCTAATACACACATTGGAATCTCAGGGACCCAAAAGAGCAAGATAATGATTCATAAATGAGTAAATAGTTTTCCAAATTTGTCAGTAAAATTTTAATGACCTTGGAATCTTCTGTTCTTGCTGTTTCAGAAAAAGAAATAAATTTCTGTGATTTTGAATGGTCAAATTCCCACCAGTTTGTCCAGATACACCAGGTTCCTGAAAGAAATGTGTGGAAGAGACACTCAGGGCAAAAGGTCATTTTATTTCTATTAAACTTTGGGAACTCATAACCAAGGTGTATTGGGCTGAACCACATATGAGCACAATAAATGATTTTAAGATTCATTTCTTGAAAACAAACAAACAAACAAAAAAACAGGCTATCCATTCTGTCCTTGAGGCCTTAGTAGAGTTTATATGTAGGTATTCTAAAGGCAGAATCCTACCTCAGGTACTTCCAGGGTCTATGGCCTTGAACCTGTTACAAACTTATTTAGGTTTAGGTTTGCTCTGTATAACCCAAGGATTTGAGGTCAAGGATTAAGAAGATGAGGCTTAAGAAGTGCCTACCATAGAGTGAGACACAGAATTAGGATTCAGTAATAATACTTAATGTTATCATTTTCATTTTTTTATGAGTTCATGAACTCAGTATTTCAATGCTAGAATAAAAATATAAGCAGACAAACTTAAAAAAAAAAAAAAAAAAAAAAAGCCAGAGACTTCTTAAGACTCAAGCACGGATGAAATAACACACCATTCTCCAGTCATTTGTAGGACAGATCTCAGTTCAGTTCAGTTCAGTTCAGTCGCTCAGTCGTGTCCGACTCTTTGCAACCCCATGAATCGCAGCACGCCAGGCCTCCCTGTCCATCACCAACTCCTGGAGTTCACTCAGACTCACGTCCATCGAGTCAGTGATGCCATCCAGCCAGCCCATCCTCTCTCGTCCCCTTCTCCTCCTGCCCCCAATCCCTCCCAGCATCAGAGTCCTTTCCAATGAGTCAACTCTTCGAATGAGGTCTACAACCAAGCAAGAAACAGTCCCAAACAGTCCTACCGTATGTTGGAGAGCTCTTTGACTTCACATGGTACAACCAAGCTAGTCTGTTTAAATATAGTTCATGGTCTTATCTCCAAATCACTTGTGAAATTTATTATAAATATTAAGTGGCAATGATAATATTATCAAGTTCACCAATGCAAAAGTTTGGGTTTAGATAAGGAATATTTCAAAATTTTATTCTGAATAAATAAGTGGAATATATAAATGCAAAACTTATTTATATCATAACTCTTAACTTCAAACTTGGACAAAATGACAATACACACACAAATAGAAACACATTTAAGTAAACTTAATCACTGTTAATTACTGTATTCAGGTTAATCTGAGTTACATTTGTTACATTATGGACATCTTAGTTATTTAATATGAATCTAATTTACTCCCTCTTCTTTACCCCACTTTAGACTGATTCTATATTTCAATAATAAAATAGCACTGAAAAAGGTCTCTCCAGTCCTAGTTTGTATTCTTTCATCAGGCTGTCATCAGATGAAATGCATGTTATTATTTTGGCCACGATACTTCCATATTTCATAACGTTGGTGACTCTTAATTTTATGCACAATTACATCTAAGCTCCTTAAGCAGACACATAAAATCCAACATTGACCTGGCTTTCTTCTACCTTCTCATTTTCTTTATTTCTCTGCTTCAGTTTCTATCCAGAAACACTGAACTGTTTCATGTTGAAAACACAATATTTTACTGAATCTATGTCTTTGCTGATCTTTCTCTTTCTACTTGGAATAGTTTTATCTTGCTTCTTCGGTTGGCCCATTCTTTTTCATTTTTAAGATTCAGCTCAGGAGTCACACTTAAGAAAATTTTCCTGACTGCCCATCTGGATATACAAACACAAAGGCATACCCCTTTTGAGATGATGCTCCTATTCTGGGTCTCCATGATACTCTGCCATTCACTAATCACAATACATTTTAATTACATTTTAAAGTTTATGCTTTACTGCTTGCTTCACAGGAATATGACTCATGAAGTTGCATACTGCTCAATTCTCAGAAGGGTTCCACATCTAGGTTTCAATGATATACAGTCATTGCTTTGAAAATTTTGATAATTTTATCTTGAATTTGTGTTTTGTAAGTGAAGTCTAATAGGAAAATGAAGTGAGTGCGTGTGTATGTGTGTTGTGGTGGAGAAGGGTTTGGAGCCTTGACTAACAGGTATCTGGCCTCTTATTGCCTTCTACCTCCACTGAATGGGTTCTCTGTCCCCATTCCTCTGCCACCTCTTTCCCTGGGCTTGTTCCCTGGGCCCCACTCCATATTCCCCTCCTCCTTCTATTCAGTGATGACTGCAACTCTGTGCTCTAGGTGAGGCTAGCAACTCTGGGTCAGGTGTATGGCTCTAGAGTGTCTCAGTTGGAAAGTCTCCACCCTAGGCTGGCATATCACTGTGCATTCAGAGTGATTTGTTCATTGCTGGTCCAGAAATCAAACAGTGCTTGAACGGATCACAAGCTCCTGAGTGTAGGCTATCCCTTGGGGGTTGGGTCAGTGAGCTACTGGAAATAAGGACGAAAGAAATAACAAGTTTAAAAAAAATCATGGGTCAAGAATGACACTTTATGTTTTATTACATTTAATGTCACCTCTTTCCTGTTTTTGAAACAAAGATCTCAGCTTTTTTTTTTTTTTTGCTTTGAGCCCTGAAATTTATAAATTTGTCCCAATCTGTCTAAGACTATGAGCTCCTTAAGTTTGGGACTTTCCTATGGGACCCTGTAACTGCTTCACATAGCCTTGTACCTATTACCTAATGAGAACACAATATATATTTGTTAAATGAAAAGAAAAGAATAATTATTGAAAAATTCATTTCAACATCTCCCACAGGAAGGTGTGGTTGAATAGTTAAGCTCTCTGATGAAGGTCTATTTGTAGAAAACTTTTGATTTGTACATCACAACACATAGTAAATAGCACGTAAAAGTTGTAAAAATGGAAATAATATTTTCTGTACACTAATAAAATTTACTTCATGCCTAGTCTCCTTTCAATGTATAAGAATAAAATCTTTTTGCAAAATAATTTTGCTTTCTGCCACATTTTAGGGGGAAAATGTTCTAAATGTTTTCTCTTTGATTTGGTAGTATGATTAAAGAAGTAATTCTCATTTGCTTTTATCAGTAAAGGGTTTTGTAATTACATCAAGAAGCAGCACACCAGTACTTGGGTAGAAAATGTATTCATAAAAGAAATACATATTTACAAATGGACAGTAGTGATTAAGTAAATCAAGAGATGAACTTTTCAATGTACTCTAGAACCTAAATCATTTGGCAATTTAATATGCTTATGATGCCTATTTTAGCACTATGTATATTGATTTCAGTCCTGTTGAAAAGGGAAGAAAAAGCTTGAAGGTATAGTGGTTTTATAAATAAACATGCCTGCACTATGGCTACTGAAAACTAGGTGAGTATCAATTTGCACTCTTTCAGTATTCTACTATCAGTTGCTGGTGATACAATATTGAAAGGTATTACAGTTGGGTCTTACCTAGAAAAACTCACAAGCATTACAAATGCAGATAGCTGGATAAAATACTTTGAATGTAAAGGGAATTGTGCTAGAAACACTAATCTTTATTTTACAGAACCATTTTCTTGAAAACAGTTTTGTATATCAGGAAATGCATGAGGCACTTCTGACCATTTGTGACTCCATGGAGTATGCCAGGCTTCCCTGTCCTTCACTATCTATCAGAGCTTTCTCAAACTTATGTCCACTGAGTTGGTGATGCTATAAAAACATCTCATCCTCTGTTGTCCCCTTCTCCTCCTGTCCTCCACCTTCCCCAGTGAAAGAGTTAATTCTTAGGTAGGTTGATAGGGAGTCCAGGGCCCACAAGGAGTAAGGGGTCCATGGCCCTCGAGGAGGAGAAGAGTCCAAGGCTCTTGAGGGAGAGAAAGGACAAACATTTTTTCCTACACTGTTTTGTCTTATTTACATAAGATATTTTTTCTTAAACTCTGAGTTTCTATGACAACAATCTTTAAGACTAACTTTCTTTGAGTCCACAGCTAATGATTACACAACAAAACAATTCATCTTGCTCAAGGACAGTTACTCCTTCTTAACTAGAACCTTCTGACTAATCCTATTATTTTATGTGGGAGTGGGTCTGATAAGACCTTCCTATTGTTAGTTCTAATCTTGCTAATTTAAGCTGTATATTTGGGAGTGGGTCTGCTAAAAATAAATAGGGCCTTGATCAGACTAGCCAGGGGGGCATTCTCTGTTCCCCTTCTGATATCTATGTCCTCTGATTTCTCTGTCCTTTGTCACTGTAATAAAACTTCTGCCCCACGAAAACTCTGAGTTATCAAGCCTGGTCCCTGATCCTGAAGCTAAATCTTCTTTTGGAGATCATGAATCCAAAACCTTTCATTGTAAGCTATCACCAGCATCAGGGGCTTTTCCAATGAGTCAGCTCTTTGCATTAGGCGGCCAAAGTATTGGAACTTCAGCTTCAGTATCAGTCCTTCCAATGAATATTTAGGATTGATTTCTTTAGGATTGACTAGTTTGATCTCCTTGAAGTCCAAGGGACTCTCTAGAGTCTTCATCACAACAGCTCAAACTCAATACTTTGGCACTCAGCCTACTATGGTCCAACTTTCACAACTCTACATGACTATTGGAAAAATCATAGCTTTGACAATAAAAAATTTGGTCAGAAAAGTGATGTTCCTGCTTTTTTATATTCTGTAGAGTTTTGTCTCAGATTTTCTTTTCTCCAAAGAGTAAACATCTCTTAATTTCATGGCTGCAGTCACCATCCACAGTGATTTTGGAGGCCAAGGAAATAAAATCTGTCACTGTTTCCACTTTTTCCCCATCTATTTGCCGTGAAGTGATGGGATGGGATGCCATGATCTTAATTTTTTAAGAGTGGTATCATCTTTATATCTTAGGTTATTGATATTTCCCCCAGCAATCTTGATTCCAGCATGTGCCTCATCTAGGCTGGCATTCTGCACAATGTACTCTGCACATAAGTTGAATAATCAGGGTGACAACAGATGTTGGCAATTTGATCTATAGCTCCTCTGACTTTCGTAATCCATCTTGTACATCTTAAAGTTCTTAATTCAGTTCTTAATGTAATTTGAGCATTACATTGCTAATATGTGAAATGAGGGCAGTTGTGAGGTGGTTTCAACATTCTTTGACATTGCCCTTTTTTGGGATTGGAATGGAAACTGACCTTTTCCAGTCCTGTGGCCACTGCTGAGTTTTCCAAATTTGCTGGCATATTGAGTCCATCACTTAAACAGCACCATATTTTAAGATTTAAAATAGCCCAGCTGGAATTCCATCACCTCCACTAGCTTTGCTTGTAATAAGGCTTCCTAAGACCCACTCGACTTCATACTCTAGGATGTCTGACTCTAGATGAGTCACCACACCTTCATGGTTATCTGGATCATTATGGCCTGTTTTGTATAGTTCTGTATAATTTTGCCACCTCTTCTTAATGTCTTCTGCTTCTGTTAGGTCCATTTTGTTTCTTTTTTAATTATTTGCTGTGCCCATTTTTTCATGAAATGTTCCCTTGGTATCTCTAATTTTCTTGAAAGGGAGAAAGGGAAGTTGCTCAGTCATGTCCGACTCTTTGTGATCCTATGGCCTGTAGCCTACCAGGCTCCTCCGTCCATGGGATTTTCCAGGCAAGAATACTGGAGTGCATTGCCATTTCCTTCTCCAAGGGATCTTCCCCACCCAGGAATCAAACCGGGGTGTCCTGCATTGTAGGCAGACGGATCTCTAGTCTTTTCCATTCTATTGTTTTCCTCTCTTTCTTTGCATTGTTCACTTAAGAAGGCTTTCTTATCTCTCCTTGCTATTCTTTGGAACTCTTCATTCAAAAGGGTGTATCTCTCCTTTTCTCCTTGGCTTTTTGCTTCTCTTCTTTTCTCAGGTATTTGAAAGGCTTCCTCAGACTACCATTTTGTCTTGTTGCATTTCTTTATCTTGAGGTTGGCTTTGGTCACCATCTCCTATACAATGTTGCAAATCTCCATCCATTGTTCTTCAGGCACTCTACCAGATCCAATCTTTTGAATCTATTTGTCACTTCCACTGCATAATCAAAAGGAATTTGATTTTGGTAATATATGGATGGCCTAGAGGTTTTCCTTACTTTGTTCAATTTAGGTCTGAATTTTTCAATAAGGAGTTCATGATGTGAGCCACAGTCAGCTCCAGATCTTGTTTTTGCTGATGGTATAAAGCTTCTCCATCTTAGGCTGCAAAGAACATAATCAATCTGAGTTCTGTATTGATCATCTGTTAATGTCCTTGTGTAGAGTCATCGCTTGTGTTGTTGGAAGAGGGTGTTTGCTATGACCTGTGCATTCTCTTGGCAAAACTCTGCTTGTCTTTGCCTTGCTTTATTTTGTATTCCAAGGCCAAACTTGCCTGTTACTTTGTGTAACTCTTGACATCCCACTTTTGCAATCCAAACTCTATGATGAAAAAGACATTTTTTTCTTTTTTTGCTGTTAGTTCTAGAAGATCTTGTAGGTCATCAGAGAACCATTCAACTTCATCTTCTTCCCCATTAGTGGTTGTGGAATATACTTGGATCATTCTGATGTTGAATTGTTTTCCTTGGAAACAAACTTTGATCATTCAGTTGTTTTTGAAATTGCACACAAGTACTTCATTTTGGATTCTTTTGTTGACTGTGAGGGCTGCTTCACTTCTTCCAAGGGATTCTTGCCCACAGTAGTAGGTATAATGGTCATCTGAATTAACACTCTTGCCATCTCCTGCTTGGCCACATCCAATTTACCTTGATTCAAAGACCTAACATTCCAGGTTCTCTTGGCAAAATTCTATTAGCCTTTGCCATGCTTCATTCTGTATTCCAAGGCCAAATTTGCCTGTTACTCCAGGTGTTTCTTGACTTCCTACTTTTGCATTCCAGTTCCCTATAATGAAAAGAACATCTTTTTTTGGGTGTTAGTTCTAAAAGGTCTTGTAGGTCTTCATAGAACCGTTCAACTTCAGCTTCTTCAGTGTTACTGGTTGGGGCATAGACTTGGATTACTGTGATATTGAATGGTTTGCCTTGGAAATGAACAGAGATCATTCTGTTGTTTTTGAGATTGCATCCAAGTACTGCATTTCAGACTCTTTTGTTGACCATGATGGATAATTCATTTCTTCTAAGGGATTCCTGCCCACAGTAGTAGATATAATGGTTATCTGAGTTAAATTCACCCATTCCAGTCCATTTTAGTTCACTGATTCCTAGAATGTCAATGTTCACTCTTGCCATCTCCTGTTTGATCACTTCCAATTTGCCTGATTCATGGACCTAACATTCCAGGTTCCTATGCAATATTGCTCTTTACAGCAATCAAATTCAAGCAACCAGAGATCAAATTGCCAAGATCCACTGGGTCATTGAAAAAGCAAGAGAGTTCCAGAAAAACATTTCTGCTTTATTGACTGTGCCAAAGCCTTTGACTGTGTGGATCACAATACACTGTGGAAAATTCTGAAAGAGATGGGAATACCAGACCACCTGACCTGCTTCTTGAGAAACCTGTATGCAGGTGAGGAAACAACAGTTAGAACTGGACATGGAACAACAGACTGGTTCCAAATAGGAAAAGGAGTACGTCAAGGCTGTATATTGTCACCCTGCTTATTTAACTTATATGCAGAGTACATCATGCAAAATGTCAGGCTGGACGAATCACAAGCTGGAATCAAGGTTGCCAAGAGATATATCAATAACCTCAGATATGCAGATGACACCACTCTAATGGCAGAAAGTGAAGAGGAACTAAAGACCCTCCTGATGAGGATGAAATACAAAAGTGAAAAAGCTGGCTTAAAGCTCAACATTCAAAATACTAAGATCATGGCATCTGGTCCCATCACTTCATGGGAAATAGATGGGGAAAAAGTGGAAACAATGACAGATTTTATTTCCTGGGGCTCCAAAATCACTGCAGATGGTGACTGCTGCTATGAAATTAAAAGAGTATTGCTCACTGGAAGAAAAGCTATGACAATCCTAGACAGCCTATGAAAAAGCAGAGATATCACTTTGCCAACAAAGGTCTATATAGTCAAAGCTTTGGTTTTTCCAATAGCCATGTACAGATGTGAGACTTGGACCATAAAGGAGGCTGAATGCTGAGAACTGATGCTCTCAAATGGTGGTGCTGGATAAGACTATTGAGGATCCCTTGGAAAGCAAGGAGATCAAACCAGTCAATCCTAAAGGAAATCAACCCTGAATATCCATTGGAAGGACTGATACTAAAGGTGAAGCTCCAAAACTTTGGCCACCTAATGCGAACAGCCAACTCATTGGAAAAGACCCTGATGTTGAGAAAGACTGAGAGCAGGAGGAGCAGGAGGAGAAGTGGGCAATGAGAATGAGATGCTGGATTGACATCACCAACTCAATAGACATAAGTTTGAGCAAGCTCTTGGAGATAGTGAAGGACAGGGAAGATTGGCATGCTGGAGTTTATGGTGTCACAAAGAGTGGGACACGACTTAGTGACTGAACAACAACAGCAGGCCATGTGTGAGAATCAAATAATTACACGGAAACAGGACATTAAAGTTGTTATTCTATACTACATAATATGTAATCAACAGATTTTACTTTCTTTCTTTATCTAATCATTTATCTTTTAATTCTGTTGATGAACATAGATGAAATTATCTGCTCTTCCATCACATGTAGCATAAAGATTTTATAGCCAAATCAATATATTTTCAAGTTGTATCTGTACTGCTTAGTGGTTGCATAATTGTGCATAATTACATAAATTCTCTGACCATTTATTTCTATGTATTTGAAACAGAAATAATATCCTTCAGAAGCATTGTAAGACCAATTGCATTATATATCTAAAATCAACTAGCAAGTAAAATTTATGTCCAGCAAATTCTTGTTTTCTTCTACTTTCCATTATTATTTATTAGACATTGTGATAGGTATAGTGGAGAAAAATATGAATTAATTATCATTAATTATCATTAATTATCTCCTCATGGAATTGATGTACTCATATGGGGAAATAACACAAATAATTCAAATATATCCTAATATGTGCATTTTTACACTAAGAAAAACATAAAGAGAAAAATAAAGTATAATAAATATTCAAAAAATGAAGTAACTAAAATGAAGAAATAGTATTGTCTTCCAGAGAAAAATATTTTTATGTTTCTGTTTATCTTATTTGTATCAACATTTATTTGTATTATCTTGTTAATAAAATGCAGTTAATTTTCAAGAAACTATGCTTGATTCAAAATAGGGATGTTAGTTTAGTATGGTAAATGTTTTGTTAAAAATAATTTGGTGAATTTAGAATTTAATCACAGAAATTTGTATCCTCATACTTTATATCATGGTTGTCAACTTTATTTTTGATGTTACTGTCAAATAAAAGGGAACTTCAATTTTACCAAAAGGCATTATTTTTCCGTTATTAATTTCAACTTCTACCTATTATATAATATGGATGATCAATACAGTTAAGAACTAAAAATGGTGGAGAAATTACAGACACAATTTTAAGGCCTAAGAGAGCTGTGCGAGCAACAAGGAGTAGAGGGACTAAAAATTTACAGAGGAAAGCAGCATTTAAGAGTAAACTCATGATTTCCAACACCTTTTTTCTTAGCAGGAATTTACTGAATCTTGTGCATTTGGCTTAGCTCTCCTGGAGAACAGAGAAACCAGCAAAGTTCTTGGTAGTCAGAAAGTAATGGAAAGTGGTAAGTTCCACACTTGAAGGGTCTAGGCAACAAGGATACTTCAAATATTCAATATCTGAATAATATTTCATTCTGTTTACAACCCTTGGTTATTCTTATTGTGTTAGTGTTATGTCAGGACAGAAAATCTGAAGGGAGAAGGGGTGAGACACACTGCTTTAAAACGTAAAGTTCTGTTTACTACTAGGATTCAGGCTTCCCTGGCAAGTCTGGCTGCCTAATGTGATAGACCTTTAAAGACCTCTTTGCATAATGGTTAGAGAAAAGTGAAAAATAAGTTATTTTAACCAAAAGGAAGTTGACAGACACTTTGGGTCAACCAATAAAACATTTTTAGTTGTCAGAGAAGAGGGTCTCTTATAATACTTCTATAACTGCAATATACACTATGCAATGAAAGAGGTATTTAGGATTCTATTTTATGGTAAATATCAACCAAGTGATCATTTGTATTAAAGATAGCTGAATAAAATTTTACTCTATATCACATTATCTGAGGAAGGACAAAGCTGGCTAAGAGAATGCTATCTTAGCAAGTGAGTAGAGTAGGCCTGTAGAGAGTGAAAACACCATTATTAAAGGAAACGGTAACACTGTGCAATGCACACTAGAATAAAGAAATATGCCCACAACCAACTGCTAATTAAATTTTGTTAGAAAGTAAATTTCAAGTTTTATTTAGCATCATGCTTTTTCTAATATTTTAATTTTCTGTTAATATTAAAATATTAATATATTGGATATTGGAAACTAAAAACACTTTTCTGATTAAGTACATATCAAGCTCATTCTATTGCTCTGATGAAGATATTGTAGTAAAAAATTTAGACCTATATCATTTTTTTCTTTCCAATCACAGCTATATAAAGTTTTGTATATTTATACAATAAAATGTTATGCGTAAAATGAAATAATGTATTAGGAAAATATATAATGACATTTGGTCTTTAATTTTCCTAGTAGTAGCCCCATCCCATTCCAACCTGAAATGACTGAAATCAAGAAATCAGATGTCAGTACAGAGGTGCAGATGGAGAGAGCTCTAAGTAAAGCCCTCTAGCATAGGCTGAATTGTTGGAGATAAAGCTTCCAAAAAAGAGACTACATTACTGTTCTTGTTTCCTTCCTTCCTTTTTCCTTCCTTCCTTCCTACTCCATTCTTTCCTCCTTCCTCCCATCCTTTCATTCCTTCTTTCTTTCCTCCCTTCCTTCTTTAATATTTTTCTCTATTTCAGCCCCAAGAAACATCATGGTACGGGGGGCAGCATTCAGGAATGTGAACCCAGTGGAGTCAAATTGAGGAAAGCAAAATTTCTTTTCCTTTGATGGAGCTACAGTTCCAAGAAAATTGAGTCAACCTTCCCTATCCTCTTGCTTATTTTCTCTCTGTGTCTTTTTACAACTTAAGAGTCACAAATTTCTGTTCAAAGGAACAAAAAGGGATCCCAAGGGAATCAGAAGATATCATAGAGATTACACAGAAGGATGAGATCAGGAAATATGGACCAATAAGATTTATGAATTTTGGTGCTCACCTCCAAGGTATACATGCACAAATGTGATGCTAACGAACACACAAAAGACACTGAGAAACTGAACTAAGAAAGAGATCATCTTGAGGTTGTTCATTGACCATGAGGTGGAACATGTCCAGGAAAGATTTGAAGAGCTCCACAAAGGCTTTGAGAACTAAACTAATTTTGAAACCATAGCCAAAAAAAGGGGAACTGGTATTTTTGTTCTATAGCTAAACAGGTAACGTTGCCTGAACACACACACAAACACAAAAAAGACATTTTCCATAAGATTTAAATGATGCAGGGTTTCATAGTGTAATACTTAAATAATCTAGAAAACAATCCAAAGTTATTTGGCAAATGAAACACCATCTGCACTTCTGTTCACATAGTTAAAGATAAGCAATGGACATGGATACATTCTGACAAACAAAGCAGCTATTACAAGCAAGCTCAAATGAGCGACCAGGAACACTCTTAATACCAAGCAATGATAGAATCTTTTAACAATAAATAAATAAATAAAGGATATAAAGAAGAACCAAGTAGAGATTTAGAACTGAAAAAATGCAATACCTAAAATGATAAACTTGCTGGGTGGATTTAATAACAAAATAGACATGGCATAAGAGTCAACTTAAATCTAGATGAGTGCAAATTATCCTATGTCAACAGTAAAAAGAATAAAACAAATAAGGGGAAAAAGTCTTATTTATTTGTGAAACTGAAAGTGTTAGTCACTCAGTCATGTCTGACTCTTTGCTACTCCATGGACTGTGGCCCCTCAGGCCTCTGTCCATGGGATTCTCCAGGCAAGAATACTGGAATGGGTTGCCATGCTCTTCTGCAGGGGATCCTCCCAACGCAGGGATCAAACCCAGGTCTCCTGCACTCCAGGCAGATTTTTTTTACCATCTGAGCCTCCTGGGAAGCCCATAACAAAACTCTAGCATTTTTGTCAGAGAAGGCAATGGCAACCCACTCCAGTACTCTTGCCTGGAAAATCCCATGGACGGAGGGGCCTGGTAGGCTGCAGTCCATGGGGTCGCTAGGAGTCGGACAAGACTGAGCAACTTCACTTTCACTTTTCACTTTCATGCATTGGAGAAGGAAATGGCAACCCACTCCAGTGTTCTTGCCTGGAGAATCCCGGGGACGGAGAGCCTGGTGGGCTGCTGTCTATGGGGTCGCACAGAGTCGGATACGACTGAAGTGACTTAGCAGCAGCAGCATTTTTGTAATTGGAATCTCAGAAGTAGAGGGGGAAGTGTCATTCTGAAAAATTATTTGAAGAAATAATGCCCCCAGAAATTTCTAAGGTTAGAAAATACACAAACTTTGAGAGTCAAGAGGCTGAATGAACCTCAAACTTAAAATTCCATAGAAATGGAGGGTTAGATATAATATGATCAAAGCTAAGAAATCTAAAGACAAAGATAAAATCTTAAAAAACATTTTTTTAATTGGAGGATAATTGCTTTACAATGTTGTAGAAAGATAGAATCTTGAAGCATCTAGAGAAAAAATAATCTATATCCTATAGGAGAACAATGAGTAAAATGACTGCATATTTCTCATCAGATATTGTGGAGTCCACAAGGATGTGACATAACATTTTAAAGGACTGAAGGAAAGAAACCCATAAATCTGTAATTCTACATTTAGTAATAATATTCCTCAGGGATAAAAGTAAAATAATGACATTTCAGATGAAAGACAGCTAAAACAATTCATATTAAACAGATTGTCTCAATAAATGTTTTCTGAAGGAAATTCTTCAAACTAAAGAACAATGACCAGGAAAGATGCAAAAACAATGGAAATAGTAAACATCTGGTAAATATAACAGATTTTTCTTATATTTTTTAGTTCTTTAGAATTTTTCTGAAGATTCAGAGCAAAAAAACATAATTTCTTCTGGAGTTTTCAATGTGTAGAATATAATATATGAAGCAAGTATAGAGTAAATAGCCCCACATGGTGGTAATATTTCTACATTAAAATTGAAGTGCTAAAAGATGATAATGCTTAATAGACTATGAAAGGTTAAGTATGTGTAATCCTTAGATTACAATTGAAAGCAATTGAAAGAAAAAAAAATAGATAAGGTAAAAATCATAATAGATAAATTAAAACAGAATACAAGAAAAGGTCAAATAACATTTTCCTCCCCCAAAATGGAAAAGAACAAAAATAATATAGTATATCTAAATCTACACATATCAATAATTATACTAAATGTAAATAGTCTAAACATACTAATTAAGAGACAGAGATTGTCAGAATGGAAAAAAATGAGTCATGTATGTCATATTTACAAAAAACTGACTTCAAATGTAACAGTGAGCTAAATTAAAATAATTGTCCAGGAATAGAAAACTAGAACAAAAGCCCTAAATCTGGAACAAAACCAGCATGCTTAATGATATTTTGCTAAATACATTATAACTGCATTAAGAAACCAGAGTTTATACATGAAAAAAATTTAAAGACAAGTAATTCCAAGTTATGAGATTAGAGAACCATTTTTTATTTTCCTGGTGCTTTTCTCTTTTTTTTTTTTTTTTTTGTATTTTTTTACATTTTCTAAAATGAATATTACTGATTTTTTTCCTGAAAAAATTTTTAATAAATGCTTGAGAGATAAAATGGAGAAACAGATTTCCTTTCTTTTTTTTAATCTGTGGTTAAAAATTTTAAGTATCAATTAAGGAAATTGCATGGAGGCAGGGTTGGGGGGGCGGTAATGGGAATGAGGAAAATTCGTGTTTTAGAAGATGTCAACAGTACATATACTCAAGAACTTATGAGAAAGGATATATGTACTGGAAACTGATAAGCTCAATTTAGAAAACAGTGAGGGAAGCTTTGGACTGAGAAGTTAGTAATAATTAACTGAAAGCTGGAAGTTTAGGTACAAATTTCAAAAATGTTAGAGGTAGAAATATAGCTTGCGAAAATGAACAGATAAGTAGAATATAGCTTTAAAGGGCATGGTTTAAAAATCTGTTTATGAAAAGATAATTTATTTAAATGGCTGAATATATATCATGGAGTTTTATATTCTGAAGCAGTGGCATGAAGAGATTTATTACTAACATTAAGTGGGAATGGTAGATGTTATATCCTAAGGGCAGTGGTGTTAATATGCATATTTATAAGAACAAGAACTTCCTTCTCTATATTTTACCACTTAAGTATACCTCTGATTGCTACAGTAATTTAACCTTCACCTAATTTCACTAAATTACTTGTAAACATCAGCTTGTAAAAGTTAATTGAAGAAAATGTAATTGGATACTTTAAGTATGGCCCTACTACTCTATTAAACAATTCTTTGTGACTGATAGTTTTAATGAGACATCAATTTAAAGAAAAGCTTGGAAATATATATTACTGATTTATGTTACTGGGTTTCAAATGAAGCAAATCCTGATGGGAAAAATAGCTTTATATTTTAGTCAAGAAATATTTATTGAGTATTGGCAAGGAATAAAGCAATCATTCATTAGTAGCCTCAATATAATTTTTTAACATTTATTCAACTACCACTGGTAGTTCAAAATTAATACCAGTATTTAAAAAGGTAATTGATTATGGAGGGGCCAAAATATTGATTATATCAGGAATACCATTTTTATTTAATTGTATAATTTTGGAATATGTCAAGGATAAGAGAAGTGAATGAGTAAGACTAGATTAAAGGCTAGCAATGGAAGGAACATATAGCACAAAGAAATACAATCAATGTAGGTGCTATATTTAGTCTTATATTTGAGCAATTTCAACCAGAGAACTTGATGTCAAACCCTAAACACAAGGAAACAGCTATTCCAATTTATATCTGTGAACCCATAAATGAGATGGTTTTCACAATAGGACCTACAAAAATATAGTGTAGAGGAGCAAAATTTGCCACCCCAATTTTTGTCTGTTTGGTATGGGAGTTTAAGTTGATTATTTTTTAAAACTAGGGTACCCATAAATTATTTCTTTTTAACTCTCTGTTAGCTCTTTAAAGAACTTAAATAAAGGGTCCATTTCTGGAACAGAGCTATTACCAAAAATGTCTATGAATATAGTGACTAGTAACTAGGTGTAGTGAGGGAAACTCAGCAGACCCTAGAGATCAGTGTCTCCTCTGTGTCTCACAGTCTTGGCTTGGCCCAGCAAACATTTTTTTTTACCATCTCCATATGAATTGGTTTCCTCTGAAGTCCCCAAAACACTACCTCAACACCCACTTTTGTCTTTAGATATATAGGTTATTTAATGTGAAGTTTTCAGTCATTTTAGTGAGGTACTCAGTTTTCCTGGGTCTCTCCTAGGTTTACATGTTACTAAACTTTTGTTTGACTTTCTCCTGTTAATCTGTTTCGTGTTAATTTAGTTCTTAGGTCAGCCAGAAGAACCTGGGAGAACAGCAGAAAATTTATTCCTCCTTGACAATGTGAAGCGCACAAAATAAGAACTGCTTCCAAGCTGGATCAAAGAGTTAGTTTTAGTCATAAGTGAAAGACAGTTTCACTATTTCCCAATGAGGAAGGAGCAAAATCACATTCTATTTACTGCTTGATATGTTAACATTTGGCTAAATAAATGTTGCTTTCATTACTTACTAGTGTTAAAAGAAAAAACAAAATAGAGTCATTTGGCCCCCAGGACAGCAAACCTAAGAGCACAACCAGAAGATGACTTTAAACAATCAACTGAAACTTCTTTTTAAATTTTTTTTAATTTATTTATATTTTTAATTGAATACTAAGCACTTTACAGAATTTTGTTTTCTGTCAGACGTCAATAAGAATCAGCCATAGGTATACATATGTCCCCTCCATCTTGAAACTCCCTCCATCCCCTTTCCCATACCACCACTCTAAATTGTTACAGAGCCCCTGTTTGAGTTCCCTGAGTCATACAGCAAATTCCCATTGACTATCTAATTTACATATGGTATTGTGAACTTCCATGTTACTCACTTTATACATCTCACCCTCTTCTCTTCCCTTCCCCTTGTGCCCATAAGTCTTTTCTCTATATCTGTTTCTCCGTTCAGTTCAGTCACTTAGTCATGTCCAATACTTTGTGACCCCATGGACTGCAGCACACCAGGCTTCTCTGTCCATCACCAACTCCCAGAGCTAGTGAAAACTCATGTCCATCGAGTTGGTGATGCCATCCAACCATTTAATCCTCGGTCGTCCTCTTCTCCTCCTGCCTTCAATCTTTCCCAGCATCAGAAGCTTTTCTAATGAGTCAGTTCTTCGCATCCAGTGGCCAAAGTACTGGAGTCTCAGCTTCAGCATCAGTCCTTCCAAAGAATATTCAGGACTGATGTCCTTCAGGATGGACTGGTTGGATCTCTTTGCAGTCCAGGGGACTCTCAAGAGTATTCTCCAACACCTCAGTCCAGAAGCATCAATTCTTTGGCATTCAGCTTTCTTTATAGTTCAACTCTCACATCCATACATGACTACTGGAAAAACCACAGTTTTGACTAGACAGATATTTGTCAGCAAATTAATGTCTCTGCTTTTCAATATGCTATCTAGGTTGGTCACAGTTTTCTTTTAATTTCATGGCTGCAATCACCATCTACAGTGCTTTTGGAGACCAAGAAAATAAAATCTATCACTGTTTCCACTGTTTCCCCATCTATTTGCCATGAAGTGATGGGACCAGATGCCATGATCTTAGTTTTTTGAAAGTTGACTTTAAAGCTTGCTTTTTCACTCTCTTCTTTCACTTTCATCAAGAGGCTCTTCAGTTCCTTTCCATTTTTTTTTGCCATAAGGGTGGTGTCAGTTGCTTATCTGAGGTTGTTATTTCTCCTGGCAATCTTGATTCCAGCTTGTGTTTTATACAGCCTGGTATTTCACATGATGTACCCTGCACAAAAGTTCAATTAACAGGGTGACAATATATAGCCTAGATGTACTCCTTTCCCAATTTGGATACAGTCTGTTGTTCCATGTCCAGTTCTAATTGTTGCTTCTTGACCCAGGAGGCAGGTAAGGTGGTCTGGTATTCCCATCTCTTGAAGAATTTTCCACATTTTGTTGTGATCCACACAGTCAAAGGCTTTGGCATAGTCAATAAAGAAGAAGTAGATGTTTTTTTGGGAACTTTCTTGCTTTTTCTATGATCCATTGGACGTTGGCAATTTGATCTCTGGTTCTACTATCTTGTCTAAATCCAGGTTGAACTTCTGGAATTTCTCAGTTCACGTAACGCTGAAAGTGCTCGGAGAATTTTGAGCATTTCTTTGATAGTGTGTGATATGAGTGCAATTGTGCAGTAGTTTGAACATTCTTTGGGGTTGGAATGAAAAACCCTCTCCAGTTCTGTGACCACTGCTGAGTTTTCCAACTTTGCTGGCATATTCAGTGAAGCAAATTTCACAGCATCTTCTTTTAGGACTTGAAATAGCTCAGCTGGAATTCCATCACCACCACTAGCTTTGTTTATAGTGATGCTCCCTAAGGCCCACTTGACTATGAACTGCAGCATGTTTGGCTCTAGGTGAGTGATCACACCGTGGTGGTGGTCTGTGTCATTAAGATCTTTTTTATATAGTTCTGTGTATTCTTGCCACCTCTTCTTAATGTCTTCTGCTTTTGTTAGGTCCATACCATTTCTGTCCTTTATTGTGCCCATCTTTGCATGAAATTTTCCCTTGGTATCTCTAATTTTCTTGAAGAGATCACTAGTCTTTCCCATTCTATTGTTTTCCTCTATTTCTTTGCATTGATTGTTGAGAGGCTTTCTTATGTCTCCTTGCTATTCTTTGGAACTCTGAATTCAGATTGGTATATCTTTCCTTTTCTCCTTGGCCTTTAGTTTCTCTTCTTTTCTCAGCTATTTGTAAGCCCTCCTGAGACAAACATTTACCTTTATGCATTTCTTTTTCTTGGGGATTGTCTTGATCATTGCCTCCTGTACAATGTCACAAACCTCTGTCAATACTTCTTCAGGCACTCTATCAGATCTAATCCCTTGAATCTATTTCTCACTTCCACTGTGGAATTGTAAGGGATTTGATTTAGGTCATACCTGAATGGTCTAGTGGTTTTCTCTCCTTTCATCAATTTAAGCCTGAATTTGGCAATAAGGAGTTCATGATCTGAGCCACAGTCAGCTCCTGGTTTTGTTTTTGCTGACTGTATAGAGCTTCTGCATCTTCAGCTGCAAATAATAAAATCAGTCTGAGTTCCATAATGACAATCTGGTGATGTCCATGTGTAGAGTCTTCGCTTGTGTTACTGGAAGAAGGTGTTTGCTATGACCAGTCTGTTCTCTTCAAAAAACTCTGTTAGTCTTTGTTCGCCTTCATTTTGTACTCCAAGGCCAACATTGCCTGTTATTCCAGGTATCTCTTCACTTCCTACTTTTGCATTCCAGTCCCCAAGATGAAAAGGACATCTTTTTCTTTTTTTGGTGTTAGTTCTAGTAGGTCTTGTAGGTCCTCATAGAACCATTCTCAACTTCAGCTTCTTCAGCATTATTGTTTTGGGCATAGACTTGTGTTACTGTGATATTGAGTGGTTTGCCTTGGAAATGTACAGAGACCATTCTGTCATTTTTGAGAATGCACTTAACTTCTGTATTTTGGACTGTTTTGTGTACTGTGTGGGCAACTCCCTTTCTTCTAAGAAATTCTTGCCCACAGGAGTAGATGTAATGGTCATCTGAGTTAAATTTGCCCATTCCAGCCCATTTTAGTTCACTGATTCTTAAAATGTTGAAGTTCATTCTTGCCATCTGCTGTTTGACCACTTTCAATTTACCTTGATTCATGGACCTAACATTCCAGATTTCTATGCAATATTATTCTTACAGCATCAGACTTTACTTCCATCACCAGATACATCCACCACTGGGCATTGTTTTTGCTTTGGCTCCTTCTCTTCATTCTTTCTGGAGTTGTTTCTCCACTCTTTTCCAGTAGCATATTGGGCACCTACTTCCCTGAGGAGTTCATCTCTTATTGTCATAAATTTTTGCCTTTTCACACTGTTCATGGGATTCTCAAGGCAAGAATACTGAAGTGGCTTGCCATTCCCTTCTCCAGTGGACCATGTTTTGTCAGAACTCTCCACCATGACCCATCTGTCTTAGATGGCCCTACATGGCATGGCTGTCCTCCAAATAAATTCATCAGTGCCATCTTTCTAGATTCCATATATGTGCATCAGTATACAATGCCTTATCTTTCTCTGTCTGACTTACTTCACTCTGTATAATAGGCTCTAGGTTCATCCACCTCGTTTGAACTGACTCAAATGTGTTCTTTTTTTATGGCTGAATAATATTCCATTGTATATATGTAGCACAGCTTCTTTATCCATTCATCTGTTGATGGACATCTAGGTTGCTTCCATGTTCTAGCTATTGTAAACAGTGCTGCAATGAACATTTTGGTATGTGTGTCATTTTCAATTTTGGTTTCCTCAGGGTATATGCCTAGTAATGGGATTTCTGGGTCACATAGTGGTTTTATTCCTAGTTTTTTAAGGAATCTCCATACCATCATCCATAGTGGCTATATCAATTTACATTCCCACTAGTAATGCAAGAGGGTTCCCTTTTCTCCACACCCTTGCTGACATTTATTGTTTGTAGACTTTTTGATGATGGCCATTCTGACTGGTGTGAAGTGGTATCTCATTGAGGTTTTGACTTGCATCTTTCTAATAATGAGCAGTGTTGAGCATCTTTTCATGTATTTGTTAGCCATGTGTATGTCTTCTTTGGAGAAATGTCTGTTTAGGTCTTCTTCCCACTTCTTGATTGGGTTGTTTGTTTTTCTGGTGAAATTTCTTGGTCAGCACTATTGAAGATGAAAATCTCTGCAAGATAGAGACTCCTGCCCCTTTCACCAAAAGAAAATGGCCTGGCTTGAAACAACCTTTTCTTTTCTTTTGCCAATATTTTGTTGTCTTATCCACCTCCTGCGTATGAAGTCTTCCATTTTGTACAGCTTCTCAGAGCACCTACTTACTACTTGAGATTCTGTCAGTTCATGAATCTTTGAATAAAGCCAATTAGATCTTCAAATGTACTCAGTTGATTTTTTTTTTTAATACTACAAATGAATTACGGTGTGACTCATCATAATATTTATTTTTACTTTCTGACAAATATTTAAGTATTTATTAAAGTTGTCTACATTAAATATCTGTGAATTCAAAGTAATGAAATGTACTGATTAATATAAATAAAGAACTTTCATTATTTTTAAAATAGACTAGGCTTGACACACAATATTATATTAGTTTCAGGTATACAATATTTGATATTTTTTACATTATGAAATGATTACTATATACTTCTAGATACCATCTGTCACCATAAAAAGTTGTTACAATATTACTGACTATATTCTCTATGCTGTACTTCCTGATGACTTATTTATTTTATAGTCAAAAATTTGTACCTCTTAATCCCCATCACTTATTTTTTCAGTCCCCCACCTCTCTCCATTCTGGTAGCTACGTTTGTTCTATGACAATTTTTGTTTTGTTTTTTAGTGAAACATATAAATGAAATCATACAGTGTTTTGCTCTGACTAATTCACTTAATATAATACCCTTCAGACCCATACATGTTGCTGCAAATGGCAAGATTCCCTTCTCTCTTATAGTTGATTAATGCTCCATTATATGTGTATTCATATTTTGTTAAATGTGTCTATATGTACGTACATGTGTTTGTAGCACATTTTCTTTATTCATTCACCTATTGATAGATAGGTGACTCCATACCTTGGCTATTATAAACAGTTCTGCAATGCCCATATGGTTACATCTTTTTGAACAGTGTTTTCATTTTCTTTGGATAAATACCCAGAAATGGAATTGAGGGACTGTATGATTTTTGCTTTTTTTGAGAAATTTCTACACTGTTTTCCATAGTGGCTGCACTATTTACATTCCTACCAACAGTGCAAAAGTGTTCTCCTTTCTTCACATCATTGCCAACACATTGTTTCCTTTTTTGATAACAGCCATTCTGACAGGTGGCTTTGATTTGTATTTGATTATTGATATTGTGCATCTTTCTATTTGTCTGTTGAACATCTATAAGACTTCTTTAGAAAAGTCTATTCAGGTCCTCTGATCATTTTTTAATCAAACTTTTTTTTTCACTGAATTGTATTAGTTCTTTATACATGTTAGATATTACACTTTATTAGATATATCATTTGCAAATATCTTCTTTATTTTGCTTTCCCTTCATCACACAAAAGGTTTTTAGCATACCATATTTTTATTCATTTTTGGTCTTGTTGCCCTTGCCTGAAGCATGTGGGATCTAATTCCCTGTCCAGGGATGAAACCCAGGCCCTCTGCAGTGACAGCACAAAGACTTAGCCACTGAACCACCAGCAAATTTCCTAAAGGTCTTTCAATTTAAAAGTGAAGCTGGCTTGTAACCACAATTCTGCCTTTCCTAAATATGCTTCAAATTATTACTAAAGTCAAAAAAAGGAAAAAGTAGTAAACTCAGGCCAGAAAAAAAATGATGGAATAAAAAAAAAAACACACTTTACATGTATGAATAAAACTCTAAGTAGAAATTTAAACAAAATATTCCTTAAGAGCTTAGACTGCAAAATTCCATCAACAAAAGTTACACTAAGACTTTTCTTTCATAATTTTAAATTACTGAATAAAAGGGAAGTTTCCAATGGATTATGAAGGAGAAATATTATAAACCTAGAACTTTATATTAGCCAACTCTCTTTTCTCTATAAGAGTAGCAGGCTTATAGTTTTGGATATAAACCATCTTATTTATTCTTATTAAATTGTCATTCAGTAGAGTGAGTCATTAATTGAAAATGAAAATCTAGTCTGTGAGAGTTATAATAAAAAATATCTGGTATTCTCTTAAACCATCATTAACACTGCCACGTAGAACAGTATATCATGAATAACACAAGATGAGGAGTTGATTTCAACTCTATAATTTTAAACAAATTACTTATCTTCACAATGATTTATGCAAGCAGTAGATCAGTATAATCAGCCTCTGTATCAATAGGTTCTGCACTCACAGGTTCAAGCTATTTTGGATTGAACTGAATCCATGGATGGTGAACCTGGATGCAAACAGAGGGTCAGTTGCACTTCTCCATTTTATATGAGACTTTAGCCTCCACCAATTTCGGCATCTGCAGGAGTCCTGAAACCTATAACCCCTGATGCTGAGGAATGACTGTATCATAACCCCTGATACTGAGGAATGACTGTATCACCTTCTTTCTAAGTCCTATTTCAATGTGAAAGAGAGTTAAAATGCTATAAAGATAAACATACTTAAAATGTCAATAAGTAGCAACGATTGTTATAAGTAGTTCATATAATTAACTTATTTAGTACTAGAACAGCACTGTACGGCATGTAGTATTTTTACTGACTACTTTGCAAGTAACAAAAACTGGTACAGAAATGTGAAGTCAGCGAGCATTTAATTGGCAGAGCCAGTTTTCAGGCTTAGGCATTCTGGACCTATATTCTGTGTTTTGAGTCATTATAGAAAGATATTCTTAATACTTAGAAACTTGCAAATTATAAAGTATTCTCTTATACTTTGGTATTTTTTCAGCTTTTTAACCTAGATTTTATACACTTATTTACTTCTTTATAAATGTAGTTGGCATTGTATAAGTTTCTCTATAAACTACTCTGTTAGGTTAAACTACTAAAACAACTATATTTCATATTTATGAAAAACTAAACTTTGTCTTTTTCTCAAATTTTAACCTTTGATCTTTTTTCTCAGATTCTTTTTTTTTTTTTTTACTGTTCAGAATCTGATCCCAAAACATCTCTGATTTCCTTCTCTCTATAATACAGAAGATGTAGGCTTCTTCTTTTTTCTATGTCTCCCCTATGTCATAGATAGACTTCTCAAATGAACATGAAAACTCACATCTTCTGATGTACAAATTCTGATAATTTCTCCCCTTTGAGTTCAGGAAGAAACTGCACATATTATGGGATACTGTGCTTGTGATTCAGTAACCTTATTATAGCAAAGATGTATCAATATTGCAGATATAATAAAAGGCGCTAATATATTGACTTTCTGGATATCAAAGATATCAAAACAGTCAATCCTAAAGAAATCAACAATAAATATTCACTGGAAGGACAGATGCTGAATCTGAAGCTCCAATACTTTGGCCACCTGAAGCAAAGAGCCTATTTATTGCAAAAGACCCTGATGCTGGGAAAGACTGAGGGCAGGAGGTGAAGAGGGCATCAGAGGATGAGATAGTGGGATGGCATCATCAATGCAATGGACATGAGTTTGAGCAAACTCTGGGATAGAGTGAAGGACAGGGAAGCCTGCTGTGCTACATCCCTGAGGCTGCAAAGAACTGGACATGACTTAGCAACCAAACATAACAAATATATTGACTTTAGGTTAATCAAAAGGGGCATTTCCTGAGTGGGCCTGATCTAATCAGGTAAGTACTTTAAAAGATAATCTAGAGGTTAGCAATGGAAAGAATCAGGGAGAGCTGAAATGAGAGATTCTCCTGCTGAATTTGAATCAATAACCTTCCAAGTTTCAAGAAAACCAAGCGACTGGACTCTAGGCTCTGAAAGTGAGGTCCAGCTAATAACATGCAAGAAAATGTTGACTTCAGATTTTCAACAGCAAGGGAATGAATTCTGCTAACAACCCAGATCAGCTTGCCAACAGATGTTTCCCCATTGATGCCTCCAGATGAGTAGGCTTTGATGTCAGCCTTGTGAGACCCTGAATGAAGGATCCAGATAAACTGTGACCAGACTTCTGAGCCATAGAAATTATATGGTTATAATTTTTTGTTCTTTTAAGCTTCTCACTTGGTGGTAATTTGATATTCAACAAATAAAAAGTCAATATATTCTATATTCTTTTGCTTTCTTGAAGCCCTTTTATAAGTTCAAATGTTTTTTGGTACTGATTGTCTACTATTTTTGGGAGAAGGCAATGGCACCCCACTCCAGTACTCTTGCCTGGAAAATCCCATGGACAGAGGAGCCTGGTAGGCTGCAGTCCATGGGGTGGCTAATAGTCGGACACGACTGAGCAAATTCACTTTCACTTTTCACTTTCATGCATTGGAGGAGGAAATGGCAACCCACTCCAGTGTTCTTGCCTGGAGAATCCCAGGGACCAGGGAGCCTGCTGGGCTGCCGTCTATGGGGTCGCACAGAGTGGGACACGACTGAAGCGACTTAGCAGCAGCAGGAGCAGCAGTCTACTATTTTTATAAAAAGTGTCCATTTTATATTCACTGTTCAATTTTCCTCCACTCAAAAGCCTTTCCTGATGATTTCAAATCACTGGTCTTCCACAATCTTCTTGTAACTTAACAATCTGACATACATAATTATGTATTATGTAATGCTTTTTCCATGATCAAGCGGATGTTGGCAATTTGATCTCTGGTTCCTCTGCCTTTTCTAAAACCAGCTTGAACATCAGGAAGTTCACGGTTGACATATTGCTGAAGCCTGGCTTGGAGAATTTTGAGCATTACTTTACTAGCATGTGAGATGAGTGCAATTGTGTGGTAGTTTGAGCATTCTTTGGCATTGCCTTTCTTTGGGATTGGAATGAAAACTGACCTTTTCCAGTCCTGTAGCCACTGCTGAGTTTTCCAAATTTGCTGGCATATTGAGTGCAGCACTTTCACAGCATCATCTTTCAGGATATGGAATAGCTCAACTGGAATTCCATCACCTCCACTAGCTTTGTTCATAGTGCTGCTTTCTAAGGCCCACTTGACTTCACATTCCAGGATGTCTGGCTCTAGGTCAGTGATAACATCATCATGATTATCTGGGTCATGGAAAAAGCAAGACAGCTCCAGAAAAACATCTATTTCTGCTTTATTGACTATGCCAAAGCTTTTGACTGTGTGGATCACAATAAACTGTGGAAAATTCTGAAAGAGATGGGAATACCAGACCACCTGATCTGCCTCTTGAGAAATTTGTATGCAGGTCAGGAAGCAACAGTTAGAACTGGACATTTAATAACAGACTGGTTCCAAATAGGAAAAGGAGTACGTCAAGGCTGTATATTATCACCCTGCTTATTTAACTTGTATGCAGAGTACATCATGAGAAATGCTGGACTAGAAGAAACACAAGCTGGAATCAAGATTGCCAGGAGAAATATCAATAACCTCAGATACGGAGATGACACAACCCTTATGGCAGAAAGTGAAGAGGAACTCAAAAGCCTCTTGATGAAAGTGAAAGTGGAGAGTGAAAAAGTTGGCTTAAAGATCAACATTCAGAAAAGGAAGATCATGGCGTCCGGTCCCATCACTTCATGGGAAATAGATGGGGAAACAGTGGAAACAGTGTCAGACTTTATTTTTCTGGGCTCCAAAATCACTGCAGATGGTGACTGCAGCCATGAAATTAAAAGACACTGACTCCTTGGAAGGAAAGTTATGACCAACCTAGATAGCATATTCAAAAGCAGAGCCATTACTTTGCCAACAAAGGTTCGTCTAGTCAAGGCTATGGTTTTTCCTGTGGTCATGTATGGATGTGAGAGTTGGACTGTGAAGAAGGCTGAGAGCTGAAGAATTGATGCTTTTGAACTGTGGTGTTGGAGAAGACTCTTGAGAGTCCCTTGGACTGCAAGGAGATCCAACCAGTCCATTCTGAAGGAGATCAGCCCTGGGATTTCTTTGGAAGGAATGATGCTGAAGCTGAAACTCCAGTACTTTGGCCACCTCATGCGAAGGGTTGACTCATTGGAAAAGACTCTGATGCTGGGAGGGATTGGGGGCAAGAGGAGAAGGGGACGACAGAGGATGAGATGGCTGGATGGCATCACTGACTCGATGGATGTGAGTCTGAGTGAACTCCGGGAGTTGGTGATGGGCAGGGAGGCCTGGCGTGCTGTGATTCACGGGGACGCAAAGAGTCAGACACAACTGAGTGTCTGATCTGATATGCTCTGATCTCATGTAATGCTAGTTCTATTTTCTACTTTTATCTATTGCAAAATTGAGAAATTTTTTATTTTATATGAACTTTATTGACTGCTACTTTCAATCTGTGTAAGGCTAATAATGTTCACTGAACACTGTAATAGCATAGACAGTTGTACTGTAAAGTGTTTTAGTGATTTTCACTGTATAAACTATAAACAATGCATTTTTATTAATAAAAGAGGCATCTATTAAACTTACTATAGTTCAGTTATAAAAAGTATAGAAGGGAATGTATATGCATGCACATGAACAAAAGAGATGCTGAATGAATTATCAACAAACTGTTGCTAACAGTTATCAGTACAATGAAATTTTAGATGATTTTTATTTTCTTCTAAATGATAGTAAAGTTCAAATTATTTGTGATAAACCATACATTACTTTATAATCAAAGCAGTTCCCTTGTGAAAAATAGAAAGGGAATTGTGAGAAAATGTGTACTAAAATATTGACAGTGATTATCCTTGATTGATGAGAAAATGAATAGTGTTGTTTTCTATGTTTATTATAGCAATTTAAAATTACAACTTGAATATATACTCTATATAAACAATTTAAACAACACAGAGTACATAGAGTTGAAATTGAAAATATTTACCATAACACTTGCATTTCTATACTCAATTCTAATGTAATGCTTCTTTCAATTTAAATACACTTTTTAAAAAACAGTTTCATTCCTTCACATACAATAGTTGTGGGGGAAAGAATAGCAAATAATCTATATCCTGAGAGGTGGAGAAACAATTTAGTACTATCTTTACATATTTATTATGTAATCAGTTTCTTTGTATTCATCTAGGTCCCAAAAGAAAGGGAGACATGAAAAGAAACTCCTAGGCAAAGCATGCAATTTGATGCATTTTGACATGTATATACATTTGTAAAATCACTGCCGACATGAAGGTACAGAATATTTTCATCACCAAGTGTTTCTTTGTACAATTTTGCAATCTTTGCACACTGTTTACTGTCATTATAAGTTGATTTTCTTTCTCTAATATATATATATATATTAGAGAATGAATATATATATATATATTAGAGAATGAATATATATATATATATTAGAGAATGAATATATATATATATATATATATATATATATATATATATATATATATATAAAATCAGTGATTATAGGCTTTTATTTCTGGCTTTCTTCACCCAGCATAATGATTTTAAGATTCATCATGTTGGTTTTTTGCATCAGTAACATGTTCATTCTTAGTGCTGAGTAGCATTCTTTTGCATAGATATTTCACATTTTGCTTAGCCATACACCAGTTGATGAACATGTGCTGTTTTCAGTTTTTCACTACTATGGATAATAGTTGCTATGAATATTCTTATGCAGTTCTTTGTTAAAAAATGTTTTCATTTCTCTGGAGTATACCTATAAGTTGAATGGCTGAATTTGTGACACGTGAATATTTAACTTTTAAAGAAACCACTGAACCAGATTTCCAGAGTGGTTGTACCATTTCATATTCCTACCAGCAGGGTATTCTCCAGCAAGTTGTTCTCTATCTTCACCAATTTTGGTACTTAATTCTTTTAATTTCAGCCATTCTAAGAGTTGTACATTAGTATCACATTGTGTTCTTAGATTGTTACTCCCTCATGACTAATGATGCTGAGAATGTGTGCTTATCAGACATTTGTATACACTCTTTTATTAAATATCTGTTCATATCATTTGCCAATGTTTCTACTGGACTGATTCTTATTACATAAAAGTTCCTTAATATTATGGATACAGGTCCAGTCTTTTGTAAGATTTATTAATAATATTTTCTTCAAAACTGTGTCATGCTATTTATTTTCTTCATGAAATTCTTTCACGATCAAAGGTTTCAACTATGATAAATTCTGATTTGTAACTTATTGTTTTAATTTTATGCTTCTTCCTTTATACTACTACCTAATAAATATTTGACAATGTTAGTCATAAGGGCTTCCCTCATAGCTTAGTTGATAAATAATCTGCCTGCAATGCAGGAGACCCGGGTTCGATTCCTGAGTTGGGAAGACCCCTGGAGAAGGAAATGGCAACCCACTCCAGTATTCTTGCCTGGAAAATCCCACAGACAGAGGAGCCTGGCAGGCTACAGTCCATGGGGTCGCAAAAATCAGATGTGATTTAGTGACTAAATAATCAAAATCATAAACATTTTTATAGAAATTTTGTAATTTTAGCCTTTATATTTAGAACCATGGCTCGTTCTATGTTTATTTTTGTGTAGCTGCTGCTGCATCACTTCAGTCGTGTCCAACTCTGTGTGACCCCAGAGACCGCAGCCCACCAGTCTCCCCCATCCCTGGGATTCTCCATTCTCCATTCTCTATTTTTGTGTAGAGTAATGAGGTAAAGCTTAAGGTTCTTTTTTATTCATATGGCTTTTCAGTTCTTCAGGCACCAATTATTTCCAAATCTTTCCATTCTCCATTTAATCACATTGAAATCTTTAGGGAAAATCAACAAAAGATCCATCCCAATTCTATTTCTATACACTCTATTTTTCTTTTGATTTAGCATCTATCATCTTGCCAAACCACCTTCTCTTAAACAATGAAGTTTTAGAATAAGACTTGAAATCAGGTAATATAAGTTCTACAACTTTTTCTTCTTCTAAAAATACCTTTGAGAGACTTCTAGTATGGACAAGTTCATGTAGAACCATTTTTCACCCCCTCTGCTTATCAAATATAACTATAAAATCCTAGACATGACACAAGAAATAAACATACAAGAATTCTGAAGATAGTAACAGAAAGGTAAGAAGTTGGCTGTTCACAGGAATGGAAGAATAGCATTATTTCAGTGTGTCTGGTGTTTCCCAACAGAGGGAAGCAGTATATTAACAGGTGTCTCCCACACCCAACTTAGCAACATAGGCAGCCCAGGTAAGCTCATCCTTTCCACCACCAAAGACAATTCCCTATGGCAACATCAGGCAAGCTTCACATAACTGTCAAGGGGTGCCAATTGGGAGCTCCACAAAGAAGTGCCCAGGGGAAGCATTCTTGATCCCACTGAGGCTTAAATACTCTTTATTGTCAAGAGATAAAAAGGTGGGAGACTGGACTTGGCAAGAGAATCAGCCACACCAGATTTTGCAGCAATTCACAATCTTGGTATTCTCCTCCCCTGCCCGGGGACATAGGCAGAAAAAGAAACTGTGCCCTAGTCTGGGAGGCCCGTTTATTTCCACAGGTTAAAACTTTTTCTCCCAGCTGGGGATATGAGGGCAGCCAAGAAGCACTTATCTCCATACATGCCTTCTCCACCAAGAGACACTCCTGGTGATTCTGGAAAACCTGTTTTGCCTACTCATGCAACATCAGCAGAGACCAGTTTATCTGGTACATAAGCAGTACCAGATAAACCGAACAGACCAAAATAAGATTTCAAAGGCTTTCAAAATTAAGCTCCCACTGAAAACACAGCCTCCTCTACTCAAATACATAATTTTAAGACTCCAAAGAAAAGGGTGGTATAATGATTCTAAATGTATACACACCAAACAATGGAAACTCAAATGGCATGAAGAAAAACTGATAGAGTTGAAAAAAGAAACAGACAAATCTGAAATTACACTTGGGGACTTTAATCCACCTACCCCCATCTTCAAAAACTAAAGGAACTCTTAGAAAATCAGCAAACACATAAAGGACCTTAACAATGCCAGCAACCAAATTAATATATTATACATATATAGCATATCACCCTTAACTGCATAAGACTGCACATTTTTTTCAAGTGCTCTTGGAACATTCAACAACATTAGCCCTATCCCAGTCCATAAAAAAAAAAAAAAAAACTTCAATACATTGAAAACATACAAAATGTGTTCTCTAACCATAATCAAATCAAATTAAAATTAATTAAAAAAAAGACAACGGTCAGATGACTTTATATCTTGATTATACTGGTAATTAAAATAATCCACAAGGGTAGTAAACTTGCATATTTTTATGCACATATATCAAGCTTAAATACTTGAGTATAGTGTTAAATAAATGGTAGAACAGGCATCATTGTCTTGTTTTTAATCTTACAGGAAAAAACATTAAATATTTCAACATCAAGTAATTATGAGCTTTATATTTCTCTTAAGTGCTGCTGCTGCTGCTGCTGCTGAGTTGCTTCAGTCGTTTCCGACCCTGTGCGACCCCATAGACCACAGTTCACCAAGCTCCCTGTCCGTGGGATTCTTCAGGCAAGAATACTGGAGTAGGTTGCCATTTCCTTCTCTAATGCGTGAGAGTGAAAAGTGAAAGTGAAGTCGCTCAGGCTTATCCCACTCTCAGCGACCCCATGGACTGCAGCCTACCAGGTTCCTCCGTCCATGGGATTTTCCAGGCAAGAGTACTGGAGTGGGTAGCCATTTCCTTCTCCAGAGTGACTTTTACCAAATTGAGAGTTTCTTTTTGTTTGCTGAGTGTTTTTTTTTTTTTTTTTAAGAATTAATAAGCAGTGTTGAATTCTGTCAAATTATTTTTTCTGCAGTTATTGAAATAGGTGTTATCTCCTTTGCTAATGATGAATTATATGGATTAAGTACATTCAACTGTCTTTCTATTCCTATTTGCTCAAAAGGTACTATCCTTTTAATTATTGTTGGATTCAATTTGACAATACTACTAATGATTTTTTTGTTTATATTCATGGTGGATATTTGTCTGATTTATTTATTTATTTATTTTGGTATAATTTTATTGTCAGGATGTATATTCAGAGTTGTGAACATGGTAAGTCGCTTCAGTCGTGTCCCACTCTTCTTCCCTCCAAGCAAGATTACTGGAGTGGTTTGCCATCCCTTCTCCAGGGGATCTTCCCCACCCAGGGAGCTAATCCTGGACTCTCAGTCTCCTGCATTGACAGGCGGGTTCTTTACCACTAGCACCACCTGGGAAGCCAGAGTTCAGTTCAGTTCAGTCGCTCAGTCGCGACCCCATGAATCGCAGCACACCAGGCCTCCCTGTCCATCACCAACTCCTGGAGTTCACACTGACTCACGTCCATCGAGTCAGTGATGCCATCCAGCCAGCTCATCCTCTGTCGTCCCCTTCTACTCCTGCCCCCAATCCCTCCCAGCATCAGAGTCTTTTCCAATGAGTCAACTCTTCACATGAGGTGGCCAAAGTATTGGAGTTTCAGCTTTAGCATCAGTCCTTCCAAAGAACACCCAGGACTGATCTCCTTTAGAATGGACTGGTTGGATCTCCTTGCAGTCCAAGGGACTCTCAAGAGTCTTCTCCAACACCACAGTTCAAAAGCATCAAGTCTTTGGCACTCAGCTCTCTTCACAGTCCAACTCTCACATCCATACATGACCACTGGAAAAACCGTAGCCTTGACTAGATGGACCTTTGTTGGCAAAGTAATGTCTCTGCTTTTCAATATGCTCTCTAGGTTGGTCATAACTTTTCTTCCAAGGAGTAAGTGTCTTTTAATTTCATGGCTGCAGTCACCATCTGCAGTGGTTTTGGAGTCCCAAAAAATAAAGTCTGACACTGTTTCCACTGTTTCCCCATCTATTTCCCATGAAGTGATGGGACCAGATGCCATGATCTTTGTTTTCTGAATGTTGAGTTTTAAGCCAACTTTTTCACTCTCCTCTTTCACCTTCATCAAGAGGCTTTTTAGTTCCTCTTCACTTTCTGCCATAAGGGTGGTGTCATCTCAGTATCTGAGGTTATTGATATTTCTCCCGGCAATCTTGATTCCAGCTTGTGCTTCTTCCAGCCCAGCGTTTCTCATGATGTACTCTGCATATAAGTTAAATAAGCAGGGTGAAAATATACAGCCTTGACGTACTCCTTTTCCTATTTGGAACGAGTCTGTTGTTCCAGAGAGGGAGAGTTCCATTCTCTTGTGCTTTATCAGAAAAAAGAAAATAAAAAAATCAGGATTGAATGTTTGTTGGCACTCTCAGTGAAAACATCTATCAAGTTTTCTTTGTGAGAATTTTTTTTTTGATAATTCCCCCTTTTTTACATACATATATATGGGGGAAAGAGAGAGGGAGGGAAGGAGAGAGAGGAGGTCTGCTGCTGCTGCTGCTAAGTCACTTCAGTCGTGTCCGACTCTGTGTGACCGCATAGATGGCAACCTACCAGGCTCCCCCGTCCCTGGGATTCTCCAGGCAAGAACACTGGAGTGGGTTGCCATTGCCTTCTCCAATGCATGAAAGTGAAAAGTAAAAGTGAAGTTGTTCAGTCCTGTCCAACTCTCAGTGACCCCGTGGACTGCAGCCTTCCAGGCTCCCCTGTCCATGGGATTTTCCAGGCAAGAGTACTGGAGTGGGGTGCCATTGCCTTCTCTGGAGAGGAGGTCAAAGATCTGCAAAAGTTAGAATTTGAGCTAGCAAAGATTGATTGCTTGTTAACCATCTGTTGGCAAGAACATGACTTGGCTCTTTCAGCAGCTCCTGGAGCATGTGCAACCACTGATTCACTGGGATTATTAAGTACAGCAACCTGGAGACTCATTAGCCACAAGTCTTGCTGGGATGAGGAAAACAAATTCTGGAAGTTTCCCGAGCCCACCATCATAAAAACCAGTCTCCCAGTAGTTTCAGAAGGGCCACAAAACAAATCAGGCCCCCAAACCTCAGCAACCAACAGCGGCTAATGAGGTGTGCAGGAAGAAAACCACTATAAGAGATTGCTCAGTTGGAGAGACCATGAAAATACTGCCACAACTACTTCTGGTCTAAGCCTGCCAGCCAACCCCAGCCAGCCTGCCTCTGAAGAACCTCAAGTATCACCACCGGTCGCCAGGCCTCCATGCCTGCCACAGCAACAGCTCTGCCATCTACCCACTTAGGCTCCTGAAAGGTGCCAGTCTTCGTCCTTTGCCTCGAGCCCTCAATATTGCTGGGGTCCAGCCCCAGTAGGGTCCAAGGATATCCTCAGGATGACAGTGTCAGCGATAAGAGAGAAAGAGAGAGAGAGAGAGAGAGAGAGAGAGAGAGAGAGAGAGAATGACACGGGGAGACCAAGCTTCGGCGAGTGAGGCCCATAACTTTATTTTCAAAAGGAACTTTTATACCTTGACTTGTACATAGAGGGAAATGAAAGATGTAAAGTCATACAGAGTCAGCCCAAACATTACATCTGTTTTGTCTTTATTGAAACCAGGATTTTTTCTGCATACTTTCCCACAAACAATGTAGTGTACATTATCTTCTGGCCTTGGAGGCCTGTGGACATTTTATGACCATTTTTTGATAAAGGCTGCTCAACCAGAAAACTTATTTTCCTTTGAAGTGTTTTTTCTTTATATTTCTAATCTATGTCAGCCTCAGAAAGTACTAAACAGAGTTACATTCTCACAGAGCAAAGGTGCAGTGAGTTACAAGAAAGAAATAACCAATTAGCTCAAAGGTCTGATGTGGTTAATTCCAAGGCTACTACTTGTTTTTCTTACATTCCCACTATGCTAACCAATGCACTCCCAGGTGCACAATGGATAAGGGATATGGGAACTTGGCAGCAAGCATTGGCTCAACAATGAAATCCTACACCAGCACTACTCTAGTAGTTTTTAACTCTTCGAAAGGCTCTATATCTTTAGAATGTTTTAGGCTTCCCGTGTCTCTCACAGTTGGGAGGCTGTGAACAATCACATATGTAGCTGCAAGAGTCTAGATAAACCCATCAGAGTCTAGAAAGCCATCAGAGGGGTTTTAATTGAAACACTCCTATCATGCCCAGGAGACTTATTAACTAAAGCCCTAAGTTGATTTTTTCCAGAGAAAGTTGGTCGGGGATAGCCCCCTGTTAATGTCAGAAGAGTTGGTGAAAGGCACAAAATAGTAAGAGAGACAGATAGATTCTGGTTTTGGGGTAGATGCTCAAGCAGATCCAGGGAATCCCTCAAGGCCTAATCCGCTTGTGCCTGTCAGGTTCTCTCCGCATGACCTTTGTCATGGGTAGGATCTCCCGTGGTAGCTCCCGGCACAACATCACCTTCATGGAGGCCAAGCTAAGGAAGCAATCGCAACTCTGGCAGCCAGCCTCGGCAGGATAGCTGCCTTGAGGCTTCTGTGAGGCTGCAGGCCCATCCCCTGGCCACATAGTGACCCAGAGGCCCGAGGGGGCCCAGGCTCTGGGAAGACACATCCCTCCCATGTTCTGTAGGGAGCCCACCCCTGTCCAGGGTGCGAACCTTTTGGAGGCTGGCCCATGTTCCTTGGAGAGGCCAGTCAGATGTTCAGTACCTGCCATTTGTGCCCACCAGCTGCGGCGTGAACCTCAGCAGACTCAAAGGCTCAGCTCTGCCTCACAGTCTCATACAAAACAGGGGTGAACTTCCACGTGGTTCAAGCGCAGCATCAACTGGAAATCGGGGGTCCCTGACTGACAGGCCTCACATCCTGAAGCAAGCCCTGTGGAGGTACTGGAGGAGGCCTGGAGCCGAGGTCCAGTGCAGCCAGCTCATAGCAGCTCTGTGCCCTCAGGTCTTTGCACTCCAGTCAGCAGCTGTCAACTGCTCGGGTGGGGTTGGGGAGGGCACGTAGTGTCTTCGGTAGCTCTGTCCTCCTACCTCAGATTTTCTGAGTCAAAAAGACAGCTTTTCTCCTTTTTTAATTTTGTATAGAATCTTCCCTTTCTGTTTTATTCATGTGTACTTTTATCTTCATTTTATTTTTCATTTCTACTTTTAGTTTTTATTTTCTTATTTTTTTAAATGCAGAACTTTGTGTTATAAAACCACTGTTTATTTTTTGCCTGCATCGCTTGGCCTGGGGGATCTTAGATCCCCTACAATGATCAAGCCTTCACTCTAAGCAATGGCAGTGCAGAGGCCCAACCACTGGACCACCAAGAAATTAATTCCCTTGTCTCCTTAAGTTTTGTATGCTGTATTTTGTATAACATTAAGATGAAATTATTCTATAATATCTCCTTTGGTTATTGTTGGTTTATCTGATGGTTTTTTAAAAACGGATTTAATTGTAAACATTTAGTTTTTCCACATATGGTTAATAATAAATATCTAATTTAATTATATTGTGATAAGAGTTTTTTCCCATGTTATTTCAATTCTATTAAGTTGATTTAGACTTAGGGCCCAGTTTATGGACCATCTTGGTGAATATGAGTGCTTAAAGAATGTGTATTCTGACATTGTCATATGTAATATTGTATAATAACTTTTAGAAACAAGGTGGTGGATGTTGATTACATTAAAGTTTGTTTGTTTGTTGGTTTAGTTCAGTCAGCTGTTCAAGGGGACTGTTAGTTCCAAAGTTATAGTAACAGATTTTAACTAGTTTTTTCTTTAATACTGTAGGTTTTGCACCATGAACATTATCTTATCTCATATTAAAATATGTAATCCAGTCTTCTTATGCTTATGGTTTGTACTATACATAATTTCTACACATTTACACTCACTCTATCTGAGCTTCATATTTAAATTTCATCTCATATTTAACATAGGTTCTGCTTTTAGTAACTATTTTGTTAATCTGTGCCTTTTAATTAGGGGTTCATCAAAAAACATTGTGTGTCATTACTGATGTCATTTGGTTAGGTTCACCATTTTATTAGGTAATTTCTGAATATATTTTCTATTTTATTACCCTTTTGTGATTTTCTGTTTCTTTCAGTGAATTTAGAATTCCAGTTCAGTTCAGCTCAGTCGTTCAGTCGTATCCAACTCTTTGCAACCCCATGAATCACAGCATGCCAGGCTTCCCTATCCATCACCAACTCCCGGAGTTCACTCAGACTCACGTCCATCGAGTCAGTGATGCCATCAAGCCATCTCATTCTCTGTCGTCCCCTTCTCCTCCTGCCCCCAATCCCTCCCAGCATCAGACTCTTTTCCAACGAGTCAACTCTTCACATGAGGTGGCCAAAGTACTGGAGTTTCAGCTTTAGCATCATTCCTCCCAAAGAAATCCCAGGGCTGATGTCCTTCAGAATGGACTGGTTGGACCTCCTTGCAGTCCAAGGGACTCTCAAGAGTCTTCTCCAACACCACAGTTCAAAAGCATCAATTCTTCGGAGCTCAGCTTTCTTCACAGTCCAACTCTCACATCCATACATGACCACAGGAAAAACCATAGCCTTGACTAGACGGACCTTTGTTGACAAAATAATGTCTCTGCTTTTGAATATGCTGTCTAGGTTGGTCATAACTTTTCTTCCAAGGAGTAAGTGTCTTTTAATTTCATGGCTGCAGTCACCATCTGCAGTGATTTTGGAGTCCAGAAAAATAAAGTCTGACACTGTTTCCACTGTTTCCCCATCTATTTCCCATGAAGTGATGCCATGATCTTCGTTTTCTGAATGTTGAGTTTTAAGCCAACTTTTTCACTCTCCACTTTCACTTTAATCAAGAGGCTTTTTAGTTCCTCTTCACTTTCTGCCAGAAGGGTGGTGTCATGTCTGTATCTGAGGTTATTGATATTTCTCCTGGCAATCTTGATTCCAGCTTGTGCTTCTTCCAGCCCAGCGTTTCTCATGATGTACTCTGCATATAAGTTAAATAAGCAGGGTGACAATATACAGCCTTGACTTACTCCTTTTCCTATTTGGAACCAGTCTGTTGTTCCATGTCCAGTTCTAACTGTTGCTTCCTGACCAGCATATAGGTTTCTCAAGAGGCAGGTCAGGTGGTCTGGTATTCCCATCTCTTTCAGAATTTTCCACAGTTTATTGTGATCCACATAGTCAAAGGCTTTGGCATAGTCAATAAAGCAGAAATAGATGTTTTTCTGGAACTCTCTTGCTTTTTCAATGATCCAGCAGATGCTAGAAATTATCAATTTGGATTTTTTTTAGTAATTGATCTAGGATTAAGTCTTTACAGACTTAATTTAATACTTTACTACCTCAAATGATACATAGAAAACCTACAACCATGTGGATCCATTTAGCATAAATTCATCATTCTATGTATGTTAATTATAATTAATGCTAAAAAATGTTATACACAGAAAATACACTCTTAATATTTTTTGCTTTAAATAGTCATGTGTGTGTTAGCTAAACTAAGAGAAAATTATATTTTATCAATATATTTATTACTTATGTTGTTCTTCCCAGATAGTCCCTAGTTTATTTTCCCACTAGGATTTTTTTTTCCAACTGCAAGAAATTCTTTAAGTATTTCTTTTAGGTGCAGTATTGGTGTAAAAGTTTCTTATTCTTTTATTTGAAAATGTCTTTATTTACCATCCATTCTTTGTTTTAAACTTTTTATTTTTTTAACATATAGATTTATTTTAATTGGAGGTTAATTACTTTACAATATTGTATTGGTTTTGCCATACATCAATACGAATCTGCCACAGGTATACACATGTTTCCCATCCCGAACCCCCCTCCCACCTCCCTCCCCATACCATCCCTCTGGGTCGTCAGTGTGCCAGCCCCAAGCAACCAGTATCATGCATCAAACTAGGACTGGCGATTCATTTCATATATAATATTATACAAGTTTCAATGCCATTCTCCCAAATCATCCCACCCTCTCCCACAGAGTCCAAAAGACTGTTCTATACATCTGTGTCTCTTTTGCTGTCTCGCATACAGGATTATTGTTACCATCTTTCTAAATTCCATATATATGCATTAGTATACTGTATTGGTGTTTTTCTTTCTGGCTTACTTCACTCTGTATAATAGGCTCCAGTTTCATCCACCTCATTAGAACTGATTCAAATGCATTCTTTTAATGGCTGAGTAATACTCCATTGTGTATATGTACCACAGCTTTCTTATCCATTCATCTGCTGATGGACATCTAGGTTGCTTCCATGTCCCGGCTATTATAAACAGTGCTGCGATGAACATTGGGGTACATGTGCCTCTTTCCCTTCTGGTTTCCTCAGTGTGTATGCCCAGCAGTGGGATTGCTGGATCATAAGGCAGTTCTATTTCCAGTTTTTTAAGGAATCTCCACACTGTTCTCCATAGTGGCTGTACTAGTTTGCATTCCCACCAACAGTGTAAGAGGGTTCCCTTTTCTCCACACCCTCTCCAGCATTTATTGCTTGTAGACTTTTGGATAGCAGCCATTCTGACTGGAGTGAAATGGTACCTCATTGTGGCTTTGATTTGCATTTCTCTGATAATGAGTGATGTTGAGCATCTTTTCATGTGTTTGTTAGCCATATGTATGTCTTCTTTGGAGAAATTTCTATTTAGTTCTTTGGCCCATTTTATGATTGTGTCGTTCATGGATCGGAAGACTCAATATAGTGAAAATGAGTATACTACCCAAAGCAATCTATAGATTCAATGCAATCCTTATCAAGCTACCAATGGTATTTTTCACACAGCTAGAACAAATAATTTCACAATGTGTATGTTTTAAACTTTTTAATTACATTGGTGTACAGTTAATTAACGGTGTTGTGGTAGTTTCAGGTGGATAGCAAATGGACTCAGTCATACATATACATGTATCCATTCTCCTCCAAACTCCCCTCCCATCCAGCCTGACACACAACACTAAATAGTTTCCTGTACTATATTGTAGGTCCTTGTTGGTTACCCATTTTAAGTATGGAAGTGTGTACTTGTCATTCCAAACTTGCTAATTATCCCTTTCTCCCAGATAACCACAAGTTTGTTCCCTAAGTCTGTGAATCTGTTTTGTTAATAAGTTCATTTCTATCATTTCTATTTAGATTCCTCATATAAAGGATAGCATACAATATATCTCTTTCTTTGTCCTACTTTCTTCTTTCAATATGACAATATCTAGGTGCTTCCATATTGCTGAAAATGGCATTAATTCATTCTTTTTAATGGCTGAGTCATTCATTCAGTCAGTTCAGTCGTTCAGTCATGTCCAACTCTTTGCAACCCCATGGACTACAGCACTCAAGGCCTCCCTATATAACACCAACTCCCGGAATTTACTCAAACTCATGTCCGTTGAGTCGGTGATGCCATCCAACCATCTCATCCTCTGTCATCCCCTTTTCCTTCCACCTTCAATCTTTCCCAGCATCAGGGTCTTTTCAAATGAGTTAGTTCTTTGCATCAAAGGTGGCCAAAATATTGGAATTTCAACATCAACAACAGTCCTTCCAATGAATATTCAGAACTCATTTCCTTTAGGATGTACTGGTTGGATCTCCATGCTGTCCAAGGGACTCTCAAGAGTCTTCTCTAACACCACAGTTCAAAAGCATAAATTTTTTGGCATTCAGCTTTCTTTATAGTCCAACTCTCACATCCATACATGCCTACTGGAAAAGCCATAGCTTTGAGTAGATGGACCTTTATTAGCAAAGAAATGTCTCTGCTTTTTAATATGCTGTCTAGGTTGCTCATAACTTTTCTTGTAAGAAGCAAGCATCTTTTAATTTCATGGCTGCAGTCACCATCTGCAGTGATTTTGAAGCCCCCAAAAATAAAGTCTGTCACTGTTTCCCCATCTATTTGCCCTGAAGTGATGGGACTGGATGCCAGGATCTTAGTTTTCTGAATGTTGAGTTTTAAGCCAGCTTTTTCACTCTCTTCTTTCACTTTCATCAACAGGCTCTTTAGTTCTTCTTTGCATTCTGCCATAAGGGTGGTGTCATCTACATATCTGAGGTTATGGAAATTTCTCCCATAAATCTTGATTCCCAGCTTGTGATTCATTCAGTCCAGCATTTCTCATATGTACTCTGCATGTAAGTTAAATAAGCAGGGTGACAATATACAACCTTGACATACTCCTTTCAAAATTTGGAACCAGTCTGTTTTTCCATGTCTAGTTCTAAATGTTGTTTCTTGACCTGCATACAGATTTCTCAGGAGGCAAGTCAGATGGTCTGGTATTCCCATCTCTTGAAGAATTGTCCACAGTTTATTGTGATCCGCACAGTCAAAGGCTTTGGCATAGTCAATAAAGCAGAAATATATGTTTTTCTGGAACTCTCTTCCATTTTCTATAATCCAACAGATGTTGGCAATTTGATCTCTGGTTCCCCTGCCTTTTCTAAATCAGCTTCAACATCTGGAAGTTCACAGTTGACATATTGTTGAAGTCTGGCTTGGAGAATTTTAAGCATTACTTTGCTAGCCTGTGAGATAACTGCAATTGTGGAGTAGTTTGAGCATTCTTTGGTGTTTCCTTTCTTTGGGGACTGGAATGAAAATTGACCTTTTCCAGTCCTGTGGCCACTGCTGAGTTTTCCAAATTTGCTCACATATTGAGTGCAGCAATTTCACAGCATCATCTGTTAGCATTTGAAATAGCTCACTGGACTTTCATCACCTCCACTAGCTTTGTTTTTAGTGATGTTTCCTAAGGCCCACTTATCTTCACATTCCAGGATGTCTGGCTCTAGGTGAGTGATCACACCACTGTGATTATCTGCATCATGAAGATCTTTTTTTGTATAGTACTTCTGTGTATTCTTGCCACCTCTTCTTAGTATCTTCTGCTTCTGTTAGGTCCATATCATTTCAGTCCTTTATTATGCCATTTTTGCATGAAAAATTCCCTTGGTATCTCTAATTTTATTTAAGAAAACAGAAGATGATCAGAGTGAACATCGACATTTTAGGAATCAGCAAACTAAAGTGGACTGGAATGGTTGAATTTAACCCAGGTGACCATTGTATCTACTTCTGTGGGCAAGAATCCCTTAGAAGAAATGGAGTAGCCATCATGGTCAACAAAAGAGTTTGAAATGCAGTTCTTGGATGCAATTGCAAAAACGACAGAATGATCTCTGTTCGTTTCCAAGGCAAACCATTCAATATCACAGTAAATCTAAGTCTATGCCCCAGACCAGTAATGCTGAAGAAGCTGAAGTTGAATGGTTCTATAAAGACCTACAAGACCTTCTAGAACAATACTCAAAAAAGATGTCCTTTTCATTATAGGGGACTGGAATGCAAACGTAGGAAGTCAAGAAATACCTGGAGTAATAGGCAAATTTTGCCTTGGAGTACAGAATAAAGCAGGGCAAAGGCTATAAGAGTTTTGCCAAGAGAACACACTGTACATAGCAAACACCCTCTTCCAATAATAAAAGAGAAGACTCTACTCATGGACATCACCAGATGGTCAATACCAAAATCAGATTGATTATATTCTTTGCTGCCAAAGATGAAGAAGCTCTATACAGTCAGCAAAAACAAGACCGGGAGTTGACTGTGGCTCAGATTATGAACTCCTTATTGCCAAATTGAGACGTAAATTGAGGAAAGTAGGGAAAAACACTAGACCACTCATGTATGACCTAAATCAAATCCTTTATGATTATACAGTGGAAGTGAGATATAGGTTGAAGGGACTGGATCTGATAGAGTGCTTGAAGAACTATGGATGGAGGTTCATGACATTGTACAGGAGACAGGAATCAAGACCATCCCCAAGAAAAAGAAATGCAAAAGGCAAAATTGTTGTTTTAGGAGGCCTTACAAATAGCTGAGAAGAGAAGTGAAAGGCAAAGGAGAAAAGGAAAGATATACCCATTTAAATGCAGAGTTCCAAATAATATCAAGGAGAGATAAGAAGGTCTTCCTCATGATCAATGCAAAGAAATAGAGGAAAACAAGAAAATGGGAAAGAGAGATCTCTTCAAGAAATTTAGAGATACCAAGGGAAATTTTCATTCAAACATGGCACAATAAAGGACAGAAATGGCTGAGTAGCATTCCAGTTTATATATGTACTGCATTTTTAAAATTTATTCCTCTGTTGATTAATGTATACGTTGTTTACATGTCTTGGCTATTATATTTACTAATCATGCTGATTGATAGTTATACTTCATAGAAAATTCTGTACTTACCTGTTTTCTGCCTTCTTGCCTCCATAATTTTTGATATGGAGTCTGTGGTGATATAAATTATTCTTTCCCTGTGTATAATATGACATTTTTGAGTTAATTTCAAAATTTTCTCTTTCTGTTTGATTTTTAGCAAGTTGATTTGTCTTTACTAATATTTAGTTTTATTTATATTATTCTACTGTGGATTTACTCAGCTTCTGGTTTGTATAAAAGTATGTCTTACATACATTTGGTAAGTTTTTGTCCATTATTTTTCCTTTTTTTTTTTTTCTGTCTTGATGTTGCTTAACTAAAGCTTCTTTTGCTCAAATTATATATAATTTATACTTTTGACATGTCCCACAGGTTCCTGAAGCTCTTCATTTTTTTCCAAACATGTCTTGGCATTCTGAAGATTGTATTATACAGTGGAAGTGAGAAATAGATCGAAAGGATTAGATCTGATAGAGTGCTTGAAGAACTATGGATGGAGGTTCAAACCAGATTGACCTTCAAGATTACTGATTCTTTACTCTATCATCTGTATTCTGCATACCCAAAGAATGTTTTATGTAGATATGTATTTTCTTTGAATTTTTCTTTTTTTAATAATCTTAGATTTTCTAGATTTTTATGAGTACTTCTTCATTTACCACACACATATACCTTCCTCAACACACACACACACACACACACACACACACACAAACATACACATGCCAGCTGCTTTAAAAGTCCTTCTATGATAATTCCAATATCCGGATAATCTAAGGGTTCAGATATGTTGATAATTTTTTCCTGTAAGAATGAGTACCACTTTAAAAAAATATTTATTTGACTGCACCAGGTTTTAGTTAAGATGTGTGATCTTTAATTGTGTCACGTGGGATCTAGTTCCCTGACCAGGAATTGAACCCCAGCTCTGCACTGAAAGCATGGAGTCTTAGCCAGTGGACCACCAGGGTAAGTTCCAAGAATGAGTAACACTTAATTCCTCATACATGGGTAATTTTAACTATATCCCACTAATTGTGAATGTGATGTTATACATGTGATATATTTGCATTACTCATTGGAAAAGACTCTGATTCTGGGAAGGATTGGGGGCAGGAGGAGAAGGGGACGACAGAGGATGAGATGGCTGGATGGCATCACTGACTCAATGGATGTGAGTCTCAGAGAACTCTGGGAGTTTGTGATGGACAGGGAGGCCTGGCGTGCTGCGATTCATGGGGTCGCAAAGAGTCGGACATGACTGAGTGACTGATCTGATCTGATCTGATCTGATCTGATATTCTTAAGAATGGTGATATTTGTTTTGTTTTACTAGGCAATTGGTTTGATTACGTTTAAATTTTAAATATTGCATCTCAACTCTAAGTTCAGTTATTTTAGAATCATCACAGCTACTTTGAGTCTGCACCATACATTTATGGGTTAGGAGCCAGGCAGTCTTGGGTAGAGCTTATACTCATAACTTGGGTTTCCTCCTCTGTGACATTCTCCTTTCCAGAGGTCTCCTCTCAAGTTTTTCAAAATACAGTTGCTTTGAAATATGTCTTCTGGTTTTTCAGGTAAGGAAGTCTGCAGAATTTCTCTAAGAATTATAGTCACTTCACACATTGAAAATGTTTGCCTAACTTTAAAGTATAATAAAAGCCAGGAGAAAAAAGCCATGTATTCACACAGTACCATTCTTTTTTGACAAGTGTCAGTTCAGTTCCTGAATGTACCTGCATTTGATTACTCTCCATTGCTTTCTAGACATTCTTTATTTTTGTTTTTTTGTAGTTTGTCTGGATTTTATAGTTATACACAAGTGGATTGGGTTCAGTAGGAGCTACTTAATCATGTTGGCAGTGGTAGTCCTTGTCTTAATTTTTTTTATTATTTCTTATTTCATACCTCCATGCAGGGAAACAGGAAAAGAGGAGCCAGAAGTTTCAAGAATTGGGGCTGGCATGAGTTTCCTACAGTGAATGATATGTGTCCTCAATTTTGGGCAATGCCGATACATTTGCCCAGATTTCAACAGTTGCATTATATGTGTATGTGTGTGTGTATCTGTGTGTATGTATGTGTGTATATAGGAAAGGAGTTCTGAATTATATCTTACAACATCTCTTTATAACTTTTTATCCTCAATATATATTAATATTATTTCCTGTTCTAAGTGAGAGTAATAGAAGGGTTGTAATTTGAATGTATTTAAATGTTCACAAAATAACAAGGCTTCAAATCAATTATTTTATCATCTCATATTTTATTCCCCTATAATAATTAAGTTAATCATATTATTCCATTATAATAATATAATGGAATAATAATTATAATAATATAATATTGTTATATAATTTTAAATCTTCACTAAGCTCTAAAAATATGGAAATATCTTCAGTGACAGCATATTCTGGATATGTCCAGAAAAATAGCTTGGATTAATTTAGATCCGTAGACTTATCAGCAGAAAACTCAAAATTGCTTTCATAAGTATTCCAGGGGAAGTAAAATCTATATATAATCTTTATATTGCCATTTTATTCTTCAGAAATGCCATATGCTTACTAATGTAAGACAAAGTAGACACCTTAAACTTATTTGTAAGGGAAAATAGCATCTCGGTGTCAGTTCCTATGGTGATTGATTGACGAGCACAAATTAAAGCTCATATCTGTATTAATTAATGACTTGCAATGAATCAATCAAAGATGAATAGGTCAACCAAATAAATTTTTCTAAATATACTGCCATTGGTATGTCATTAGGAAAAAAATCACAGCTATCAAAAAAAATTGGTTCAGACTTCAAATGCTTATTGAGTTATTAAATATTCAAAGATACATCCTCATTTTCAACTCTTATGTGATACAGTGAGGCAACTCCATAAAATTTGAAAATGAGGGAATTAATTTTCATGGACCTCTGAATAGTTAAACAGTGAACAAACATTTAATAGGGGAATTTAGTAAATTCTTAAAGATTTAGGAAAAGTTTATGGATTTCTGCTAGTCAAGCTGTTGGAGTATAGCTTAAGGCCAAATTGCTCTGTAGAAGCAAGACAAGTTTAGGTCATAGAAAATGACATTAATAGTCACAGAGGGAAAATCAATAGCCAGAGAAGATAAAACAACTTAAAGGAGTCTATTTACTGAATATTGAAATATTCTAATAAATGTTTAAAATAATTGTTTTCAGTTTCATTGAAATTGCAATATTCAGTACATATTGAGCATGGTCAGTGTGAAATCAGAAAGTCAAAGAAGATATTATCATTTGTATTCTTATGTAACTGGAAAAAATAGTAAAACGGGTAATAACTGATATGTGTATTAAGTGCTCCCTGTATTTCAGGCTTCACATGCTTTATCTTTCAATGCTAATGGCAGTGCACTGTTTTTCAATTGTTTTTGCTCAGTCAGTCAGTCGTGTCCGACTCTTTGTGATCCCCGTGGACTGTAGCCCGCCAGGCTCCTCTGTCCATGGAATTTTCCAGGCAAGAATACTGGAGTGGGTTGCCTTAGCTTTGTGTAAATTAATAAATTGAATTTATGTTGCCTACTCTGATATTATATACATATATTAGTTTATATTTGTTAGATGAGGCACATAACAGATAGATTTTTTTCTGGGCATTGAACAGTAAGCCTGAACTTTCAAATAACTTTTATAATAGTGAACATGTCCAAAGTAGTTGAGATAATATTTATTGTTGCTGTTTAAATTCATCATTCTACCTCTTGCTCTTTAATTCAGTGACATTAATTCTTATGTAAAAATATATTAAAAGGTATATAAAGCTTAAAATTTGTATATTACTAACAAGCATAGTATGCATTTCAAAAAACATGACTATAATAAAATATAATTTGCCTCTCACAGAATAAGTTAAATGGTGAGTTATGGAACTGCAATAATAGCCAAAATCATCAGCAGTACTATACAGAATACGCAAATTGAAATTAATAGAGGACAGAAAATGTCACAGTGTTGGAGCAATGAAAATAACAAGAATAAAACATAAAACTGGACATATGCTGAGCTGTTAGCCCAAGAAAGAGATTTTGAAATGCAAGGGAGTAAGCCTAAACTGTCTCATGAGGGAAGATAGAGGAAAGGAGCTTGGCTGGAAAAAAGGGTGAGATTCTGGGTATTGCATTCAGGTTAGAAACTTGTTTCCTTTAGTGATGAATGATTGTTTCTCTTTCTGGGTAAATTTAGGATTTTTTTTGTCATAAGGAATAAAAATTTTTCCAATTAGTTAAATATACTATAGCATATACAAGAATTTTATTCATGTAGAAGGAAGAAGCTTACTTATATTTTTCAATGGTTCCTGTTTGAATAAGTACAAACTTCTATTATTGCTGCTAGATAATTTAAAATTCATCCATGAGAAATAATATTTTTTCATATTTTATATTTATGCAGGTGTGTATATTTATGCACTGTAAGAAAGACTGATTTCTCCCAGATTACACACTTATCTAGAATTCATATTGAATGCTTCTGACTTTGTCTGCTTTTCACTTCTTTATAATGCATTTGCAGTGTTAGGTTGGGTGGTCCTTGATTAGGAGATGAAGTATATGTCCCTTCCAGGCTTGAATTCTTAATTTTATATATATATATATATATCTTATCAGAGGGCTTCAGTATTTATAATTTCATCATCTGCAAAAAGCAGGTGCTGTTATTGCTAATCTTTTGAGTATTTGAGAGAATTTTTATTTCATGCTGGAAAAATATAGTTGGATTTATATTACTGGTTTGTAATATATTCATATCAAGGTATATTAACATGTATTTCATTTTATTTTTGACTTTAATGTTGTAGAGGCAAATTCTGAAGCCAGTTTAACAGCTGTTGCTTTTTTGCATGTGACTTGTTTTTAGGACATATTTAGTAATATTGTTAGTTGATTGGTTGTTTACCTTGCTTTGTTCCTTTTCTTTTTGTCTTGTTTTTATTTTTCTGATTTTGCCCTCATTTCTCCTTAAGATTATAGTGCTTGCATTAAACCTTCATAAATTTCAGGACAAGTTTTAGTTGGTACTCAAATGTATACATTTGAATACATTACATTGAATACATTACAATACAATACATTACATACAAAATAAATAAATAAATAAATTAAGTAAAACAAACCTCTCTGAAATTAAATTGTTTGCAGTTAACACATAGATTCCTTACATTTTGTCCCAAATAAAAAGTTGTTGATAATCAGGAATTATACCAAACCATTTAAAATATCTCAAGAGCATTGTTCTTAATTAATGTATTTGTGTATCTATGTATGCATACATAATCTAATTTAAAATAATTGAAAATGTAAAAATATGAGATTAGCTGACTCTTTTGTGATTCAAAGTGAGAGAGGAATATAAAGCGGGCATATGTTTAACAGTAAGTTATTAACAAAGGTACAAATAAAGAATTATGGATGCCCAAAGGAGAGATTGTTATTTACTCACTTGAAATGAGTAATTAGTTGCATGTCTTCCATAACTGTTTTAATATTCCAAAAACAAAAGGTCCTTCATAGGAAATCCATATAATCCATTTACTTATTACAAAACTTATATATTACTATTCTAGAACTAATAATTTTTATTTGTATGTGTCAATTAAAGATTTAGGTTAATTACTATAATTTGAATGATCTGTATTTTTGGTTGAAAATAAAGATTATATATGTGTTATTTTAACTTTTTAAATGGAAATTTTAAATAATGCCATAAAGAAGGGATGTATATTAAAGTTTCTTCCTTCAAAATAAATCCTCCTATAGAGAAAAGAGAAGGAAAGGAGGAAATATTTTCTTCTTTTCTTCTTAGTTTAGGTCCTCAGTCTAGTCATACTAACCTGGTCTTACAAGATGCTATTGCTTATATGTAGGCACAAGTATCATCTTATTGGTAGAACTAACTCAGAATTTAATATGAATTCATATATTTATTACTTTTAAAAATTTTCCTCATTTCTTTAATTATTATCATCAATTTATTAAGAAATCACATTAAAGTATATGATGAATATAAATCTAGATGTTTTCTTTGTCCCTAATACATTAAGTCTGGTTCTAAATAGGAAAAGGAGTATATTTTGCTTCCAATATACAAGGCTATATATTGTCACCCTGCTTATTTAACTTATACACAGAGTACATCATGAGAAACACTGGGCAGGAAGAAGAACAAGCCAAAATCAAGATTGCTGGGAGAAATATCAATAACCTCAGATATGCAGATGACATCCCCCTTATGGCAGAAAGTGAAGAACTAAAGAGCCTCTTGATGAAAGTGAAAGAAGAGAGTGAAAAAGTTGACTTAAAGCTCATGAAAACAAAGATCATGGTATCCAGTCCCATCACTTCATGGCAAATAGATGGGCAAACAGTGGATACAGTGTCAGACTTTATTTTTTGGGGCTCCAAAATCACTGCAGATGGTAATTGCAGCCATGAAATTAAAAGATGCTTACTGCTTGGAAGGAAAATTATGAGCAACCTATACAGCATATTAAAAAGCAGAGACATTACTTGGTCAACAAAGGTCTGTCTAGTCAAGGCAATGGTTTTTCCAGTAGTCATGTATGGATGTGACAGTTGGACTATAAAGAAAGCTGAGCACCAAAGACTTGATGCTTTTGAACTGCGATGTTGGAGAAGAATCTTGAGAGTCCCTTGGACTGCACGGAGATCCAATCAGTCCATCCTAAAGGAGATCAGTCCTGGGTGTTCGTTGGAAGGACTGATGCTAAAGCTAAAACTCCAATACTTTGACCACCTGATGCAAAGAGCTGACTCATTGGAAAAGCCCCTGATGCTGGGGAAGATTGAAGGCAGGAGGAGAAGGGGACGACTGAGGATGAGATGGTTGGATGGCATCACCGACTCAATGGACGTGAGTTTGGCTGAACTCCAGGAGTTGGTGATGGACAGAGAGGCCTGGCATGCTGCGGTTCACGGAGTCACAAAGATTCGGACATAACTGAGCAGCTGAACTGAACTGAATACATGAAGCCAAATGGTTAAGATAAAATGTTTATCCTCATTGTAGTTCAATGAAAAACAAAGTATCAAAAAGTGGTATATAGTACCAAATGTATATTCTGTACCCCAGTTACCAGGGAATGTTTTCCCACAATAAGCTAAGCTCTGATACTGTCTGGGTGTCCTGTGAACTCATTCACCGTGTCTGACTTTATGAGACCTCATGGACTGTACCCTGCCAAGCTTCTCTGTCCATGAGATTTCCCAGACCAGAATACTGGAGTTGGTTCCTATTTCCTCCTCCAGGAAGTCTCCAGACCCAGGGATCAAACCCACATCTACTACATCGGCTGAATTGACAGGCAGATTCTTTACCACTAAGCCACCTGAGAAGCGCCCGTGGTGTCCTACAGTGCAGCTCAATTCTGGCATTGCATCCCAGAGATAGCATCAGATCCCACAGGTTAAAGACTGTCCCTTAGATTGTAACCTGTCCTAACCAATGGACTATAAATCAGAAGTTCCTATAACTCCTTCCTTGGATCGATTAAAGTAGCACACAGAACTCAGAAGTATTTTACTTACTAGGTCTTCAGTGTATTATAAAATAATACAATTCAGAAACAGGTAGATGAAAGAGATGTATAGGGAAAAGTATGTGGGAAAGAACGCAGAGCTTCAATGCCTCTCAGCATTTTTCTCCCTAAATCTGCACATATTCACCAACCCTAATATATGCAGAACCTAGTCCTTTTAAGTCGGAAGAAACACAAGCTGGAATCAAGATTGCCAGGAGAAATATCAATAACCTCAGATATGCAGATGACACCACCCTTATGGCAGAAAATGAAGAGGAACTAAAAAGCCTCTTGATGAAAGTGAAAGTGGAGAGTGAAAAAGTTTGCTTAAAGCTCAACATTCAAAAAATGAAGATCATGGCATCTGGTCCTATCACTTCATGGGAAATAGATGGGCAAACAGTCGAAACAGTGTCAGACTTTATTTTTCTGGGCTCCAAAATCACTGCAGATGGTGACTGCAGCCATGAAATTAAAAGGCACTTACTCCTTGGAAGGAAAGTTATGACCAACCTAGATAGCATATTCAAAAGCAGAGACATTACTTTGCCAACAAAGGTTCGTCTAGTCAAGGCTATGGTTTTTCTTGTGGTCATGTATGGATGTAAGAGTTGGATTGTGAAGAAGGCTGAGTGCCGAAGAATTGATGCTTTTGAACTGTGGTGTTGGAGAAGACTCTTGAGAGTCCCTTGGACTGCAAGGAGATCCAACCAGTCCATTCTGAAGGAGATCAGCCCTGGGATATCTTTGGAAGGAATGATGCTAAAGCAGAAACTCCAATACTTTGGCCACCTCTTGAGAAGAGTTGACTCATTGGAAAAGACTGTGTAGCTGGAAGGGATTGAGGGCAAGAGGAGAAGGGGACGACAGAGGATGAGATGGCTGGATGGCATCACTGACTCGATGGACGTGAGTCTGAGTGAACTCCGGGAGTTTGTGATGGGCAGGGAGGCCTGGCGTGCTGCTATTCATGGGGTCACAGAGAGTCAGAAACGACTGAGCGACTGATCTGATCTGATCTGATGGAGAGTTGTGTTACACTGACATTTCGGATTAAATCACAGGCCATTGGTGATTGATTCAACCTCCAGCCCTTCTCCACTCCCAGGAGATGGAAGTGATGATGGGGAGACTGAAAGTCCAAACCCTCTTGTCAGGATCACATGGTCTGCTGTCCAAGTAACCAGCCCCACCTCATGAAATACTAAAGACACTTTTCTGGTCTTGTCACTTGGGAAGTTATAGGAGTTTTGGGAGCTCTGTGCCCAAAATGGAAATGAAGGTCAAATATATATACATATATATATATATTAAATTGTGTATATATATATATATATATATATAATTTTTTACTATAAATCAGAATATCACAGTACTATTTCAGCATTCTGGCTACAGATGTGTAGTAAAAGCATGTGTTAGGAGCCAGACAAACTATGATTTTAAGGTCATAATTTACTTCTGTGACCTTCAGCTTTCTTACTTCTGAAGACTAGCTTCCTGAATATGCTGTTGTATTGATTAAAACTATTAAAAATAGAGTGATTAGGAGAATGAATTAGTAGTATTCTGAATGCTTCAATTATAGAGCAAGGCCAAATCCACTGTGAAAAATGGAGGTTCTTTTAGACTTTAAAAAAAAGAAAGTATTCATAGATTATTGATATTAATTATTTGTTCCCTTCTGGAATATTTTTAAAGTTTTTGTGGAGTCATTTAACTTGTATTTGTTTAGCTGGAACTCTATCAACAAAAGAAAAATCTACTGTAAATGGTGCAACTGATTTTCCATGCTTCTTTTATGGAAAATATGAGCCAATCTGTCACCCACTTATGGTAGATAAAAAGGATATTAGGTTTTTGTTTATGCTTGATGCTTTAATCCTGGCTTCATCTGCTAATCCTCTGTCATGGTGGTGGGATTTTTAAGCCACTTAAACTCTGCTCCAATTAGCTTAAGCTGCATGAACTTAAGTTACCTTAAATCCCTAGGTCTGATTTTCTATGTGATAGAATAGAGTTAAAGGTATCTAATTGAAGAGGTGTGTGAGGATCAAAATATATGATGTATACAGAGTACATGCTAAAGTGCCTAAAATTATGCTAAAATTAGATAATCACTATTGCAGACAAGCAAAGGCTCACTACTCAACTGGAATAGAAGCCAATGCCATGGTACCAGCTTTTAAGATATTAAAAAGCTTTATTTTGAGGTCAACTGACAAAGACATGGAGAGGGGAGAGCTAATATCTGTCTCCTTGCTCTGGCTTTTGGTCAAAATTAAATGAGTTAGGGCAAGAGAGTGGAGATGTAATAGCACTGGCAGGGCAAGTTTCCATTGGAGAGCTTGGGAACTTAGCCATTTATAGTAAGATATGACAATACCATTATACAGTGGAAGTGAAAAATAAATTCAAGGGATTAGATCTGATAGAGCACCTGAAGAACTATGGAAGCAGGTTTCTAACATAGTATAGGAGGTGGTGATCAAAACCATCCCCAAGAAAAAGAAATGAAAAAAAGGTAAAATGGTTGCATGAGGAGGCCTTACAAATAGCTGAGAAAATAAGAGAAGCTAAAGGCAATGCAGAAAAGGAAAGATACACCTGTCTGAATGCAAAGTTACAAAGAATAGCAAGGAGAGATAAGAAAGCCTTCCTCAGCGATCAATGCAAAGAAATAGAGGAAAACAGTAGAATGGGAAAGAAAAGCAATCTCTTCAAGAAAATTAGATACCGAGGGAACATTTCATGCAAAGATGGGCATAATAAAGGACAGAAACGGTATGGACCTAACAGAAGCAGAAGATATTAAGAAGAGGTGGCAAGAATACACAGAAGAATTATACAAAAAAGATCTTAATAACCCAGACAACCATGATGGTGTGATCACTCACCCAGAGCCAGACATCCCGGAATCTGAAGTCAAGTGGGCCTTAGGAAGCATCACTATGAACAAAACTAGTGGGGGTGATGGAATTCCAACTGAGCTATTTCAAGTCCTAAAAGATGATGCTGTGAAAGTGCTGCACTCAGTATGTCAGCAAATTTGGAAAACTCAGCAGTGGCCACAGGAATGGAAAAGATCAGTTTTCATTCCAATACCATAGAAAGGCAATACCAAAGAACGTTCAAACTACCACACAATTGCACTCATTTCACATACTAGCAAAGTAATGCTCAAAATTCTCCAAGCTTGTCTTCAACAGTATGTGAACCAAAAACTTCCAGATGTTTAAGCTGGATATAGAAAAGAGAGAGAAACCAGAGATCAAATTGCCAACATCCATTGGATCATAAAAAAAGGCAAGATAATTTCAGAAAAACATCTACTTCTGCTTTATCGACTACATCAAAGCCTTTGACTATGAGGATCACAACATAATGTGGAAAATTCTTTGAGACTGGAATACCAGACCACCTTACCTGCCTCCTGAGAAATCTGTATGAAGGTCGAGAAGCAACAGATAGAACTGGACATGTAACAATGGAGTGGTTCAAAATTGAGAAAGGAGTATGTCAAGACTGGATATTATCACCCTGCTTATTTAACTCTTATGCAGAGTACATTATGTGAAATGCTGGGCTGGATAAAGCACAAGCTGGAATCAAGATTGCCAATAACATCAGATATGCAGATAACATCACCCTTATGGCAGAAAGCGAAGAGGAACTGAGGAGCCTCTTGATGAAAGTGAAAGATGAGAGTGAAAAAGCTGGCTTAAAACTCATCATTCAAAAAATGAAGATAATGGCATCCTGCCCCTTCACTTCATGGCAAATAGATGGGTAAACAATGGAAACAATGGCAGACTTTATCTTCTTGTATTCCAAAATCACTGCAGATTGTGACTACAGACATGAAATTTAAAAATGCCCCTTGGAAGAAAAGCTGAAACAAACCTAGACAGCATTTTTAAAAGCAGAGACATTGTTTTGCAGACAAAGGTCCATCTAGTCAAAGCTATGGTTTTTCCAGTAGTCATGTATATATGTGAGAGTTGGACCATAAAGAAAGCTGAGGGCTAAAGAACTGATGCCTTTGAACCGTTGTGCTGGGGAAGACTCTTGAGAGTCCCTTGGACTGCAGGGAGATCCAACCAGTCAATCCTAAATTAAATCAATCCTGAATATTCATTGGAAGGGTTGATGCTAAAGCTGAAGCTCCAGTACTTTGGTCACCTGATGGATAGAGCTGACTCCTTGGAAAAGACCCTGATGTTGGGAAAGATTAAAGGCAGGAGGAGAAGGGGACAACAGAGGATGAGATGGTTGTATGGCTTCACCAACTCAATGGAAATGAGTTTGAGCAATCTCCCGGAGATGGTGAATAACAGGGAAGCCTGGCATACTGCAGTTCACAGAGTTGCAAAGAGTCAGACATGACTGAGGGACTGAACAACAACAATGATAATCAGACTTCAACACTGGAGCTTTCCTGGTAGCTCAGTTGGTAAAGGCTCTGCCTGCAATGCAGGAGACCCGGATTCAATCCCTGGGTTTGGAAGATCCCCTAGAGAAGGGAAAGGCTACCCACTCCAATATTCTAGCCTGAAGAATTCCATGGACTGTACAGTCCATGAGTCACATACAACTTGGCAAATGGTGCCATAATAATTATGGCATCACTGATGTAATGAACATGAACTTGGGCAAACTCCTGGAGATGGTGAGGGACAGGGGAGCCTGGCATGCTGCAGTCCATGTGGTCTCTGAGTTGGACTTGACTGGGCAAGTGAACAACAACAGTAATAATTATGTATATTTTAGCAACTTATTAATTTATATTCTTATATTTGTTTTTATGTAAGAAACCCTATATTCGAGAACTAGTTAAGACATAAATGAATAAATAAACTCAATGTTGCAATGATTTTACTTCCTTCAGTTTGACGTTACTCTAATTTTGAAGTTAGTCATTTCTCTTTTACCTTCCCTATATTAATATTCCTAATTTCAGATAAAAACATCAGAGATCAGTTTTTTGTTTTTTTTTTTTTAGCTCAGCATCCAAGCCTTCCCTGATCCCTCTGCTCTCTAAATTTGAATAAGGCAAACATTTCTTTCTTTTCTTTCCAAGTATTGAAAGCTAAATCTCGGAATGAAATAAAATGGAAACTAAATGAAAAGCCAAACTAATTTTACTTAAGCAGTTACAGCTTTCACAGTGAATGATTTGAAACTCTTCAGTGTTACTTAGTGAATGTAATCACATGTATTTGTCTTGTTGAGAATTATATTGTGACATATGCATGGTAAGCGGGACTGCTATTATATAAATTTCCCAAGATTTATCGCTTGCAGTTGCAGAGTACAAAGTGAAAGCCTGCTTGAAGTTTTCTTGACAAAAATATTTTCATTATTTAAAGAAACCTTGTGTATGTAAGTTGTTAACTAATTAATAAGACTAATAATCTCATTAAATTTAAACATTATTTGAATTCAGTGATAGAAATGCCTAAAATGTTTAGTAAGTGAAATAGAAGGGGAAAATGGGATGGTGTTCTGAAGTGCAGGCTGCTGCTGCTGCTAAGTCGCTTCAGTTGTGTCCGACTCTGTGCGACCCCATAGACAGCAGTGCACCAGACTCCTCTGTCCCTGGGATTCTCCAGGCAAGAATGCTGGAGTGGGTTGCCATTTCCTTCTCCAATCTGAAGTGCAGGACAGCATTCAAAGTTCACTGGTGGCAAAATATAATAGTCTATGATATACTTTTCCCTTCTTTTTTTCCCAGTTGTTTTAATTCATCTATTTTTTTTTTCCAGCATACACTGTTACGTGTCTTCTTATATTTTCTTCTTATTGCATTTCTCCTATTAGGATTACATTTCCTTTCAGTTGATACTTCAGTATTATTCCTTTTGTCTTCTTGAAATGGCAGCTTTGCATGCAAACAGAATGAGAGGAATGTCATGAGGTGAATGATTTGGATTGAAGTAAACAGATAAGGGGGCTTCCCTGGTAAGTCAACTGGTAAAGAATCCTCCTGCAATTCAGGAGACCTCAGTATGTTTCCCGTGGTGAAAAGTTCCCCAGGAGAGAAGGGATAGGTTACCCACTCCAGTATTCTTGGGCTTCCCTAGTGCCTCAGATGGTAAAGAATCTGCCTGCAATGTGGAAGACCTAGGTTCAATCCCTGAATTGGGAAGATACCCTGGAGGAGGGCATGGCAACCCACTCCAGTATTCTTGCCTGGAGACTCCCCATGAACAGAGGAGCTTGGCAGGCTGCAGCCCATGGGGTCACAAAGAGTCAGACACAACTGAGCAACTAAGCACAGCATGTCACAGACACATAAGGAGATAGCATATTAAAAAGCAGAGACATCACTTTGCTGGCAAAGTTCCCTATAGTCAAAGCTATAGCTTTTCCAGTAGTCATATACAGATATGACAGTTGGACCGTAAAGAAGGCTGAGCACTGAAGAACTGATGATACTGGAGCAGATTCTTAAGAGTCTTTTGGACAGTAAGGAATTCAAACTAGTCAATCCTAAAGGAAATCAACCCTGAATATTCATTGGGAGGATTGTTGCTGAAACTGAAGCTCCAATAGTTTGGCCACCTGATGTGAAGAGCCAACTCATTAGAAAAGACTCTGAAGCTGGGAAAGATTGAAGGCAAAAGTAGAAGAGGACAGCAGAAGATGAAATGGCTAGATTAAATCACTGACTCAACGAACGTGAATTTGAGCAAACTCTGGGAGATGGTGAAGGAAAGGAAAGGCCAGTGTGCTGCAGTCCATGGGGTCACAAAGACTTAGTGACTGAACAACAACAAGCACATAAGGAAAGAAATTCGGCTCAAATCCATGTTTGGTAGAAACCCTAGGATACATAAATCAGGAAAAAGGCAATGGTGAAAAGAGGCCTCTATTTATGGTCTTTCAACTGATTTATTTTTTCTCCAGTGGTTAAATATTTGCCATTACTGTTCATCAGTGCCACAGTTGGTTCCATAATTATTTGAAGAATATCCAGAATTCAGGTAAGCAATGAGCACTAGCTTTATATTTTTTAAACTAATATTGTGATTAAAGAAAACATTTCTGTTTTATTTTACTCCCAAATAACTTAAATGAGTAATTAAGAATCAGTAAATACTTAACTAACAGTAAGATATTGTCTTGAAACTGAGTTTATTTCTACATTTTGGCTAGTAAATTCTTGGGTTCATTCATCCCATATAAATTCAATTTTATCTCCATAATTTAATAAGAGTGTAGCTTTAGGATATCTACTGCTTAGGGGAAACAATTTCATTGTTAATATTATCTTAGAATAGAAATTAATTTCTAACTATGTACTGAGAAACAATTCCTTAAAAATCCTCTGAAATAAGGTCAATATTATTTCCAAAGATGAAGCTTTAATTGCTGCTTTGTCATTTAACCTATTTTACTGGCAAGACTCACTGTATATGAGTTGAATGATTATAACATTTTATCTGTACTCTATTTCATACTCATAGGCACCCTATGTTCAAGATAGGCTAGTAATATTATTTCTACTTTTAATATGAACGAATAATATCTTAGTAGCCCACTAGCATAAATCTAAAATATTCAGTTCAGTTCAGTCGCTCAGACATGTCCAACTTTTTGTGAAACCATGAATCACAGCACGCCAGGCCTCCCTGTCCATCACCAACTCCCAGAGTTCACTCAAACTCATGTCCATCGAGTTGGTGATGCCATCCAGCCATCTCATCCTCTGTCATCCCCTTCTCCTCCTTCCCCCAATCCCTCCCAGCATCAAAGTCTTTTCCAATGAGTCAACTCTTCGCATGAGGTGGCCAAAGTATTGGAGTTTCAGCTTCAGCTTGGTAGGCTATACATAAAACATAGGTCTTGTAACACCAAATAATACGTATGTCTTTCCTAGCAAAAAATACTTTGTCTATTAGTAGGGATTTGTTTTCATTTTAGAAGATATATTTTTCAGCACTCTGTTTAAGAAATCAGTTTATGGTTGTATTTGTACACGTTCTGCAAACCAGTTGGAAATACATCAAATGATCACTTTTATAATGTGAAATTATTTTTTAAAATGTTCACCATTTTTTATTTTGCTATTTACTAGCCATGTGACCTTAAACGTTGCTTAACAGCTCAGAGTCTGTTTTCTCATCGCCCCAAAAATGCAAATAATAATTTTACTAACCGCAGATAGTTTCTTTGTAGATTATATGAGCCAATATATTTAAAGTACTTAGCATAGGGCCTGGCACACTGTAAATGCTATATAAATGTTACTTATTAATAGCATCATCATCATTAATCCTTTTTAAAATATGGCATCAATACTTGGATGAGGAATAAAATTTGCCAGTGTGTTTACATGATCTTTTAAGACAAAGAATAAATGTCAAAGTTATGTAAGTAGTGAACAAAATTGGTTCTAGGAAAAGAATAAGAAAAGTTATAATTAAGGAGTAAATCTAGGTCCCAACTTTCTGTCAGTAAATCAAAAGTAGGAAACATAAATTGTATGTTTGTAGATAACTGAATAATAGAACAAAGTCTAGATTTAAAATATAGCCATTAAAGAACCTATGTGAGGACTATTACACAGTAATTATTGGAGATTTTCCTATGTATGTTAATATTGGTTGCCTTCAAATGTCACCTGAGATGAACAGTTATTAATCAGGATATTAATAGGAAAATGGTAATTCAGTATGGTGCTTCAAACACTGATCCTCATTCTCATGGTGATATAGTGATGTAGCTAGAGATGCAGAAAGTGGTATAGTTGATCTTAAATCTATAAAATAATTAAAAGATTAGCACAGTTCAGTTTAGTCGCTCAGTCATGTCCAACTCTTTGCGACCCTATGGACTGTAGCACACCGGGCTTCCCTGTCCATCACCAACTCCTGGAGCTCACTCAAACGCATGTCCATTGAGTCAGTCATGCCATCCAACCATCTCATTCTCTGTTGTCTTTGAAAATGAATAAAGAGGATTATAGACTTCAGTGTTCAGTTAGAATGTAGTCATAATCAGCTGTGGCCTCTTTTTCAGCTATAGTTACAAAGCGGCCTTGAAAGTTTATCTTCTTGGGCACATGGCAATGATAACCAAAATTCCCAGTAAGTTAAGTCCTGTGGCAATAGTTGGATTAGGAATAAACCTTTGCAACTTCAGTACTTTTGTGGAAAGGAATTCAGAGATATGGTCTGCAACTGTTCAAGAAATTCCCAGCTTAAGGAGCAGTGTAGAAGATCCTAAGTGAGTGAAAAGGTACAGTAAAGAAAATAATTATAGTGAAGTTGAGCAGAATTCAGTAGGGAATCTTAAATAATACAAAAAACAAAATGTGCATGAAGAGTTCTTAACCCTGACTTTCCAGAAAAGAAAAAAAAAAAACAACTTAGTTCTAGCTATGGGCTATGTTAACAGTTAATTTATTTTTCAGATTATTTTCTCTAAATATTACAGATAGATCTTTAGGGAGATAGGTACAATTGATATTCTCTGAGAGTTGCACGTGTACCTTCTCTTGAGTTCAAGAAAACATCTTGTATTCCTAGCTTTTGATCTATGATCTTCCCAATTTTGAATCCTTTTCTAGTAACCAGATCAAATATTTTAGTGATATTATTCAGAATTTTGGCAAAGTTTTAACTATGACATATAGAACTCTGTGTAATTTTTATGTTCCTCTTATGAATTAAAGTGAGACCTAAGTAAGGCAGATAACAGCATTCCAGTAATCTGTGGATAAGGATAATCAGATTGTCTAAGTTTATATCTAGTTCTTAGTATTCTTTTTCCAAAGTTTAATGCTTTTAATAAAGTGAAAACTGTCTTATTGTAGTCTGATCTCTGACATTGACATTGTAGTAAGAGGTTTGCAAATCTTTAAGAAAAATTTGGTGATACTGAGATCATAATATTGCTCAGAATGAACAAAAATAAAAAGTTCTGTATTTTCCCTTTAAAAAGATTTGGGTAGTTATTTCTTTAATTCATGGCCAGGTAGAATATCCCAACTGTAATAAAGGTGGCCTGAAATATGTTTTAAAAGGAGGATATTAAGATAGTATAAGAAAGTACAATTTTTATAGTCAAGAAAATATTTTTCAATAGTTTTTTTTTTTTTTTTTTGCCTTTATTACACATTATTTCCCTGGATATGTACTCATAGGTAAAAAATGTTTTGGTTCTTGTTCTCTATCTGCTCAGGGCTTTGCAAACATTTTAGTGATTTATATTTTTCTTAGACATGAGTGAGATTGAAAACTTTCCTGCAGTACTTCTACTGTTTTTAGTTCCAGTTTTCCATATATTTCCAGTTGATCAATTTATTTAAGAAGTTTGCCACCTCTCCAAATAAATGGATTTTCAAATATATCAACAAGTATTGCATCAATTTCCCAGACAGTATCAGACAGGGAGAATACACAAAGCATGTTTTAGCAATCAATGCTCACACACACACACGATCATATATTTGTCATATATATTATGCATTTATATTTTACACATAATTCAACAGAGTAAATAATGTATTATTTATTATATAGGTGTTTCGTAAATCTGACTAAACAGCAGCATTCAAAACCAGTTATAACTCTTCCTTCAAATTGGTCATTGGACATGATATTGGTCTGTGAAATAGCATATATATTTCATATATGTGGCTCATATTTCTCTTCATTAGTAGCACATACAAAGATATGAACCCAATCACATTAATAGTAAAAATTCCATTAAAATAATTCTTTATTCACTGTGTGTTGTTTATGCTCATGACCATTCATTATTGGAAAGGAAGGAATTAGCACTAGGCCTACCCAACTTAATCATTCTGATTATAGAAGTTCTGATAAGTATACCATTAGGGCTTAGTAGAAGGAATGAGCTTTTCTATGAAATGCTTTTAGCAGTATGTATCTGTCTGCATGTATCTTACCTGTCAAACTTTGAAACCCTTCTGAGTTATGAAAAGGAAGAAGCATTAGCAAGTATGCTGTTATTAGTCACCCTGTGGGTGACCCATATATCTGAGCTAGAAAAACCCTACCATGGTGGGAAGTATGTGGATCCAGAGAAGGGATAAATTATGGAAAACAAAGGATGTTCATTAGTGAATCATGAACTTAAATAAGAATACAATCAAATTATTTACACAGGAGTACCTCAGAGCAAGAGAAGATTGCTAACTATCTCTGTCCAAACTGGCATTCACTAGTGGCAGATGCTGGAAGAAACCTCTGGATCTGTTTTTCCCAGAAAAGAAGAATCGGGCTCTTGATGATTTATTGACTTTGCCCCAAAACTCCACCTAGATAATTTGGTGAAAAGAAGTGACATAGTACCCTTGATAACTCAGCTTATCACTAGCCACCTACTACCATTTGATTCATGGTTTATAGTCTATATTTGCCATTCTGGTTATTTTTCTGATTACCCGGGGAAAATACTACCAATGAATCAAAGAGGGTGGAGAATACTGAACAGCAGAGCTTCTGTCATTTTGTGGGGCTGTTAATCAAAGTGATACATTGCTGAGACAGCTGCCTGGGTGTGACAGAAAGCAGATTGCTCTGCCTTCTCAACATGTCAGAAGTTTGTTTGCTACTTTGAATATATGGAATGTCAATGTCAGTGGAATGCATTTAAAGAAGGTGTAAATGAAACCTGAAGAGCCTCAAGAGAGTTTGCATGTGCTTTGGTCTCCTAATTATACCAACAATACCCTCTGGAGTTATATAAGGGATATTTACATGATACCTTATATCACAGAAGTTGGGGATACACTAGGGGGTCAATATATCTAAGAGTTTCACAGGGCACAGTGTTTTAGGGAATGTAGTTACCAAAAACAATAAACAAAATGTAGTGAACAAAAACAATAAAATATAGATAGCAGTAATATATATTTTAGATTGATAGACCTGACCATCCAGCCTAAGATAATCTGTGAAAGATTTAAGGAGTTAATCTTGTAATACTAAGTGTGGCCAAAATGAGACTACTAAGATTTGTCATTAGGTGCCAAAGACTTGCTAAAACAAATAAGAACACTAGTGAGAACTAGAGGGATCTTCTATTTCGGAGAATGACCATGACTGGAAGATTTAATAAAGATATAAGCAAATGGATAAATTGAATAATAATTCTCATGGAAAATCAATAGCAATGTTGGAAGAAATCTTGTACTTTCATATATAAAGGACACGTGGATATTCTAATATTTATTAGAATATAGTATTTTTAAAAGTCAATGGTTGAGAGTTCTAGAGGGGAACAGGAAGTTGTATTGGTGGGATATGTTGCAAGTCTAAATTAAGGCATGTTGTCAGTGGAAATTGTGGCAAATACTATTCTCTCATGCCATTGTTCACAAAATAGCACTGAACTTTCCTTCTCTGTGATAAGTTGATTGGAATTAGGTAGATCAAACAATGGCACTTTTTTCCTATTACAATATTGCATAATGGCACTTGGAAGCCAGTACTTGTAAAACCTATATGATATATTAGGAATATGGTTATGACCACCAAAAAGATGAAGTCCAGAATTTACTGAAATAGGAGTGTACCAATTAATGAGGGTTTTGATACATAAGAATCTCTGTTGCAAAGAATAATTATGCTATATATTTTTTCTTTTAATGAAACCACTGGGGAAAGGGCAGTAAGCCCCGTAAAACACAATACAAAGATGAAGACAAATTGCCCCTAGAGAGAGAATTAAAAATAACCTCTATAGTCAATAGAGAGGGGAAGGAAACCAGCTGTGTTCATATCATTAGACATCTCCTACCACTGGGGAAAGGTTAGAAACTATGAAAATCTCAACTTCTTAGACCCAGGGAGATATATAGATATAGATAGATGTATGGAGAAGGAAATGGCAACCCACTCCAGTATTCATGCCTGGAAAATCCCATGGACCGAGGAGTATGGTGGGCTATACAGTCCATGGGGTCACAAAGAGTTGGACACGATTGAGTGACTTCACTTCACTTCATATATATTCGTATATATATATTTTTTTTTTTTCTTTTTTACCTGTTTGCTATCACCATCTTAGCAAATCTGAAGCAACTGTCAAGAACTTAGCTGAGCCTGGTAGAGCTGAGCTGCCAAGAGTCAGAGTGGGCAATACAGATAACAAGCTGGAATGAAAGTAACATTGAAGCCCTTAATCTCTTACTGCAATAGTGTAGAAAGAAGTTAAACTGGAGAAAGTAGTTCTCTGTTCCATGTCCTCATATGGAATGGCTCAGCTGCTGAAAGTTGAGTCAGCAAAGATATTTTGGCCATCTCACTGTAGGGTAGGGACCCTGAACAAATAGTGCTTGCAATTTGATGGACCTGAATGCTAGAAGAGGGATAGAGAAAAGGGCTAGAAGTGGATAAATACTGAGTCAGAGCAGTGTCTTTAACATTTCCTTTCTTTCTCTAATAAAGAGGCCTCAAAACAGGCTTTAGGAAGGTGTTTGCCAAATGGCCCAGGTAAAGAAGCTTCTTATGAAACAAAACTAGTGGAGGTAACAAAATTCCAGCTGAGCTATTTAAAAGCCTAAAAGGTGAGGCTATTAAAATGCTGTGTTCAGTATGTCAGCAAATTTGGAAAACAGCAGTAGCCACAGGACTGGAAAAGGTCAGTTTTCATTCCAGAAGAGCAATCTCAAAGAATGTTCAAACTACCATACAATTGCACTTATTTCACATGCTAGCAAGGTTAGGCTTGAAATCCTTCAAGCTAGACTTCAACAATACATGAACCAAGAACTTCCAAATGTACAAGCTGGGTTTAGAAAAGGCAGAGGAACCACAAATCAAATTGTCAACATTTGTTGGATCATGGAGAAAGCAAAGAAATTGACTTCATTGCTTCATTGACTATGCTAAAGCCTTTGTCTGTATGGATCACACAAATTGGAAAATTCTTCAAGAGATGGGAATACTAGACCACCTTACTTGTTTCCTGAGAAACCTGTATCAGGTCAAGAAGCAACAGTTAGAACCAGACATGACTCAATGGACTGGATCAAAACTGGGAAAGGAGTACTTCAAGGCTGTATATTGTCACTCTGCTTATTTAACTTATATGCAGAGTACATCATGCAAAATGCCAAGCTGGATGAATTATAAGCTGGAATCATGATTGCCTGGAGAAAAAGTCATTAGAGTTGTTACATACCATCTTACAGAAAAATCCAAACAAATTTTTTGGCAAACCCAATGATTAAATAGCAGAGATTTCTTTTTTTGGCTTTCTCTTGAATCTGAAGTTATCAAGATTTGCCCTTACTTTAAAAATAAAAAGATTCTTGAAAAAAACTAGAAATACGATACTCTTGATAAAACAAAAGGTGAAAAATGATATTACTAATATAAATCAATAAAACTACTGAGAAAATGCATTCAAAACAAAAAATTCACTTCTATGAATTTTCCAGGTTTAAAGAGTAAACTATAGTGCTGAAGGAATGGTGCTAAAGATCTTAAAAGTATATCAGGAATCTCAGTTTTGCTATTGTAGACATTATAACCCTCAACTTGTGAAACTTTGCCAGCAAAAATACTTAATATATTTAAAATCATAGTTACAATCAGCTTTAAGAGTATGAAACACTCCTCAAAGAACATTTCTTTTATTCATGACACTTAAAAAGCAATTTATTTTCCTGTAAAGATATGAGCAGATCACTCAAGCCTTTTATATACGCAGAGTTTCAAAGTTGGTATATACATTGTCACCCTACTAATTTTAGCATGATGGTAGTGATGATTCCCAAATGGTGCGGTGGTAAATAAAGAATACGCCAGCCAATGCAGGAAACACAAGAGACACAGGTTCAACTCATAAGTTCAGAAGATCTCCTAGAATAGGAAATGGCACCCCACTCCAGTATTCTTTCCTGGTAGCTCAGTTACTGAGTTACCAGTGATTGAGCAGGTAGCTCAGCTGCCTGCAATGCAGGAGACCCTGGTTCAATTCCTGGGTCAGGAAAATCCACTGGAGAAGGGATACACTCCCCACACCAGTATTTCTTGGGCTTCCTTCGTGGCTCAGCTGGTAAAGAATCTGCCTGCAGTGCAGGAGACCTGGGTTTGATCCCTGGATTGGGAAGGTCCCCTGGAGAAGATAATGGCTTCCCACTTCAGTTGTCTGGCCTGGAAAATTCCACGGATTGTATAGTCCCTGGGGTTGCAAAGAGTCGGACATGACTGAGCCACTTTAACTTTTTCCAGTATTCTTGCCTGGGAAATTTGATAGGCAGAGAAGCCTGGTGGGCTACAGTCCATGGGGCCACAAAGAGTCAGGCACGACTATCTGAGCACAGAGCACAGAGTTGATTTACATTGATAGTATTGACCAATTTGGTCCTGAGAATTTTCTTTAATGATACTTCATTTAGTTTTTCTTTAACAAGGAAGAATAGGAGTTAGTCACATGCCATGTGATGTTGGAGAAGACTGGAAGTTCCCTTGGACTGCAAAGAGAGTCAATCCTGAAAGAAATCAACTCTAAATATTCATTGGAAGAATTGATGCTGAAGCACCAATACTTTAGCCACCTGCTGTGAAGAGCCAACTCATTAGAAAAAGCCTTGATGCTGGGAAAGATTGAAGGCAGGAGGAGAAGGGGACAACAGAGGATGAGATGGTTGGATGGCATCACCATCCAACTGATATTAATGGATATCAGTTTGAGCGAACTCCGGGAGATGGTGAAGGACGTGGAAGCCTAGCATGCTGCAGTCCGTGGGGTTGCAAAGATGGAGCAACTGAACAACAACAACAATAATAATCCTTATAAAAGTTAACTTTCCTATCAGTGTCTTCTTCCCAGGAAACTCAACCTAAGATAATTGATATCAGAAATGGATCAAAAAAACTAGGTGATAGGGTGATGTGTTATGGCTGGATTTCTTGCTTCCAGACTGGCAATAAGGACCTTTCACTGATGATTCCTATTGGTGGACACAGATCCTGGCACAAGATAAAAAGTGCAGTTGTTAAAATTTTCATTTTTGGCAAACTGCAATGGTATTCTGCTGAGAAGAAATGTGCTAGTTGTTATGAAGTATGCAGCATTTGAAAATATAAGAAAAATAGTAAATGTAAGGTCAGTGGTATTAGGTAGTTATTACTAAGCACTGTTAATGTTGCAAGTGATCAAATGATGAGAGAAATTTTTAGGCAAATAAAATTTACATGTAAAAGTCAGAGAGTCTCTGTAGTTTAATTTTGTATGTCCATCATCCCTTTCAAGGGAGAGCAGAGAAAACTGAAGACTTGTCTCAGGGATAAACCACCAGATTAGCTGAGCTTCCAATGAGATAGGTCTGATATGCCAAGGCCAGGGTCCTGTTTGGGGTAGAGAGGGACCTCGATCTGTGAGATAGGAAATTTGAATTGGTGCACTGAAAAGTCTGAGAAGTCCATGTTCTTCAAACTCTCTGATCTTGTATAAATGGCCCAGTGTGTGCATGCTCTCAGTAAGTTATGTCTGAGTCTGTGACCCTGGGGACTGTGGCCTGCCAGGCTGCACTGTTCATGGGATTTCCCAGGCAAGAATACTGGAGTGGGTTGCCATTCCCTTCTTCAGGGGATCTTCTCATCCCAGGGATTGAATCCACATCTCCTGTGTTGGCAGGCAGATTCTTTACCACTGAGTCACAAGGGAAGCCCCAAATGTCCCAGTATTTCCTGTTAAATTCTATCACTGCGACTTGGTTGAAGAACTCAAAGAAACTTCTCCCTAAGAAAATATGCATCTCTCAAGATATGTACTCGGTTTCCCACCTTGACTAAATACCAGTAAAAAGAGTTGAATTACAACTGGTTTATTTAAGGATAAGCAGGGTGTCATTAAAAATGAAAGGAACTATAACTTCAAAAAGTTAGACTTAGCTAGTGCATACTAGCAGAAGCTGGGAGAATGTGCAGAGGATACATTTCTGAGTGTGTTTGATCAAGGGATGTTGAAACTAAAGTTGAACTAAAGCTTATTAGCCTATGGGTGTCTTCTGGAATACAAGATTTAATATACTAACAGAACCCTAGGAAATGATATAAACGTGCTACTAAGGTAGCTTTTAAAAGAATGAGAAAAATGGCCCTGTAACATAATTCAATTACTAGTTTTGCCAGGTTATTTTGTAGATTAACTTGGATTTTCTACCTCCATATTTTATGTAAATAATGATAATAACTGCTATTATTGTTAATTGATATCCAAATTATATTTCATGACCCATCAAATTTATCATGAGCTTGTCAAGACTAAATTCTCTTTACTGTCACTCTAAATTATTCATCTTCTTCATGTTGTTTGAATTGGGATTCCTAATGTCCTAATTCTTCTGTCACACCTAACTCCTATCTTATATTTATAACTTAACTTCTCTTTGTTTCTCTTTGTTGTTGTTTAGTTGCTAAGTCGTGTCCGATTCTTTGGGACACTCATGATCTGTAGACCGCCAGGCTCTGTCTATGGGATTTTCCAGGCAGGAATACTGGAATGATTTGCCATTTCCTTCTGCAGGGGATCATGATCTAAGACTAATCATATCATATTAGAAAAGGCAGAGGAACCAGAGATCAAATTGCCAACATCTGCTGGATCATCAAAAAAGCAAGAGAATTCGAGAAAAACATCTATTTCTGCTTTATTGACTATGCAAAAGCCTTTGACTCTGTGGATCACAATAAACTGTGGAAAATTCTGAAAGAGATGGGAATACCAGACCACCTGACCTGCCTCTTGAGAAACCTATATGCAGGTCAGGAAGCAACAGTTAGAACTGGACATGGAACAACAGACTGGTTCCAAATAGGAAAAGCAATGTGTCAAGGCTGTATATTGTCACCCTGCTTATTTACCTTATATGCAGAGTACATCATGAGAAATGCTGGACTAGAAGAAACACAAGCTGGAATCAAGATTTCCGGGAAAAATATCAATAACCTCAGATACAGATGACACCACCCTTATGGCAGAAAGTGAAGAAGAACTAAAGAGCCTCTTGATGGGAGTGAAAGAGGAGAGTGAAAAAGTTGGCTTAAAGTTCAGTGTTCAGAAAACTAAAATCATGGCATCTGGTCTCATCACTTCATGGCAGATAGATGAGAAAACAGTGGAAACAGTGGCTGACTTTATTTTTTCTGGGATCCAAAATCACTGCAGGTGGTGATTGCAGCCAAGAAACTAAAAGATACTTACTCCTTGGAATGAAAGTTATGACCAACCTAGACATCATATTAAAAAGCAGAGACATTACTTTGTCAACAAAGGTCTGTCTATTCAAGGCTATGGTATTTCCAGTGGTCATGTATGGATGTGAGAGTTGGACTATAAAGAAAGCTGAACACCAAAGAATTGATGCTTTTGAACTGTGGTGTTGGAGAAGACTCTAGAGAGTCCCTTGGACTGCAAGGAGATCCAACCAGTATATCCTAAAGGAGATCAGTCCTGGGTGTTCATTGGAAGGACTGATGCTGAAGCTGAAACTCCAATATTTTGGCCACCTGATGCAAAGAGCTGACTCATTGGAAAAGACCCTGATGCTGGGAAAGATTGAAGGCCGGAGGAGAAGGGGACGACAGAGGATGAGATGGTTGGATGGCATCACTGACTCAATGGACATGAGTTTGGGTAAACTCCGGCAGTTGGTGATGGACAGAGAGGCCTGGCATGCTGCGGTTCATGGGGGTGACAAAGAGTCAGCCACAACCGAGTGACTGAACTGAACTGAATCATATCATATGCTTGGAACATATTGCTTCTTGCATAGAGATTACCTCCTCAGTCTTCTGAATATTCAACTAGTGTTTCTGAAATGAATATTTCCCTTTGGGTTTTCAGTACCCTTAGCACTCTGCCCTTTGAAAAGAAAATTTTAAAATAATAAAATTTTATTTCTTCTATTGTACTACCATCTGAAGATGATATCCTGTTTTTTTTTTATATCTTTTCCATTCTAGCAAAACTTTTAAAAAGTATTTGAAATATTACCTCCACTTATTTGTTATTTATTCAGTCTTAAAATTACTATAATTCTAATTCAAAAAAGTATCATCTACACAAATTGTTCATCTCAAGTCAGCAATAAGCTATTACGTAACTAAGTACAGTAGACATGCTTTATTATTTATCCTTATACAGCCTTGATACTTGAAACTTTTTCTTCCATGACTTAAATAAGAAACCAATCTCCTACTTTTCCTCTTGTCTTTCTAGAAGCGTGTAATTCTTTATTCAGATGTGAAATACTTGAGTTCCTCAATACTAGTCTTCTGTTCTATCCCTCTTTCCTTACTTGATATCCCTGGGAAACCTTATTCATATCCAAGATGAAATTGCCACTTATAAAAAGAAGCCATCATAACTTCCATGCCTGCGATCTATCACTTCTCTGAGCTTGAGTCTTATATTTAATTGTTTACTTGAATTCTCCTTTTGGATCCTTAAAAAGCAGGTAAAATTCAACATGTCTAAAATTGAATTCTTGAGTTTTCCATCCAATTAATAGGGTTATTTGTATTGTTTTTAAAGTTCACTAATAGCACTGTCATCCAACTATAATGTATATAAGTAGTGCAAATATAGGCATTATTCTATCCACCTACCTACCTCTCCCATAACCAGTGTATTATATATAAAACTTTGGTAGATTGGATTATAGTTCCAATTCTTCAGTTCCCTAGAATAGGGTAATTTATTCATGCTATTTCTCATTTTATTTATAACATTTGCCTCATACTTCCCCACTCTATGGATGTGATTAATTTTTCCCTCTTGTACTTTTGTGAACACAATTAAAATAGCATGTTCCAGGTAGCTGTACGTCTTTATCCCTAGCCTCGGAGGAAAGGCACATAGAACAGACATGAACCCAGCCAGTAGACCTGCAGTCCCTTGTCTCAGACAAGTCCAGTGGAGATAAAATAAATGCTGGTTAATTTGCATGCCTGCAAATCTATAATCTATAAGCATGAAAATGTTTGTTGTAAGCCAGAAAGATTGTCAAGCTTTTTTTTAAAATAATATTCCATAGAACCTGATGATTAAGATTATCAGTCTTAATTGTACCTCTTCAATATCTCTTGAACTGATCTAATTTTTGCATTTCTTTCCTCTAATCAATTACTATTATCTCTTAAATACTAAAATGATTTCCTAATGACTCTACCTGTGTTAACTGTCTCATCAAGTATTTTTATAACATTGTTCCCAGTGCTATCCTTTGGAGATATGAATTTGATCAAAATACCTTCGTTTTCTTCCAAAACTCCTTTATACTTACACACTTCAAATGGTGTTTTTCTTCCTTTTAATAAAAGAGACAAAATTTTTGAAAGCCTTTTATGATCGGGCTTGTTGCTTACATTTTCTCCCAGGATGCCCCACCCCTTTACTTCAAACTGACTTTGTTTTGTTCCTTTATACTTGCATTTTATGGACATTGGAATTGTACCATGTTATTTCTTCTGACTGGCATATTTATCCAGTTACTATTTTTCTAGTTAACTCTTTGCTTCTGTTCAGATTTCAAGTAAATTATCCTTTTTTCAAAAAATAATCCACGTATTTCCTGACCAGATCAAACTATATCATACCCTCTCATTACATTTTATAGTGCCTTTAACACTTGAAACGGAGAAGGCAATGGCACCCCACTCCAGGACTCTTGCCTGGAAAATCCCATGGACAGAGGAGCCTGGTAGCCTGCAGTCCATGAGGTTGCTAACACAACTGAGCGACTTCACTTTGACTTTTCACTTTCATGCATTGGAGAAGGAAATGGCAACCCACTCCAGTGTTCTTGCCTGGAGAATCCCAGGGATGAGGGAGCCTGGTGGTCTGCTGTCTATGGGGTTGCACAGAGTTGGGCACGACTGAAGCGACTTAGCAGCAGCAACACTTGAAAATGTATATTTATGTATCTTATTTTTATTTCTATTTTATCTAAAAATGTAAATTATTGAGAGCATGATTTATGGACAATGCCTGGCCAATAGGACAATGCCTGGTGTATAAATTTCCTCATTGAATACGAATAAGATTTTGTTTCAAACATTGCCTCCAGAAGCAGTCACACCAAAACTTACTGCTAACAGCTTTTTCAGTGATGTCTCGCTTAGCCACATCTCACTTATTTTGAACTGAGACATCTTTGTTGAAATTGTTGCTTGGTTTGTAGGCATATATAGTTGCTACATCTGATCTTGCATATATGCAATCAAAGTTTTTTCACTTTGGAAATCAGTCAATTATATTTTATTGTTACCATTGATTGCGTTAGATTACAGTTACTCATTTTTAAAAGAATTTTTTTTTTGATCTCTTAAAATATGGCTCAGAGTGAATGCTAAAATGAAGTTAAAGCCTGGTTTATTCTATTTTATTTCTGTACTTGTCTCTAAATAAGCTTTAACTTCTAAAATGAGGACTTTTTAACTTTATTATTTCTGACATTTTTGAGCCTTATATAATTTCATTCATAAGAGAAAACAAATTAAAAGGAAATTAAGAAAATTTGTGAAGAACATGCTAGAAATCTATTCAAATTTTTAAGTAGATGCCCTGTAATTTTTTTTTTTTTTTGTCTTTTCACTGTTCAAACAATGGTTAAACCTTCTGGAGAAGGGTTACTATAAGCCATTTAGCTTTGACTGTCATTTAAAATTATTTTTTACTTCCCAGCAAAAATTAATGTCCATTTTTTTCAGATAAGAGGTTCAAAATTACTTTAGCTCACTTGAGCATAACAGTCCATCTCCTCATTCTTACAAACTTGAAAAATCACTGTTGTTATAAACTATAGGATATGGAAAATTATACATGGCGTAAAATGTCCCATTAAAACCAGAAGAGGAAGGAGAAAATCCATTTTTTTCCTGATCCGAAAAGAATGGGCCAGAATGAAAGGAAATAGAACAGGAGCAAAGAAATAGAGCATGGATATACCCACCTCTTTAAGCCAAAGTCCAACATGGGAAATATGTTAGACAGATGAGGAGAAAACTGAAAGTAGAACAGATTTTCACCTGTTCCTGTTTGGAACCCTAAGAAGAAAATCACTGCACAAGAAAGTCTCTTGTCTACATAATACTAGTGAAGAGTCATAAAAGAGCAACAGCAGAGGAGGAAAGCTGGATTATCAGTGTTGCTTTTTGGTGTTTAGGGGATCAAAACACCTCTTTGCACTCCAGTGAGAGGAAAGAGAAGTGCAAAGAAGGCTATTAGACAGTCAAAGGTGTAGTGTACATCCCAGGTTTTAGTCTTAAAAGTTTTAGTCTTAAAATCATGTTCATAACCTGAGAACACTTATTATTAGCAATAGACTTGATAAATAATTTGAATAGTTTGCATTTAAAATGTAGCAAGACTTCCAGTTTCAGCCTGATACATAAATAACATAGACTTCATTACTCCCTTCCTCACAAGAAAAACCTGAACAAACTGAAAATCAAAAACTCTTTTTTGATCCATCACATAAAGTCACAAAGAAAATCACTATCCCCTAAACTAAAAAGGTAGATTAATACAGAGAATCATGTCTTAAGTTGAGTAGCTGCTGGAGCCAAAAACTTATAGGAGAACTTAAAGATAATTTCTGATTTATGGAAACTGAGGCCTGTCAAGTTTGAGAGAGGAAACACCTGAAAGCCCAACTTTAGGAGGAATTCAATACTATTCATGACTTTTAACTCTGGAAGCCCCACTATGTTCTCAGAGTGAAGGTTGGAGAAAAATCCTCTCTACCCTCCAAGAAAAGGAGGAGAAAAGTAACTTTTTTTTAAATTAAATTTATTTATTGTAATTAGAGGCTAATTACTTTACAATATTGCATTGGTTTTGTCATACATCAACATGAATCCACCATGGGTGTTCACCTGAAGCCCCCTCCCACCTCCCTCCCAAGCAGGATACAGGAAGCTTCGGGCTGGTGCACTGGGAAAAGTAACTTTTTGAAATATGCTCAGATACTTCTGTCTCCTAAACACCCGAAGTCTGCCATTAGAAGAAACTGTGTTACCAGGGCCCAGCTATCTTGGGGGAAAGGAAATATCTGACTACAGACTCCTCTCACTTTAAATATAGAGAAGGAGAAAACCCAGCTCTAATTTTACCAAGCTTTCCTATTTCAACTAAAGGGAGGGAAAAAACAAAACAAAACTGAAAAGCATTTGTGAAGGTCCATAGCCTGGTGGCACAGACTTACTAGAGATTAAGATTTAATTATAGAATTTTAGAATGCTTCACCTGTTGCATTCCTTACCATCACATTAATACTGTTTCTTTATAATGGCAAGGGTTAGAAAGGAAATAACTGCAAAGCTCAGACCTTATTTAACAAAGAGTCTCTTGAGAAACCAAAGACCATAGGGAAGACAAAAACTAGAGAAATTTTAGAATTTGATACTATATCTAAAACAAACATGAGCCACAGTCTAACTTCTAGGCAAACAAGCATAAAATAGCACACTGAAGACTTGTTTATATGCATTGAGTGCATGCTCAGTTGTGTCTGAATTTTTGTGACTCCATGGACTGTAGCCCACCAGTCTCCTCTGTTCATGGAATTTTCCAGGCAAGAATACTAGAGTGGGTTGCCATTTCCTACTCCAAGGGATCTTCCCAACCCAGGGCTCAAAGCAGCATCTCTTACTTCTCCTGCAGTGGCAGGCAGATTCCTTTCCATTGGGCCAACTGGGGAGCCCGTAAAGACCTGCTTGCTTCAGTTTTTTTTTTTTTTTTTTTTTTAACCAATGTATCATGTTGAACTTACAGTGGAAAATCACAAGACATAATGAAAGACAAAAACACAATCTGAAAAAACAAGATACAGCACTGAATATATATATATTAAAACAGAGATTTTGGAATTATCACAAAAGGATTTAAAGCAACTGTGATACAGAGGATGAGGTTGTTGGATGGCATCACTGACTCAACGGACATACTGCTGCTGCTGCTGCTGCTGCTGCTGCTGCTGCTAAGTCGCTTCAGTCATGTCCAACTCTCTGTGACCCCATAGACGGCAGCCCACCAGGCTCCCCCGTCCCTGGGATTCTCCAGGCAAGAACACTGGAGTGGGTTGCCATTTCCTTCTTCAATGCATGAAAGTGAAAAGTGAAAGTGAAGTCACTCAGTCGTGTCCGACTGTTCGAGACCCCACGGACTGCAGCCTACCAGGCTCCTCCATCTATGGGATTTGCAAGGCAAGAGTGCTGGAGTGGGTTGCCATTGCCTTCTCTGTAATGGACATGAGTTTGAGCAAACTCCAGGAGACAGTGAAGGACAGGAAAGCCTGGCATGCTGCAGTCCATGGGGTCACAAAATTTGACATGACTTAGTGAGTAAGCAAATGATTAAAATGTAAAGAATGATCATGGAAAATGTAGATTTACAAGAACACATAGGCAATGTAAGCAGAGAGAAGAAAATTCTAAGGAAAGAATCAAATTATAATTCTAGAAATGAAAAAACCTGTGACATAAATGAAAAATGCCTTTGATGGTTTCATCAATAGACTGGACACAACTGAGACTCAGAGAGCTTGAAGACAGGTCAACAGAAACTTCCATACTGAAAAGAGAAGTGAAAAAGTACAAGAAAAGCAACAGAATATTCAGGAGCTGTGAGATAGTTACAAAATGTTCCATGTGCTTAGAGAAAACACAAGAAGAAAGAAACAGAAGAAATATTTGAACTTGTAATAGCTGACATAATTTTTAATTTTCTTCCAAATATATGACAGACAACAAACCCCAGATGCAAGAAGCTGATAGATCACAGACTAAGGTAAATGTAAAACAAAAACAAACAAAAAAAACACCTAACAGTAGGCATATCATATTCTAACTGTAGGTAATCAAAGATAGAAAAGTTGAAAAAAAAAAAAAAAAAGCAGTAAAAAGAAACACCTTATCCTATAGAGAAACAGAGAAAAGAATTAGGCCAAATTTCTCATGACAAACCATACAAGCAAGAAATGAGTGGAGTGAAATATTAAATATTGAAAGAAAAATTAACCTAGAATTCTCGATGAAATTCTAGTTCAAAAGTGAAGAAGAAATAAAGACTACATCAGAAAAATAAAAATTAAGAGAATTAGTTTTCAGTAGACTTGCCTTGCAGGAAATACTAAAAGCTTTCTGAAAAAGAAAATTACATAGGTCGGAAACTCAAAGCTACATGAAGAAAAGTGTTAGAGAAGGAATATATAAAGGTAAAATAAAATATTTTCTTATTCTTAATTGATATACAATTAAATTTGTTCAAGTTAATAATAGCAATGATGTATTTGGGTTTTTATAACCTATAAAAAGTGAAATGTGTGACAATACTGTTATAAAGTATCAAGAGAAACAAAAAAAAATGCTTTTCTCTAAGGTGCCTGCATTAATGTGGAGTGATATACTGTTATTTGAAATAGACTCAGATTTATTTTAAGTGTATATTACAAACTCTATGGCACCACTAAGAGAAAAAGAGAAACAATATGTGTTAACAGAGGAGAATCTGTTCATTGAAAAAGCAAGAGAGTGTCAGAAAAAACATCTACTTTTGCTTTATTGACTACGCCAAAGCCTTTGACTGTGTGGATCACAACAAACTGTGCAAAATTCTTAAAGAGATGGGAATACCAGACCACCTGACTTGCCTCCTAAGAAATCTGTATGCAGGTCAAGAAGCAACAGTTAGAACTGGACATAGAACAATAGACTGGTTCCAAATCAGGAAAGGAGTCCATCAAGACTGTATATTGTCACCCTGCTTATTTAACTTATATGCAGAGTACATCATGTGAAATGCTGGGCAGAATGAAGCACAAGCTGGAATCAAGATTGCCAGGAGAAATACTAATAACTTCAGATACACAGATGACACCACCTTTATGGGAGAAAGCGAAGAATTAAAGAGCCTCTTGATGAAAGTGAAAGAGAAGAGTCAAAAAGTTGGCTTAAAACTCAACATTTGGAAAACTAAGATCATGGCATCTCATCCCATCACTTCATGGAAAATAGATGGGGAAACAATGGAAATAATGAGAGACCTTATTTTTGGGGGCTTCAAAATCACTGTGGATGGTGACTGTAGCCATGGAAACTGCAAAGAGGTCCAACCAGTCCATCCTAAAGGAAATCAGGCCTGAATACTCATTGGAAGGGCTGATTCTGAAGCTGAAAGTCCATTTCTTTGTCCACCTAATACAAAGAACTGACTCCATGGAAAAGACCCTGATGCTGGGAAAGAGTGAAGGCGGGAGAAAGGGACGGCAGAGGATGAGATGGTTGGATGGCATCACTGACATGATTGACATGAGTTGAAGTAGACTCCAGGAGTTGTTGATTGACAGGGAAGCCTGATGTGCTGCAGTCCATGGGGTCACAAAGAGTTGGACATTACTGAGTGACTGAAGTGAACTGAACAGAGGAGAAAATATGGAATTATGTAAAATGATCAGTCAAAATCAGAGAAGGCATATAAAGAGCCAAAACAAAAGGAAACAAAGAACAAGGGTAGTTAATAGAAAACAGTTACAAACATAATCAGGATTAGTTCAACTAAGCACTTTAAATGTGAAAGGTCTAAATATAAAAATTTCAAGTTACTGTCTAATAGGGTGGATAAAAACAAATGCAAATATGTCTAATGAAGCTCATTTAAAATATAAAGATCCAAAGGTTAACAGCAAAGGGATAGAGAAAAGGATAGAGACAGATATACCATGAAAAATAAAAGTAATCTGGACTATTAATTTCAGATAAAGCTGATTTCAGAACATGACAAATTGTCAGGGATGAAGATGGCATTAAATATTGATAAAGGATACTTTACTTGAAAACATAGCAATCCCTAATATGAATGGGTCTAACAAAGAAGTGTCAAAATACATAAGGCAAAATCTGAGAAAAGAAGTAAGGAGAAACAGAAGAATTCACTATTATTGTTTGTTACTTCAACAATCAGCAATTTACAGGTCCATCAGGCAGAAATAATACAGAATATACATGAGCTAAATGACACCATGAAATAATTGGATATTATTGACATTTGCAGAATATGTTATCCAAGAGAAGCAGAACACACCTTTCTTAAACTCACAGAAAAACATTTGCCAATATAAACCACAGTCTAGAACACAAAACACAAAATACCTATTTAAAGGAATACAAAGTATTGCAAAGTACACACTCAGGCTACAATGGGATTAAAGTAGAAATCAAGAATAGAAAGATAGAAAATATAATTAAAAAATAAGTAAAACCCTTTTAAATAATACATGGGATGAGGAAGAAGACTTAAGAGAAATTTAAACATATTTAACTAAATAAAAATGAAAAGTTAATTTATTAAGATATGTAGGAGTAAACAATCAGTGCAATAGTCAATTAATTTATTAGGAAAAAATCTAAAATAATATGTGCTTCCACCTTATAAAAGAAGAAGAAATGAAACAAAAGTAAGCAGAAGAAAAGAAAAACCAAAAAGATGAAATCAAGAAAATCGATAACAGGAAATCACTAGAGAAAATCGATGAAACCAAACAGTGGTTCTTTGAAAAGAACAGTAAAAGTAATAAACCTCCAACCAAGCTAACGAAGGCATGGGGGCGGGGGGCGGGGGTGGGGAGGAAAGACATAAGTTAATAATATCAGAAATGAAAGGGGTGTCATCACTACTGATCTGAGGGATATTAAAGGGTAAGAAAAGAATACTATGACCGTCTCTATGCCCACAACTTGGTATCTTAGTTGAAATGTACTACTTCCTTGAAAGATACAGCACCAAAACACACACAAGCAGAAGTAAGGTACTCTCAATAGGACAGAAGGAATGAAGAGGCCGAGTCAAAGTGGAAATGACACACAGTTGTGGATGTGTTTCGTGGTGGATGTAAAGTCCAATTCTGTAAGGAACAATATTGCATAGAAACCTGGAATGTTGGGTCCATGAATCAAGGTAAATTGGTAGTGGTCAAATAGGAGATAGCAAGAGTGAACATGGACACAACTATAATTTAGACATGAATAAAGCAATGTATATGAATTGGAAGAATAAATATTGTAAAATTAATTTTCCTCCAAGTGATGCATAATTTCATTGCAATTACATCAAACCCCAAGTAAATTCACTCTGGTATTTTCTCTGGTCACTGATATATTTTGATTCATATTTTTTATCTTAATATTTTGTGCATAAGTTTGTTGCAGAAATATAATTAAACCCCAAATCCTCCCAACCCATAAAGCCTCTTCAGGAAAGTAGAATACAATTTTATTGTTAAATACTGAATCAGAAAGTAGTATGCATCACAGGCAACCTACTAAAGGAGTGCGGACAGAAATGTCACCCCTTTATACAGTCAAGCAGATATAACTCCTTGCACACATGTTCTCAAGATCAAGTAACTCGCTCAAGTAACTAGCTCACAAGTATGAATGGTGATGGTGGTTAAGTTGCTAAGTTGTGTCCAACTCTTGCAACCCCATGGACTGTAGCCTTCCAGGCTCCTCTGCCTATGGGATTCTCCAGGCAAGAATACTGGAGTGGGTTGCCATTTCTTTTGAGGACTTTAATAACACCATGTGTCACATATAATTCATCCTAAATGTATTTGGTAGTTGAGGTGATCATCTGTATTAGCTAATTTTCTTTATCCAAGAAAGAACGCTTTTCACAACTTGAACTGAGACCCACTGAAGTTAGGCTGGTACACTCCCACACAAACTGGAGATGGGACACTATCCTTGATAATTGCATTTCAAGATGGTTGCTAGATGCTTAAGGAAAATAATCCTGGGTTTCATAGCTGTCAAGAGACTAATTTGGCTTCTTAAAAGATTTATAAGGTTTCAAAAATAGGAAGAATTTAACTTTTCTGAAATAAATACTCTAATACAAATGGGATAAGTAGGGATGGATAAGTAGGGATGGAGGGTGAGTCTCTTCCCTTGTTTTCAAGGGAATTGTCTTATATTTAAGTTGTATTTGCCCTTAAAATATTCTTTCTGCATTAATGTAAAATAGTAACATTACAATTTTGAAGCTACCTCCATTGTTGTTTCTACCTTTCCCTGGGTAAATCTGAGCCATCTAAATATCCAGTAGGTCCATAGTAAAGAAAAGCAACTATCAGAATTATCAGTTCAGTTCAGTTGCTCAGTCGTGTCCAACTCTTCATGACCCCATGGACTGCAGCAAGCCAGGCTTCCCTGTCCATCACCAACTCCCAGAGTTTACTCAAACTCATGTCCATCGAGTTGGTGATGCTATCCAACCATCTCATCCTCCATCGTTCCCTTCTCCTCCCACCTTCAATTTTTCCCAGCATCAGGGTCTTTCGCATTGACTCAGTTCTTTGCATCAGGTGGACAAATAATTGGAGTTTCAGCTTCAGCATCAGTTGTTCCAGTGAAAATTCAGGACTGATTTCCTTTAGGATGGACTGGTTGGATCTCCTTGCTGTCCAAGGGACTCTCAAGAGTCTTGTCCAACACTGCAGTTCAAAAGCATCAGTCCTTTGGTGCTCAGCTTTCTTTATAGTCCAACACTCACATCCATACATGACTACTGGAAAAGCTATAGCTTTGACTAGACAGACCTTTGTTCATACAATAATGTCTTTACTTTTAATATGCTGTCTAGGTTGGTCATAGCTTTTCTTTCAAGGAGCAAGCATCTTTTAACTTCATGGCTGCAGTCACCATCTGTAGTGATTTCGGAGCCCAAGAAAAGAAAGTCTGTCACTATTTCCATTTGTTTGCCATGAAGTGATGGGACTGGTCACCCTGCTTATTTAACTTACATGCTGAGTACATCATGAGAAATTCCAGGCTGTAGGGAACACAAGCAGGAATCAACATTGCTGAGAGAAATATCAATGACCTCAGATACGCAGATGACACCACCCTTAAGGCAGAAAGTGAAGAGGAACTAAAGCACCTCTTGATGAAAATGAAAGACTGTGAAAAAGCTGGTTTAAAACTCAACATTCAAAAAACTAAGATCATGGCATCTGGTCCCAGTCGGTCTCAGTCAGACATGACTAAGCAAATGAACTGAACTGAATGTTGGGCTTCCCTGGTGACTCAGACAGTAAAAAATCTGTCTGCAATACAGGAGATCTGGGTTCAAACCCTGGGTCAGAAAGATCCCTTGGAGAAGGGAATGGCAGTGAAATCCAGTATTCTTGCCTGGAAAAGCCCATGTCCATGAGGTCGCAAAGAGTTGGACATGACTGAGTGACTTTCACTTTTTTTCTTTCACCAATATTAATTACTCTAGGAAACTTAGATTTTAAGACGTTAGTAGGAAACACAGTCCAGTTCTCCTGAGGTGTGACTTCACATGAGAAACATAAAGCCTGATGTTATTTTGTATGCCTTTTTTTTTTTTTTCCCCTGGTGATCGGCAGGAGTTCTCCCAGTTAGTGACAGACTTCCTTCCTGCAGAACACTTTTATATTGATGAAATATTTTAGTTAGTAGCAGTAGCAGACTTTGTTCCAGAAAGTCCTTTCAGGTTCTTACTATGTTTTATGTCTCAGAATTTCCAGGGAAGAGAGAAGCTGTTTTATGTATTGAATATAATTATGAGAAAGTGAAAGGTGAAAGTGAAAGTTGCTCAGTTGTGTCTGTCTATTTAAAACCTCATGGACTATACAGGAATTCTCCAGTATTCTGGAGTGGGTAGCCTTTCCTTTCTCCAGGGGATCTTCCCAATCCAGGGATAGAACCAGGGTCTCCCACATTGCGGGTGGATGCTTTACAAGCTGAGCCACAAGGGAAGCCCATGTGAAGACTCATCATGGTCTCAGACTCAAATTCATAAGCCTGTCATGCACAAATATAAAAGGTGACATTCCATGCTTGTTTCTTTAAAAAAAAATTATTGAGGTATAGTTGATGTGCAGTGTAAGTTTCAAATGAATAACATAGTGATTCAAATTTTTAGAGATTATATTGGCTATGGAGTATAATATATTTTATAACTATAAAATATTGGCAATATTCCCCTGTGTTGTATAATTTATCCTGTAGCTCATTTATTTTATGTATAGTAGCTTGTACCTTTTAACCTCCTACTCCTAACGTGCTCTTCCGTGCTTCCCTCTCCCCACTGATAGCCACTAGTTTATTTTCTTTATCTGTGAGCCTCTTTTTTCTTATATTCACTACTTTTAGTTTTTACATTCCACATGTATGCAATATCACACAGTATTTGTCCTCCTCTGTCTGAGTTGTTTCACTAAGCATAATACCCTCCAAATGCATCAGTGTTGTTGCAAATGGCAAAATTTCATTCTCTTTTTATGGCTGTGTGGCATTTCATTGAGTGTATTTATGTATCTCTTTAAGCATTCATCTCTTAATGAACACTTAGGTTGCTCCTATATATTGGCACTTGTGAATAATGCTGCTGTGAGCATCGGGGTGAATATATCTTTTCAAATTAGTGTTTTCATTTCTTCAGACATATATCCAATAGTGGAATTGCGGTTTTAATTTGCATTTCTCTGGTTATTAAAGATGTTGAGCATTTTTGTTTGTTTGTTTCACTTGCTTGTTGGCAGTCTGTATGTCCTATTTTGAAAACTGTCTATTCAGGTCTTCTCATTTTTATTAGTTTTTTTTTTTTTTTTCTAATTTTATTTTATTTTTAAACTTTACATAATTGTATTAGTTTTGCCAAATATCGAAATGAATCTGCCACAGGTATACATGTGTTCCCCATCCTGAACCCTCCTCCCTCCTCCCTCCCCATACCATCCCTCTGGGTCGTCCCAGTGCACTAGCCCCAAGCATCCAGTATCGTGCATCGAACCTGGACTGGCAACTCGTTTCTTACATGATATTTTACATGTTTCAATGCCATTCTCCCAAATCTTCCCACCCTCTCCCTCTCCCACAGAGTCCATAAGACTGTTCTATACATCAGTGTCTCTTTTGCTGTCTCGGGTTGCATGAGATGTTTATATATGGATGTTAACACCTTATTGGTCATATCACTCCATATCATTTGCAAATATGTTCTCTTACTAAGTAGACTGTCTTTCATTTTGTTGATGATTTCCTTTACTGTGCAAAAGCTTTTAAGTTTAATTAGGACCTGTTGGTTTGTTTTTTGCTTTTATTCTTTTGCTTTGGGAGACAAATCAAAGAAAATAATACTATGGATTTTGTCAAAGAGTGTTCTGTCAGTTCTTCTAAGAGTTTTATGGTTTCCAGCCATACATTTAGGTCCTTAATCCATCTTCAGTTTATTCAGAATTGAAGAGTTGTGTTCATCTCCCTACCTTTAACATGAGGGGAGGAAGATGTAGCCACCTAATGTTTTTTCTATTGCAGTGATTTTCCCATGGTTCCAGTTTTAGTTGACCTCAGAATAATTCAGTTTCCTTTGTCTGAGTCTGTTGCTTCTTCAGAAATATAAATTTAGATCCCATGACATATGAATCTCAGGTTTACATTCCACTCTGAAGACACACAGGATTTCTGAGCTATGACAGGTTTCCCAGACACTTTCTAAGCTGGTAGAGATTTTTATTTTTTGTTTATTTATTTAAAATTATTTCTTTACAAAGTCAAGTCAGCCTTTTTAAAAGGTTCCAGTTAAGGATCTTTAGTTCCATCAATATGCTTTACCTGAGTTTAATTCCATCATTTCTATGTTCTAATGGGAATTATGGTCTATCTTCTAATGTCATTGTTTGAGCTTCCTGGGACACCATAGAGTCAAATGATAAGTTAACACCGACTTTCAGCTCTCTTCATTTATGGTAACTTTAGATGTCCTTTTCTTTTTTTCTCCCCCAAATCTAATTGTGAGTTAAATGTTTTACCTTTAATTTGTGATTTAATGTGTGTGTGTGTGTGTGTGTGTGTGTTTACAGTGAGGATAGTAGGAGGAAAGGGGAAGGATGTCTATAACATCTTGATAGGTCATGGAGTTAGAAGAAACTGTAAGCCATTTTCTGTAATGTTGTTGTTATTCAGTTGCGCAGTTGTGCCCCACTGTTTGTGCCATCCTGGATTGAAGCACGCCAGGCCTCCCTGTCCTTCACTATCTCCTGGAGTTTTCTCAAATTTATGTCCATTGAGTTGGTGATGCCATTCAACCATCTCATCCTCTATCACCCCCTTCTCCTCCTGCCATGAATCCTTCCCAGCTTCAGAGTCTCTTCCAATGAGTCGAATCTTCAATTCAGGTGGCAAAAGTTTTGGAGCTTCAGCTTCAGCATCAGTCCTTCCAATAAATATTCAGGGTTGACTTCCTTTAGAATTGTCTGGTTTAATCTCCTTGTTGTCCAAATGACTTTCAAGAGTCATCTCCAGCACCACAATTCCAAAGCATCGGTTCTTCAGTACTCAGCCTTTTTATGGTACAATTTTCACATCTGTACATGACTACTGGGAAAACCATAGCTTTGGTTATATGGACCTTTGTTGGCAAAGTGATATCTCTGCTTTTAATACACTGTCTAGATTTGTCAAAGCTTTTCTTTCAAAGAGTAAGCATCTTTTAACTTCATGGCTGCAATCACTGTCTGCAGTGATTTTGGAGCACAAGGAAATTAAAATCTGTAACTGTTTCTACTTTTTCACCATCTACTTGCCATGAAGTGATGGGACCAGATGTCATGATCTTAGTTTTTTGAATGTTGAATCTTAAGCCAGCTTTTTCACTCTCCTTTTTCACCTTTATCAAGAGGCTTTCTAGTTCCTCTTCAACTTCTGCCATTAGAGTGGTATCATCTGCATATCTGAGATTGTGAATATCTCTCCTTGATTCCAGCTTGTGATTCATCCAGCCCAGCATTTTTCATGATGTACTCTGCATATAAGTTAAATAAGCAGGGTGACGATATACAGATTTGATGTACTCCTTTCCCTATTTGGAACCAGTCCGTTGTTCCACGTCCAGTTCTAATTGTTGCTTCTTGACTTACATACAGGTTTCTCAGTAGGTAGATAAGGTGGTCTGTATTCCCATCTTGTGAAGTATTTTCCATAGTTTGTTGCGATTCACACAGTTAAAGGCTTTGGCATGGTCAATGAAGCAGAATTAGATCGATTTCTGGAATCCCCTTGCTTTTTCTATGATCCAACAGATGTTGGCAATTTGATCTCTTATTTCTCTCCTTTTTCTAAATCCAGCTTGTGCATCTGGAAGTTCTCTGTTCATGAAGACACCTAGCTTGAAGAATTTTGAGCATTACCTTTCTAGCATTTTCTGCATGACATGAGATAAAGCTTTAGAACTCCTGTGGAGGGGACTGGTTCTTGATACTTGAGGGATAAGTGAAGGTCTGTTAAGCAAATAAAACAGAAACTATTATTAAAAGGGGATGAAGGAGTATGCTTGTAAGGGTTTAAATGTTTTGTGTAATAATGAAATTGCTTGAATATGGTGTGTTGGTGTTCTTTACATACTATATACATTTCCTCAGAAGAAATACTTCTTCAATAGCATAGACTTTAGGTTGTTCTGTGCCTGTGACAATATACAGCCTTGACGTACTCCTTTTCCTATTTGGAACCAGTCTGTTGTTCCATGTCCAGTTCTAACTGTTGCTTCCTGACCTGCATACAAATTTCTCAAGAGGCAGATCAGGTGGTCTGGTATTCCCATCTCTTTCAGATCTGATCTGATGTGCCTGTGAAGTCATATTTATTTTTCTGGAGAAGTATTTGCTTTGTGTCATTTTGTTTATGAATACCTTCAAAAGACTGCAGGATAGTGCAGCAGGTCTTATTTCTGAGAGAATCAAGTTGGAAAGATTTATTGAAGTATCTGGATGGAACTTAATAAGTTCTGTCTTGGATTTAACAGATAGTTTTCTGAATTTTATTTTACATGTGTTTTTAAAGAATGGGACATGTAACTGGGGTTTCCCAGTCAATAATTTGGAAAGAGTTTTAGATAGATACTATTATCTTGTCCTTCAAAAAAAAAAAAAAAACCTAATTATATGTAGTTTATCTCCTTGGATCTTCTTGCTAATTTAGAAACTGGATCATTACAGAAAAAAAAATCATTCTTTCAAATATTTTTGAGATAGGATATATGATCTGGGAAGTTGGTCAGTCTTTTGAGTTGAGAAGTAAGTCTTTTTCCCTTCTAATGCTTCATTCTCTGAACTGGATTCTGAGCATATTATATATGCTCAAGAGCACCTTGAGGTGAATCTGAATTTTGACACAGAAAGAGTGGCAGGAAGAGAGGAAACTTTTTGACTTGTTAGAAAGGCATCTAGGAAAGTCTTCCTGCTCAAGGCATGGTAAGGAGATCCGCAGCATCACCAGGAACATGTGGCCTACCTCAGACTGACTACACAGTCTCTATCTAGATAAGTTTCCCAGATGATTTATAATGAACATTCCAGTTTAAGAAGCCCTGTGGTTAATGAATTGAACAAGATGTGTCAGAGCTACATATTTTAATTTCTGTCATATCTGTTTGCTAATTTTAATTATTTGTATAATCTGTTTAATACCATCCATTTATTATCCTCGAATCTTTAGTAAAGAGCTATTGAACTATTTCAATCTAGTCTGTTTACAGAAGCAAATTAAGTCATGCATGTGAATCTGCTTTGGGTCAGAGTGACAAAATAGAAATAAGTGCCCTGAGAGGTCACTGTGATAAGAAACATGAACTTTAACACGTTAAGTGTTAAGTACTCCAAACTGCAGAAGATACTGAGAGGCTGCACGGTTAGTAGCCTATAGATAAATTAGCTCTTGCGATTCACAGGTAGTGGCACAGACAAGATCTGATTTGACTCTACACTGTGTCAGTGGTTGGAACTGGATAAATATTTGTTGAATTAAGTTGAATATAGTGAATAAAAGCTTCTTGTCATGCGGATTATTTCATTATTTATTCATCAATGTAATTATGTTAAGCTTACCTCTCTGAATCTTCTGCAAATTAATCTTCATTCTGCCCTCTAAAACTTTATACAAGGAACTTATGTTCTTATATAAAAGCAGCCCTTCAGTATTTGAAGCTCTCTGTTATGATATTCCAAGCTCAGGTACCCAATACTTTATCTCTTCTACAGGCTAACCACACACACATTTTTCAAATATCTTCCCTTGGATTCATTTATCCAGACCCTTCATTATTATAACCACAGTACTCTTATCAAGCATTAATGTTTTTGTGTCTCTTTTGAAAAAGAGATACAAGAATTAGATAGACAAGGGAGAGACTGTTTTCCTCTTCATATCCAAAGTATATTCTGAGGATGTCAGAGTTCTAAAGAGTTGAAAGAATTAAGCTGAAGAAAACTCATCTGAAGTGTTTGAATAGACAAAAATCAATGACTGCTGGTTAAATGAGAGGCACATAGAAAATACACTGTAAAATGAATTAAATGGTAATTGAAATACCTGCAGAAAATCTGATTAGAATCTGGGGAATCTCAAAGGTAGCTAGATAATAAGAAATGCATTTCCAAAGCCCATTTAATTCTGTCCGTGTACCTTAGTCAGTAAATTTGCAGTTAGTTTCATTAAATGAATTAATTTACATACATCAAACTTTTCATATTAAAGGTAGTGTTGCAGGAAACTTTTGCATGCACCTGGAGTTATCTTCCAAGTGGCTCTACAGGGATAGGTTGTTTTAACTAATTTTTAGAAGTTTAAAAATGTTTTATTAAACTCAGTCTTCCATACTTTGCAAAATTTATAAACTTAGAATGCCATTTATTTTACATGAATTCAAATTATAAACCTATAGATGTTTCGGGCATAGTATACTTTCTCCTATACTCTAGGAGAGTATTCCAAAATATTATCTTGAAGTTTCATGTTATTATATCATTTTAGTTTGTCAAAAGGAAGAATCAGTTTTTGTAAAATATAAATTCAAGTGTGTATATAAGTCAATAGAAAGAACTTTTAAAATATTTAGGCATGAAATAAGAAAGTCAAGGACTGGAGAAGTAGCTGAGAACTTCCAATATATTGGGTTGGTCATAAAGTTCATTTGGATTTTTCTGCAGCATTTTACTTTTTGATCAATCCTGTACTTGGATATAAGCTAAAATAAACTAACCAATATATGTTAGTAAATCTATTTTTATATGCTCAGTGAGAATATTATTAGGACTCAAATGATCACAAAATAAAATAATTGTTTCCAACATAATGAAATTAAAGCTTATTTGATGTAATAATAAACCCTCAAGGACAGGGACAGAAAGAGCAGAATAAACTGAGAATCAGAGACCCAGGATAAAGAATCAAAATTACAATCTTAAGAGACAACATAAAGCAATGTAATAATAACATAGGAGGTTCAAGAAGACAGTTTTTATCAGTGGTCATTTTTAGATGGATTTGGATACCTGGAAATCTATTATTAGTAGTGAAGATTCAAAGAATGAAAAACAAAATCTTAGAGTAACATATGGATTAATATGTATAGTTGAATTGTGATCAGGTTTAGTAGCCAGCAAATCAGGGTTTACACAGCAATATATAGAGATTAACATTTAGGCTCTAAATGTGGGCACACCTGATTTAGTTGTGAGCTGTGCCTTTAGAGAATACAGGCATGTGGATTAAAGAAAATAATGATTTTGCTTAAATAGTATCACACTGTTCCTGTCCTTGTATAGAAGAGGAAGATAGGGCATACAGAACACTGAGGGTGCTACCTATGTTAAATAAATTGCTACAGATTTTAATTGTAATAAGTATAGAAAGAGACCAAGGTAAGCAATTGCTACTGGAAAAAGATAGAAGTTGACCTGGTCATTCAGGGATCTTTGAAGAATGCACTTTCAAGCTGTGTCTCTGTGTGTTTGTTCTAGATAGCGCTGGTATAAATCTTAGCTTGGCCATCTAGATACCTGTGTGGCCTAGGACATGTTACTTAATTTCTCTGTACAACTGCAGAATAAGAGTATAAGTTGTTTTGTCATTATGTTGTAGCTTTCTCATTTCTTTCACTAAAGAATTAAAATATTATATGGAAATAAACTTGAAAATGGTTTTTATTTTTTAATATGTTGATATGTTCTACTATACATCTGGTTGCAAGCCACAGTCTTTAATTAGTTCTGTAATGACATCAGAGCGCTTCCTTGGTGGCTCAGTGGTAAAGAATCTGCCTGCCAACATAGGAGACGCAGGTCCAATCCCTGGGTCTGGAAGATCCCTTTGGAGAAGAAAATGACAACCCACTCCAGTATTCTTGCCTGAGAAATCCCATGGACAGAGGAGCCTGCAGGCTACAGTCTATAGGATCAGAAAAGAGTAGGACATGCCTTAGCAACTAAACAACAAATTATATCAGAGGGGATATGATATAATGTGTACAGGGAGTTATAAAAATGAAACACTGCTGTTAATCTTCATCTTGGAACTCTCAGTCTCTTATGAATCATATTGTCATCTGTAGTGTCCTATGAAGTCAAGAACTCTATTCCACAGTAAGAGAAAATATCTTGAAGAGATTTGCTAAAGGTCACTGAAGATTAAGGCTTTTAGCATCCAAGAGGCTAGGATTAAAAAAAAAAAGGATACAGAGGACTACTTTGAACTCAGATTAAGTATGGTTTATTCTTTGGGAAGAATCTTGTATAATTATGGGCCTGAGATAGAATGCAAACATACGTTTGAGCATGAAATATATTAGACTTCAGAGCAAGATGTTAGGTTACTTGGTTGAGAGAAAATGATGTGATGAATCAGGATATGGTGTGTATTTGACTGTGTGAATGAGAGTGAGGGAATAATATTTTCTATGATTGTGTCAAATTATTACATTCTATAGAAAGAATGATTCAGTGTCAACCAGAGCCAGTAAGAACAACTTAAATCCCACAAAAGTATTAGTGTAAGCAATAATTAAAGTTTTGTTTTTACTTAGGTGGGAAATTCCAAGGCTTCAAGCTTGGAAATAGCTAGCATAGAAATAATTTTTTAAAAAACGTAAAGTGTCAATAAGCCCAGGTATTATATAGTACTGGAGAGTCTAAAGGTGGCAATGTAAAGGACAGTAGCTAAAATGAGTGTGAAAACAGAAGCCAGATATGTTTAGAAGTACAAATTTGGAAAGACATATCTTCCGTGGTGGCTCAGTGGTAAAGAATTTCCTGCAATGTGGGAGACATGGGTTAGATCCTTGGGTGGGTAAGATCTCCTGGAGAAGGGAATGGCAATCCCTCCATATTCTTGCCTGGAGAATCCCATGGATAGAGGAGCCTGGTGGGATACCGTCCATAGGGTCACACAGAGCTGGATATGACTGAAGCTACCTAGCACACACACACACATGCATCACAACATAGAAATTCTTGCATGAGAAAAAGTAGATTGATGTGTCCATACTACAGTTTCCAGCATGATCGGTACTGTAGCAATCTTAGAAATAAAAATGCATTCCTGAAGTTAAAATTTTATTCCTTATATGCAATGTTCAGGGACTTACCAGGTGGCTCAGTGGTAAAGAATTTGCCTGCCAACACAGGAGAAATGGGTTCCATCCCAGGCTTGTGAAGATCCCATGGAGAAGGAAATGGCAACCCATTCCAGTATTCTTACTGGGAAAATCCCATGGATAGAGAAGCTTGGTGGGCTACAATCCATGGGGTCACAAAAGAGTCAGGCATGATGCTGTTTAGTGACTAAACAACATGCAATCCCCAAGGGACATATATCTGATTCTTTTAACATGAAGATAGAGGCTCTTTAAGCTTGTCAATCAGCTTTTTTAAAATTCCCTCTTGATTCCTTTGAATTTATGGATTCCGCATTGACATAACTATCATTGCTTATTTTACTAAATTATATTTACATGTGGTTTTTATATTATATGTTCAAATGATGAATATTTCTAGAGTAGGAAGTGCCTTTTGGAGACAAGCCTAGCAGGGATTGTGTTAAATTTTCTGTCATTTGTGACAAAAGTTATTTGTTAATGCTGGTCAAAATATCTGTGGTTTTTTATTGAATCGTTAGAGGTAAAACATATATAATATATGTTTCCAGCTTGTTAAGTTATCATTTTTCTTTCCACCCCTACATTTAAGGCTTTAAGTTCTGGTATTAAATTTACTTTGTTTAAGTTCCAACTCCAATACTGAGTAGTTTCATGACCTTAATTGAATTATTTCTTCTCTCTATGACTCTGTTTTCTAATCTGTAAAGTTGTGTATCTGCTTCAAATGGTTGTTATGAGGATTAAATGGAATATTACTGTAAATTGATTAGAAGAGTGCTTGGCACATAATATGCATACAACAAATGTTTGATATCATTGTCATTTTGGCAATCAAAAGGAAAAAAATACTCATGAAGTGAAACTAAATATTTTTCACAGTTATGTCAATGCCCTAAAATAAAATTTAAGTAGCCGTAAAAGTGAATGCTGATTAAACTCCATGGCTTACTAAAATTTTCCTTAAATTTTATTTAAAAATTTATACCTTACAATTGCTGCTGTCATATTAATAAATATCATACAATGCTTTGAATTTTTATATCCCACCTTTACCTTTTGGGCTTCCCTGATAGTTCAGTTGGTAAAGAATCTACCTGCAACGCAGGAGACCCGGGTTTGATTCCAGGGTCAGCAAGATTTGCTGGAGAAGGGATAGGCTACCCACTCCAGTATTCTTGTGTTTCCCCTGTGGCTCAGCTGGTAAAGAATCTGCCTGAAATGTGGGAGACTCTGGTTCATTCCCTGGGTTGGGAAGATCCCCTGGGGAAGGGAAAGGTTACCCACTCCAGTATTCTGGCCTGGAGAATTCCATGGACTGTATAGTCCTTGGGATTGTAAAGAGTCAGATAGGATTGAGTGACTTTCACTTTCACTTTACCATTTATCATTTCCTGTGGAAAGCAATACAAAACAAAATTTAGATCATGTTTAATAATTTACCTTAACTAAAATCCTCTGACTATGAAGATAGAGTCTTTTAGTATTTTCAGAGCTGTAGAACTCCAGGTGGGCAATTTAAAATTAACAACACTGGCTACAGATACAATTAAGCACAAACTATTACACTCAGTACAGTCTTGCTCTCTCTGACCATGTATATGCCAGTGCATTTGCACATGCACACATTCTCTGTATACCTTTCTCCTTTCTCACCTCTTCTAAATATTATCAAGGAAAATAAGTACTGAAATAATTAACTATTTTTTCAAGTGATTTTATAATTTACAGTTTTCTTTCCACAGCTGTAGTTCATTGGCATATATGGAACTGTTCACTAGTGAAATGTTTCCCTCAGGTTATCTTTGTATATTCAGATATAAGCAGCACTGCATATGATTTTTCTTGTTGGGTGTCAGTAAATATTTTGAGAAATTTCTAGTGTGCAGTACAAAACAAAATTAATTATCATATTTAACAATATTCATTAAAGGATATATTATATTTAAATCTGGTTAAGTTCTGACATACAACAACACTAATTTACAATTGAAATTAATCTTTATGTATGTATTAAAGGAGGCATAACCAAATATATGTGGTTTTTATTGTTGTGATTCCTATTTTTAGTTTTTTTCTTAAACTAATAAACTTTATAGGACTTTTAGGTTGACTGCAGAATTAAGTGAAAAGTGCAAAGAGTTGCCTTATACACTCTATGAACCGCCCCCACCCCCAACACACACACATAGGATTAGCATACTACATAGCACTGGTACATTTGTTATAATCAATAAACCTACATTGATACATCATTATCACCCAAAGTCCATAGTGTACCTTAGGGTTCACTCTTAGTCTTGCACACCATTGTAGCATTTTAGTTTTGATGAATAAAATAACTTTTAACATTCACACCTGTATCTTTATCCATCTTCTTAAGACTTTCTATATGCCCTGAAAATTTACCCTTCTGCCACCATTTTTAGCAAACAAGTATTGAAACCATATCTATACTTCTCAGGCCAAAGGAACTCCAATAGGATTACAGTTTTTATTAATCCCAGAACACAAATAAGTAAAAGTAGTAACATCCATCTAGTCAAGGCTATGGTTTTTCCAATAGTCATGTATGGATGTGAGAGTTGGACTGTAAAGAAAGCTGAGCACCGAAGAATTAATGCTTTGAACTGTGGTGTTGGAGAAGAGTCTTGAGAGTCCCTTGGACTGCAAGGAGATCCAACCAGTCCATTCTAAGCGAGATCAGTCCTGGGTGTTCGTTGGAGGGACTGATGTTGAAGTTTAAACTCCAATACTTCGCCCACCTGATGCGAAGTGCTGACTCATTTGAAAAGACCCTGATGCTGGGAAAGATTAAGGGCAAGAGGAGAAGGGGATGACAGAGGATGGGATGGTTAGATGGCATCACGGACACAATGGATATGGGTTTGGGTAGACTCTTGGAGTTGGTGATGGGCAGGGAGTCCTGGCATGCTGCTTTTCATGGAGTCGCAAAGAGTCAGACACGACTGAGTGACTGAACTGAACTGAACTAACTGTATTCAAAGTCTTATAACTTCAGTAAAGTATGTTTTAGATATTTAATGCATTACTTCACATAAAAAACTCTCAATTTTGTTATCATTCCCAAGGTGGAGCAAATATGCACATTTGGACACATCACAGAAGATGCTTTTGAAAATAAAATACTTCATGTAATATGAGATGCCATCAAAAATGGTTTAAAATATGTTACTGCTGCTGCTGCTAAGTCACTTGAGTCGTGTCCAACTCTGTGCGACCCCATAGATGGCAGCCCACCAGGCTCCCCTGTCCCTGGGATTCTCCAGGCAAGAACACTGGAGTGGGTTGCCATTTCCTTCTCCAATGTATGAAAGTGAAAAGTGAAAGTGAAGTCGCTCAGTCATGTCCGACTCTTCAAGACCCCATGGACTACAGCCTACCAGGTTCCTCCATCCATGGGATTTTCCAGGCAAGAGTACTGGAGTGGGGTGCCATTGCCTTCTCCGAAAATATGTTACTAAGATGATCTAAAATGTTACATCTTTTTGCAAGTTACTATGTGTTCATTTTAACACTCATACACCATGCTTGATTTTGGCTTCACAGGTGACACTTTGATAAAGAACCTGCCTGCCAACGCAGGAGACACAGAAGATGTGGGTTCGATTCCTGGGTCAGAAAGATCCCCTGGAGGAGGGCATGGCAACATACTCTAATATTCTTGCCTGAAAATCCCATGGACAGAGGAACTTGGTAGACTGTAGTCCATGGGGTTGCAAAGAGTTAAACACAACTGAAGTGACTTAGAATATTGAACTTATTTGCTCAGTCATGTTGGACTCTTTGTGACCCCATGGACTGTAGTCTGCCAGCCTCCTTTGTCCATGGATTTCTATAGGCAATAATACTGGAGTGGGTAGCCATTCCCTTCTCCAAGAGATCTTCCCAACGCAGGGATCGAACCCAGGTCTCGTGTACTGCAGGCAGATTCTTTACCTCTGAGCCACCAGGAAGCTCTTAACATTATATATATATATATATATATATATATATATATATATATATATAAAAAAATTTTAAAGATTTACTTTATCTTGAATTAGTAATGAATATATTGGTAGATATGTAGATAAATAATGATATTTAAAACTTTTAACATCTTAAAGATATACAGTTACTAAGAGTGCAAGTTCTAGAGTAAGGTTGTCTGGTTTGGAATCTCAGCCAAACATGTAGTATTTGTATAATTTGGGGCAAGTTGTTTTTCACCTTTAAGTTCAGATTAGTCATCTGGAAAATTAGAACAGCCACGGCAACCACAATATAGCATAATTCAAGTGGTAAATCAAAGACTTCCCTGGTGATCCAGTGGTTAAGAATTCACCTTGCGATGCAAGGGATGCTGGTTCAATCCCTGGTGGGGAACTAAGATCCCACATGCCATGGAGCAACTAAGCCAATGCACCACAACTACTGAAGCTCATGCATTCTGGAGCCCTCACACCATAATTAGAGAGTCTGTGTGCCACAATAAAAGACTCCGTGTGCCACAACTAAGACCCAGTGCAGCCAAATAAACAAATAAATATTTAAATAAAAGGAGTAAACCAGATAACTTCTGTCAAGATCTAATCAGAGTGACTAGAACTTAAGCTGTCAGTCATTTCTATCTGATTTTTATTGTTATATCTGCATTTATTAACTCTCAGTTTAAAGTGTGTGAATTCTGTATCTCCAAAGAGGTAAAAAGATATGTGAATCTCTAATATTAGATGTAAAAATAACTTAAGATGTGCACATATATATATACATATATATATACTTGTATACATTTTTTCTTCCATATCATATTTGGAAGAGTCCAGTGATTATGTGCTAAGCTAATTATATGGATTAAGCAGTAGTACTTGACAGGCATTGAATTTTTGAATGATGACAGCATGCCTCAGGTGGCATTAAAACATACCAAGCTGAAGGCTATCAATTTTACCACCTGAGAGGTGTTCTAATTAACCAAAAATGCAGAACCTAGAGTGGCTGTTCCATTACTGTCAATAAGAGCAAACAGTTGGATCCTTAGATTTATTAGCCTGCAAATTGCTGACTGTCAGTTCCAAAATACCAACTGTGCTTTCCATTTGCAAATTTTTTTCTAGTGTTTTGCTGAAGTATACTGTTAATTGTAGAAGAACAAATATTAAGTGGTAACAGAAGGGCCTGGGAATCAGGGGCAAAGTTACCTGCTTGAAAATGTATCTTTCCCACATTTTGCTATGTGACCTTGGAGAATTAATTAATTACAGCATATTTCCCTATATATGCATTGAAGATGGATAATTTCTTTATAAATTTTAGCAAAGTTTAGTGAAAATACACTTAATGTGTCTGCAATAGTTTTGAACTGTAATAATCACAGATGCTATTTTTTCCTACTTTTGTCTCTCATCCTTCATAATATACCCAGGAATTTAGTCAAACAAATGATTCCATTTAGACAACTGCAGGTTTTAGTCTTATTTTTTTTTAACTTATCAGGGGATAAAATTGCCCAGTATGTAATAGTACAATGTTATTTATTCTGTGTAAAGCATAACTATTTCCTCAAATTCACATTTTTTCCCCTGAAAGCATTAACAGGTTAATAGCAGCAGCAGCAGCAGTGTATCTGTTCATGGGTAAGGAAATCAAAGTTTTCCAAAGAGAGAGACCATTGCTTTTATAATAAAAGTTCTAATTTACTCAGCAGACAAGAAGAATACATGTGATTTCAACCCTACTATTGCATCTAAATGTTTACAGTGACACAGTGACATCTTTACTTCTTTGGTATTTTCAATGATCCATACTGTAGAACTGCTTTAGAGAAGAGCATGGTTTAAAATGTTTCTAAATCAGTAACCAAATCCTTTCCTTTGAATGAAAAACAAAGTACATTTAATTCTATGCTGGATTATTCAGGATGATGAAGGCAGTTTTATGAAGTGTTTTAAGTTTATTTGATAATCAGGAAGCCCTTTGAAATAATAGTATAAAGTGTAATCCTCATAAAAAAGTGAGAAACAAAAATGTGAACTTATATTAGGAACATGGTTACTATAGTCTTCAGATAAAATAATCAGCAATTGATAAGAATTTTTATCAACTTTTTTGTGATGATATTGTATAGCTTTAGGTCTGCATTCATAGTTCCAGTATACAATTTTTCTCTGGCTGGAGCATGAAGTTATATGTGTGTAGCCATGTGAAAGCTACCCACTCTAACTTCCGAGGCAGAATACAGATTCTCACCATCCCCATTCTTGCCCTAGCTGAATAAGGACATTATCAAAAGGCAAAAATATAGGACACTGAAAGATGAACTCCCGAGGTCAGTAAATGCCCAATATGCTACTGGAGATCAGTGGAGAAATAACTCAAGAAAGAATGAAGAGACAGAGCCTAAGCAAAAATAACATCCAGTTGTGGATGTGACTGCTGATGGAATTAAAGTATGATGCTGTAAAGAGCAGTGTTGCATAGGAACCAATGATAGGTCCATGAATCAGGGCCAAGTTGGGAGTGGTCAAACAGGAGATGGCAAGAGTGAACATCAACATTTTAGGAATCAGAGAACTAAAATGGATTGGAATGGGTGAATTTATTTCAGATGACCACTATATCTACTCCTGTGGGCAAGAATCCCTTAGAGGAAATGAAGTAGCCATCATAGTCAACAAACGAGTCTGAAATGCAGTACTTGGTTGCAATCTCAAAACTGACAGAATGATCTCTGTTCATTTCCAGGCAAACCAATCAATATCACAGTAATCCAAGTATACGTCCCAACCAGTAATGCTGAAGAAGCTGCAGTTGAACAGTTCTATGAAGACCTACAAGACTATTGAGAACTAACACCTAAAAAAGATGTCCTTTTCATTACAGGGGACTGGAATGCAAAAATAGAAAGTCAAGAAATACCTGGAGTAACAGGCAAATTTGGCCTTGGAGTACAGAATGAAGCAGGGCAAAGGCTAATTAAGTTTTACCAAGAAAATGCACTGGTCATAGCAGTCATAGCAAAAACCCTCTTCCAACAACACAAGAAAGATTCTACACATGGACATCACCAGATGATCAATACCAAAGTGAGACTGATTATATTCTTTGCAGCCAAAAATGGGGAAGTTCTATAGAGTCAGCAAAAATAAGACCAGGGGCTGATTGTGGCACAGACCATGAACTCCTTATTGCCAAATTAGGGCTTAAATTGAAGAAAGTAGGAAAACCACTAGATCAGTTAGGTATGACCTAAATCAAATCCCTTACAATTATACAGTGGAAGTGAGAAATAGATTCAAGGGATTATATCTGATAGACAAAGGGTCTGAAGAACTATGGACAGAGGTTCCTGACATTGTACAGGAGGCAGGGATCAAGACCACCCCCAAGGAAAAGAAATGCAAAAAGGCAAAATGGTTGTCTGAGGAGGACTTACAAATAGCTCTGAATAGAAGAGAAATGAAAGGCAAGGAAAAAAGGAAAGATATACCCATTTGAACGCAGAGTTCCAAAGAATAGCAAGGAGAGATAAAAAAGCATTCCTCAGCAATCAATGAAAAGAAATAGTGGAAAACAATAGAATGGGAAAGTCTAGAGATCTCTTCAAGAAACTTAGAGCTAACAAGGGAACATTTATGGAAAGATGGGCACTATAAGGGAAAGAAATGGTATGGACCTAACAGAAGCAGAAGATATTAAGAGAAGTGGCAAGAATACACAGAAGAACTGTACAAAAAAAGATCATCACGACCCAGATAATCATGATGATGTTCACTCTAGGTGATCACTCTAGGTGATCACTCGCCTAGAGCCAGACATCCTGGAATGTGAAGTTAAGTGGGCCTTAGAAAGTATCACTACAAACAAAGCTAGTGGAGGTGATGGAATTCCAGTTGAGCTATTTCAAATCCTGAAAGATGATGCTGTGAAAGTGCTGTACTCACTATGCCAGCAAATTTGGAAAACTCAGCAGTGGCCACGGGACTGGACAAGGTCAGTTTTCATTCCAATCCCAAAGAAAGGTAGTGCCAAAGAATGTTAAAACTACTGCACAAACTGCACTCATCTCACATGCTAGTAAAGTAATGCTCAAAATTCTCCAAGCCAGGCTTCAACAGTATGTGAACTGTGAACTCCCAGATGTTCAAGCTATATTTAGAAAAGGCAGAGGAACCAGAGATCAAACTGCCAACATCCTTTTGGTCATTGAAAAAGCAAGAGAATTCCAGAAAAACATCTATTTCTGCTTTATTGACTATGCCAAAGCCTTTGACTGTGTGGATCACAATAAACTGTGGAAAAATCTTCAAGAGATGGGAATACCAGACCACCTGACCTGCCTCTTGAGAAAAATGTATGCAGATCAGGAAGCAACAGTTAGAACTGGACATGGAACAACAGACTGGTTCCAAATAGAGGAAGGAGTACGTTAAGGTTGCATATTGTCACTCTGCTTTTTTAACTTATACGCCTAGTACATCATGTGAAATGCTGGGTTGGATGAAGCACAAGCTGGGTTCAAAATTGCCAGGAGAAATATCAATAACCTCAGATATGCAGATGACACCACATTTATAGCAGAAAGTGAAGAAGAACTAAAGAGCTTCTTGAGGACAGTGAAAGAGGAGAATGAAAATGTTGAATTAAAATTCAACATTCAGAAAACTATGATCATGGCATCTGGTCCCATCACTTCATGGCAAGCAGATGGGGAAGCACTGAAGGATGGGGAAGCAGTGTCAGACTTTATATTTTGTGCTCCAAAATCACTGCAGAAGGTGAATATAGCCATGAAATTAAAAGACACTTGCTCCTTGGAAGAAAAGTTATGGCCAACCTATATAGCATATTAAAAAGCAGGGACATTACTTTGCCAACAAAAGTTCATCTAGTCAAATTATGGGTTTTCCAGAAATCATGTATGGATGTGAGAGTTGGACTATAAAGAAAGTTGAGCACCGAAGAATTGACGGTTTTGAAGTGTGGTGTTGGAGAAAACTCTTGAGAGTCACTTGAATTGCTAGGAGATCCAACCAGTCCATCCTAAAGGAAATCAGTCCTGAATATTCATTGGAAGGACTGTTGAAGCCAAAAGTTCAATATTTTGCCCACCTGATGCGAAGAACTGACTCATTGGAAAAGACCCTGATGCGGGGAAAGATTGAAGGCAGAAGAAGAAGGGGATGACAAAGAATCAGATGGTTGGATGGCATCACCGATTCAATGGATATGAATTTGAGTAAACTCCTGGAGTTGGCCTGTTGCGCTGCAGTCCATGTGGTGGCAGAGTCAGACGTGACTGAGGGACTGAAGTGAACTGATCCAAATAAGGATGTATTTTTCAAAGTAGTGAAAAGTGAAAGTGTTAGTTGTTCAGTTTTGTCCAACTCTTTGTTACCCCTTGGAGTGTAGCCCCCCAGGCTTCTCTGTCCATTGAATTCTCTAGGCAAGAATATTGGATTGGGCAGCCGTTCCTTTCTCCAGGGCATCTTCCCATCCTAGGGATGTACCTTGATCTCCTGCATTGCAGGCTGATTCTTTACCATCTGAGCCACCAGAGAAGCCCAGCAGGTGAAATAAAAAGACAAATAGTTCTATGGGAAGATCAAGTGTATTTTTCCTGTATTGTTTTTGTTTTGTGTGTCTGTGTTTTCCTACATGGTATGTTTTATCAAATCTATTAAAATTCTACCCTAAAGTGGGATAGCAGCAAGGAGGGAAATTATTGCTTTATGGTAATATAAAATGCATGCTTTTTCTAAGTTTTATTGTGCTGTAGAATACACTTACCACTAGCTATATCTGACCATTGAACACTAAACATCTAGATACAAGTTGAGATGTGATATTAATTTAAAAATAGTACACTGGATTTCAAAGATCTTTATTTTAAAAAAATGGTTAAAAATAGCTCAAATGATTTTCTGTTGATTCCATAATATTTTAGTAAATAAAACATTTTATTAAAATGTTTTGCCTATTTTTATTTACTTCCTTAAGTGTGGCTTCCTGAAAAATTAAAATTATATATGTGGTACATACACATATACGCATACATGTGTGTATCAGATCAGATCAGTCACTCAGTCGTGTCCAACTCTTTGTGACCCCATGAATCGCAGCACGCCAGGCCTCCCTGTCCATCACAAACTTTCGGAGTTCACTGAGACTCATGTCCATCAAGTCAGTGATGCCATCCAGCCATCTCATCCTCTGTCGTCCCCTTCTCCTCCTGCCCCCAATCCCTCCCAGCATCAGAGTCTTTTCCAATGAGTCAACTCTTCGCATGAGGTGGCCAAAGTACTGGAGTTTCAGCTTTAGCATCATTCCTTCCAAAGAAATCCCAGGGCTGATCTTCAGAATGGATGGGTTGGATCTCCTTGCAGTCCAAGGGACTCTCAAGAGTCTTCTCCAACACCACAGTTCCAAAGCATCAATTCTTCGGTGCTCAGCCTTCTTCACAGTCCAACTCTCACATCCATACATGACCACAGGACCCCTCGTCCAAGGTAAGGAGCAATGGCTGCGCTTTGCTGGAGCAGACGTGAAGAGATACTCCACGCCCAAGGTAAGAGAAACCTGAGTAAGACGGTAGGTGTTGCAAGAGAGCATCAGAGGGCAAACACACTGAAATATGTATGTATACATACATACATATCATTTAGGCTTCTCTGGTGTTTAAGACGATACAGAACCTGCTTTCATATAGGAGACTGAGCTCAATCCCTGGGTCAGGAAGATCCCCAGGAGAAGGAAATGGCTACTGATGCCACTGTTTTTGCCTGGAGAATTCCATGAACAGAGGAGTCTGGTGGTTCTACAGTCCATGGGGTCGCAAAAAATCGGAAAAAATTGAACTACTAAGCACTATATATATATATATATATATATATATATATATACCAACTACAAAACAACTATATATTTAAAATCTGTAAGATGTATAAATAAAGTATGTTTCTAATGCATAACATTGATGCTGCAGGTCACATGCAGTTATGTGAATAGCATATTTAAATTATTATCAGAAATGGCCCACGGATGTGTTTTGTTAGCCTAAAACAACAAAACAGCCAAATATTTTTACTAGCAAAATGGATTTATTTGGGAGGATCAGAGAACTGCAGTTCATCCTCTGCTACCATTGGTGAAGCACAGCATGTCTGGTAGAGCAAAGTAGAGGAAACTCTTTCATAGAGAAGGGGAAGTTGGGAGGGACTGTTATAAACAAAATGTCCATTGGAGGAAACAGAATTCAAGGTATGGGGCTTTTTATTGGCTGAATTATGACAGTCTCTCATTGGCTAAGCTGTTACTAAGCAAAGAGAAAATCTATTTTTCTTCTAGATTGGCAACAATTCTAAACATATGCACAACATGAATAGCAAGCTAATTTGTTTACCTATGAAATTTTTATTTGAAGGTAAAGGAGTAAGGGTAGTCATAATATTCATAAAATTAAGTGAGATTTTTTTTCCTTTAAATTGTGAAGCTTGTTATAAAGCAATAGTAAATTAAGAGAGTGTGGTATTGGGGAAAAGAGGAATTAGACTACTCAGCTGTATATTCCACATTTAGAGGGAACTTTGTAAATGGGAGAGGTGTCACTGCACAGAAGAAGGAGAAAAAGCTAATTTATGATGAAAGTGAAAGACGAGAGTGAAAAAGTTGGCTTAAAGCTCAACATTCGGAAAACTAAGATCATGGCATCTGATCCCATCACTTCATGGCAAATAGATGAGGAAACAGTGGCTGACTTTATTTTTCTGGGATCCAAAATCACTGCAGATGGTGAGTGCAGCCATGACATTAAAGGCTGTCAAGGAGTAATCCATGCTTACTCCTTGGAAGGAAAGTTATGACAAACCTAGATAGAATATTAAAAAGCAGAGATATTAATTTGCCAACAAAGGTCTGCCTGGTCAAGACTATGGTTTTTCCAGTGGTCATGTATGGATGTGAGAGTCGGACTATAAAGAAAGCTGACCACCGAAGAATTGATACTTTTGAACTGTGATGTTGGAGAAGACTCTTGAGAGCCCCTTGGACTTCAAGGAGATCCAACCAGTCCATCCTAAAGGAGGTCAGTCTTGGGTGTTCATTGGAGGGACTGATGTTGAAGCTGAAACACCAATACTTTGCCCACCTGATGCGAAGAGCTGACTCATTTGAAAAGACCTTGATGCTGGGAAAGATTGAGGGCAGGAGGAGAAGGGGACAACAGAGGATGAGATGGTTGGATGGCATCACTGGCTCGATGGAAGAGGGTTTGGGTGGACTCTGGGAGTTGGTGATGGACAGGGAGGCTTGGCGTGCTACGGTTCATGGGATCACAAAGAGTTGGACACGACTGAGTGACTGAACTGAACTGAAAATGGTGTAATGGTGTAGAAAAATATTCTTTTTCCACAGGGAAAAGTGAAAGTCGATGTCTGTATAATAACAAGCTGGTATCAATTCCATATAAATAAGGGGCTTTAGTATAAAAGAAAAAAACTTTAAAGCAATGTTAGCTATAAGTAGTGTCTATGAAACTGAAGTAGGAAAATGTTTCAAGCAAAGATACATATATACTTATTCCTGTAACACATATAATAGTAAACTTTAAAGTAAAATATTGATAAATTTGACTACTTTAAAATTAACTTCCATTTATTAAAAGAAGCCATAAAGTAAATTAAATGACATAAATTGAAAGTGCATATTTTCAATCCATCAAACTAACAAAAGGTTAATATAATATTGGCATGGAAATCAGCTAGAGATTGCAGGAAAGAAGAAAGAATCAACCTCAAAAGAACCAGATGGAACTTTGTATGAGGATGGAAATGTTCCATATGTTCATTTTTTGTATTGGGTATGTGAAAAATATACATTTTCTAATAGAATTGTATAAATTTAAAAAGCTGTCTATATAAATAAAACTGACATTAAAGAAAACTGAAGAGAATTCTGTGACCTTCCAGCAGTTAACACTTAATGTTTCCACTGCAGGAAGGCACAGGTTCAATTCCTGGTCAGGGAACTAAGATTTCCCATGGGCCAGCCAAACTAAACTAAACTAACTAACTAAATTCATGTTGATATATGGTAAAACCAATACAATATTGTAAAGTTAAAAAAAAATAAGCAATCTAAAACAACAAAAAAAATAAAATGTATGAAGTAAATAAATGCATAAAACAACTAAAATACAATATTCAGGAGGTATGTGTATGTAATCAAATCATAAATACAAAAGAATTATAAGCCTATATTTATCATGATAGTAACTGATGTGAGGAATGAAAGGAAGATGGGGCTCAGAGAAAACAGTGATTTTAAAGTTATGTTTGAGCTCCATTTCTTAAGGCTGTTTTTTATGAAATTGTATTATTATTACTACTACTACTATTTCTATTAAAATTGTATTATATGTATGAACTACATATCACCCATAATGATATGAACTGTAATATATATATATATATATATATATATATATATATGCAATAATTAGGATGGAGTTAAACATAAAAATGGAGCACTTTTTAAAAACTACACAACTATTTATTTATTATCCAATTAGTGAAGAGATGAAGCAAAGTTGTTCAAAAATTTGACCTAAAATAGATATAGCAGTACACATCTATGAGAATGACTTAAAGGATGAATACCAGGTATTAGCAAGGATAATAAAGGAACTCTTTTTTTTATTCCATTATGGTATAAAACACAGAGAATGAAATCTACCCTATTCATAAATTCCAAGTGTACAGTATTGTTGCACAATGTTGTATAGCATTCTCTAGAACTTTTCCATCTTGCATGACTGAAACTCTGTGCCCATTACAAGGCAACTCCCAGTTTCTCTTCTCCACAGGCGTTGGCAACCATCATTCTACTTTCTACTTACATGAAATTTGACTACTTTTCGTATCTTATATAAGTGGAATCATGTAATATTTGTACTCTGTGATCAGCTTATTTCAATTAGCATGTAGCCTCAAGATTTATGCATTTTGTTGTATGTAACAGGATCTTCCTTTTAAAGGGTGAATAATATTCTGTTGTGTGTACATGCCACATTTTCTTTATTCAGTTCAGTTGAGTCACTCAGTCATGTCTGACTCTTTGCGACCCCATGAACCGCAGCACGCCAGAACTCCTTATCCCTCAGCAACTGCGGGAGTCCACCCAAACCCATGTCCATCGAGTCGGTGATGCCATCCAACCATCTCATCCTCTGTCGTCCCCTTCTCTCCTGCTCTTAATCTTTCTCAGCATCAGGGTCTTTTCAAATGAGTCAGCTCTTCGCATCAGGTGGCCAAAGTATTGGAGTTTCAGCTTCAACATCAGTCTTTCCAATGAACACCCAGGACTGATCTCCTGTAAATGGGTGCACACAAAAGTTTTTTTCACCTCTTGGCTATTGTGAATAATGCTGAAATGAACATGGGAGTGCCAATAGCTCTGAAATTCTGTTTTCAATTCTTCTGGATAAATAGTCCAAAGTGGGATTTCTAGATCACATGGTAGTTCTATTTTTAATTTTTTTGAGTAATCCCAATACAGTTTTCCATAGCAGCTATACCATTTTACATTTCTACAAACAATACACAACAAGGGTTGTTTTCAGACACTCCTTTTAACATTATATTTTAAATAATGAACATTCTAAGAGGTATGTGATGATACATAATTTCATTTTTTTTAAAAATTGTTTTTCTTTAATGGTTAGTGATATTAAACATACTTATTGGCCATTTGTATGTCTTTTTGAATAAATGCCTATTCAGTATTTGCCCATTTAAAAAAATTAGGTTATTTGCTTTTTTTTAATTGACTGGTATGAGTTCCTCGTTTATTTTGGAAAGTAATCCCTTACCAGATATATGGTTTGCAAATATCTTTTCCCATAAATAGGTTGTCTTTTTAAATGTATTTTTATTTATTTGACTGTGCTGCATCTTCATTGTTGCACAGGCTTTTCTCTAGTGTGATGTCTTCAGCTTTGTTCTTCTTGATTATTTTGGTTATTCTGGGCCTTTGGTGGTTCCATTTGAATTTTAGGATTTTTTTTTTTTCTATTTCTGCAAAAAAAAAAAAAAAATCCCATTGGGATTTTGATGAGGATAGCATTGAATCTATAGATGACTTTAGTAGTATGGACATTTTAACAATATTAAGTCTTCTCATCCATGAACACAAATGTCTTTCCATTTATTTTTGTCTTCTAGTTTATTTCAGCACTGTTTGGTAATTTTCATTGTATGTGTCTTGCTTTCTTGGTTAAGTTTATCCCTAAGTTTATTCCTATAAACAAGGAAGAGGGCCTTCACTAAGAAACCTACTGTGCTGGAACCCTGAATCCAGACTTTCAGTCTCCAAAACTGTAAGAAGTAAATGTTCATTTATACCACTCAGCCTGTATTTTTGTTGTTGATGTTATAGCACCTTGAACTGGCTAAACAAAGGGTACTTGTTTTATTTGTTCATGTTTTTTTTTTTAAATACTATCTAAAAATATGATATAACTGAACAATTACAGAAGGTGAGATGTAATAAGGTTTCACTGCTAATTTATGCAACTAAAGTAACAGGATATCAAACTGTCTAAAAATGAAAGATTGAATAAAGGAAATTAAAACAGACTATAATATCTGTAAATTCATTGTAGTCAAATTTCTTAACTTTAGAAGGTCTTTTCTATTCTAATACCCCTAATTGTAATGTAACCATTTATATGAAATGGAACAAATTTCTCTATTTCAGTTAAATGTTACCTTTATCTATAAAATTAAATTATATTTAATAGCACTTCTATTCATAAAAGTTGACATGAACACTATGGCCATTATTTTTTTTTTATTTTATTATTAAAAAGTCTATTTTTCTATCTGTATATGAGAATGAAGAGAATCTTAGCTTATTTATTTTTATTTACTGAACTTTTTCACATTCTTAAAAATATACATATATACACACATATGAACATACATATATATGTACATATTTATTTAAATTAGCTATGAAAATAATAATTTGTGCAAGGGCATTGGGTAGACTTATTTTAAAATAGTCTGTATCTTTAATTCTGTAGTTTTAGGTGGTTATCTGCATAACTTTGAATTGGGAGGGAAAAAAATAATTCTATAATAACATCAGATTATAAAAGAGAATACACATAATCACCAGTACTTAACACATAAATACTGTTTAGTGATGCAATATGACATTCTTTTATACAGAACATCTTTTCACCTAGGTTCTTAATACTGTTTATGAAATCAAATATATTACTTTGTAAGCTCTCACACAAGGTGTAAGAATCTTTACATATTTACTTTCTTCTTGAGTTTTCTCTATTCATTTTATTTGTGATGAATTTCAAGATTTACTTTAAGACTCTGCTCAGATAAAATCTTCTTTCAAGCTTTTCCAAACTTCGTTGTTGAATTAATCATTTCTCCTTTCTATTTCCAAAAAGCTTTATACTTAACTTCTTTGACTGTAATGAAATATGTGCGGTGTTTAGCCAATAGCAGGTCTTAATAATGACAATCATCTTTTGTGTTCTCTACTATGGTACTTTCCCAATATTAAATTGTTAAAAGATCTTCACTGCACTACTGTGACTTCTTAATGTCAGTCTTTTTATTTCCAGTGTTCAACTTAACACCTACAACATAGCTGATTATTCAATAAATGTTTGCTAAAAAAAATGTTTGCAAAAAATAATGTGTTTAGAGCGACAAAAGAAGAAATGTTCAGAAAAATGAATCATCTGTGTTAAATGATTCCCCATTTGGGGAAGAAATCTGATGCAGAAAAAAATTACATTAAAGATGAGCCTTTTATAAGTATGTGAATAACAAGTATGGGGAAGAAAACTTTTACAAAAATAAAGACTATGAAATTCACAGTTTTTAACAGCATTAAGTAATATAATCTGAGTGCTGTTTTAGTCAACTCAGCTCAATTCTGTAAAACTTAATTGATCTCCATTGCTGCTGCTACTGCTAAGTCGCTTCAGTCGTGTCTGACTCTGTGCAACCCCATAGATGGCAGCCCACCAGGCTCCCCCGTCCCTGGGATTCTCCAAGCAAGAACACTGGAGTGGGTTGCCATTTCCTTCTCCAATGCATGAAAGTGAAAAGTGAAAGTGAAGTCGCTCAGTCGTGTCCTACTCTTAGCGACCCCATGGACTGCAGCCCACCAGGCTCCTCCTTCCATGGGATTTTTCCAGGCAAGAGTACTGGAGTGGGGTGCCATTGCCTTCTCCAATTGATCTCCACACACACACACACACACACATCACACTGTGTTGGTGTTGTGATATTTTCAAAGTTGAACAAAATGTGTCTTAAAATTTCTACTACTACTTAGGGAAAAACATAAATGTAGAAAACAATAAAGAAAAACAAAGTACATTATTTCTATCTGTTTTCTATTTATTGGAACACAAGTTTATCTGTGAATTCAAAGAAAATCAGGCATAGACATTTCCCTTAAGTGACATTTTGTATATCTTATGACAGTTTTTTAAGGGAAGTGGGATTAGAAATATTACATTATTTATTCCCACTTCCCAGGTAATAAATAAATAAATAAATTGAATAGCTTCTACCTTAGATAGTTCTATCAAGAATGAGAAGGATTCTTACATGGGGATTCATCAGAATGTGCAGGCTCTACAGCCATCTGATTACAGTAGCTGAAGCAATCCCTCTAATGCTACTACTTTCAGATTCTTTTTTATGCCTAGAAGTCTGCCCAGTACATTATATGAATTAATCTGTTCAAAGGCTACTCACTTAACCCTCTCCCACTTAGATATCTTCAGTGCCTTACTATGTAGATATTTTATTTATGAACAGAAAGTAGATACATGTTTAGCTATATCTTGAATGATATATCAAAGTTATTAAAGATAAAGTAACCATATGTCTTAACTTGCCCAGAAAGATTCTGTTATATGCTTGTCAAGCTGATGTAAATATTAATAGCACCACTTTTTATTTTCCAAAGTGTCTCAGTTTGGACAATAAATTATATGGTCACTATCCTTACAGACCTACTAGTATTTCAGCACTTCTGAAACACTTCTTAAGCAGTGAGAAAGGCTTCATATAGCATGACTTAACTAATTCAGAGTCATTCTTTCTGGTCTAATTCCAAAGATTCCTACTCATATATTTTTGTACCTTGTTACAAAATTAGTAAATCTGAATTAAAATCTGATCATGCCACTCTTCTGCTGATAAAGTGTAAAAGACTCCACAAAATCTACAGGATGAAAGTTAAAACTCTTCTCTGCAGGGAAGATATAAATAATTTGATAACATCAAAATGTTTCCTTCTCCTTTCTTAATACTTACCCGTACTTACTGAACTCTAGACCTATTAAGTTTCTTGTGATTTGTCAAGTATGCCTCTTTCTGATGCTGCTGTGATTTTGCTCTTGCTGATCCCTATATCTGAAATTGATTTCAGTTCTTATTTGTCTACATTCTTTCTCATTTTCATTTTTCTCATTCTCATCAACCTAGCTATAAGATTGTCTTTTTTGTCGAGAGTCAAGCACCCCCTCCTCCTTAGACATAGTGGCATTAGGTACATATTTCTGAGTTTAGTACTTATAATGGGCTCTTCCCTGATAGCTCAGTTGGTAAAAAATCCACCTGCAATGCAGGACACCCCGGTTTGATTCCCGAGTCAGGAAGATCTGCTGGAGAAGGGATAGGCTACCCACTCCACTATTCTTGGGCTTCCCTGTGGCTCAGCTGGTAAAGAATCTGCCTGCAATACCAGAGACCTGGGTTTGAGCCCTGGATGGGGAAGATCCGCTGGAGAAAGGAAAGCTACCCACTCCAGTATTCTGGCCTGGAGAATTCCATAAACTGTATGGTCCATAGGGTCGCAATTAGTCAGACACAAATGAGCGACTTTCACTCACTCACTCAGTACTTATAATATCCTTGAATTTAAAACTTAGCACTTCTGTTTTTCATTCACAATGGGAACATTGAAGGACTATATATTATTGTTAATGTTTTACTTTGCCAGAAATCACTGATATCTTTGACATACCAAATACTTAATAAACAGTTCCAAAGAGTGAATAATTCTCTTTTTCTATTCCACTGATGGAGTTTACCATCTGCTCTTCAGGTGGCCTGCATTTCCAAGCAGCAGGACTCCCAAGATGATGAAAGCCAGGGGTCTCTGTTGGCTTCAGACCTTCCATCAGAAGGAGTTGGGTTTCCTAGCAGCGCTAGTTCCAGGCAGTAGATGTTCCCTGTGCTATATTTCCGGACTTGCATCGCCTGGCAGGAATTTAGTTCTGACTCTTTGTTCACTCCACGTTACTGAGGGAATCATTAGTATATTTTCCCCTGCTGACTAACATGCTTAGATTCAGTGGGTTGCCTCGTCTGATTTGAGGTGGTGAGACAAATATGTCTACAATGACCAAAAGATAATTATTGAAAGTTAAGAAATAAGTGAATGATATTACACAGTTGTATTGAATTGTTTCCTTTAATATGAACTGAAATATTAATAGAAATAGTTTATATACAGAAATAACAGAAATTTTCTTGTAAAATTTCATGAAAAGATGATTTATTGATTTTGGAGTTGGAAAAACATATAAAAAACCAACTAATTGCTTAGGTTTTTGATACTTCTGGGTCTTGTTGGAGGATAAAAAAACTTTTGAAATTCTTCAGTTTTTCTCTTCTCTGTTAATTTTTCTAAGTGAACTTGCAGTACCAGCTCTAACTGTATTTTACACACTCCAATTTTAAATTAAAAAAATTCTTCAAAAGTCACAAAGCAGTCAGATCTCATATATTGGAAGGTATGTTTTGAGCTATGTTGGAGTATATATAGTATATATGGAATTCCTAGCTTCTTAGTCATCCAAGATAAAAACCAAAATCAAACATCCTTCTCTCTTGGTTAAAAAATATTTTTATCTGTAATAGAAAACTTACAACTAGAACGTACTTGGTAAACCTGTAAACATTCAGACAGGGAAGCTAAGTGTTATCAGAGTAAAATTGGCAGAAGGCTGCCGAGCTACGTATAGCGTTAGCGCACTGTCTCATCTCTGTAACACTGAACTACTGGCATACCCAAAGAGATAAGAAAACATTTTCACAACTGTCAGAGTCCATGGCCATATAAATAGGGAAATAATTAAAAACCACTTTGCAAACTGCCAATAAGAAGGCACTTAGGAATTTTTAGTTTCTTCCTTAATCAACCCCCTTTTCAGACAATTATTTTCTTGATGGATGTCAAAGCAAATAGTTAAGGGCTGGAAAATGGTCATGTTGGAATGATTAACTTTCAGTTTATATATTTTGATACTTAAATAAACAAGTTATTAAGAAACACTAAGTATATTTAAAATTTTTGTAACCACATGATTATAGTTTATTTCATAAGACTTATGATTTTCTTCAAGGAATTTATACCTATCCAAAAATATCATCAATCTTATTTTCTCAGTAGACAAGGAACTTGAGTAAAAATAAACAATCTGAAAAAATATGAAGTAGGGAACACAGAGGAGACAGAAAATTTATTGATATCCTCAAACTGCCTCAAGGCTGGCTTTAGCTATCACTTGTAAGTTTGAGTGCCACACTTTGCTTTTGAGAAACTAACAGCAGATTCTGAAAGTGCTAAAAATAAGAGATTACATTTAATCTACAAGAATTGGTGCTAATACTGCAGGCCTGATTCTTCCATTGTTCTTCAAATCATAGGCTTGGTATCTACAGTAGAATCTGGGAATTATTGTTTAATTATTGATAGGGCCTACATGGGACTCATTGTTAAAATGGCTCATTATGTTAACCTCGCAAACAAAGGATAAAATTACAGTGACCCTTGAGACTTTCCAAATTGCCCAAACTTCTGTTTTCCTGCCGGTGCCTACCTTCTCAAGGCTACAAGACCAGCAGATTTCAGACCTCCTGCTACGTGACTGCAGGACTCAAGCTACAGGCTAAAAATTCACGATCCCTTCATTTAATTTTTCATTGGCAGAATATAAGAAAGACAGTCAGAAAGGGAGGTCGCCGGTTCTTTTCAAGGGCTAGTCACCCTCCCGTTTTCCCTCTAATAAATTTCCTTTTCTCACCTGACTGCCCGGCTAACTGTTTCTCCACACTTGCCTTAAAATTATATTCTCTAGCCTTGACATAACACTGACATTAGTGTAACTAACTTGTTTTTCTTCTGTTGACCAACTCCAGCAAAATGTCCTTGAGCTAATGTAAAACAGAGTGTATGATTATATGCTCACATCTATAATAATGAGTCTGGTGTTTATCAAGTTAACTTGATTTTTCTAAAACTTTATGGAAATTTCCAAACTTTCTCTTTCTTAAACTAATTAGGTAGCATGATACATTATTGCAAGTTATTATGAGTATGTGGAATTAGTATGTTCTATTCCTCTGTGATTTAAATTCCTAATATTATGGAACAGTATCTGAATTTACACTGATGTATAATAAATCCTTTGCACATGAAAATCTTTCATGTTTGACAAGTTATTCTTGTTGCCAGAATTATTATTGAAGTGGTAGGAAAAATGTGAATCAAACTTTTTGAAACCTTTTCTAGGCAGACATTTATTATATATACTTTGGAACTACATTGTATAAGTTTCATAAATGCAACTTTTATAAGTCATACAAAAGTTATAACACACTTTTTTCTATGAGAAATTTACCAGTTTCAAACAGGGATTGGATGATAAACAATTATCTTTGATTGTTGTGCATGAGTCTTCTGGACATATTTCAACTTTTAAAAGAGAAATATAGTTTTATGTATTTGCATATTGTTTCAACTTATTTTTCAAAGTAATCAGGCTATATAATATGTAAGTTAACTATAGAGAGATATGTTTGAACATCTTATTCATCTCTGGGATTGTAATATATAGCATATATTTTGCAAATGTACATGCTCAACAATAATTTGTTAAATTTGTGATGGCTTGAAGGAACATGATTTTTAATTTGTATATAGTAGAGAAGCACAACAATTAAATAGTTTGATAACATTTTTGTGAGAATTTTATAAGGGTGGAATTTTAGGGGGAAATCAGTGGGAGAAGACATCAAAGAAGCTCTTGAAATGATGTAAATGCTAGATGAAGAGAATCTAGATTAGATATGTTGTCCAGAAATATGAATATGGATATGAATTCCCAAAATATGGCAAGGGATTGTCAAGCAATTGGATAGAAAAGCCAAAAATAAGTCTATTAAATGTAAGTTAAATATAACAAAAGATTGGCAATTAGTATTCCTTTTCTACTCTATGGTAAATCTGAAGAGTATGGAGTTTTTCTTGTCTGGAAAATTCCATGGACAGAGGAGCCTGGCTGGCTACAATCCATGGGGTTGCAAAGATTCAGACATGACTGAATGACTGAGCATGCATGAGCACATGTACAAGGAAATTTTCTCCATCACCCAAAGCATAAACTGTTTGAGTGCAAGGACTTTGTTTTCCCATATCTATTATCATGCATGTCTTATAATAGTTTCTCACTTATTTTTCAATAAATATATGAATATATATATATAAAAAAACTATAGAATGTCTCAGGGACAAGAATAGAACTCAGAACAATTATGTTTTAATGTTTGAGAAAATCCTTGAAAAAGCAGCAAAGTACCACTTATATAGGCACAAGGCTTCTATGCCAACAGTGTTAAAAATAGCTTTGTTTATGTACTTCAAAATGTTCAGCAATCAGTATCCAGTGATGGTGGAGCCATTCTTCCTCATTCCTGCTTGGCACATGTCTTATACCTGTGGAGTTATGAAAGAAAAATCAACATTCCATTTTAATTAGCAGCTGAATGTAGTTGTTTTAAGGAAACTCAGAATGTTGCACTGTTCCTGCATTTTGAAAATTGCCCATACCTGAATGAGAACAATAAGTAGACATGAAAGGTGCTTATACAATCCTCAGTTGATTAATCGACTTAGAGTTTGAGACAGCTGTGCAGGCAAACCGTTTTGCATCTGAATATAGCATTTTATGAGACTACATATTTTTGGTAAATAAACCTGAAGAAATGATACACCTGTGCTCTGAGAATGTTGTCAAGATTCTTAGACAGCAGTTCATTTTGATTAAAATGTATCATTCCAAACTTGAGACAGATTGTTGCCTTGGCATTGTCCCACGTGTTTGGGAAGCATAAAATGCTCAAATGAAGTGTTCACCAAGTCTTGAAAATGATCATGACAGAAAAGAAGCATCACAAAATTTTGGGAGAAAGATAGGAAGATATTTTGTTGAAAAAAAAATTCAGTACACAGAGTGAAAATGCAATTTTTGTAGTATTGTGAGGTTGTTAAATTAACATTTGTTCAGTAGAGTCTCAAAGTCTCTGCAGTTCAACAAAAGACCACAAGGAATTGAAACATAAGTTTATTACAGGTTCTTGGAGGAGGTATACACAGCACAGTCTGAAGGGTCACAAGTAGAGAGAGTGCTGCAGGACCTGTGCATTTTATTAAGGTCTGTGAGTAGAGTGCTTTGGGGTTCCTAGGCTAAGGCTGGATTGGTCAGTACAAACCAAAGAGCAGGTTTTGCTAAGCTACCATGAGACATGCAAGAGGAAGACCCTGGGAAATGGAGGAGACTGCTTATCACAAGGACTACTGTGTGAGTCCTATTAGGGACTTACATTACTTGTGACTGTGGGCTGTTATCTGGAGAATGTGCTTGAGGTGGAGACTAGTGTCACTTCAAGGCCCCTGCAAGGCCTCTTGGCCACACTAAGTGGGTGTACTGAGGCAAGAACATTATGAAATAATTTAGGTAAACTCTCATAAGTAGGCTTAAGCAAGTAGATTGAAGGCGGGCAAAGTGATGTGGATCTAGAAAGTATGCCTGGGTTCAGGAGTTAACTAGGTTCAGACACCTCCAGTGCATTTCTTTCCCTTGTGACCTCGACCAAGTTCATTTATCTTTTCTCTAAACTTTTCCTTTTTATCACTAGTACCATAAATATACTCACTGTGAAGATTTTATATTAAATAAAACAATGTGTTAAGTCTCTGGCTTACTGTGGTCCAAGTATGTCTAACATAATCTCTTAAGCCCCTTAAAAGCATAGAGATTTTTTTAGCTAGTTATAGAAAGGGAACCCAGATTCAAAATGTGAGAGGGATTTATGTGAAGGAGGCTCTCCATCGGTGGCTTTGATCAGGAGGATTCTGTAAAGTAAGGACCTAGAAGCTGAGAACAGTCCCTGATTAAGAGAAAATAGAGACTTTAATGCTAAAATACCAAATAATTGAATTCTGCCAATAATAGAAATAAGCATGGAAGTAAATTCTTGCATAGAGCATAGCCTTGTTGACACCTTGATTTCAGTTTGATAGAGGCAGAGAAACTAGTCAAGTCTGCCTGTACATCTGACCTGCCATGCTATGAGATAATAGGGCTTCCCTGGTGGCTCAGAGGTTAAAGCATCTGCCTCCAATGCGGGAGACCTGGGTTCAATCCCAGGAGAAGGAAATGGCAACCCACTCCAGTATTCTTGCTTGGGGAATCCCATGGATGGAGGAGCTTGGTGGGCTACATACAGTCCATGGGTCGCAAAGAGTCAGACATGACTGAGCAACTTCACTTTACTTTATGAGATAATAAATAGGTATTGTTTTAAACATCTACCTGTGGTAATTTGTCATGAATCAAGAGAAAACTAACATACCTTTTATAAGTTTCTATTACTGTTAAATTCCCATCTTGTCTGTATTTATCTTTAGATAGTCATTTTCTTCTAAACTTTGAAGATGTTTCATTTTGTGTTTTGCTTTTTGGCAGAAATGGGTTTATTTGCCTTCTGTTTTAAGAGGTTGAGTTTGGAATTTTTTTGTGTGTGTGATAAGTGTATGATTTTATTGACATGATTTTTGACTGGTAGTCATATAGGCTCAAACACATCCTAGGGGCAAAAAATAAAATCTACATTTTCTTACTCTCCCCCCCAACATCTTATCATTTTGATGTCCTCTTTTACATCTTCATGTTCATCCTTTTGCTGTCCATTGTGGTTATCGTCACTTACACAGAAGTTTTTTTTTTTTTTAATCTGTGTACAGGATTATTGAAATGATTTACTTTCCAATTGTAATTTTCTATTTCCTGTAGATTCTTCTATTTAGAGAAGATCTTTCAATATTTCCTTTACAATAGGATAGGCTTAGTGCTGCTGCTTTGTTTTAGTTTTTGCTTGTCTGAGAAATTCTTTGCCTCTCCTTCTATTCTAAATGATAATCTTTCTGGGTAGAGTGTCCTAGGTTGCAGATATTTCAATTTTATGACTTTGAATATATCTTTATACTGCCATCTGACCTGCAACATTTCTGTAAGGAAATAAGCAGATAGACTTCTGGGGATTCTTTTGTGCTTAACTCTTTGTTTTTCTTTTGCTACCTTTAGAATCTTCTGTTTGTCTTTAAGTTTGCCATTTTTATTATAACATGTCTATTTGTGTTTATCTTGTTTGGAACCCACGGTGCTTTGTTGTGAATCCATGCAGGCAATGTCCTGCCCTCTGTGAGTGTGAGCACAGGGAAAAAACGCTACAGTATGCGTCCTGTCTCGCCCCTTGTGCATCCCCATGAAAATGGCAACTAGGCTCTAAGGCTGTCCAGTCTTCCTCTGCATACATCCTCAGTTGCAGCCACACTTAAGCTTGGGAATTTCTCTGTCACAACATAATAAATAGCTGTACTGTCTCTAAGTGCTGACTTTTTAAAAGAAGGGGAGTTTTCAAATTGAACTTAGTTTCATGGTCATTTCCAAGGTTTTGCTTATTGTTCATTATCCAGGCCAGATAAATGAAGGATCAGATGAGTAGCGATTGGTATGCATCTAAAAATCTATGCTATTATATTTACTTTTGGTATGTGAGGGCATCATGTGGTTTTTTGTTTTTGTTTTTTTGCATCTCTATGATAATTTTATAAAAACTATTTTCTTAAATATTGTTTCAATAATTTTTGTATTGTCTCCACATGGAGAGTTTTTTAAGATACCCAGTTTTCTGAGCAGATATATAAGTAGAAAATGTCTTGAATATGATTTAATTTGTAAGGTATGTGATGCAGGAGCAATGAAGACAGTAAACGTAATGAATAGCAATCACATTTGCATTTTTAAGTTATTCTTTCAGTAGTGTGGGGAGTAAATTGAAAGATGTAGCACACTAAGGTGAGAATGAAAGTCTCAGCTAGAAAAACAGTATTATAGACAGAAAACAAAGGAAGATACAAGAGAATCTTGAGTGCTAAACTCAACAAGAATTTGTAAATTGTTGGACTTAAAGAGAAAAGGAGGTAGTTAGATTTTAAGTAATTTCTTACTTGTATTAAAAGTTTGATAGATTTTCTTCTAATCAACACAAAAAAAGATTCAGAAAGAGGTAGACTGAGGGACAGTAGTGGCACAGAAGTAACTATTTTAGTAGGAATGTTTTGAGATCAGTTGCATGGAGACATAACAGTTTAACTAGACATTGGCATTGCTGATTTAAAACTCAAAAGAGATTATAGCCAGAGATATATGTATTAAAAAAAGAAAACTATTGACAAAAGAAAAACTTAGCTTTATTACTGGGTAATATTAAACAGGCAGAGTTTATAGCAAACAGAGAAGAGGAAAAGTGTGGGTCAGATCAGTTAATTGTTATATCGCAGAACAGGGATTAGACTTGGGGAAAATGACAACTTTCAATAATATGCTCATTTCATTTCTGCCTACCAGTTTCTCTTTTCTAAATGCCATTGATAATGGAGAAAAGCCAAATTCCCTACATTGTTATGTCACTTATTGTTGTTCAGTCAACTCAGTCGTGTATGACTCTTTGTGACTTAAGGGACTGCAGCATGCCAGGCTTCCCTGTTTTTCACCATCTCCCAGAGCTTGCTCAAACTCATGTTCATTGAGTCGGTGATGCCATCCAATCATCTCATCCTCTGTCATCCCCTTCTCTTCCTGCCTTCAATCTTTCCCAGGATCAGGGTCTTTTCTAATGAGTCAGCTCTTTGCATCAGGTGGCCGAAGTACTGGAGCTTCAGCTTCAGCATCAGTCCTTTCTATGAATATTCAGGGTCGATTTCCTTTAGGATTGACTGGTTGGATCTCCTTGTATTCCAAGGGACTCTCAAGAGTCTTCTCCAACACCACACATAAAAGCATCGCTTTTTAGGTGCTCAGCTTTCTTTATGATCCAAATCTCACATCCATGCATAACTACTGGAAAAAAAACCATAGATGGACTATAATGGCCTTTGTTGGCAAAGTAACATCTCTGTTTTTTAACATGCTGTCTCAGTTTTTCATAGTTTTTCTTCCAAAGAGCAAGTGTATTTTAATTTCATGGTTGCAGTCACTGTCCTCAGTGATTGCAGAGCCAAGGAAAATAAAGCCTGTCACTCTTTCCATTGTTTCCTTTTCTATTTGCCATGAAGTGATGGGGCTGGATGCCATGATCTGTGTTTCTGAATGTTAAGTTTTAATCCAGCTTTTTCAGTCTCCTCTTTCACCTTCATCAAGAAGCTCTTTAGTTTCTCTTCCCTTTCTTCTCTAAAGCAGTGTCATCTATGTATCTGAGGTTATTGATATTTCTCCCAGAAATCTTGATTCGAACTTGTGCTTCATCCAGCCTGGCATTTTTCATGTGTACTCTGCATATAAGTTAAATAAGCAGGGTGACAATATACAGCCTTGATGTACTCCTTTCCCAGTTTAGAACCAGTCCAATGGCCCATGTCCAATATAAACTCTTCCTTGTTGACCTACACATAGGTTTCCCAGGAAGCAGGAGAGATGGTCTGATATTCCCATCTCTTTAAGAATTTTCTACAGTTTGTGGTGGTCCATAACTGTCCAAGGCTTTAGCATAGTCAATGAAGCATAAGTAGATGATTTTTCTGGAATTATCTTGCTTTTCCTATGATCCAATGGATATTGGCAATTTGATCTCTCATTCTTCTGCATTTTTTAAATCCACCTTGAACATCTGAAGTTCTTGGTTCATGTACTCTTGAAGCCTTGCTTGGAGAATTTTGAGCACTACTTTTCTAGCATGTAAAAAGATCGCAGTTGTGCATTAGCTTGAACATTCTTTGGAATGGCCCTACTTTGTGATTGGAATGAAAACTGACCTTTTACAGTCCTGTGGCCACTGCTGAGTTTTCCAAATTTTTCTGCATACTGAGTGTACCACTTTTACAGTGTCATCTTTTGGATTTTAAATAGCTCAGCTGCAATTCCATCACCTCCATTAGCTTTATTTGTAGTGATGCTTCCTAAGGCCCACTTGACTTCATACTCCAGGATGTCTGGCTCGAGGTGAGGGATCACACCATTTTGGTTATTTGGGTCATTAAGATCTTTTTTTGTATAGTTCTTCTGTGTTTTCTTGGCAGCTCATCTTTATATCTTCTGAACCTATTAGGTCCATACATTTTCTGTTCTTTATTGTACCCATCTTTGCATGGTATGTTCCCTTGGTATCTCTAATTTTTTGAAAAGAGCTTTAGTCTTTCCCATTCTATTGTTTTCCTCTATTTCTTTGCATTGATCACTTAAGAAGTCTTTCTTATCCCTCTTTGCTATTCTTTGGAACTCTGCATTCAGATGGCTATATCTCTCCTTTTCTCCTTTGCCTTTAGCTTCTATTTTTTTCTCAGCAATTTGTAAGACCTCCTAAGACAGCCAGTTTTCCCTCCATAGTTCTTCAGGCACTCTATCAGGTCTAATCCCTTGAATTTGTCACTTTCAATATATAATCATAAGGGGTTTGATTTGGGTTATACCAGACCACTTGACCGGCCTCTTGTGAAACCTGTATGCAAGTCAGGAAGCAACATTTAGAACTGGACATGGAACAACAGACTGGTTCCAACTAGGAAAAGGAAATGTCAAGGCTGTATATTGTCATCCTGCTTATTTAACTTATATACAGAGTACATCATAAGAAATGCTGGGCTGGAGGAAGCACAAGCTGGAATCAAGATTGCCAGGAGAAATATCAATAACCTCAGATATGCAGATGATACCACCCTTATGGCAGAAAGTGAAGAGGAACTAAAAAGCCTCTTGATGAAGGTGAAAGAGGAGAGTGAAAAAGTTGGCTTAAAACTCAACATTCAGAAAACGAAGATCATGGCATCTGGTCCCATCACTTCATGGCAAATAGATGGGGCAACAGTGGAAACAGTGTCAGGCTTTATTTTTGGGGGCTCTAAAATCATTGCAGATGGTGACTACAGCCATGAAATTAAAAGATGCTTATTCCTTGGAAGGAAAGTTATGACCAACCTAGACATCATATTAAAAAGCAGAGACATTACCGTGCCAACAAAGGTCCATCTAGTCAAGGCTATGGCTTTTCCAGTGGCATGTATGGATGTGAGAGTTGGACTGTGAAGAAAGCTGAGCACCAAAGAATTGATGCTTTTGAACTGTGGTGTTGGAGAAGACTCTTGAGAGTCCCTTGGACTGCAAGGAGATCCAACCAGTCCATTCTAAAGCAGATCAGTCCTGGGTGTTCTTTGGAAGGATGGATGCTAAAGCTGAAACTCCAATACTTTGGCCACCTCATGCGAAGAGTTGACTCATTGGAAAAGACTCTGATGCTGGGAGGGATTGGGGGCAGGAGGAGAAGGGGGTGACAGAGGATGAGATGGCTGGATGGCATCACCGACTCGATGGACATGAGTTTGAGTGAACTCCAGGAGTTGGTGATGGACAGGGAGGCCTGGTGTGCTGCAATTCATGGAGTCACAAAGAGTCAGACACGAGTGAGTGAATGAACTTAACTGAACTGAACTGATACCTGAATGGCCTTAGTAGTTTTCCCTACTTTCTTTAATTTAAGCCTGATATTTGCAATAAGGAGTTCATGATCTGTGCCACACTCAGCTCCCAGTCTTGTTTTTTCTGACTATATAGAGCTTCTCCATCCTTGGCTACAAAGAATATAATCAACTCATTTCAGTATTGACTGGTGATGTTCAAGTGTAGGGTCGTGTCTTGTATCATTCAAAGAGGGTGTTTGCTATGATCAGTGTATTCTCTTAGCAAAACTGTTAGCCTTTGCCCTGCTTCATTTTGTACTCCAAGGCCAAACTTGTCTGTTTCTCCAGGTATCTCTTGACTTCCTACTTTTGCATTCCAGTCCCCTATGATGAAAAGGACATCTTTTTTTTGGTGTTAGTTCTAGAAGGTCTTGTAGGTCTTTATAGAACTGTTCAATTTCAGCTTCTTCAGCATTACTGGTTGGGGCATAGACTTGGATTACTGTGATGTTGAATAGTTTGCCTTGGAAATGTACAGAGATTGTTCTGTCATTTTTGAGATTCCACTCAAGTACTGTGTTTTTTTAATTGAATAAAAACACATTCCACAATTTAATTTAAAATATTACTGTATTCCCTGGGAAAAACTTAAGGTTGTCAGTTTTAAAATTTGCAACCTGGTCTCCCTTAAGAACATTTTACACCTAAATAATCTTTGGAAATATATTCTACCTGATTACTCAGATGGTCAGTTCTTTTTCTCACACTGAAATCAAATTGTACATTCCTGTGGACAGTTATATTTTATTTCATTTATATATATGTGTGTGTGTATATATATATGTATATATATATATAAACACCAAATATAGGATGTTTTTCATAGAAACACTTTGATTCCATACTTGTTATAAGTTCTGCAACACAGAATTGCAGATTTTGCACAAGAAGCAGAATAATTCACCCAAGTGCTAAAAATACATTGAAGGCATATTCCCCATCCATAATTCATTAGAAATAGTATTCAGAAAATATTGAAGCTATGAAATGAGGTAAATATTATAATGTTATGTTAAAACTGTAGGTGACCTAATTCAGATAGCAATATCAAGGATTTCTCTTATAACGTATGTTTTGTTTTCTTTTATGGTACACCTTATTTGCAATATTGCTTGGAGGATACTTTAGAATAAAAGTGTAAAAGCTTCCTTCTGCTCTGGCCTCCAAATCTTCTTTGTATGCACCCTTTGTGAAACCTTAACTATTCACATATTTTCACAAAATCTTCCTCTGCTTATCATGTTCCAACTGAAGATATTTTATACTGATGAATGAAACCTTCTTTCATGAGTAACAATGGTCAACTCACCGTAAACAGTTAGGTGAAGAAATACCTATATGTATCATTGTAAACTAAGAACAGTTGAATTTACAAATGTCTTTTACAATACAAATCTTTTATCACTACATACTTTTTTGGTCTTCAATATGATTTGGTGGTATATTTCTGATTTGCTCTGCAGTTGGTTAGAATTAATTTCTGTTTATTAACTACAATGAGTTTAATCAAGAAGGAGATCCTTGAGAGAAAGATGAGAGTACAAGTTTCATGTTTGATTCCAAGTACACTGTTAGAGATATGTGCAAGTAAAACAACCCAGGAAAGTAGTCAATAAAGGGTGATTATCAAATCAGTTACCACTGGGGACAAAAACTCAATTTAGCTTTGAAATTCTGGGAAACAGTAAAGAACATGTCCTAAAGTTAGCAGAAATAGAGAACATGTGGAGATCTGTCTATATCAGACAACTCTCCTTCTGTCATATGTTGAGACATGCTTTCAAAAGAAATTTCAAATTCCTGCACTTCTAGGTTGCCTTGCTCTGGTTTAGTGTGCTCCTTTAACACTTGGTTGGAGAGTCTCAGGTTTTCTAATAATCCCCATGATTATGTAAGGGTGAATGATGAGACGATCTGGGCAAGATACTCTCAGTATTTCCTGTATGTGCATGATTGCAAGTACATCTGTGCATCTTTTTTATTAAACAGTCACTCATTTTGAAATTTTATAAATCAAGAATAAAAATCAATACTATCAGTAATTGCTGTAACAAGCAAAAGAATACATCAAAACTATACCTTAATAAATAGACATAAAGTTTAAGAAGAAGAGGATGACAGAGGAGAGATGGTTGGACGACCTCATCGACTTAATGGATATGAGTTTGAGCAAACTCTGGGAGATAGTGAAGGACAGGGAAGCCTGGTGTGTTCCAGTCTATGGGGTTGCAAAGAGTCAGACATAACTGAGTGACTGAACAACAATCCTTCACTACTCACTACTGGAGTAGGGATAGGCTACCCACTCCAGCATTCTTGGGTTTTCCTTGTGGCTCAGCTGGTAAAGTATCTGCTTGCAATGTGGGAGATCTGGTTTAAATCCCTGGGTTGGGAAGATCCCCTGGAGAAAGAAAAGGCTACCCACTCCAGTGTTCTGGCCTGGATAATTGTATAGTCCATGGGGTCCCAAGGAGTTGGATGTGACTGATTGACTTTCACTTTTTTCACATTCACCATAGCCAGTGACCAGTTTTCTTACTTCTTCCAAAGTCAGTTATTGGTCACTATATACCTAGTCAGTTCATACACAAACAGCAAATCATATAGTAATAAACCCATGTGATTTTTTTTTCTTTTAATAAAAGTGGCTAGTTAAAAGAAGGATTGGCCAACAAAGATGAAAGTGCAGCAAGAAACTAAGTGTGATAAAGCCGAAATTGAAGTTGGAATTGAACATAAATGAAGTTCATCAATGAAACAGATGACCATGAGAACATTGGCCCTACCATAGTTTGAGAGGCTCTAGATACAAGGATAGAGGAACTTAAAAAAGGAAATAAATGAGAAAGTGCTTGTGTGAAAAAAGAGAAGACATCACAGAGGAAGGGATGCCAATAGAAAATTTCACAGTAAAATAATTCTTGGAGATATTTCTTGACATTCAAAGTGGAAAGAATAAAATGTTGGAAGCTAATCAAAAGTTAGGAAGACTGTAATAATTCACTAAGACATAGAAAAGATGTTCACGTTTATCACAAGTTATACAATGAAAAGGAGGCAAGCACTCCTCAAACTATTCTTAATAAGTTTTTACAAAGAAATAGAATTTTAATTATAAATGTTTCTAATATTTGAAATTACAATGTATAAGATAAAATATTAGGGCTTTCCTGGTAAGTACTGGTGCCTCAGCAGTAAAGAATCTGCCTGACAATGCCAGAGATGTGGGTTCAATCCCTGGATTGGGAGAAAGAAGTGTCAAACCACTCCAGTATTCTTGCCTGGAAAATCCCATGGACAGAGGAGTCTCGCGAGCTATAGTCCATAAGGTCATAAAATAATCATATATGACTTAGTCACTAATCAAGATAAATAATATTTTTACTATGTTTATTTTCCTATACGTGTATAACTGACAATAAAATATTTTTAATGCATTGACAAACAATTTCAAAGTTCATGAAACGATTATGAAATTTTCCATTTGCTATTAAGTTTTCTTCACTTGACTTAACTTTGTACCATTATTTTTGTGGTACTACACTCATATCCAGCAATGTGCAAGTGTCTGTGTACATGTTAAGTCACTTCAGTCATGTCTGACTCTTTGCAACCCTGTGGATTGTAGCCTACCAGGCTCTTCTGTCCATGAAATTTTCCAGGCAAGAATACTGGAGTGATTACCATTTCCTACCACGGGGGATCTTCTCGACCCAGGGATAGAAACTGTGCCTCTTAAATCTCCAGCTTGGCAGGTGGGTTCTACTACTAGTGTCACCTGGGAAGCCCTGTGCAAGTGTCTAAGTATACATATATTGTTATATGTTTGTCTTCTATACATATATCGATATTCATATATAAATGAATGTAAAGTTAGGTCTAATTATTTTCCATCTAAATAACTTTCAAACTCAAATGTCTTTTGTAATCAGTTTTTAATGGCTTAGCATTTTGGGGGCTTCCCAAGTGGCACTAGTAGTAAAGAACCTGCCTGCCAGTGCAGGAGACACAGGCTCAATCCATCCACTGGGAAGATCCCCTGAAGGAGAGCAGAGCAACCCACTCCAGTAGTCTTGCCTAGAGAATCCCATGGACAGAAGAGCCTGGCAGGCTATAGTCCATAGAGTTGCAAAGAGTCAGACACAACTGAAGCAACTTAGCACACATGCATACATGGTGTTGCACATAATTTTCATGTCCATATGAACATATAAGCATGTATTCAAATACATTATGGCTTATATTTTTTTACTGGTAACAATTCTACTACTCAAAATTGTTAATAAAATCTTTGTTCTCGTTGTTCAATTGCTAAGACATGTCAAACTTTTTGTGATCCCATGGAACTGTTGCCTGCCAGCTTCCTCTGTCCATGGGATTTTCCAGGGAAGAATATTGGAGTGAATTGCCATTTCCTTCTCCACGGAATCTTCTCAACCCAGGGTTCAAATCCCTGTCTCAGTCATTGGCAGGCAGATTCTTTACCGCTGAGCCACCAGGGAAACCATTTTATATATAGCAGTATGTATATGTTAATTTCAAACTCCTAATTTCCACCCCTCCATTTCCCCTTTGGCAACTGTCTGTTTGTTTCTTAAGTCTATAAGTCTGTTTCTGTTTGTAAACAAGTCCATTTTTTTACCATTATTTAGATTCCACAGATAAAAGATATCGTATTGTATTTGTCTTTCTCTGTCTGACTTATTTCACTTAGTATGATAATATGTAGGTCTATCAGTGTTGCTACAAATGGCACCTTTCATTATTTTTTATGGCTAAATAATATTCCATTGGATATAGGTTCCATATGTTCTTCATCCATTCCTTTGTTGATGAACATTTAGGTAGCTTCCATGTGTTGGCTATTGTATACAGTGTTACAATAAACATTGGGGTGTGTGTATCTTTTTGAATTATGACTTTCTCTGGGTATATGCTTAGGAGAGTGATTTCCATACAAATTTAAACATTTTTTTCCTCTAGTTCTGGAAAAAAAAGCCACTGATAATTTAAGGGATTGGAGCTGTAAATTGCTTTGGGTGGTATAGTAATTTTGACAATACAGATGCTTCTAATCTAAAAATATGGTCTTTCCATCTGTTTATATCATATTCAGTTTCTTTCATCAGTGTTGTAGGGCTTTCAGAGTACAGATACATTGCCTCCTTAGATAGCTTTTATTGTTGTTGTTCAGTTCTCAGTCATGCCCGACTCTTTGTGACCTCATGGACTGCAGCACTGCAGGCTTCTTTGTCCTTCACTGTTTCTTGGAGGATGTTCAAACTTCTTTCCAGTGAGTTGGTGATGCCATCCATCTATCTCATCCTGTTGTCCCCTTCTCCTCCTGCCTTCAATCTTCCCAGCAGCAGGGTCTTTTCTAATGAGTCTGTTCTTGGCATCATTGAGTCAAAGTACTGGGGTTTCAGCTTCAGCATCAGTCCTTCCAATGAATATTCAGGAGTGATTTCCTTTAGGATTGACTGATTTGATCTCCTTGCAATCCAAGGGACTCTCAAGAGTCTTCTCCAACACCACAGTTCAAAAGTATCAATTCTTCAGCACTTAGCTTTCTTTATAGTCCAACTCTCATATTCATATGTGACTACTGGAAAAACCATAGCTATGACTATATGGACCTTTGTTGGCAAAGTTGTGTATCTGCATTTTAATACACTGTCTAGGTTGGTCATAATTTTTCTTTCAAGGAGCAAGTGTCTTTCAATATTATGGCTGCAGTCACCATCTGCAGCGATTTTGGAGCCCCGAAAAATAAAGACTGTCACTGTTTGTATGTTTTTTTTTTTCCTGTCTACTTACCATGAAGTGATACGACTGGATGCCATGATATTAGTTTTTTGAAAGTCGAGTTTTAAGCCACCTTTTCAAGGTCCTCTTTCACCTTCATCAAGAGGCTCTTTAGTTCTTCTTTGCTTTCTACCATTACAGTGGTGTTATTTGCATATCTGATATGCAGATAGGTTTATTCCTAGGAATTTTATTATTTTTTGATGAGATGATAAATGGGATGGTTTCATTAAACTCTCTTTTTGATCTTTTGTTGTATAGTGTGTAGGAATGCAAGAGGTTTTTGTTATTAATTTTGTATCCTGTGACTTTACTGAATTCATTGATGAGTTCTAATAGTTTTCTGAGAGCATCTTTAGGATTTTCTATGTATAGTATCATGTCATCTGCAAATAGTGACAGTTTTACTTTTTCTTTTTTAATTTGGCTTCCTTTTATTTCCTTTCCTTCTCTTATTGCCATGGCTAGGGATTCCCAAAATTATCTTGAATAAAAGTGGTAAAAGTGGATATGCACAGATTTTTTCTTATCTTAGAGGAAATGCTTTAAGCTTTTTACCATTGAGTATGGCACTAGCTATGGGCTTGTCATAAATGGTCTTTATTATGTTATGTTCCCATTATTCCCAAATTCTGGAGAGTTTGTATTATAAACAGTTTGTATTTTTGTCAAAAACTTTTCTGTGTCTATCAAAATGACCATATGGTTTTTATTTTTCAATTTTTTAATGTGGTGTGTCACACTGATTGACTTATGAATATTGAAAAATCCTTGCATTACTGGGGTAAATACCACTTGTTTAGGATGTATGATCATTTTAATGTATTGTCAGATTTGGTTTTCTTATATTTTGTTGAAGATTCTTTGTTTATATTTATGGTGTATTTGCCTGTAATTTTCTTTTTCTGTGACACAATTGTTTTGGTATCATGGTGATGGTAGCCTCATATAATTAGTTTGGAATTGTGCCTTCCTCTGCAATTTTTTAAAATAGTTTTAGAAGGATAGGCATTACTTATTTTCTAAATGTTTAATGGAATTTTCCTGTGATGCTAACTGGTCCTGGACTTTTGGTTTATAGGAAGATTTTTACAGTTTCAATTTCAGTTTTGTGATTGGTCTGTTAATACTTTTTGTTTCTTCCTGGTTCAGTCTTGGAAGATTGTACTTATATCAATAACCTCAGATATGCAGATGACACCACCTTTATGGCAGAAAGTGAAGTGGAACTAAAAAGCCTCTTGATGAAAGTGAAAGTGGAGAGTGAAAAAGTTGGCTTAAAGCTCAACATTCAGAAAATGAAGATCACGGCATCCGGTCCCATCACTTCATGGGAAATAGATAGGGAACCGGTGGAAACAGTGTCAGACTTTATTTTTGGGGGCTCCAAATTCACTGCAGATGGTGATTGCAGCCACGAAATTAAAAGACGAAAGTTATGACCAACCTAGATAGCATATTCAAAAGCAGAGACATTACTTTGCCAACAAAGGTCCATCTAGTCAAGGCTATGGTTTTTCCAGTGGTCATGTATGGATGTGAGAGTTGGACTGTGAAGAAGGCTGAGTGCTGAAGAATTGATGCTTTTGAACTGTGGTCTTGGAGAATACTCTTGAGAGTCCCTTGGACTGCAAGGAGATCCAAACAGTCCATTCTGAAGGAGATCAGCCCTGGGATTTCTTTGGAAGGAATGATGCTAAAGCTGAAGTACTCCAGTACTTTGGCCACCTCATGTGAAGAGTTGACTCATTGGAAAAGACTCTGATGCTGGGAGGGATTGGGGGCAGGAGGAGAAGGGGATGACAGAGGATGAGATGGCTGGATGGCATCACTGACTCGATGGACATGAGTCTGAGTGAACTCCTGGAGTTGGTGATGGACAGGGAGGCCTGGTGTGCTGCGATTCATGGGATCGCAAAGAGTCGGACATGACTGAGCGACTGAACTGAACTGAACTGATGAATTATTCTATTTCTTCTTCTGCTGCTGCTGCTGCTAAGTTGTTTCAGTCGTGTCCGACTCTGTGAGACCCCATAGACGGCAGCCCACCAGACTCCCCAGTCCCTGGAATTCTCTAGGCAAGAACACTGGAGTGGGTTGTCATTTCCTTCTCCAGTGCATGAAAGTGAAAAGTGAAAATGAAGTCGCTCAGTCATGTCCAACGCTTAGCAACCCCATGGACTGCAGCCTACCAGGCTTCTCTGTCCATGTGATTTTCCAGGCAAGAGTACTGTAGTGGGGTGCCATTGCCTTCTCTGCTATTTCTTCTAGATTGTCTATATCATTGGTATATAGTTGCCAGTACTAGTTTCATATGATCCTTTGTATTTCTGTGTTGTTTGTTGTAACTTCTCCATTTTCATTTTTATTTCTATTGATTTGAGCTCTCGCCTTTTCAGTCTTACCAGAGATTGTTGTATTTTATAACAATTTTCAAAGAATCACCTTTTTATCACCTTGAACTTTTTTTTTCTCTTCTATGAGTTTCTCCTCTTATGCTTTTATTTCATACTTTCTAATATATTTGACTGTTTTTATTCTTTAAAAAGTTTTTTAAAATTCCCTAAGGTGAATATGTTCGAAGTACTGCACAGTTGCACTTATTTCACACACTGGCAAAGTGATGCTCAAAATTCTTCAGGCTAGGCCTCACCAGTACATAACTTGAGAACTTGCAGGTGTTTTCAAGTAGCCATGTATGGATTTGAGAATTGAACCATGATGAGGGCTGAGCATGGAAGAATTTAAGCTTTTGTACTGTGGTGTTGAAGACTCTTGAGACTCCCTTGGAATACAAGGAGATCCAACCAGTAAATCCTAAAGGAAATCAGTCCTGAATATTCATTGGAAGAACTGAAACTAAAGCTGAAGTTCCAATTCTTTGGTTACCAGATGTGAGGAACCAATTCATTGGAAAAGACCCTGATGCTGGGAAAGATGGAAAGCAGAAGAAGGGGACGACAAAGAATTAGATGGTTGGATGGTATCACTGACCCAATGGATATAAGTTTGAGCAAGGTCTGGGAGATTGTGAAGGACAGGGAAGCCTGGTGTGCTGCAGTCCATGGGGTCACAAAGAGTCAGACATGACTGAGCAATGGCAACAGTGGTGGATACTCACCCTGAAAATTTTCAGTATTTTTTTTGTAATTTATTCATGTTAAGATATACAGTTTGCTTTCTTTAGCTGTGTTATTTTTTTTTTAACTTTACAATATTGTATTAGTTTTGCCAAATATCGAAATGAATCTGCCACAGGTATACCTGTGTTCCCCATCCTGAACCCTCCTCCCTCCTCCCTCCCCATACCCTCCCTCTGGATCGTCCCAGTGCACCAGCCCCAAGCATCCAGTATCATGCATCGAACCTGGACTGGCGACTCGTTTCATACATGATATTTTACATGTTTCAATGCCATTCTCCCAAATCTCCCCTCCCTCTCCCTCTCCCACAGAGTCCATAAGACTGATCTATACATCAGTGTCTCTTTTGCTGTCTAGTACACAGGGTTATTGTTACCATCTTTCTAAATTCCATATATATGCGTTAGTATACTGTATTGGTGTTTTTCTTTCTGGCTTACTTCACTCTGTATAATAGGTTCCAGTTTCATCCACCTCATTAGAACTGATTCAAATGTATTCTTTTGAATAGCTGAGTAATACTCCATTAATTTGTAATATTTTTATTTAGTTAAAATATTTTTAAAAATCCAGTGTGTTTTGTCACTCTATAGGTTACTTATGATTATAATTTTAATTTTCAAACATATCATGAACTTCTAGGTATCTTTTGGATATGATTCCCAGTATATTTGCATTGAAGATAGAATATACACCAACGTGTAAACCATTTATTTTAGCATGCTTATCTTCCCATTTGTGTGATCTCCTTTCAAGAAAGTTTCTTCACCAACACATCTGATCTTGAGCAACTAGTAACCAGTCTCTGTAGATTTGTCCTTTTCCAAAGTTTCACAAGAATGAATTACAAAATACATATGCTTTGTGTCTGACTTTTCTAGGTACTGAGTTCCATATGTTCTTCATCCATTCTGCCACAGGTTACTTAAATTCAGAAAAAGTTGTTCTCCTTAATAATTTTGAATGTCCCCTTGATGGCTTTAAAGTTTAAATTGCATACACTATAAAATTCTTTCATTTTAAGAGTACAGACTGGTGTGTATTAACAATACTAACACTTATGTAACCAATTCACAATTTAAGTAATAAAAATTTTTCATCACTTACAATGCTCCTTTAAAGTAAATCTTCCCATCCCTAGACACAAACATTGTGGGTCTGCTTTATGTCACTTTGAAGCAGTATTTATTGTTTTTAATTTCATTTACATTTCATTTCAATTTAATTTGTGGGAATGCTTTTTTAATATTTAAAAATATTTAAATTTTATTAATACTAAATTGTATTGACTTAAAATATTATTTTATTAATATTTTTTATTAATTAAAATATTTTTAATGCTTAAAATATTTTTTTAAATTCATTTGTTTAAATACCATTGTCCAGAGACTATTTGGTCTTTGTTGAAGTAACTTGATATTTTGTCAAAAATCTATTCTGAAGTAAATATTCTATTCCATGTGATCTACAAACCTATATTTACATTATATGAAACTCTTGAATGTTTCTTTCTCCCCAGTCTTGAAACAAAGACCATTTAAAAAATAATTTATTGTTTTTACAATTGTAGATATTTTGCAAATGCCTTTTACCAGGTTGAGTGAGTTTCCTTTTTTGAGGTGATGGGATGGAAAATATTTAGCATTCAATTTTCTGGATGTAGAGTGAAGGCTATGATATGTAGCATTTGCCAGTTTCCATGTTACCAATATGACATTAATTGAAATGCAGAATTGCTGAAAGTTTAAGAGTTAGCTCTTGGGCTAGCTCCTTCATAGCACTGATTCCTAGGTTACTGGAAACTTTTATTACTTACTCTCACTGAATGCATCTATATTTAGAAATGGTACATCTTTTTAAAATAAGTTCACCTCTTCTTACTATGCAATATCACTCTTTATCTTTTCAGATAATCACTTGCTTTTATGAATCATTATCTCAGCCAATTTTCTACAGTTCAATTTTATTTCTACTTGCATCTTGATTTCTTATATGCTAAACATTTGTAAAGCTTAAAGATATTGGGAGTATTTATCAGATCACCAAAAATACACAGAAGAAGAAGGGTGACCATTTATTCATTAATTTTCAGTATATGCCTTTTAATAACTAAAGTATTATGACTATATATTTTCCTCTGACTATAGCTTTTACTGTTACACATTTCTCATCATAAACCCATTAGTTTGTAAAGTTTAGTTTTTATTTCCTCTTTGGGAGAAAGTCCACACAGCAGCAAGATTAAAACCTGGGAATGTTGCCTGAATATATTTATCCTTATTAAATTTGCTTTATGTTTTCCTTATGTCTACATTGAACATTTTTCTACATTTTCTGTAGTAAAGATCATTAGTTTACTCTGTAGTACAGGAAAAAGTGAGTGGTTTATACAGAGCTAGATGTATGATTGGCTCATTGAATACATTGTTTCCTTTATCCAAACATATTTATTTACTAGATTTGATTGATTCTGATTAAGGGAAATTAACATATTTCACCCTGATTATTTTTAAATCAAGACTAATGTATATTTTTGACATATTTTACTTAATATTTCCCTAGTATATTGTTTGATTTATTCAATTTTAAGATTTTTAGAGTGGCTTCATGTCCTTCTGAATTTCAAAAGAGCCTCTTATACATTCAGCATGTATATAATTTCCAAAGAAGTATGATTTACTTTGCCTATGTTTGTCAGACTACAGCCATGTTCTAATCTTAACTACATCCTAGAGTGTCTCTTCCCTTGATAGTGTATTTTAATCCTTTGCAGGTGGTGAGGATTGCCAGCCAAGTTGTGGACTTGTCATGTAGTTGATGCTCTAAAATATAATTGTGTTAAGGAGGAAGAAAGTATGTAATACATTATTATAATCTTTTTGTAAAAATACTATCAGGCACTTCTGGATACAAAATGTGCCTAATTCACAATTTTATTTTCCTCTTCTCAATATTTCCTAATGTTTTGCTTTTCTCTAACTTTTCCTTCTTAATAATTTTGTTAATATTTTTATTGATTTTTTATAGTTAGATCATCCTACATCAAGTTGTTCTAGAAAATATTTTGAGTACAAGGATCTGTAAGCAAAATATTAAATTAAGGATCATTCTTTAAAGAGTAAAATTTTGTGGAAATCTCAATTTATTACTTATTACACAATGGATCTCCTTCTCAAGAACATAACTCCCCTATTTGCCAGGAATTTTAGAATAAAACAAGATTTAATTTGACTATATACACCTATCTAACATATTTTTAGATGAGAAATATTTAATGATCTTTTATTGGTAAAGTATTAATTTTCTCAGATGTCAGGATAATTTTGAATCAAAGATGGGGAGGAACTACTTGTCTTACCATACCTGATTCCCTACAGGGTCAGCAACACAACTAAAGTTGCCATTGCAGAAAATATTTTTTAAATGACCTTCTAAATTTTCTTGGTAATTGTTTGATTAAGCAAGTACAGTGATTATACTTTTCTCTGTTGATCAGGGAAAAGGCTGTTTTTGATGGGGAGAAGAGGTATAAAATATCCAATCTGCCACATTTATACTTTTATTCACTATGTTTTTTTTAAGTTTACTTTTTTACAACTTTCACTCAGAGGATTTTGCACTGTGTTTGGTATTGGCAAAAGCTTGATAATTCCCCAGCAGTTTTGGAAGTACAAAATAATGCTTCCAACCTTTAAAACCAAACACTTTGGTAAATACCGCAGATGCCAAATTACTCTAGCAGGTGCTAAATTGCTACTCGTGTATCACCTTGGGATATGATGAAGATAAATGGAGACTATGCATTTCCCCAGTATTCCACAATTACTGGAACACCTGTGCTAAATGATGTGGTGCTAATACACCATAAACATCCTCACAAGGCACAGAGGACCTTCTAGTTTCACATTTCAACTTGCTAAACAGGCCTCAACTTAATGTGGGTGTTTAAAATGTATCACCTATACTTGACATTGCAACTGTATAGTGAGTATCAGTATCATGTCACTGACAGCTGACTTGCTTCTCTCTCTCTCTCTTTTAATACCCTTACCTTATTAACCTTAATATCTTATTCTGTACATTCTTATCTCATTTTTGCTGTAAGAATATGTATGTTTTTCTTTGCTTCAAGTGAATCATCTTCACACCTTTGCTTAAATATCAGAGATCAATACCATTGTCAGCAATACTGGATGTCATTAGCACTAAAGTTCTAGGACCTCTGCTTTTTTAACAAATCATCTTTCACACATATAAACCCTCATATGCAATATAAAGGTTTTAAAGATGATATGCTAAATGGAGATGTCTACAAATATATAGCATCAGATATGGACCTAAGTCTATTTTTACCAAATTAAACATTAAAAATCAAACAGCTATGTGTGTATGTATCAATGAGTTTATGATAGCATCCATAGTTATTGTGAATTAAGATTCTCCTAGTCCTGAGGGCAAGAGGAGAAGGAGGCGACAAGGGATGAGATGGTTGGATGGCATCACTGACTCAATGGACATGAGTTTGAGCAAACTCCAGGAGATAGTGAAGGACAGGGAAGCCTGGTGTACTACAGTTCATGGGATTGCAAAGAGTTGGACATGACTTTGCGACTGAACAACAGTTCCTGTTATAGACTATGTTTAACAGCTTTATTGACATGCAGTTCACATAACATATAATTCAACATTTGAATGTATATTATACAGTGTTCATAATATATTTACAGGGTTGTATGGCTATTACCACAATCTAACTTTAGAGTAGTTTTGTCCCCTGAAAATGGAAATCCTCTGCCTCCTTGCAGTTGTTTCCCATTCCCCCCACACGCTGACACCTCCTGTCTAGGCAGTCACTTATCTATTATGTGTGTCTATAAATCTGCCTTTCCTTTCATTGTTTTAAAGAGTTTATCTTTTACTCTTCAGCGGTTTTAACTTTATGCGATTAAATGTGGATTTCCTTGTTTTGACACCCTTCCAAACTTGGATTCATAACATTTTATAATTTATAGCCGTATATTTTGTCATGTTACAAAAGTGAAAGTGAAAGTCGCTCAGTCCTGTCTGACTTTTTGTAACCCCTTGGACTATACACTTCATGAAATTCTCCAGGCCAGAATACTGGAGTGGGTAGCCTTTCCCTTCTCCAGGGGATCTTCCCAACCCAGGGATCAAGCCCAGATCTCCCACATTGCAGGCGGATTCTTTACCGGCTGAGCTACAAAGGAAGCCAAAGAATATTGAGGTGGGTAGCCTATCCCTTCTCATGTTACAAAAACTATCTTCAATTATTACATCTGCCCCACTTGCTCACTCTCTCTTTTAAACTACATCTGCTTTGCTACTATGTGTGTATACCTTCATAGAGCTCATTAAAAATATATATATATATATTTTTATATATTTATTTACTTGGCAGCACAAGGTTTTAATTGTGGCATGTGGAATCTTTTAGGTGGGGGCATGTGGAATCTTTATTTGTGCCATGTAGGATATAGCTTCCCAACCAGGGATGAAACCTAGGCCCCTTGCATTGGAAGCCCAGAGTGTTAGCCCCTGGACAACAAGGGAAGTCCCACTCATCTTACACATTGAGTTCCCATAGTACATTTTGTATAGATCCTATAACTATATTTACATTTTAAGTTTCAGTCTTGAGATGTGTCCTATATTTAATATTCTGTCTGGATTAGCAGTAGTTGGAAAAGCAAGGGGAAATTCTGTGAAACTGTACGTTTTGTGTAGCTCACAGTCCAAACCATTTTTTATGGATTTATTTGAATAACTTTCACAGTTTTCAACCTACTCTGAAATGACCACAAAGGGATCACTAATGAATCTGGAGCATATTAAGCTCTTATCTCCAAAAGTATATATTTTGATCATTTATTTATTTATTTTTGAATCTTGATTAGAAAATAAGAAGTTCTTGTGACTTTCCATAAAAAAATAAACATGTAGAAAGGCATGAATAATGACTTCCATTGCCTTTGAAATCTGAATTAATTCTTGTAATGGATTCAGAAGTCATTTAAGCTTATCCAGGAAGTGATGATTTTTGAAAAATGATACAGATTAGTGGCAAGGTTAAAAAAATCTTTTTTTTTAAACTTAAAAAGTATCATTCTGAATCCATAGATATGGACCCAACAGACCCTAATATGGGCCACAATTAAAAAGTAACTTTTTCAATATTATTTTGAAAAATTTGCTAGTGAACTATAGTACCTGAAACTTTAACTGTAAATTTGCCATTTAAAATGAAGAATGCTGAGATGGAAAGTTTATTATAATTAGGTTTTTTTTTTTCTTTATATACCTATAAGGACATAGAATAGTATGAAATATTCATAAAAAAAAGTTTAATAGAATTTTGTTTGAATAAGGTATTTACTTGTATTTGCTTGAAGGCGAACACTCTTCTCTCTATAAAATGAGTAATAAGGTCAGTGTCATAATCTCAAGTTTAAAACAGTAGATAAAGAGGAAAGCTTACCCATCCACTTTTCCTCACCCATCCATTCACTCAACAGATGTTTACAGCAAGACCTAATGACTAACATTTTAACATCCAATCTATTATATGAAATTATTGGTTTGGGGGTCATATAAAGGTCTATAAACAAACAAGTAAGAGACTATGAGCTGAGCTGTCAGAACAAAACCAACAAAACTATCCTGCATTTTATCATCATAGTGCTGCTTTTTTATCTGAAAAAAAGTTCCATTAAAATTCTGAATGAATTTCAATGGTGCAATCATGCTAAAAAAAGACATGACTCAAAATAACTACCTCAGAATGTTAAACATCTTCGACTAAAACAGTAATGAAGTGAAAATAAGTGGAGGATTCAATTCTAGCCTGGGATGTAAGCCCAAGATTTTAATAAATGAATAATGAAAGTGTTTGCCTAATAATAATCAATTCTTCCAATAACAGGTTTGCTGTCAGTATATAATCATTTTGAGTAACTAAATTTCAATGAATTCAGTTGTTAACTCAGGCATATGCTTTGCGTTATCAATATGGCCAGGAATCTCTCCTAGGTACCTTCCTTGAGCCATTTTTTCTGGGTTAGATTAAAGGAGTTTCTACACTGATTGCTACAGTTTCCTTCTGTAGAGGCTTGGCTCATTAGGTCAGTTATTAACCAGTGCCTGCTATGAGAAGAGAAGGAGGTAGGAGCCAGGGCCATGTGTGCCACACTGCCAAATCACAGATCCCTGCCCAAATACGGATACCTAGTTCTGTATTATGGTTCTGGATAAAGTAAATAATGTCCTCTTATAATCTTCCTCTTTTCTCTACCAGGGTCTCCTCAAGCTTCCACTTTCAGAGTAATTTAGTATTCTGTCTCTCCATCCATCCCGTCTCTTCCCCTCTCCTTGTCTCTGTCTCTCTCTCATACACATATTACTTTTTGTCTCTTGTTACCATTATAATTTAGAATAACTCTCAAATTATGATAAACCTAGACAACATATTAAAAAGCAGATAAATCACTTTACCAACAAAAGTCTGTATAGTCAAAACTGTGATTTTACCAAAATTCAGGTACAGATTAGAGGATTGGAGCATACAAAATGCTGAGTGCCAAAGAATTGTTGCTTTTGAATTGTGGTGCTGGAGAAGACTCTTGAGACCCTTGGACAGCTAGGAAATCAAACCAGTCAATCATAAAGGAAATAAACCCTGAACATTCATTCACTGGAATGAATGAATGATGCTGAAGCTGAAGTTCCAATACTTTGGTGACTTGATGTAAAGACTGACTCATTGAAAAAGACCTTGATAGTAGGGAAGTTTGAAGGCAAGAAGATGAGGGGGCAACAGAGGATGAGACAGTTGGATGACATCACTGACTCAATGGACATGAGTTTGAGCAAACTCCAGGAGATAGTGAAGGACAGGGAAGCCTGGTGTGCAGCAGTCCATGGGGTTGCAAAGAGTTGCAAAGGTTGTTTTAGAAGAAACTGACTTCAGTTCAGTTCAGTTCAGCCACTCAGTTGTGTTTGACTCTTTGCAACCCAATGGACTGTAACAGGCCAGGCATACTAAATAAAGCAGAAGTAATAAAGATGGGATAGATCCAATAAAGCAATAAAGATGCTTTTCTGGACCTCTCTGGCTTTTTTGATGATCCAATGAATGTTGGCAATTTGATCTCTGGTTTCTCTGCCTTTTCTAAATCCAGCTTGAACATCTGGAAGTTCATGATTCATGTACTGTAGAAGACTGGCTTGGAGAATTGTGAGCATTACTTTGCTAGTGTGTGAGATGAGTGCAATTGTGTGGTAGATTGAGCATTCTTGGTCATTGCTTTTCTTTGCGATTGGAATGAAAACTGACCTTTTCCAGTCCTGTGGCCCCAGCTGAATTTTCCAAATTTCTGGCATATTGACTGCAGCACTTTCACAGCATCATCTTTTAGGATTTGAAATAGCTCAACTGGAATTCCATCACCTTGACTAGCTTTGTTCATAGTGATATTTCCTAAGGCCCACTTGGTTTCACATTCCAGGATGTCTGGCTTCAGGTGAATGATCACACCATCATGGTTATCTGGGTCATGAAGATCTTTTTTGTACAGTTATTCTGTGTATTCTTGCCACCTCTTCTTAATATCTTCTGCTTCTGTTAGGTCCATACCATTTCTGTCCTTTATCAAGACGATCTTTGTATGAAATGTTCCCTTGATATCTCTAATTTTCCTGAAGAGATCTCTATTCTTTCCCATTCTATTGTTTTCCTCTATTACTTTGTGCTGATCATTGAGGAAGGCTTTCTTATCTTACCTTGCTATCTGGTGAAACTCTGTATTCAAATAGGTATATCTTTCCTTTTCTCCTTTGCCTTTCCCTTCTCTTCTTTTCACAGCTATTTGTAAGGCCTCCTCAGACAACCATTTTGCCTTTTTGCATTTCTTTTGAGGGACGGTCTTGATCCCTGCCTCCTGTACAATGTTGCAAACCTCTGTCCATAGTTCTTCAGGCACTCGTGTCTATCAGATCTAATCCCTTGAATCTATTTCTCACTTTCACTGCATAATTGTAAGGGATTTGACTGAGGTTGTATCTGAATGATCTAGTGGGTTTTCCAACTTTCTTCAGCTTAAGTCTGAATTTGGCAATAAGGAGTTCATGGTCTGAGCCACAGTCAGCTCCTGGTCTTGATCTTGCTGACTGTATAGAGCTTCATCATCTTTGGCTGCAAAGAATATAATCAGTCTGATTTTGGTATTGACCATCTGGTGATGTCCATGTGTAGAGTCTTCTTGTGTTGTTGGAAGAGGGTGTCTGCTATGACCAGTGTGTTCTCTTGGCAAAACTCTTATTAGCCTTTGCCCTGCTTGATTCTGTGCTCCAAAGCCAAATTTGCCCATTACTTCAGGTAATTCTTGATTTCCTACTTTTGGATTCCAGTCCCCTATAATACAATGGAAATCTTTTTTAGCTGGTTAGTTCTAAGTGGTCTTGTAGGTCTTCATAGACAGTTCAACTTGAGCTTCTTCAGCATTACTGCTTGGGGCATAGATTTGGATTACTGTGATATTGAATGGTTTTCTTGGAAATTAACAGAGATCATTATGTCATTTTTGAGACTGCTTCCATGTACCGCATTTCGGTACTCTTGTTAACTGTGATGGCTACTCCATTTCTTCTAAGGGATTCTTGCCCACAGTAATAAATATAACGGTCATCTGAATTAAACTCACCCATTTCAGTCCATTTTATCTCACTGATTCCTAAAATGTCAGTGTTCACTCTTGCCATTTTATTAGTTTCAGGTGAACAGCACTATATATATATATATATATATACACACACACACACACACACACATATACATATATATGTATACATACGTATATTCAAATATATATACATGGAACAACAGACTGGTTCCAAATTGGGAAAGAGTGTGTCAAGGCTGTTTATTGTCACCCTGTTTATTTAACTTATATGAAAAGTACATAATGCGAAATGTCAGGCTGGATGAAGCACAAACTGGAATCAAGATTTCTGGAAGAAATATACTCAGATGATACCATCTCTATGGCAGAAAGTAAAGAGGTGCTAAAGTGCCTCTTGAGGAAAGTGAAAGAGGAGAGTGAAAAATCTGGTTTAAAACTCAACATTCAAAAAACTCAGACCATGACATCTGGTCTCATCACTTCATGGCAGACAGATGGGGAAACAATGGAAACAGTGACAGACTTTAATTTCTTGGGCTCCAAAATCACTATAGATGGTTACAGAAGCCATGAAATTAAAAGACATTTGCTCCTTGGAAGAAAAGCTATGACCAACCTTGTCAGCTTATTAAAAAGCAGAGACATTACTTTCCTGACAAAGTTCCATCTAGTCAAAGCTATGGTTTTTCCAGTAGTCATGTATGGATGTGAGAGTTAGACTATAAATAAAGCTGAGCACTGAAAAATTGATGTTTCTGAACTGTGGTGTTGGAGAAGACTCTTGAGAGTCCCTTGGACTGCAAGGAGATCCAACCAGTCCATCCAAAGGAGATCAGTCCCGAGTGTTCATTGGAAGGACTGATGCTGAAGTTGAAACTCCAAGACTTTGGTCACCTGATGGAAAGAACTGGCTCATTTGAAAAGACCCTGATGCTGGGAAAGGTTGAAGGCAGCAGGGGAAGGGGACTACAGAGGATGAGATGATTGGATGGCATCACCAGCTCGATGGACATGAGTTTGAGCAAGCTCCAGCAATTGATGATGGACAGAGAATCCTATTGTGCCACAGACCATGGAGTTGCAAAGCGGTGGACACAACTAAGCAACTGAACTGAACCAATACGCACCCACCCACACACACAACCATCCATATATATATAAAGTGAAGTGATCGCCCCACCAAGTCTAGCTAATGGGCTTCCCTTGTAGCTCCGTTGGTAAAGAATCTGCCTGTAGTGCAGGAGACACGAGTTCAGTCCCTGGGTTGGGAAGATCCCCTAGGGAAGGAAATGGCAACCCACTCCAGTATCCTGCCTGGAAAATCTCAAGGTCACAGGACCCTGGTGGGCTGCAGTCCATGAGGTTGCAAGAGTCAGGCACGGCTAAGCGACTATCACTTTCTCACTACATATGGTTACATTTTCTTTACTTGGGATGAGAACTTTCAATATCTACTTCTTTAGCATCTTACAAATACACAGTATAGTATTATTAAATATAGCCACTGGATTTTACATCCAGGATTTTTGATGCTCACTCTTTCTAGATTTTTTTCTCTTTACTCTCTAATTGTGGGCCTGCCTTAATCTGTGTTCTCTAGTAACTCAATCCAACATACTTCAGTGTAATTGTGGAGGGTTATGTGTGGTGCTGACTGAAGTCAGCCCTCATTTTATAATCCATAAAAACATGAAACACATTTAGAGTGTATTTCTTCTTTCAAGCGAACATTTCTATTACTGTCAACTGGTTTTGGTCACTATATATTTCACAGCTGTGTATTACATCCCAAGTCTTACTTATTTTGTAACTGGAAATCTGTACCTTTTGATCAGTTTCAATCATTTTTTTCCTATTTCCTACCCACTAGCTCTGGCACCGATCAATCTGTTCTCTGTATCTATAAGTCCAATCTTTTTTTTTTTCTTTATTGATTCTATATATATAACGAGATTTTACAGTATTTGTATTTCTCTATGTGACTTATTTCACTTAGAATGATGTACTCAAGGTCAGTTTGTGTTGCCACAAATGGTAGAATTTCCTGCTTTTTATGGTTAAATAATATTCTGCTGTGTGTGTGTGTGTGTTTGTGTTTGTGCACACATGCACACACAAATTTTCTTTATCCATTCATCTATCAGTGAACACTTAGGTTGTTTCTATGTCTATTGTAACTATTGCTGCAATGAACATGGTGTACAGAATTTTTTTAAGGTAGTATTTGTGTTTCTTTTGGATAAATGCCCAGATGTAGCATTGTTGGTTCATATGGTAGTTCTATTGTTGATTTCTTTGTGGACACTCTATAGTGGTTTCCAACAATTTAATTTTCCATATATACAAGATTTTTGACACTCACTCTTTCTGACTTTTTACTTTCTAGTATTTTTCTCCTTACTTTCTAATTGTGTCCTCTAGTAACTCAGTCCAATATCCCGTTCCAGTTCCAGTTCAGTCATTCAGTCCTGTCTGACTCTTTGTGACCCCATGAATTGCAGCACTCCAGACCTCCCTGCCCATCACCAACTCCTGGAGTCTACCCAAACTCATGTCCATTGAGTCAGTGATGTCATCCAGCCATCTCGTCCTCTGTGGTCCTCTTCTCCTCCTGCCTCCAATTCCTCCCAGCATCAGAGTCTTTTCCAATGAGTGAACTCTTCACATGAGGTGGCCAAAGTATTGGAGTTTCAGCTTTAGCATCAGTCCTTCCAATGAACACCCAGGACTGATCTCCTTCAGAATGAACTGGTTGGATCTACTTTCAGTCCAAGGGACTCTCAAGAGTCTTCTCCAACACCACAGTTCAAAAGCATCAACTCTTTGGCGCTCAGCTTTCTTCACAGTCCAACTCTCATATCCATACATGACCACTGGAAAAAAGACAGCCTTGACTAGATGGACCTTTGTTGGCAAAGTAATGTCTCTGATTTTGAATATGCTATCTATTTGTTCATAACTTTCCTTCCAAGGAGAAAGCGTCTTTTAAATTCATGGCTGCAATCACCATCTGCAGTGATTTTGGAGCCAAGAAAAATAAAGTCTGACACTGTTTCCCCATCTATTTCCCATGAGGTGTTGGGACAGGATGCCATGATCTTAGTTTTCTGAATGTTGAGCTTTAAGCCAACTTTTTCACTCTCCTCTTTCACTTTCATCAAGAGGCTCTTTAGTTCCTCTTCACTTTCTGCCATAAGGGTGGTGTTATCTGCATATCTGAGGTTATTGACATTTCTCCTGGCAATCTTCTATGTAATTGTTGAGAGCCATGTGTGATGCTGACTGAAGTCAGCTCTCATATTATAAGCCATACAAACATGAAGCACATTTTAGTGTGTACTTCTTCTTTCAAGAGAACGTTTCTATTAATATTTTCTTGGTTTTGGCCAGTATATGTTTCACAGGTGTGTTGTTGTTTGTTTGTTTTTGTTATTGTTTTCCAAAAAGCTAACTAGTTATTATCTGTGATAGGTTTGGTCTAATTTGGTTTGTCTACCATCAGAAGAAGTAGAAGCATTTTCTGTTAAAATTAAACTTGTCTATAATTGAAAACTGAATAATCTTATCCTGAAAGTTATATGAGAGGAACAGAAATACTCATAGGAGATTCATCTTAATAGTTAAAATTGTAAGCCATTCAAATTAAATCAACAATAGGGTGAATGAACACATTTTGACATATGAAAGATAAGAACAAAGAAATTATTACAGATGCACTTAACAACATAGAGAACTTTTAAAAGATACTTTAATGAAAGAAAATGATTCAAGAAAGTATACTGCTTGATTCCACTCATAAAAATCAAAAAAAAATTAGGAAAAAAAAGAAAATATGAGCTGTAGCCAGGGTTTTTGTAACTTTAGAGAAACATGAAGGCCACTGTAATTCTGAGTGCCATAAGAGGTGCTTCATCTTTGTACATTTTGTGATGACAAGCTGAACTCACGATGACTTATTTTTGAATTTTATATTGGCCTATTTCTTATATATGCAATGTAGAAATTAAAAATAAGTGAAAACTTAGAAACACAAAGAAGCCATAATACTATATAGAAAATGGAAATTAAATAATTTGATAGAATTAGAGAAATCTCCCAAACACATTGTTGATTTTAAAAAAATCCAAATACAGAACAATGAGTATGCATTAGTTCAGTTCTGTTCAGTCACTCAGTCTTGTCTGACTCTTTGCAACCCCATGGACTGCAGCACACCAGGCTTTCCTGACCATCACCAACTACCAGAGTTCACTCAAACTTATGTCCATCTAGTCGCTGATACCATCCAACCATCTCATCCTTTGTCATCCGCTTCTCCTCTTGCCCTCAATCTTTCCCAGCATCAGGGTCTTTTCAAATTAGACAGTTCTTCACATCAGGTGGCCAAAGTATTGGAGTTCAGTCCTTCCAAAGAATATGCAGGACTGATTTCCTTTAAAATGGACTGGTTGGATCTCCTTGCAGTCCAAGGGACTCTCAAGAGTCTTCTCCAACACCACGGTTCAAAAGCATCAATTCTTCAGCACTCAGCTTTCTTTATAGTCCAACTCTCATATCCATACATGACTACTGGAAAAATCATAACTTTGACTAGATGGACGTTTTTGGCAAAGTAATGTCTCTGCTTTTTAATATGCTGTCTAGGTTGGTCATAGCTTTTCTTCCAAGGAGCAAGTGTCTTTTAATTTAATGGCTACAGTTACCATCTGCAGTGATTTTGGAGCCTGAGAAAATAAAGTCTCACACTGTTTCCATTATTTCCACTTTTATTAGCCATGAAGAGATGGGACCAGATGCCATGATCTTAGCCTTCTGAATGTTGAGTTTAGTTCTTCTTCACTTTTTGCCATAAGATTAGTGTCATCTTCATATATGAGGTTATTGATATTTCTTCTGGCAATCTTGAGTCTAGCTTGTGGTTCATCCATCCCCGCATTTCACATGGTGTACTTTGCATAAAAGTTAAATAGGAGTGACCGGTTGGATCTCCTTGGAGTCCAAGGGACTCTCAAGTGTCTTTTCTAATACCACAGTTCAAAAGTATCAATTCTTCGACACTCAGCTTTCTTTATCCTCCAACTCTCACAGCCATACATGACTACTGGAAAAAACATAGCTTTGACTAGACGGACCTTTGTTGGCAAAGTAATGTCTCTGCTTTCTAATATGCTGTCTAGCTTGGTCATAACTTTCCTTCCAAGGAGTAAGTGTCTTTTAATTTAATGGCTGCAGTCACCATCTGCAGTGATGTAGTATCTGCAGGGATGTAGTATAATTAGCAGTATTGTACCAATGTCAGCTTTATGTTTCTGATATTGTCTTACAGTTATATATAGCATGTAACTGTTGTGAAGAAACTTAGTGAAGGGGTCATAAGAAGTACATAAGAACCTTTATGTACTATTTGTGCAACTTCCTTTAGTCTATAATTATTTCAAAATAAAACATTAAAAGTAAAGACTTGATACTTATACTTTAAGTTGTTTATTTTCTACACATAGTATTAGAGAATATATGATTTATACACTTTGGCATAAGTAAATGACAATATTGACTAGATAAAGTAAGAAATAAGTGATGTGGAAAATTAAAGTCTATTGACAAATAATCATGGGTCATTTTTCTAAAGGAAAAAAATATATTGGATTAGGAACCAAGAAGGGTATTTTCTTTAATCTCTATTAACTGATATTCTCCCTTCTACTCCACCATCTGCACATAGAAAAGCATTTTATTTCTATGATTTCAAATTATTTTCATACTGCACAATTAATAGGACTTCTCCACATATTTTTTTCCTGTTTTATGATCTAGTATGTCTACTTTATGAGTATCATCCCTGCCTTTATATTTGATCATTTTTGAACATAATTATTCAAACCTTGAATATATAGGCTTCTCCATATTCTGTAGGGGAATATCTTCCTAGTCTCAAGGCCCTAAGATTTCTATTGTATTTCGGTGAGGAGAAATAAATATGAATTTCTCCCCTAAAATATACACGATATTTTATTGTAATATTTGCACACATGTTTAAAATAATAATATTGAGGGTCAAAAATGAAAGAGAAAACCAGAGCAAAACCTATCAGAAAACTTTAGGTCTTTCAGGTGTCAGATGTATATTTTATACTATACAGATTTGCCAGAGGATACATTATATTGAGATTTACTAGAGAGACATTGTGATACTTAATAAATAAACTGAAAGAAGGTAAAAATATTTAAATACATATTACAAATCTTTATTATTTCATGTTAAATTAAGTCCCTATCATGTAGATCATTTAAATTATTATATTGAATAGAAGCAGTACTATTGGCTGCAATTGTCTGGATCCTCTTAGGAAAACAAAACAAACTAATGCTGTGTGTCTTATGCTTATACATCTGTAAAATGTAATTATCATTTACTGTATCTTTTTTTCAGGAGTGATACTCTTATCCATAGGGCTCATGAAATTGTTTTTACAATCATATGCATGGAAAATGAATACAGTATTTATCAATATTTAAATTATTTTAAAAGGTATACAATTTAAGAATGGAGAAACCTATATATTCCATTTCTCTACTGAAATGCTAACCTAGATAAGCAGCTTTTTTTCACCATTTTCCTAAATTATACATTTTCCAATATCTGTGACATTAATATATTTACTGATTTAAAAAACATTCATTTGTACTCTTAGAATATTTAAAACAATATATTTTCATTTTACATCAGTGTATCAAGTTATGTATTAAGCCAAATGTAACATTCCTGGACTAGGTTAATATGCAATTTAATTTTAATGCATAGGAGGAAATTTGATATGCTTATTACAGTTTTTTTTTAAGAAATGTGTTAATATATTTTTATTCAGTCACTCCAAATCATTCTGATTACTACACAAAAACAAACAGAATTAAATTATGTACAAAGTTTTTGTAATTAATATTCTAATTGTACTTAAAACATAAATCTAGCTTTTTTCCCTAACATTTTGTTTTTTTTTTTTAGAAAGCCATTGACTAAATCTGATGTTGTCGTCGTTGTTCAGTCTCTAAGTCATGTCCAACTCTTTGCATTCCGAGGCTCTACAGCATGGCAGACTCCCCTGCCCTTCACTGTCTCCTGGAGTTTCCTCAAAGGTGTGTCCTTTGAGTCAGTGATGCCATCTCATCCTCTGCTGCACTGTTCTATATTTGCCTTCAATCTTTCTCAACATCAGGGTCTTTTCCAGTAAGCTGGCTGTTCACATCAAGTCGCCAAAGTATTGGTGCTTCAGTTTCAGCATCAGTCCTTCTGCTGCTGAATATTCAGGATGAATGAATGTTCAGGGTTGATGTTCTGTAGCTTTGACCGATTTGATCTCCTTGCAGTCTCAGGGACTCTTATGAGTCTTCCCTGCCACCACAGTTTGAAAACATCAATTCTTTGGCAGTCAGCCTTCTTTATGGTCCAACTCTCACATCTGTATATTACTACTGGAAAAACCATAGATTTGACTATCTTGACCTTTGACAGCAAAGTGATGTCTCTGCTTTTTAGTATTATTTCAAATCTGATGAGATAACCATATTGTTTGCTTTAAACACTGTTTAAAGCAGTTCAAAAGTTTAAAACTGTTTAAAAGTCTGTTTAAAAGTCAGTTCATATCTGACTTTTTCCTTACATTGTACACACCTACACACAAGCTTAAGCTGTATTATAATACCTTAATCTTTCAGGGTTTAATTGTATTATCTTCTGATATTTCTTGGTAGCAGCATTATTTTTCATTTAGGACTAAAAGTTGATTTCAATTCTTCAATTTGCATAGAAAAATGTATTAGATATACTTTTTTCTCTTTCTCCTAAGTATATCCGGAAATGCCCTGGACATTATATGCAAAGCAAACGTAAGTAGACCCTGAAAGGTAGAGAGAAGACAGACTGGCTAAGGACTTGAGGACATGAGGAATAGCATGATGATAAGTTCTTTGAGCTTCATTTTGGTCTGTTGTACTGCAGTGTATGCTAAGTCACTTCAGTCATGTCCGACTGTTTGTGACCCTGTTGACTAGAGCCCACCTTGAAGCTTAAGAAGCTCGAAACTGGAAATGCCATTGAGTGACAGTATCCCTCTTTCCAAAAAAAAAAAAGCCCCAGCAGAAACCTACAGTTATCTCAAAAATTCTATAAAAAGTTTAAGGTAAAAAAATTAATTAGGCTCATTTAAATATTTGACTGAAAAAAAGTTAATGTCTCATTTTACTTGTTTGTTTCCATAGGTCTTATTAAACAAAGTATTTGGTGTCAACAAAACAATGAATTTGTTCAACTAACATTTTATTGAAAATTATATTGAGATAATTTTAGATTTACATGATAATAATACATAGAGATGCCACGTACTCTTTAGCAGTTTCCCTCAATGGTAACATTTTATAAAACTATAATGTAACAAAGATGCTAACATTGATAACATCCACTGATCTTTTTCAGATTTTCTCAGTTTTATTTGTACTCATGTGGGTATGTATTGTTTAGTTTTATATAATTATATAATGTTAATCACATGTCTGCATCAAAATAAAGATATTGAGCAGTTCAGTTGTCACAAGGATCCCTCATGTTACCCTTTTATAATTGCAATCAGCTTTCTTCCCCTACCCAGATTCTAACACATGGCAATCACTAATCTCTTATGTATTTCTAAAATGTTATCATTTTTTAATATCATATAAATGGAATACTACAGTAGTAATCTTTCATATTGGCATTTTCCCCCTCAACATAATTCCCTGAAGATTTATTAAAGTAGTTATATGTGCAATAGCACATTCCTTTTTACTCCTCTGTAATATTCTATGTTGTGTATATATGTATTGAAGGTCATCTGGTTCTTTCCAGTGCTGAGTTATTAAAGCTAAAGTTTCTATGAACATTTGCATACCTAAGTTTTACTTCCTTGTGGAAAATGCCCAAGAGTATGACTGCTGAGTCATCGGATGGGTTCGTATTTATTTTTATGAAAAACTGCCCAACTATCTTCCTGAGTGGCTATACAATATTACATCTCCATCAGCAACGTATGAGTGATTCAGTTTATCTGCATTCCTGCAAGTATGTGATGTTCTCACATTAAAAAAAAATATATATATATATAGACATTCTGATAAGTATGTTGTAATAATCTTATAGTTTTAATTTGTATTTCCTTAATGGTATTTATTTTTCACTTAAGTCTATAATCCATTTTGAGTTAAATTTTATGTAAATTTATGAGAGTTAGGTCAAGGTTCTTTTTTTTCTCTAATATATATCCAATTGCCCCAATATCAGTTGTGCCGACTATACTCTCTTCATTAAATTGCTTTTGTAGATTTGTCAAAGCTCACTTAAACATATTGCTAGATAGTATAAGCCTTCCCTGGTGGCTCAGATGGTAAAGCATCTGCCTACAATGCGGGAGACCCGGGTTCGATCCCTGGTCGGGAGATCCTCTGGAGAAGGAAATGGCAACGCGCTCCAGTATTCTTGCCTGGAAAATCCCATGGATGGAGGAGTTGGTTGACTACTGTCCATGGGGTTGCAAAGAGTCCAACACGACTGAGCGACTTCACTATTCACTAATTTCATAAATACTTTTAATGGTGTCAGAATTACATAAGATGCACAGGATATTGAGGTGAGCCAGTCATAATTTTTTTTCTTCAAAATACTCAAAGTGTTATAGGGGCAAGGAACTTAAGAAGACATGACAGAATATAAAAGATTCTGCATTTGAAATTTGTATCACTATATTTTGGGGCAAAATGGAGGAAGGAGACAGTTCGGTGTAAAGAGGGAACTTCCAGGAAGAGCACTGATGAACCTGCTAAAAAAATAACCAGTAAGTGGATAGAGAAAGCACTTCAGGTATAAGAAGAAAACAATATTTATAAAGGGTTTGAATATGAGAACTTAGAGCTTTGATATTATCTGGGGCATTAGGAGAACTGCATAAAATTTGGAACGGCCTAAGCATAGAGTACAAGAAGACCTGATGAGATGTGAGGCTGGAAACTTAAGAAGACAGACTATGGAAGACCTGCTTAACATTCTAACAAATGTGGTAAAAGGGAAATATTAAAAATTGTTAAGCTAGTGGGTGACATAATCAGTATAAAGAAAAGTATTATATAGACCGTATTCTTTTCTTAAAAATCAATTATGCTTATATTTGTATTAGTCTGTCTGCACCTTCTCTTTCAATTTTTACAAATAGATTTATTTAGCTCCTACACTTTCTGATTCAGTTCATACAAATAATATTCTACACATAGCCGTGATAATGAAGGCCTTACAAATTATAGATAAGAGAAGAAATGGCTGTTGGTTCAGGTGCAAAAGAACAAAGGATTCAAAAAATTACAACCATTTAAAGAATGTTTTAGGTAAAAATAGAATGTGAAAGTGTTTACAAAAAAAAAAAAAAAAGTGTTTACAAAAAAGGAAATCCTGTTCTGTAACTAGCAAGAAGGACTGATGCTGAAGCTGAAGTCCAGTATTTTTGTCATCTGATGTGAACAGCTGACTCATTGGAAAAGTCCCTGATGCTGGGAAACATTGAGGGCAGAAGGAGAAGAGGGTGTCAGAGGATGAGATGGCTGGATGGCATCACTGATGCAATGGACATGAACTTACTCAAACTTACAGCAATGATGAGGGACAGGGAGGCCTGGTGTGGTGCAGTCCATGGGGTTGCAAAGACTGAGACATAACTAAACAACAACAATTAGCAACCATGAAAGAGTCTATGTAAAGTTATTGTATGGTTCCATTTTATGGTATCTTCAGTTCAGTCAGTTCAATTCAGTTGCTCAGTTGTGTCCAACTCTTTGTGACACCATGAACTGCAGCAGGCCAGGCCTCCCTGTCCATCACCAACTCCTGGAGTTTACTCAAACTCATGTCCATCGAGTCAGTGATGCCATCCAGCCATCTCATCTTCTGTGGTCCCCTTATCCTCCTGCCCCCAATCCTTCCCAGCATCAGGGTCTTTTCCAATGAGTCAACTCTTTGCATGAGGTGGCCAAAGTACTGGAGTTTCAGCTTTAGCATCAGTCCTTACAGTGAACATCCAGGACTGATCGCCTTTAGAATGGACTGGTTGGATCTCCTTGCAGTCCAAGGGACTCTCAAGAGTCTTCTCCAACACCACAGTTCAAAAGCATCAGTTCTTCGGCACTCAGCTTTCTTCACAGTCCAACTCTCACATCCATACATGACCACTGGAAAAACCATAGCCTTGACTAGATGGATCTTTGTTGGCAAAGTAACGACTCTGCTTTCCATATGCTATCTAAGTTGGTCATAAATTTCCCTCCAAGGAGTAAGTGTCTTTTAATTTCATGGCTGCAATCATCATCTGCAGGGATTTTGGAGCCCAGAAAAATAAAGTCTGACACTGTTTCCACTGTTTCCCCATCTATTTCCTGTAAAGTGATGGGACCAGATACCATGATCTTCGTTTTCTGAATGTTGAGCTTTAAGCCAACTTTTTCACTCTCCTCTTTCACTTTCATCAAGAGGCTTTTTAGTTCCTCTTCACTTTCTTCCATAAAGGTGGTGTCATCTGAATATCTGAGGTTATTGACATTTCTCCCAGGAATCTTGATTCCAGCTTGTGCTTCTTCCAGCCCAGCGTTTCTCATGATGTACTCTCCATAGAAGTTAAAAAAGCAGGGTGACAATATACAGCCTTGACGTACTCCTTTTCCTATTTGGAACTAGTTGTTGTTCCATGTCCAGTTCTAACTGTTGCTTCCTGACCTGCATACAGGTTTCTCAAGAGGTAGGTCAGGTGGTCTGGTATTCCCATCTCTTTCAGAATTTTCCACAATTTTTTGTGATCTACACAAAGGCTTTGGCATATATATTGTATATAAAGTACCTCATTTATAATTTTGTCTTCCTTTCTTGTCTATTAATTAATGTTTTTGAATATAACTAATCAAATGGGTGCACATAAATTCAGAAAAGTTATTTTGATGACTTTTAGTACTCTACTTGTATTTTTATTGTGTGTGAAGTTTCATTCAATTGTTTGCCTTTGATATCTTAATACAAAATACTAACAAAGGTGTTTATTCTGAAAGAAATTTGAAAAATAAAAGCCATATGATTATTTCAATAGATGCAGAGAAAGCCTTTGACAAAATTCAACATCCATTTATGATAAAAACTCTCCAGAAAGTAGGAATAGAAGGAACATACCTCAACATAATAAAAGCTATATATGACAAACCCACAGCAAACATTATCCTCAATGGTGAAAAATTGAAAGCATTTCCCCTAAAGTCAGGAACAAGAAAAGGGTGCCCACTCTCACCACTACTATTGAACATAGTTTTGGAAGTTTTGGCCACAGCAATCAGAGCAGAAAAAGAAATAATAGGAATCCAAATTGGAAAAGAAGAAGTAAAACTCTCACTGTTTGCAGATGACATGATCCTCTACATAGAAAACCCTAAAGACTCCACCAGGAAATTACTAGAGCTAATCAATGAATATAGTAAAGTTCAGTTCAGTTCAGTTGCTCAGTCATGTCCGACTCTTCGCGACCCCATGAATCGCAGCATGACAGCCCTCCCTGTCCATCATCAACTCCTGGAGTTCACACAGACTCACGTCCATTGAGTCAGTGATGCCATCCAGCCACCTCATCCTCTGTCGTCCCCTTCTCCTCCTGCCCCCAATCCCTCCCAGCATCAGAGTCTTTTCCAATGAGTCAACTTTTCACATGAGGTGGTCAAAGTACTGGAGTTTCAGCTTCAGCATCATTCCCTCCAAAGAAATCCCAAGGCTGATCTCCTTCAGAATGGACTGGTTGGATCGCCTTGCAGTCCAAGGGACTCTCAAGAGTCTTCTCCAACACCACAGTTCAAAAGCATCAATTCTTCAGCACTCACCCTTCTTCACAGTCCAACTCTCACATCCATACATGACCACAGGAAAAACCACAGCCTTGACTAGATGGACCTTTGTTGGCAAAGTAATGTCTCTGCTTTTGAATATGCTAACTAGGTTGGTCATAACTTTCCTTCTAAGGAGTAAGCATCTTTTAATTTCATGGCTGCAGTCACCATCTGCAGTGATTTTGGAACCCCAGAAAATAAAGTCTGACACTGTTTCCACTGTTTCCCCATCTATTTCCTGTAAAGTGATGGGACCAGATACCATGATCTTCGTTTTCTGAATGTTGAGCTTTAAGCCAACTTTTTTCACTCTCCTCTTTCACTTTCATCAAGAGGCTTTTTAGTTCCTCTTCACTTTCTTCCATAAAGGTGGTGTCATCTGCATATCTGAGGTTATTGACATTTCTCCCAGGAATCTTGATTCCAGCTTGTGCTTCTTCCAGCCCAGCGTTTCTCATGATGTACTCTCCATAGAAGTTAAAAAAGCAGGGTGACAATATACAGCCTTGACGTACTCCTTTTCCTATGTGGAACTAGTTGTTGTTCCATGTCAAGTTCTAACTGTTGCAGGATATATAATCAACACACAGAAATCCTTTGCATTCCTATACACTAATAATGAGAAAATAGAGAAATTAAGGAAACAATTCCATTCACCGTTGCAACGAAAAGAATAAAATACTTAGGAATATATCTACCTAAAGAAACTAAAGACATATATATATAGAAAACTGTAAAACGCTGTTGAAAGAAATCAAAGAGGAAACTAATAGATAGAGAAATATACCATGTTCATAGATCAGAAGAATCAATATAGTGGAAATGAGTATACTACCCAAAGCAATCTATAGATTCAATGCAATCCCTATCAAGCTACCAACGGGAATTTTCACAGAGCTAGAACAAATAATTTCACAATGTGTATGGAAATACAAAAAACCTCGAATAGCCAAAGCAATCTTGAGAAAGAAGAATGAAACCGGAGGAATCAACCTGCCTGACTTCAGGCTCTACTCAAAGCCACAGTCATCAAGACAGTATGGTATTGGCACAAAGACAGAAACATAGATCAATGTAACAAAATAGAAAGCCCAGAGATAAACCCACACACCTATGGACACCTCATCTTTGACATAGGAGGCAAGAATATACAGTGGCGAAAAGACAATCTCTTTAACAAGTGGTGCTGGGAAAACTGGTCAACCACTTGCAAAAGAATGAAATTAGAACACTTTCTAACACCGTACACAAAAATAAACTCAAAATGGATTAAAGATCTAAACATAAGACAAGAAAATATAAAACTCTTAGAGGAGAACATAGGCAAAACACCTTCCGACATACATCACAGCAGGATCCTCTACGACTCACTTACCAGAATATTGGAAATAAAAGCAAAAATAAACAAATGGTATCTAATTAAAATTAAAAGCTTCTGCACAACAAAAGAAACTATAAGCAAGGTGAAAAGACAGCCTTCAGAATGGGAGAAAATAATAGCAAATGAAGAAACTGACAAACAACTAATATCAAAAATATACAAGCAACTCCTGCAGCTCAATTCCAGAAAAATAAATGACCCAATCAAAAAATGGGCCAAAGAACTAAATAGGCATTTATCCAAAGAAGACATACAGATGGCTAACAAACACATGAAAAGATGCTCAACATCACTCATTATCAGAGAAATGCAAATCAAAACCACAATGAGGTACCATTTCATGCCAGTCAGAATGGCTGTGATCCAAAAGTCTACAAGTAATAAATGCTGGAGAGGATGTGGAGAAAAGGGAACCCTCTTACACTGTTGGTGGGAATGCAAACTAGTACAGCCACTATGGAGAACAGAGTGGAGATTCCTTAAAAAACTGGAAATAGAACTGCCATACGACCCAGCAATCCCACTGCTGGGCATGCACACCGAGGAAACCAGAATTGAAAGAGACACATGTACCCCAATGTTCATCTCAGCACTATTTATAATAGCCAGGACATGGAAGCAACCTAGATGCCCATCAGCAGATGAATGGATAAGCAAGCTGTGGTACATATACACAATGGAGTATTACTCAGCCATTAAAAACTGATACATTTGAATCAGTTCTAATGAGGTGGATGAAACTGGGGCATATTATACAGAGTGAATTAAGCCAGAAAGAAAAACACCAATACAGTATACTAACACATGTATATGGAATTTAGAAAGATGGTAACGATAATCCTGTATGCAAGACAGCAAAAGAGACACAGATGTATAGAACAGTCTTTTGGAGTCTGTGGGTGGGGGGGGAGATGCTTTGGGAGAATGGCATTGAAACATGTATAATATCATATAAGAAACGAATTGCCAGTCCAGGTTCGATGCAGGATACAGAATGCTTGGGGCTGGTGCACTGGGATGACCCAGAGGGATGGTATGGGGAGGGAGGTGGGTTCAGGTTTGGGAACACATGTACACCCGTAGTGGATTCATTGATGTATGGCTAAACCAATACAATATTGTAAAGTTAAAAAAAAAAAAAAAAGAACAACAACAAAAAAAGGAAAATTAAAAAAAAAAAAAAGCTTAATTGATGTTCGATGTTGGCACAGGTTCACATATACTAGAGAATGTTTTTCCCTTGACTCACAGCTGTGTTAGCTGCAGGTAATACTTCTCAGGAAAAAAATGTAATCTTTCCATGAAAATAAGTACTGTTTACTAATTCAAACTTTCATTAAATGTGCATCTATTGTGAAAAAAAAATTTGAATTAAATATATAATTGGCATAATTTTATGTATATATCTGGGTTTGTGTGGCATAAAAACAGGTAAATATAATGAGGGTACTGACCATTTAACAACAACTCTTCCAACATATGCAAATAGGTACGGATATTATAAGGATGCTTTTGAACTGTGGTGTTGGAGAAGACTCTTCAGAGTCCCTTGGACTGCAAAGAGAGTCAACCAGTTCATCCTAAAGGAAATTGGTGCTGAATATTCATTGGAAGGACTGATGCTGAAGCTGAAACTCCAATACTTTGGCCACCTGATGCAAAGAATCAAGCCACTGGAAAAGACCCTGATGCTGGGAAAGATTGCAGGTGGGAGAAGAAGGGGACAACAGAGGATGAGATGGTTGAATGCCAGCACCAACGTGATGGACATGAGTTTGAGCAAGCTCTGGGAGTTGGTGACTGACAGGGAAGCCTGGAGTGCTGCAGTCCATGAGGTCACAAAGAGTCAAACACGACTGAGTGACTGAACTGAAACTTTAGACCAGAATGAAATTAAAAGATTCCTGGAAAATTTTTGTGATTAACAGGAGATAAATTAATATGGAGTGATAGTATACTAGATGTGTGAGTAGATGCACAATGTATTCTAGTTACTCCTAAGGTGATGTTTTGGAGTAGTTTTTGACAGTGATTAACTCCTTTCTTGTAGTATTGTGGTAAAAATCATACTAGACAACATGACTAAAATATATTCCATTTAATAGCTACTAAATAATTCATAATTTTGATTAAAGTGAATTTCATATACCTGGATTCTGGACTGCCAGCCTCACATGTATTTTTAACACTGCCATTACTGCCTCCTTTTTAGCTTTAGACAGGCTCAAAGCCAGCAACTTTAACTGTTGCCTCTACATTTGCCTCATTTCCTGTTTGTACTCTGGTGAAACACTCCTACAGCTTACCTACTTAAGTAGCTTTTATTTCTCACTGTTTTCTACTGGATCATCTTCCCCTATCTGCCCTTTAAATCTTGGCTCTTCTCCCAGTTGTATCTCTGGACAAAATTTCTTCTATCTTTATGCACGCTCTCTCTCTCTCGGCAATTTCATCCATTCTCATTGTCTTAACTGTCATAAACTTTCTGATAGTTATATTCTTGTCCCTGAGCTCTGAAGCCATATATCCAACTGTTAATAAACATTTAAGAGATGATGGTTTAAAGCAGTTTCATTGACAGCTTGAATTTTCCATTTGCTAGCTGCTGCACTATCATATGAATAAAATGAATAACAACAGTTTTGCAAAAATCAGCTTCTTGGAACAAAGGCATAGCTATTACTACTCTCATGAGCTTATTCTATGCCTACAGACAAGCTTGACTGTGTTTGTTGTTGTTTTTGCTGTGCTTAATCAAGAGAAGATTGAATAGGCATGATGGCAGCAGATAAGAAATATTTAGGCAATCAGTTTCAATTTCCTGAAACTATCATTCAGTTCAGTTCAGTCGTTCAGTCGTGTCCGACTCTTTGCAACCCCATGAACCACAACACCCCAGGCCTCCCAGTCTATCACCAACTTCCGGAGTCCACCCAAACCCATGTCCATTGAGTTGGTGATGCCATCCAGCCATCTCATCCTCTGTCGTCCCCTTCTCCTCCTGCCCTCAATCTTTCCCAGCATCAGGGTCTTTTCCAGTGACTCAGCTCTTCACATCAGGTGGCCAAAGCATTGGAGTTTAACTATCATACAGGTGGCTATTAAAAAAATATCACTGATAGAATATGTACAGAAATGTGCACAAATTCTAAAGTGCAACATAGTTATCTATGTGTAACTTTTTCTCAGATTAAGAAATTTAATATTATTGGCATCCCATAACCTCCATTATTGCCCCCTTACAATTATTACCTGTTTCTTCCTGTTACTGTTTCAAAAAGAACATGTAGACTTACGACAGCAGTTGGAAAACCCTCAGGCAATTGGTTTCAAACTTTTGAGCGTTACACATAGGCCATCATCAGTTCAGATGTGCTGAATGTACAACACCATTGTAGGTTCAAGTTCAGTGGAGAAAAAAGTAACTTGGGAAACAGGGTTATAATTTTTCCCCATCAAAATATATGGACCTTCCTCTTGAGGAAGTATATGTAACAGCAAGGACAACTAAAATATTACAAGGTCTCCATTAGATTTCTGTGCCTACCGGCTAAGGAGCCTACAGGCAGAGTAATGATAATGGACTTGCTCTCTAATGAGAATGCTAAGGTTGTCTCATGAATTCCTAAGCATTAAATATACAGTGCAGCCTGTGAAGCCCTCAAGTATGTAACTTATGAGAAAAACTAAAATTAAAATTTGGCTCTGGAGACTGATGCGTATTAAAACCAAATTTTGTAAGTTGAAATTGATTTTGAAATGGTTCTTTTGCTGAAACCATACAGACAAAAGAAAAGTTCAATTAATGTGGTCCAATTACCTGATTGTCCCATGTGATATATATTTAATCAAGATAATAAAATATATCTTTATATTTTCTACTGGGGAAAAATAATAAGTTATACTAAGCCCTGTAAGCCATTCCTTTCTATTGAATGCTTGGTAAACCATCATGCTTTACAATCAAGTGCAAGAAAAAATCTGATCATGAACATCTCAATGTATTAATAGCAAGTCTCATATTGTATCTTAGGCAGTACTCAGAGATATGAAAGGTTGTTCACATGTCCAAATGTAGTCAGAAAAATCTAGCCTGAAAATGTCTACATGGAGGCTTACAGATATCAATATCCTGTGTAAGAAAAATGTATATCCTGCATAGGAGAAAGGTATACAAACACAGGAAAATTTTTAGTTGCATAGCAGTCTGGAAGTTTCTCTTCAGTGTCCAGATAATAAAAACCTTCATATGGTGACCAAAGCCTTTTCAAAGTTTGAAGTAAAACTTTCTTATCTTAAGCACCATTGCACATTCATGCCTAAAGAGCACACTAACTGTAAAAAACTGTACTTCCATAATCACTTCTTTATGAAGTACCCTGGAGTAGATCCTGGGTGATTTTGAATATATACCAATGTTGATTATATTTATTTACTAGGCATTAGAGAGTGCTGAAAAACTCAGATTTATGAAAGTGTAGAATCATTTGTGTGTTTAAGGAAATAGCATTATGCAATCAGTTCAGTTCAGCTGCTCAGTCATGTCTGACTTTTTGTGACCTCATGGACTGCAGCACCCCAGGCCTCTCTGTCCATCACTGACGCCCAGAGCTCATGCAAACTCATGTCCATTTAGTCGGTGATGCCATCCAACCATCTCATCCTCTGTCATCCCCTTCTCCTCCCCACTTCAATTGTTCCCAGCATCAGGGTCTTTTTCAGTGACTCAGTTCTTTGCATCACTTGGCCAAAGTATTGTAGCTTCAGCTTTAGCCTCAGGCACGCCAGTGAATATTCAGGACTGATTTCCTTTAGAATGGACTGATTGGGTCTCCTTGCAGTCCAAAGAACTCTCAAAAGTCTTCTCCAACACCACAGTTCGAAAGTATCTATTCTTCTGCATTCAGCTTCCTTTATGGTCCAAGTCTCCCATCCATACATAACTACTGGAAAAACCATAGCTTTAATTAGAAGGAACTTTGTTGCGAGTAACAGCTTTTTAATATGCTTTTTAATATGCTGTCTAGGTTGGTCTAGGTTTCTTCCAAGGATCAACTGTCTTTTAATTTCCTGGCTGCAGTCACCATCTGCAGTGATTTTGGAGACCTCAAAAATAAAATCTGTCACGGATTCCACTGTTTCCCTATCTATTTGCATATAGTGATGGGACCAGGTGCCATGATCTTAGTTTTCTGAATGCTGAGTTTTAAGCCAACTTTTTCACCCTCCTTTTTTACTTTCATTAAGAGGCTCTTACATTCTTCTTCATTTTCTGCCATAAGGGTGGTGTCATCTATATATCTAAGGCTATTGATATTTCTCCCTACAGTCTTGATTCCAGCTTGTGCTTCATCCAGCCCAGCATTCTGCATGATGTACTTTGCATATAAGTTAAATAAGCAAGGTGACAATATACAGCCTTGATGTACTCCTTTCCCAATTTGGAACCAGTCTGCTGTTCCATGTCCTGTTCTAATTGTTGCTTCTTGAACTGCAAACAGATTTCTCAAGAGGCAGGTAAGGTGGGTTGGTATTCCCATCTCTAAGAATTTTCCACAGTTTGTTGTGATCCACACAGTTAAAGGTTTTTGCAAAGTCAATAAAGCAGAAGTGGTTGTTTTTCTGGAACTCACTTGCTTTTTCTATGATCCACTGGATGTTTGCAATTTGATCTCTGGTTCCCCTGCCTTTTCTAAAACCAGCTTGAACATCTGGAAGGTCACAGTTCATGTATGTTGAAGCCTAACTTGGAGAATTTTGAGCATTACTTTACTAGTGTGTGAGATGAGTGCAATTGTGCACTATTTTGTGGGCAAGAATCCCTTAGAAGAAATGGAGTAGCCCTCATAGTCAACAAAAGAGTCTAAAATGCAGTACTTGGATGCAATCTCAAAAATGACAGAATGATTTCTGTTCATTTCCAAGGCAACCAATCAATATCACAGTAATCCAAGTCTATGTCCTGACCAGTTATGCTAAAGAAGCTGAAGTTGAATGGTTCTATGAAAACCTACAGGGCCTTCTAGAACTAATACACCAAAAAGATGTCCTTTTCATTACAGGGGACTGGAATGCAAAATTAGAAAGTTAAGAAATACCTGAAGTAAGAGATAAATTTGGCCTTGGAATACAGAATGAAACAGGACAAAGGCTAGTAGAGTTTTGCCAAGAGAACGCACTGGTCATAGCAAACACCCTCTTCCAACAACACAAGAGAAGACTATGCACATGGACATCACCAGATGGTCAATATCAAAATCAGATTGATTATATTCTTTGCTGCCAAACATGGAGAAGCTCTATACAGTCAGCAAAACAAGACTGGGAGCTGACTGTGGCTCAAATCATGAACTCCTTATTGCCAAATTCAGACTTAAATTGAAGAAAGTATGGAAAACCACTAGTCCATTCAGATATGACCTAAATAAAATCCCTTACAATTATACAGTGGAAGTGGCAAATAGATTCAAGGGATTAGATCTGATAGACAGAGTGGCTGAAGAACTATGGACTGAAGTTCGTGACATTCTACAGGAGGCAGGGATCAAGACCATCCCCAAGAAAAAGAAATGCAGAAAAAGGTAAACTGGTTGTCTGAGGAGGCCTTACAAATAGCTGAGAAAAGAAGAGAAGGGAAAGGCAAAGGAGAAAAGGAAAGATATACCCATTTGAATGCAGAGTTGCAAAGAATAGCAAGGAGAGATAAGAACACCTTCCTCAGTGATCAGTGCAAAGAAATAGGGGGAAAAATAGAATGGGAAAGAATAAAGATCTCTTCAAGAAAATTATACATACCAAGGAAACATTTATGCAAAGATGAGCACAATAAAGGACAGAAATGGTACAGACCTAACAGAAGCAGAAGATATTAAGAGGTGGCAAGAATAAACAGAAGAACTTGCAAGTTAACCATATATTATTATCTATATGATTCTAATTATGAGAAAATTGCGGTATAATATAAGCTTTGGTTATACCTACATAATTTCTATAAGAGAAACACAATTGGTAGATCTGATGAAAGAAAATTCCTGGTCCTGATAGTAATAATACAGTACTATGTTTCTGGGGAATATAATTCTGGTTTAGAGGGAGCCATAATAAAGTTTTAGTCAGATGTCATAATAAAATCATGTCACAAATTTGCAGTTGTCTGTATTCCTGTGAGACTTCCTGAGTTAAGATCCGTATACTCAGAAGTAAAGATTCATAGGATACAACAAGGGATGAAACCTAAAACATGCTTTTGAAAAACTTTTTTGGAAAGAGTTGTACACATTTACAAAATCATTTTGTTGATTCACTAAAATTCCAATATAACAGTAGAAGTTTAGCATCATGAATTTTATTTACAGATGGTGATTGCAGCCATGAAATTAAAAGACAGTTACTCCTTGGAAGGAAAGTTATGACCAACCTAGATAGCATATTGAAAAGCAGAGACATTACTTTGTCAACAAAGGTCTGTCTAGTCAAGGCTATGGTTTTACCAATGGTCATGTATGGATGTGAGAGTTGCACTATAAAGAAAGCTGAACACTGAAGAATTGATACTTTTGAACTGTGGTGTTGGAGAAGACTCTTGAGAGTCCCTTGGACTTCCAGGACATCCAACCAGTCCATCCTAAAGGAGATCATCCTGGGTGTTCATTGGAGGGACTGATGCTGAAGCTGAAACTCCAATACTTTGGCCACCTGATGCAAAGAGCTGACTCATTTGAAAAGACCCTGGTGCTAGGAAAGATTGAGGGCAGGAGGAGAAGGGGACAACAGAGGATGAGATGGTGGGATGGCATCACTGGCTCAATGGACATGTTGCTACTGCTACTGCTAAGTCACTTTAGTCGTGTCTGACTCTGTGCGACCCCATAGATGGCAGCCCACCAGGCTTCCCCATCCCTGGGATTCTCCAAGCAAGAACACTGGAGTGGGTTGCCATTTCCTTCTCCAATGCATGAAAGTGAAAAGTGAAAGTGAAGTCGTTCAGTCATGTCCGACTCTTAGCGACCCCATGGACTGCAGCCTACCAGGCTTCTCTGCCTATGGGATTTTCCAGGCAAGAGTACTAGAGTGGGGTGCCATTGCCTTCTCCGCAATGGACATGGGTTTGGGTGAATTCTGGGAGTTGGTGATGGACAGGGAGGCCTGATGTGCTGTGGTTTTCATGGGGTCACAAAGAATCGGACATGACTGAGTGACTGAACTGAACTGATTTCCTACATGTTTATCTGAGAGAAGAGGTTAGGTTGATGGTGACTTGAACTTCAAAAATGTGCAGTTGGCCTTTTATCTGATATAAATTATTTGGAAAAAACCAACTTGATCACCAAGAATAAGAAAGATTAAGTGAGGCATATTTTGTAAGCTTTCTTTATTAAAATGAAGACTATGCAAACATTCTGTCTTTCATATTAGCTAAGTTAACTGGATGATTGATTGCTTTCTTTTCTAGGATATTAATGCACAATATGTTTTTCTTTATAATCCCCCATAGTTCTCAATATTTAAGTAAGAATTATTCTCTTTCAAATTCAATCGCAGTGACAAAAATTTCAGCTCTACAACACACTGAAAATAGAATATCATTTATGGAAAAATAATGTAAATATTTAATCTTTATTTTTCTTTTCATCACCACTTTCCCATCTTTTGTATTTTACAAAACAGTTGTCTAGTATATGACTCAGTCTTTCTTTCCTTCAATTATTCATTCATTAACAATCAAACATTGACTGATCAGTTACTCTTTGGCAGATTTTGCTCTCCTATCTACACAAAGGCTTTGACATTCTGTTGGAAATAATATTTAGGAACTACTTCATTTTCCCTTGATTGGCACCTTCATTATTATACTCCTGCTCTTTTCTCATACTATATCTAAAATCTACAAGTGACATGTCCTAAAGATGCCAGTCCTTCCCACCTTGCTATATGGCCAAAAGTGGCATTACCAGAAGTTTAATATTTTCTGGATTTAGATGAAAAAGTACACCACAAAATATGGAACCTGACATTCTTCTTCTTCTGCTGCTGCTGCTAAGTCGCTTCAGTCGTGTCTGACTCTGTGCGACCCCATAGACGGCAGCCCACCAGGTTCCACAGTCCCTGGAATTCTTCACGCAAGAACACGAGTGGGTTGCCATTTCCTTCTCCAATGCATGAAAGTGAAAAGTGAAAGTGAAGTTGTTCAGTCTTGTCCAACTCTTAGCGACCCCACGGACTGCAGCCTACCAGGCTCCTCCATCCATGGGATTCTCCAGGCAAGAGTACTGGAGTGGGGTGCCATTCCCTTCTCCTGACATTCTGAGGATCTTCAAATGGGTCAACTGATGGAATTCTGAATAGAAAAGGAATCATTCCCCTATAGGTTGAACTTTCAACAGGTGGAATGAGGAGATACATTTCCCTCTTTTCTCTCTTCAAATACCAAAGTGTATAACAAAGAATAGTTCACCCTCCTAGTCCAATCAGAAAAATCCTGCATTTATGATGTGCAAGACTGCTGACAACAATATCTCCAAATCCTCCTAGGGGTTAAATGATCAGTTCAGCTCGGTCGCTCAGTCGTGTCCAACTCTTTGCGACACCATGGACTGTAGCACGCCAGGCTTCCTTGTCCATCACCAACTCCCGGAGTTTATTCAAACTCATGTTATTGAGTCGATGATGCCATTCAACAATTTCATGCTCTGTTGTCCCCTTCTCCTCCAGCTTCAATCTTTCCCAGCATCAGAATCTTTTACAATGAGTCAGTTCTTCACATCAGGGTGAGAAAATATTGCAGTTTCAGCTTCAAATCAGTCCTTCCAGTGAATATTCAGGAATGATTTCCTTTGGGATGAACTGGTTGGATCTCCTTGCAGTCCAAGTGACTCTCAAGAGTCTTCTCCAACACCACAGTTCAAAAGCATCAGTTCTTCAGTGCACAGCTTTCTTTATAGTCCAACTCTCACATCCATACATGACTATTGGAAAAATGATAACTTTGACGAGATGGACCTTTGTTGGCAAAGTAATGTCTCTGCTTTTTAATATGCTGTCTGGGTTGGTCGTAAGTTTCCTTCCAAGCAGTAAGCATCTTTCAATTTCATGGCTGCAGTCACCAACTGCAGTGATTTTGAAGGCCCCCAAAATAAAGTCTGTCACTGTTTCTGCTGTTGCCCCATCTATTTGCCATGAAGTCATGGGACCAGTAGCCATGATCTTCATTTTCTGAATGTTGAGTTTTAAGACAAATTTTTCACTCTCTTCTTTCACTTTCATCAAGAGGCTCTTTAGTTCTTCTTTGCTTTCTGCATATCTGTGGTTATTGATATTTCTCCCAGCAATATTGATACCAGCTTGTGCTTCATCCAGTCCAGCATTTCTCATGATGTACTCTGCATATAATTTAAATAAGCAGGGTGACAATATACAACCTTGATGTACTCCTTTCCTCATTTGGAACCACTCTGCTGTTCCATGTCCAGTTTTAACTATTGCTTCTTGACCTGCATACAGATTTCTCAGAAGGCAGGTGGTCTGCTATTCCTATCTCTTTAAGAATTTTCCACAGTTTGTTTTGATCCACACAGTCAAAGGCTTTGGCACAGTCAATCAAGCAGAAGTAGATGTTTTTCTGGAACTCTCTTGCTTTTTTGATGATCCAAAGATGTTGGCAATTTGATCTCTGGTTCCTCTGCCTCTTCTAAATTCAGCTTGAACATCTGGAATTTCACAGTTCACATACTGTTGAAGCCTGGCTTGAAGAATTTTGAGCATTAGTTTGCTAGTGTGTGAGATGAGTGCAATTGTGTGGTAGTTTGAGTATCCTTTGGCATTGCCTTTCTTTGGGATTGGGATGAAAACTGACCATTTCGAGTCCTGTGCCCCTGCTGAGCTTTCCAAATTTGCTGGCATATTGAGTGCAGCACTTTCACAGCATCATCTTTAGGATTTGAAATAGGTCAACTGGAATTCCATCACCTCCACTAGCTTTGTTTGTAGTGATGCTTCCTAAATGATAGCAAGACTAGTAATGTTGCATCAATTTGTAATGCTTCCTGTCTTTCTTCACATCTTATGCCTGTCTTGTTCACTACTAATCTTTGAATACCTAAGACTCTGTCAGGCATACACTAAATAAATACCTGTCACTCACAGTTTTCTCTTACCTTACTGCTGTACTGTATTAATTATTTTGTATTTGTATAACACCTTTCTTGGTATTAAAATTTCATTTTTGCTACATCTATGGAGATCAGTGTTGCCTGCAAAAATAAAAACTCATATTGGGCCATAATGAAAATCACTTGCTAAAATAGTGATGGTCAAAATTATTTTGAAAGAAAACCCCAAAATTTAAACAATTTACAGATACTCATTGATTTGATTCACAAAGGATATACCCATTCAATCTAAGGACTGAAGCAAGCACCATTTTTTATTTATTCTCCCACATAATGCTTCCCTGGTCCACAGGGCAAATCTCACAGTGGTAGCTGACCCACAGAGAGACCAACAAATTTCATCTGCTGAATTATCAGCATGCCTCATTCTTTTAATGAACTGTAACAACTGCAGTAAATCAATTGGTTATGAGGAGAGAATGCCCTGTGGGTGAGCAACAGAGCTCATGAGAGTGAAATCTTTAAATGAAGTGAAATCTGCCTTTAAAGTTTATTAACAATTTGAAGAAATAGCAGTTCAAAAAAAATCAGAGAATATTTCATGACTCAAGTAAGTTTTTCATAAGTTTATATCTGAGATTTAAGTAAAAAGGTAGGTTTCTTTCTTTCTTTTTTTGTAAAATAGCTTTCAGTTCAGTTTTTATCCTCTGGCAAAATACAAACCAACACTTTGTGGAGAGAGGAGAAGAGGAAGGCAACACAGTCTAGCTCTATGGCACATTTAGAAGAGGAAATGAGATTTAAAAGCCTCACTCCACTGCTTGCCCAGTTGAGAAAAAGTCACGACCCTAACACCCACTTATAAGTATCTTATTATATTAAAAAAATAATACATTTCCAAGGCCCACCTGACTGCCCCTGCACAGAAACGGTTAACCTTCAATATTTGATATCAGGGCGCCTGGGATGGAGGTGGTAAGAAGAGGCAGATTGAGAAGAAGGAGATGCAGAAAGAGATGGACAAACCCATGTGTCACTGGGGCCCTCTGAAATATCTTTTCTTTGGAGGGCACCTGTCAGAGACTGAAACCAGTGTTATTCCAGTGGTTGTCTCACTCCTGTCCTCAGGGCTTAATGCTCTGGGGTGATCTGTCCTTTCAGACACTCCTGTGAGGTTTCAAGATCAGGATTCATCTTCCCTTCTCAGTCCCAGCCCATTCTGCTCACCACCCAGCTTTTAAGGTCTTAACAAGGAGCAGTTCCCTCCCCAAGTAAGAAGCATGGGGAAAGCTGGAGGTCCTGCATTTGAGGAGATAATATTCTGGGGGGTGAGCCACTTTTGGGGTCCCCCTTCAGTCCCTGGTCAGGTAGTAAATGTGTGCAGCCCCCTCTGCCCCCCACGCCCCTGGCCCCCCCTCACTGGTGGAGGTCTCAAAAACGTGGATGGTGCAGAGCAACAGTTTCTTGGTGTCTCTGTTTGTCACCACCTGGAGGATGGTGAAGTTCTCCAGGATGCTGTTCATCATATAACACTCTGGAAGCTTCCTCAATTTGTGCAGAAAATTCACCAGGTACTTCTTGGAAGGAAAGTTATGACCAACCTAGACAGCATATTAAAAAGCAGAGACTTAACTTTGCCGACAAAGGTCCATATAATGAAAGCTATTGTTTTTTCAGTAGTCATGTATGGATGTGAGAGTTAGACTATAAAGAAAGCTGAGCACCCAAGAATTGATGTTTTTGAACTGTGGTGTTGGAGAAGACTCTTGAGAGTCCCTTGGACTGCAAGGAAGTCCAACTAGTAGATCCTAAAGGAGATCAGTCCTGAGTTTTCATTAGAAGGACTGATGTCAAAACTGAAATTTCAATACTTTGGCCACCTGATGTGAAGTACTGACTCATTGGAAAAGACCCTGATGCTGGGACAGATTGAAGATGGGAAGAGAAGGGGAGGACAGAGGATGAGATGGTTGGATGCCACCACCGACTCAATTGACTTGAGTTTGTGTAAACTCTGGGAGTTAGTGATGCATAGGGAGCCCTGTTGTGCTGCAGTCCCTGGGGTCGCAAAATGTCGGACATGACTGAGGGACTGAACTGAACTAAATTGAACTAATGTGTGATGTTCTGTGGAATGAAGAATGCTAATATCTTCCATTTTGGGGGGAGAGTGTGGGGGTGGGTTACAGTTCTGTAAAGTTCTCAAAGATATTATTACATGTATCCCTTCGGGTGGAACCAGAACACTGCCCTAAGGCCACACTGTTGTTTCTTGGCTACTCCTCCCTTGTCTCTGCATTCCCTGCCTTCCCTGATTAGCAACTGTTTCAAAGGCTTCCATGCCCAGGACCCCCACAGCATCCTGGTCAGGTTTCAACATCATGAGCCTAATTGATAGATTTAAGAAGTTTTAGAAACCCTAGTCCATAGATTTAGTCTGGGCTTTTGTATGTGTGTGCACAGAGATAAATTTAATTGAATAAGGTATAAAAAGAAGTATATACTAATAAGATTGATAGTCTTAGTTATAATGCCAATAAAAGTTATCAGCAATATAATATTTCCATTGTAATGAAAGAGGGTTAATAATTTTCTCATAATTTCATCTCTCAATGATTAATGTCCCAAATAAAAAATTGATTGTAAAAGATTTGTCATGTGGTTACACATTTGGGCAAAGAAGAAGAGGACTTATCTTCTTGTTTTTGTAATTTTTTTCTTTTAAAGTTGGGCTAAAATTCACATAGCATAACCTTAACCAAAGAATTCAATGACATTTATTATATTCATGATGTTATTCAACCACCATTTCTATCTGATTTTAAAATATTTTCATTGCCTCAAAATAAAACCACATACATATTAAGCTATTAATTGACTTTCTTCCGTTACCAGAGCCCCTAACAACTGACAACTCACTTTTTGTCTCCAAATCCATACAGACCCCTTGTTAAAATATGTATCAGTGTTTCTTTTTTTCATAGAATAATATTACAATATGGAATAATATTCCACTTACCTGTATATATATATTGTAGTTTGTTTATTCATTCATCTATTGGACATTTGAGTAGTTTCCATCTTTTACTATTGTGAATAGCACTGCTATAAATTCTAATGTATAAGTATTTAGTTTGTATTTTAAGATCATAGGGCTGTATATTTAGGATGAGATTGCTGTGTCATGTGGTAATTCTGTGTTTGAATTTTTGAATAATTACCAAACTTGTTTCTACAGTGACTGTAATCATTTTATATTTGCATCAGCAATACACTTTGAATTATATATATATATATATATATATATATATATATATATATTCACATGCACATACTGCATCTTGGACAAGACATGTTTTTCAAAGTGTGAAATAGTATCTAACAACTTTGATTTACCTGTCCCTAATGACTAATGCAATCTCAAAAATGACAGAATGATCTCTGTTCGTTTCCAAGGCGAACCATTCAATATCACGGTAATCCAAGCCCTTGCCCCAACCAGTAATGCTGAAGAAGCTGAAATTGAATGGTTCTATGAAGACCTACAAGACCTTTTAGAACTAACACCCAAAAAAGATGTCCTTTTCATTATAGGGGACTGGAATGCAAAAGTAGGAAGTGAAGAAACACCTGGAGTAACCCGCAAATTTGACCTTGGAATACAGACTGAAGCAGGGCAAAGGCTAATAGAGTTTTGACAAGATAATGTACTGCTCATAGTAAACACCCTCTTCCAACAACACAAGAGAAGACTCTACACATGGACATCATCAGATCGTCAATACCAAAATCAGACTGATTATATTCTTTGCAGCCAAATATGGAGAAGCTCTATACAGTCAGCAAAAACAAGACCAGGAGCTGACTGTGGCTCAGATCATAAACTCCTTATTGCCAAAATCAGACTTAAAGTAAAGAAAGTAGGGAAAATCACTAGACCATTCAGGTATGACCTAAATCAAATCCCTTATGATTATCCAGGGGAAGTAAGAAATAGATTTAAGGGACTAGATCTGATAGATAGAGTGCCTGATGAACTATGGATGGAGGTTTGTGACTTTGTACAGGAGACAGGGATCAAGACAATCCCCATGGAAAAGAAATCCAAAAAAGCAAAATGGCTCTCTGAGGAGGCTTTTACAAATAGCTGTGAAAAGAAGAGAAGCAAAAAACAAAGGAGAAAAGGAAAGATATAAGCATCTGAATGCAGAGTTCCAAAGACTAGCAAGGAGAGATACGAAAGCCTTCCTCAGTGATCAATGCAGAGAAATAGAGGAAAACACCAGAATGGGAAAGAGTAGAGATCTCTTCAAGAAAATTAGAGAGACCAAGGGAACATTTCATGCAAAGATGGTCTCGATAAAGGACAGAAATGGTATGGACTTAACAGAAGCAGAAGATATCAAGAAGAGGTGGCAAGAATACACAGAAACTATACAAAAAAATCTTCACGACCCAGATAATCATGATGGTGTGATCACTGACCTAGAGCCAGACATCCTGGAATGTGAAGTCAAGTGGGCCTTAGAAAGCATCACTACAAACAAAGCTAGTGGAGGTGATGGAATTCCAGTTGAGCTGTTTGAAATCCTGAAAAATGATGCTGTGAAAGCGCTTCACTCAACATGCCAGCAAATTTGGAAAACTCAGCAGTGGCTACAGGACTGGAAAAGGTCAGTTTTTTTTTTTTTCATCTCTACATAGTTACTTTTTTTTTTTTTTATTCTTCCAATTTTATTTTATTTTTAAACTTTACATAATTGTATTAGTTTTGCCAAATATCAAAATGAATCTGCCACAGGTATACATGTGTTTATTCCAATCCCAAAGAAAGGCAGTGCCAAAGAATACTCAAACTACCACACAATTGCACTCATCTTACACACTAGTAAACTAATGCTCAAAATTCTCCAAGCCAGGCTTCAGCAATATGTGAACCATGAACTTCCAGATATTCAAGCTAGATTTAGAAAAGGCAGAGGAATTAGAGATCAAATTGCCAACATCTCCTGGATCATCAAAAAAGCAAGAGAGTTCCAGAAAAACATCTATTTCTGCTTTATTGACTATGCCAAAGTATTTGACTCTGTGGATCACAATTTCTGAAAGAGATGGGAATAGCAGACCACCGACCTACCTCTTGAGAAACCTATATGCAGGTCAGAAAGCAACAGTTAGAACTGGACATGGAACAACAGACTGGTTCCAAATAGGAAAAGGGGTACTTCAAAGCTGTATATTGTCACCCTGCTTATTTAACTTCTATGCAGAGTACATCATGAGAAATGCTGGGCTGGAAGAAGCACAAGCTGGAATCAAGATTGCTAGGAGAAATATCAATAACCTCAGATATGCAGATGACACCACCCTTATGGCAGAAAGTGAAGAGGAACTAAAAAGCCTCTTGAGGAAAGTGAAAGTGGAGAGTGAAAAAGTTGGCTTAAAGCTCAACATTCAGAAAACAAAGATCATGGCATCTGGTCCCATCACTTCATGGGAAATAGATGGGGAAAAAGTGGTAACAGTGTCAGACTTTATTTTTGGGGGCTCCAAAATCACTGCAGATGGTGACTGCAGCCATGAAATTAAAACTCCTTGGAAGGAACATTATGAACAAACTGATAGCATATTGAAAAGCAGAGACATTACTTTGCCAACAAAGGTCCATCTAGTCAAGGCTGTGGTTTTTCCAGTGGTCATGTATGGATGTGAGAGTTGGACTATGAAGAGAGCTCAGTGCCGAAGAATTGATGCTTTTGAACTGTGTTGTTGGAGAAGACTCTTGAGAGTCCCTTGGACTACAAGGAGATCCAATCAGTCCATCCTAAAGGAGATCAGTCCTGGGTGTTCATTGGAAGGACTGATGCTGAAGCTGAAACTCCAGTACTTTGGCCACCTGATGCGAAGAGTTGACTCATTGGAATAGACCCTGATGCTGGGAGGGATTGGAGGCAGGAGGAGAAGGGGATGACAGAGGATGAGATGGCTGGATGGCATCACCGACCTTCATGCACATGAGTTTGGGTAAACTCCGGGAGTTGGTGATGGACAGGGAGGCCTGGTATTATGGGATTCATGGTTTCACAAAGAATCGGACATGACTGAGCAACTGAACTGAACTGAACTGAATGACTACTGTTGTTAAGTATCTAATCCCATGCCTGTGGGCCTTACTATATCTTTCTTAGAAAAATGTCTATTCAAGTTCTCTGCCCATATTTTATTTGGATTGTTTATATTTTTTTGTTAAGAATAGGGCATCTTCTGTGTAGCCAACAAAGGAAGACATATGAAGGAAAGTGAAATATTATTAGCTAAGTAAAGGCAAATGGATGTTAACAACCAAAATATGTGTGTCATAATACAATGGAGCAAGACTCTATGGTCTTTGTCCACATGTCCTCTGCCTGTATTTTGTTTGTGGGAAAACTTTCACTAAGGCATAAGTTTAATTAGAGAAGTGAGAACATGCAGAAAGAAAAGAAAGCAGTCAAAGGAAGCCAATAAATAATAGTTTAATCATTAAGCATAGGCAAGGACCTTTAACTCCTTCTCAAAGGCTATAGATAATATTCTGAACCATATCCTGTGAGCTATCTTATAGATACTGAAAGCCCAAGCATGTGGAAGAAGTTGACTACATAGTGACAAGACTGTAGCCATGCTATGTGAAGTGAAGTGAAGTGAAGTCGCTCAGTCATGTCCAACTCTTTGCGACCCCATGGACTGTAGCCTACAAGGCTCCTTTGTCCATGGAATTTTCCCGGCAAGAGTACTGGAGTGGGTTGCCATTTCCTTCTCCAGGGTTTTATCACAGCCATGACATAAGCTGCCACAATTCCAAGAACATGGCTCAGGGGAATGGGAGAAAGCAAAAGTTAACTGTACTTAAAACAATCAAGATGCCACTGATCAGACTTGTTGTTTAGTCACTAAACTGTGTCTGACTCTGCAACTCCATGAATTGCAGCACACCAGACTTCCCTGGACTTCATTATCTCCCGGATTTGCTCAAACTGATGTCCATTGAGTCAGTGATGCCATCAACCATCTCATCGTCTGTCGTCCCCTTCTCTTACACTCAGTCTTTCCCAGCATCAGGGTCTTTTCCAAGGATTTAGCTCTTCACACTAGGTGGCCAAAGTATCAGAGCTTCAGCTTCAGCATCCATCCTTCTAATAAATATTCAGGGTTGATTTCCTTTAATATTGACTGGTTTGATCTCCTTGCTGTCCAAGGGACTTTCAAGCAGCTTCTCCAACACCACAGTCCAAAAGCATCAATTCTTCAGTCTTCTTTATAGTCCAACTCTCACATCCATATGTGACTAGTGGCCAAACCATAGCTTTGACTATATGGACCTTTGATGGCAAAGTGATGTCTCTGATTTTTAACACCCTGTCTAGGTTTTTCATAGCTATTCTTCCAAGGAACAAGTGTCTTTTAATTTTTGGCTGCAGTCACCATCTGTGTTGATTTTAGAGACCAAGAAAATGAAATCTGACACTGTTTCCACATTTTCCCCATTTTTGCCATGAAGGGAAAGGACTGGATGCCACGATCTTAGATTTTGAATATTGAGTTTTAAGTCGGGTTTTTCACCTTCATCTAAGAGACTCTTTCACCTTCATCAACAGGCTCTTTAGTTACTCTTCAATTTCTTCCATTAAAGTGGTATTATCTGCATATCTGAGGCTGTTGATGTTTTTCTCTGCAATCTTGATTCCAGCCTGTGATTCATCCAGCCTGGCATTTCACATGATATATTCTGCATGTAAATTAAATAAATAGGGTGACAATATACAGCCTTGACATACTCCTTTCCAATTTTGAACCAATCCATTGTTCCATGTCCAGTTACAAATGTTGTTTCTTATCCTGCATACAGGTTTCTCAGGATGCAGATAAGGTGATCTGATATTCCCGTTTTATTAAGAATATTTCACAGTTTGTTGTGATCCACACAGTAAAAGGCTTTAGCATAGTCAATGAAGCAGAAGTAGATTTATTTGGTGAATTTCCTTGCTTTTTCTCTGATCCAACATATGTTGATAATTTGATCACTGGTTAGCAAAAAGGCAAAGGAGAAAAGAAAAGATATAACCATCTGAACTTAGATTTCCAAAGAATATAAAGAAGAGATAAGAAAGCCATCCTAAGTGATCAATTCAAAGAAATAGAGTAAAGCAATAGAAAGGGAAAGCCTAGAGAGCTTTTCAAGACTATTAGAGATACCAAGGGAACATTTCATGGAAAGAGGGTCACAATAAAGGACAGAAAGAGTATGGGCCTAACAGAAACAGAAGCTATTAAGAAGAGGTAGCAAGAATACACAGAACTATACCAAAAAGATCTTCAGGATAATCATGATAGTATGATCACTCACCTAGAGCCAGACATCATGGAGTATGAAGTCATGTGGGTCTTAGGAAGCATGACTACCAATAGAGCTAGTGGAGGTGATGGAATTCCACCTGAGGTATTTCAAATCATTAAAGATGATGCTCTGAAAGTGATGCATGCAATATGCCAGCAAATCTGGAAAACTCAGCAGTGGCCACAGGACTGGAAAAGGTCAGTTTTCACTCCAGTCCCAAAGAAAGGCAATAACAAAACATGTTAAAACTAACACACAATTGTGTTCATTTCAGATGTTAGCAAAGTAATGCTCAAAATTCTCCAAGCTAATCTTCAGCAGTATGTGATTTGAGCACTTTGAGATGTTCAAGCTGGATCTAGAAAAGGCAGAGGAATGAGAGATCAAATTGCCAAAATCCACTGGACCATAGAAAAAGCAAGAGAATTCCATAAAAAACATCTACTTCTGTGTTTGACTGTGTGGATCACAACTTTATAAAATTCTTAAAGAGATGTAAATACCAAACCACCTTACCTGCCTTCTGAGAAATCTGCATACAAGTCAAGAAGCAACAGCTAGAACCAGACATGGAAAAATGAACCGGTTCCAAGTTGGGAAAGGAGTATGTCAAGGCTGTATATTGTCATCCTGCTTATTCAATTTATATGCAGAGTACATCATGCAAAATGCCAGGCTGAATGAAGCACAAGCTGGAATCAAGATTTCTGGGAGAAATATCAATAACCTCAGATATGCAAATGACACCACCCATATGGCAGAAAGTGAAGAGGAACTATAGAGCCTCTTGATAAAGTTGAAATAGGAGAGTGAAAAAGCTGGCTTAAAACTCAACATTCAAAAAACTAAGATCACGGCACCCAGTCCCATCATTTCAGGGCAAATAGATGAGGAAACAATGAAACAATGATAGACTTTCTTTTCTTGGGATCCAAAATCACTGAAGATGGTGACTGAAGCCATGAAATTACGATACTTGTCCTTGGAAGAAAATCTTTGACAAACCTAGACAACATATTTAAAAAAGCAGAGTCATTACTTGCCAACAAAGGTCTGTATAGTCAAAGTTGCAGTTTTCCTAGTAGTCATGTACGGATGTGATAATTGGACCATAAAGAAGGCTGAGTGCTGAAGAATTGATGCTTTTGAACTGTGGTATTGAAGAAGACTCTTGAAAGTCCCTCGGATTGCAAGGAGATCAAACCAGTCAATTCTAAAGGCAATTGATCTGCTGGAGGGGCTGATGTTGATGAAACTCTAATACTTTGACCACCTAATCAGAAGAGCAGACTCCCTGGAAAAGATCCTGAGGCTGGGAAAGATTAAAGGCTAGAGGAGAACAGGATGACAGAGGACAGGATCATTGGATGACATCACTGACTCAATAGACATGAGATTGAGCAAGCTCCAAGAGATGTTGAAGGACAGGGAAGCATGGTGTGCTACACTCTATGGGGTCACAAAGAGTTGGACACAACTGAGCAGCTAAACAACAACAACAGACTACTGATTAACAATTTCAAGATGACTGTCAGAGCTTACTCACTGCTCCTACATGTAATTCCCTCCCTCAGCCTATAAAAGCTCTTGCCCAGTGATTGTCAGTTGGGAGGGAATTGGCTTTTAGATAGGCATCACCCTTCTACTCCCAATTGCTGGTATACAAAATCAGGCAAACTTTTCTTTCCACCAATCTGGCCTCTTTATTGACTTTTGAGCTCTGAGCCATTGGATCCCACTTTCGGTTACAATGATATCTTTAAGTTTTTCTGCCTCACACAAGAGGGGACATAGTTTGGCATTTATTGCATTTAATTTATTTTTTTTTTCTTGGAATTTGAAGCATGTTATAGGTAAGGACCACATATCTTTCATAGTTATATTGATTATTACACAATATTTGTTGAGTTATTTTTTAATTTATCATGACTTATTTACTCAATTTGGTGATTATCAAGAATATTTTTCATAAAGATATTTTGTCACGTGGCTGAAAATATGAATGCACATATCCTTTCTACAATGTCTACTTCTAGGTTGAAATACTAGTTACATAGTAGGTCTGATGTGAACACTTTCAGCAAATAAGTGATTATACTTACAAATTATTTTTTGGTAATTAGTAGGATGCACTTTTAACTCAATGAAACTTAGCCATGCCCTGTGGGGCCACCCAAGACCTGTGGGTCATGGTAGGGAGGTCTGACAGAATGTGGTCCACTGGAGAAGGGAATGGCAAACCACTTCAGTATTCTTGCCTTGAGAACCCCATGAATAGTATGAAAAGGCAAAATGACAGGATACTGACAGAGGAACTCCCCAGGTCAGTAGGTGCCCAATATGCTATTGGAGATCAGTGGAGAAATAACTCCAGAAAGAATGAAGGGATGAAGCCAAAGCTAAAACAATTCCAGTTGTGGATGTGACTGGTGATAGAAGCAAGGTCCAATGCTGTAAAGAGCAATATTGCATAGGAACCTGGAATGATAGGTCCATGAATCAAGGCAACGTGGAAGTGGTCAAACAGGAGATGACAAGAGTGAACGTCGACATTCTAGGAATCAGCAAACTAAAATGGACTGGAATGGGTGAATTTAATTCAGATGACCATTATATCTACTACTGTGGGCAGGAATCCCTTAGAAGAAATGAAGTAGCCATCATGGTCAACAAAAGAGTCCAAAATGCACTACCTGGATGCAATCTCAAAAACGACAGAATGATCTCTGTTCATTTCCAACGCAAACATTTCAATATCACAGTAATCCAAGTCTATGCCCCAACCAGTAACACTGAAGAAGCTGAAGTTTAATGATTCTATGAAGACCTACAAGACCTTTTAGAACTACCACTCAAAAAAGATGTCCTTTTCATTATAGGGGACTGGAATGCAAAAGTAGGAAGTCAAGAAACACCTGGAGTAATAGGCAAATTTGGCCTTGGAATACAGAATGAAGCAGGGCAAAGGTTAATAGAATTTTGCAAAGAGAAAGCACTGGTCATAGTAAACACCCTCTTCCAACAACACAAGAGAAGACTCTACACATGGACATCACCAGGTGGTCAACACTGAAATCAGATTGATTATATTCTTTGCAGCCAAAGATGGAGAAGCTCTATACAGTCAGCAAAAACAAGACTGGGAGCTGACTGTGGCTCAGATCATGAACTCCTTATTGCCAAATTCAGACTTAAATTGAAGAAAGTATGGATAATCACTACACCATTCAAGTATGACCTAAAAGAAATCCCTTATGATAATACAGTAGAAGTGAGAAATAGATTTAAGGGACTAGATCTGATAGAGTACCTGATGAACTATGGATGGAGGTTTGTGATTTTGTACAGGAGACAGGGATCAAGACAATCCCCATGGAAACGAAATCCAAAAAAGATAATGGCTGTCTGAGGAGGCCTTACAAATACCTGTGAAAAGAAGAGAAGTGAAAGCAAAGGAGAAAAGGAAAAATATAAGCATCTGAATGCAGAGTTCCAAAGAATAGCAAGAAGAGATAAGAAAGCCTTCTTCAGCGATCAATGAAAATATATAGAGGCAAACAACAGAATGGGGAAGACTAGAGATCTCTTCAAGAAAATTAGAGATACCAAGGGAACATTTCATGCAAAGATGGGCTGGATAAAGGACAGAAATGGTATGGACCTAACAGAAGCAGAAAATATTAAGAAGAGGTGGCAAGAATACACAGAAGAACTGTACAAAAAAGATCTTCATGACCAAGATAATCATCATGGTATGATCACTCACCTAGAGCCAGACATCCTGGAATGTGAAGTCAAGTGGGCCTTAGAAAGCATCACTACAAACAAAGCTAGTGGAGGTGATGGAATTCCAGTTGAGCTATTTCAAATCCTGAAAGATGATGCTTTGAAAGTGCTGCACTCAACATGCCAGCAAATTTGGAAAACTCAGCAGTGGCCACAGGACTGGAAAAGGCCAGTTTTAATTCCAATCCCAAAGAAAGGCAATGTCAAAGAATGCTCAAACTACTGCACAATTGCACTCATCTCACACACTAGTAAAGTAATGCTCAAAATTCTCTAAGGCAGGCTTCAGCAGTACGTGAAATGTGAACTTCCTGATGTTCAAGTTGGTTTTAGAAAAGGCAGAGGAATGAGAGATCAAATTGCCAACATCCGCTGGATCATGGAAAAAGCAAGAGAGTTCCAGAGAGGCATCTATTTCTGCTTTATTGATTATGCCAAAGCCTTTGACTGGATGGATTCCAATAAACTGTGAAAAATTCTGAAAGAGATGGGAATACCAGACCACCTGATCTGCCTCATGAGAAACCTACATGCAGGTCAGGAAGCAACAGTTAGAACTGGATATGGAACAACAGACTGGTTCCAAATAGGAAAAGGAGTACTTCAAGGCTGTATATTGTCACCCTGCTTATTTAACTTATATGCAGAGTACATCATGAGAAACGATGGGCTTGAAGAAGCACAAGCTGGAATCAAGTTTGCCAGGAGAAATATCAATAACCTCAGCTATGCAGATGACACCACCCTTAAGGTAGAAAGTGAAGAGGAACTAAAAAGCCTCTTGATGAAAGTGAAAGAGGAGAATGAAAAAGTTGGCTTAAAGCTCAACATTCAGAAAACAAAGATCATAGCATCTGATTTCATCACTTCATGGGAAATAGATGGGGAAACAGTGGAAACAGTGTCAGACTTTACTTTTTTGGGCTCCAAAATCACTGCAGATGGTGACTGCAGCCATGAAACTAAAAGACACTTACTCCTTGGAAGAAAAGTTATGACCAATCTAGATAGCATATTGAAAAGCAGAGACATTACTTTGCCAACAAAGGTCTGCCTAGTCAAGGCTATGGTTTTTCCTGTAGTCATGTATGGATGTGAGAGTTGGACTGTGAAAAAGCTGAGCGCAGAAGTATTGATGCTTTTGAACTGTGGTTTTGAAGACTCCTGAGAGTCCCTCGGACTGCAAGGAGATCCAACCAGTCCATTCTGAAGGAGATCAGTCCTGGGATTTCTTTGGAAGGAATGATGCTAAAGCTGAAACTCCAGTACTTTGGCCACCTCATGAGAAGAGTTGACTCATTGGAAAAGACTCTGATGCTGGGAGGGATTGGGGGCAGGAGGAAAAGGGGACGTCAGAGGATGAGATGGACGAATGGCATCACCTACTCGATGGACGTGAGTTTGAGTGAACTCTGGGAGGTGGTGATGGATAGGGAGGCCTGGCATGCTGCGATTCATGGGGTTGTGAAGAGTCAGACACGACTGAGCAACTGAACTCTACTGAACTGAACTTAGGATGCACTTATTTGAAAAAGTATTGTGTGGAAAAAATATTGAGGTTTTAGGTTATGGTTTTTGTACGATCAACATAATAGGATTCATTGGACAGAGGACTGAGTTAGAAGGACTCTTCTGTGCTTAGTCAGTTGTGTCCAACTCTTTGCAACCCCATGGACTTTAGCCCACAGTTTCCTCTGTCCATGGGGATTCTTCAGGCAAGAATAAGACTCAGTGGGATATCCTCCTCCAGGGGATCTTCCCAACCCAGGGATTGAATCCAGTTCTCCTGTATTGCAGGTGGATTCTTTAACAGCTGAGCTACCAAGGATGACCCAGAAAGACTCTAGTCACATAGTGTACTGAGCTATTCAAGTAGTTTGAAAATTAATTACCAGGGCCATTTTGAAGAATAAAATACTTTAAAATGAATTTATATTGAATAAAAAAGGTTTTGAAATGCCCATCTGTGACAAGTACATAAAATATAACATTGAAGTTAACCCAATTCTCATGATGCAATTTGCCGAATTCGCAAAACTCCCGTGTCAGTCACCCAAAGAAAATCCTTAGTCCATTTAATAGGCCTGCATTTTTATTTGTATATATCTTTATTCTCTCAGTGTTGATAAGTGAATGAAATAGACTGGTACATTTCTTTTGTGGCTGTCATTATTAGCCTGAATATAATTAGGCTAGTGAAAGCAGAGACATTACTTTGCCAACAAAGGTCCGTCTAGTCAAGGCTATGGTTTTTCCAGTGGTCATGTATGGATGTGAGAGTTGGACTGTGAAGAAGACTGAGCACCAAAGAACTGATGCTTTTGAACTGTTGTGTTGGAGAAGACTCTTAAGAGTCCAACCAGTCCATTCTGAAGGAGATCAGCCCTAATATTTCTTTGAAAGGAATGATGCTAAAGCTGAAACTCCAGTACTTTGGCCACCTCATGTGAAGAGTTGACTCATTGGAAAAAGACTCTGATGCTGGGAGGGATTGGGGGCAGGAGGAGAAGGGGACGACAGAGGATGAGATGGCTGGATGGCATCACTGTCTCGATGGACGTTGAGTCTGGGTGAACTCCGGGAGGTGGTGATGGACAGGGAGGCCTGGCGTGCTGCGATTTACGGGGTGGCAAAGTCGGACATGACTCAGTGACTGAACTGACTGACTGACTGAGTGAAAGCAGTTTCATTTTTTATTGTTAAAATGTAACTAGTGATGCAGTTATGATATGTATGTGGCTACTTAAAACTGAAATATCTCCCAATGAATCCTAAGATTCTAGCATGCTTGAGAATTGAGATAGAAAACCATTTGTTTTATTCCCAATTCTATATATGACTTCGTAAATGTTACAAATAAGCCCAGCAACTGGATAATATCCTATGAACAAGTGGCTAATATCCCTTACCAGGTGGTAAATTAGTACAGTGTGCTTGTGTGAAAATTCTTATTTTCTACCTACACATTTATTTGTTCAACGAATTGCTTCTTACTGATTAATAAGTGAAAAATCTCGTACTTCTTAAATAGAAAGACAGCAATAAAAGAACATCGTATCTTGAATGTGAGAGTTTTACATTTAAATTCCTAATCTTACATTTTTGTAGCTTTGTGACTTTGACAAATTATATAATTTCCTCAATTCTCTATCTTTGTTTGATTAGTAACTTTAACTTACATATTATTAATTATTTTTTCATTGTCTACTACATTGACCACACAGGCAACTCTTTTTAGAAGTAATTCATGCCATTATGATGCTAGCAATTTAGATTATTTAGTCAGGTAGAATTTTATCTTCTGTCTCAGATTCAAGGGACGATTCATGACCCTTTGGTTTACGTTTATGACTTGGATATTTACATGACTTTGTGGTTTCTTGTTCTAATGATGAGTATTTAATTGCCTTTGCTTTTATTTTTACACCTATAAGATTGATTTTGATATTAGAACATCAGATCAGATCAGATCAGTCGCTCAGTCATGTCTGACTCTTTGCGACCCCATGAATCACAGCATGCCAGGCCTCCCTGTCCATCACCAACTCCCGGAGTTCACTGAGACTCGCGCCCATCGAGTCAGTGATGCCATCCAGCCATCTAGTCCTCTGTCATCCCCTTTTCCTCTTGCCCCCAATCCCTCCCAGCATCAGAGTCTTTTCCAATGAGTCAACTCTTCGCATGAGGCGGCCAAAGTACTGGAGTTTCAGCTTTAGCATCATTCCTTCCAAAGAAATCCCAGGGCTGATCTCCTTCAGAATGGACTGGTTGGATCTCCTTGCAGTCCGAGGGACTCTCAAGAGTCTTCTCCAACACCACAGTTCAAAAGCATCGATTCTTCAGTGCTCAGCCTTCTTCACAGTCCAACTCTCACATCCATACATGACCACTGGAAAAACCATAGCCTTGACTAGACGAACCTTTGTTGGCAAAGTAATATCTCTGCTTTTGAATATGCTATCTAGGTTGGTCATAACTTTCCTTCCAAGGAGTAAGCATCTTTTAATTTAATGGCTGCATTCACCATCTGCAGTGATTTTGGAGCCCAGAAAAATAAAGTCTGACACTGTTTCCACTGTTTCCCCATCTATTTCCCATGAAGTGATGGGACCAGATGCCATGATCTTCGTTTTCTGAATGTTGAGCTTTAAGCCAACTTTTTCACTCTCTACTTTCACTTTCATCAAGAGGCTTTTTAGTTCCTCTTCGCTTTCTGCCATAAGGGTGATGTCATCTGCATATCTGAGGTTATTGATATTTCTCCTGGAAATCTTGATTCCAGCTTGTGTTTCGTCCAGCCCAGCGATTCTCATGATATACTCTGCATATAAGTTAAATAAGCAGGGTGACAATATACAGCCTTGAAGTACTCCTTTTCCTATATGGAACCAGTCTGTTGTTCCATGTCCAGTTCTAACTGTTGCTTCCTGACCTGCATACAGATTTCTCAAGAGGCAGATCAGGTGATCTGGTATTCCCATCTTTTTCAGAATTTTCCACAGTTGATTGTGATCCACACAGTCAAAGGCTTTGGCATAGTCAATAAAGCAGAAATAGATGTTTTTCTGGAACTCTTTTGCTTTTTCCATGATCCAGCGGATGTTGGCAATTTGATCTCTGGTTCCTCTGCCTTTTCTGAAACCAGCTTGAACATCAGGAAGTTCACGGTTCACAGATTGCAGAAGCCTGGCTTGGAGAATTTTGAGCATTACTTTACTAGTGTGTGAGATGAGTGCAATTGTGCAGTAGTTTGAGCATTCTTTGACATTGCCTTTCTTTGGTATTGGAATGAAAACTGACCTTTTCCAGTCCTGTGGCCACTGCTGAGTTTTCCAAATTTGCTGGCATGTTGAGCGAAGCACTTTCACAGCATCATCTTTCAGGATTTGAAATAGCTCAACTGGAATTCCATCACCCCCACTAGCTTTGTTTGTAGTGATGCTTTCTAAGGCCCACTTGACTTCACATTCCAGGATGTCTGGCTGTAGGTCAGTGATCACACCATCATGATTATTTGGGTCATGAAGATCTTTTTTGTACAGTTCTTCTGTGTATTCTTGCCATTTCTTCTTAATATCTTCTGCTTCTGTAAGGTCCATACCATTTCTGTCCTTTATCCAGCCCATCTTTGCATGAAATGTTCCTTTGGTATCTATGATTTTTTGAAGAGATCTCTAGTCTTTACAGTTCTGTTGTTTTCCTCTATTTCTTTGCATTGATCGCTGAAGAAGGCTTTCTTATCTCTTCTTGCTATTGTTTGGAACTCTGCATTCAGATGTTTATATGTTTGCTTTTCGCTTCTCTTCTTTTCACAGTACTCAAATATAATTCATTCATTTCTCATTAAAAATGTTTATCATTTTAGTTGCTGAGTATGGGATATTATAGAGTCAATGCATTTTTTTGTTTTTTAATGGGAGATTGAGGAAACAATTGTGTCCTGTGAACTGGAAACTCTATCTCATTTATATCCTAGCATCCAGAACAGTCTTATTAATAACATTTTAAATTTATTTTGATAATTGACATTTATTGAATATTTTCTATGTCACATAGTGATTTAAGGGGTTTACCTATATGTCACTTAATCCTTAAAACCCTGTAAGCTTAATACTAATAGTATCTTCATTTTTCATATAGTACAGAGACTTAATACATCCAAGTCACCATATTAGTGAAATGTTTTACCTTTCTGACTAATTATTACTCAGTATGAGTAAACTTCTATTTCTTTAATACCTGAAAACATATATAATAAAAACTCTCAAAACCTAAGTAAAAAATACCTAGAATAATTTCAATTTCATGCAAATGGTCTACAGGGAATATTTTGATGTAACACTCTTCCCAGTCATATCACACTGCACTAGAAAAACTCTAAAGACAGACAAGTTGATCAAGAGCATATACAAAAATAAGAAAGACTTGGCATACTAATTATTTATATTTGGTTTATCCATTGCAGGTATAGAGAATGTAGGTAACATCTAGAGTTGTGTAAAACAACATATGTTCATAGTTTGGATGTGTATAGTCTTACCAAACTATAGCCAGTTTTGCATTTTCTGTTTTTTTGCTACCATGGAATCAAACTCTGCTTGCATTTTTACATGATATGATTTCATCAGTATACTTAAATGCATATCATAATTCTGGGAACACTTTCCCTAATGCCCACTCTAGTTTAGTCTAAAATGTTTTATTATATATATATATACATATATATGTATGTATATATATATATGTGTGTGTGTGTGTGTGTGTGTGTGTATTAATATCAAATCAGGCCAACATTTAAAAAATCAAGACCTTCCCAATAAAGATCTGTCCTCCTTTGTTTCTTAGGAAAGTGACCAGAAGATTTGGAAGCATTGGACCAGAATTTAGCAGGAGTTGATTTGCAGTTGCATAATTCAGACAGGATGCATACTTTCCAGTTCAGCAGAATACCCATCAATTTATTATCTCCTTGACAGAAAATCTGAAAGTCATCTATAGATCATCATCATTTGCTGTTGCTTTTTTTTTTAAAGAGTAAATAAATATTTCCTTGCTTTTGTATCTCTAAAAATGATGTGCAAATGAAAAAAAATAAATCTAGGAGAGCTTGTATTTCAAAATAACAAGAAATAATTGGTATTTCTTTGTGGAAATAAACATTATTCTTATAATTTACTGTAAAAACAAAGTATTTATTTAATATGTAATATGTATCTTTGGTCTTATACCCATGTTTACTCCTATAGATATTTGAGTTTGTGATTCCTGGTCTAGAGATATGCAACAGTAGAAACACTTTTGAATTTTGGTTTCTATATTTCTATCAGTTGTAGTGGTTTTTAATAGCACATGCATGGTTCATCAGTTTAACCGTTTTCAGGATAGGAATGTCAGAGGAATGCATCTGTCACCGAAAATTAAGAAACAGCCATACCGTACCTACTGGTCTAAGAAGCTTAATCTGTTACCCAAATCACTTGACTTATTGTCTAAGATTTTTTTTTTCCCTCCTACTGAAAATATCAAGATCAATATCATTCCTCAGACTTCAAATGAAATCAAATTGTCTGTTCTTTCAAACATAAATCCAATAATTAATATTTGGTTGTCATGCTCTTATGGATTGTTTCTTAAAAACCAAAGATGATAATTGAGTTTAAAATTCTGTGCTTAACATTTTAGGGTGCTACGTAGTGAATGCAGTGGAGAGTTTCTTCCTGTCATTGTGGATATCTCAATGGAAATTCACTTAAATGAGGGCTTATCAGTTTGTAGTATATTGTCTCACCCTGGTTCAGACCAAACTTCATTGAACACATGCCCACACCCTACACATAATAAATTGCATGTTGGTAATGCAATTCTTTTAAATAAGTATTTTCTCTTTTTAATTTTAAATAAGCCTTTAGCATCTGTTATGTCCTTTAGTTGCAAATGCCAAAGAACATAACTTACTATTGTGGCCCTTACAAACTTCAGACAGAGAAGTGACTTAGTGTTTGGCATATCCTTGTTCTTAATTCTACAGTCAGTATTTGTTTTCCTTTTCTTATGCTTCAGATATAATGAGGAATATTACTCTGTTCTGACATGTTCAAATCTTTTCTAGAAAAAAGGGAACACAGGGAAGGAAAATGATTAATTGAAAGACTTAACCAAGGTCATATCTATAGAAACGTGATGTACCTGAGGATTATAATCACATAAGGAGGACGTTAACCCTAATTATATCAGGCAGATACAATACAGACTGCATTGTAGCCAATACCCTGTTATACTTGACAGGGATCTTTCCAAAGAAACAAAGAATTAAAGCTTGCATTCATCCAGTCTACATCTTTTGAAAAGCTACACAGTCTGAGAACATAGAAAAAATTACCTGGACATTAGAAAGGCAAACACTAAAGAGGAAAGTCATGTATTAATTCTGGTTAATGTGTAAAAGTTATATTCAATTTATTGTTAATCAAGCCCTTTCCTTGAACAAATAACATAGAGGCACCTAGCTGAATATGTTCATAATGAAAGTCAGAGCTGCTGTTTAAAAACAAAAACAGGGAAACCTTGTATGATGTTTATATTAATAATTCATAAGGAACTAATGTCGTTAATAGGAAAATGTTGGTATTCTTCAAAATCAGAACACTTGAGCTTTCATTCTTGGCTACTTTGATTAAAAAAAAAGGCTTCTTAGGCTGTGACTAGGCACAACTTTAAGAGATTTTTTCCCTGTATTGCTTTCCCAACTCTACATTTTAGAGCTGTCAGACAGTGGACTCAGCTGTCTAGAATACTGGACCTTGGCCAAGACCAGACTTAACTGAGTTCCCTGGTATATGATTCAGACCAAATATTATGAGTCAGTAAAATTAAAACCATAGACATGCCAAAGACCTCTCAAGCATTGTTGCCCAGAAATATGTCTAGTTTGTTGTAATCCTTCTTAGAGCTAAAGTCAGTTCTCACTTTAAGCTCTTTAAAGGTAATCATCACAGGTCATGCCATCCATTCTGCCTTTTCCCTCTGCCAAAACTGTATCTCCCTTTCTCCTACTGTATTAACTGATATTGTAGAAAGATAAAAATTGCTCATTAAACCTAAATGAAATTAGAAACCTACAGATACCTCAGCTGTTTAAAAGAAGTAAAATAAATTATACATTTTTTTCTGTTTGATATCAATATAGTAGATCTATCAGTAACTTTCCTTATCTTGTAAAATTACCCAAAGAAACAATGAATTAGAAATAGAATTCAGATAGTAGAAATATTGTATCACCTATCTACACAATGAAGTAAAAAGCTAGAAGTTGAAACTGAAATCAGAAAAAAGAAGTTCTATCATCTGGATATGCTGACAGACCAAAAAAAAAAAAAGAAAAGCCCACTTTCTTTCTAATTATTGAATCAAAGATAAAACCTAAAATGAAACTTTAATTAACCTAAAATATAACAATAATAAAATATTATTATATATAAGAAAGCATAAGGTATAGAGCTAAAACAACTCTCAAAGGGAAATTAATAATATACATGCATACATGAGAAAAATGAAATTTAATTAAACATGGTTCAGAAATGAACAATAACATAAAATAGAAGCATAGGAAAGAAATAACAATAGTTAAGCAGGCAACAATGTATTAGAACAAAAGAGTAGAGCTCACAAATATAAAAAGCATCAGTTTCTTTGGGAAAAATAATATAATAGCTAATCACTAGCTAATCTGGAGAAAATGAGAAAAGACCCAATGTGCAAAATAAATAACTACAAAAACAAACAAAGTGAAAAGACTGATAAGAAGCTGCCTTGCACAGTTCTATGCAAATATACATGGAAACTTGGATAAAATTTATTTTTAGATATTTTAATTTATGAAAACTAATTTTAGAAGAGGAAGGTAGTCTAAATAGAAGGATTCTTATGGAATAAAGAGTTAATAATTCTCTCCCAAGTATATGTGGTTCATATGATTTAGAGAAGAATTTCAATGCAAAATTCTGTGAAAAAAATTCCAGTGATACTTAAATAGTTTCAGAATATTGGAGGGTAAATGAAAACTTGTTAATTTTTATTTTAAGAAAATATAGTAAGACACTGATATAAATGACAAAGAAAATTAAGACCAGTCTACTTTATGAATATTAAGGCCAGAATGTTAATTTTAGTAAATAAAACAGCATAATAGTAAAACAATACAAGATAATAAATAATATAATTTATCATGTTAATGCATCTACCATAAGTTCATATGATTTTTTTCTATAAGAAGTAAGCAATTGATAAAATATTTCTGTTCATTTTTTTAAATCAATTTATTTTTTATTGAAGGATATTTGCTTTACAGATTGCTGTTTTCTGTCAAACCTCAACATGAATCAGCATAGATATATATGGGATTAATGTTTAATGATAAATAAAATGAAAATAAAATAGAGATTAGTCCTGTTTAGTTTATAAAATATGTTCATTAACTCTATAGCATTTTAAGGAAGTTAAGAAATATTCACTAATGTGGTTATTACTTAACATTGTACTGATAGTTGTAGTCAGTGCAATTAGAGTAGATAAAGGAATTGGAAACATATAAACTGTAAAATGTGAATAAAATATTAGTATTCTCCTCGCTCTGCTTTATATACTCAGAAAAATTAAACAAAATGAACTAGAAATTTTCTAAGTATATGCTAACTTGTAGAAATAACATAGTACATAATTAATATGTAGAAACACTAGGTCCCATGTATTTCAGTAACAGTTGTTTAGAAGATATCATACAGGATACTACTCCTTTTAGATTAGCCAGAAAAGATAGAATTTTTGTTGTTCAGTCACTCCATCATGTCTGACTCTTTGAGACCCCATGAACTGCAGCACGCCAGGGTTCCTTGTCCTTCACTATTTGTTGGAGGTTGCTCAAACTCATGTCAATTGAATCAGTGATGCCATCCAACCATCTTCATCCTCTGTCATTCCCTTCTCCTGCCTTTAATCTTTCCCAGCATCAGGGTCTATTCCAATGAGTCAGCTCTTCACATCAGGTGGCCAAAGTATTGGAGCTTCAGCTTCAGCATCAGTCCTTCAAATGAATATGATGGGATTTCTTTTAGGATTGACTGGTTTGATCTCTTAGGGCTTTCATGGTAGCTCAGCTGGTAAAGAATCTGCCTGCAATGAGGGAGACATGGGTTTGATCCCTGGGTTGGGAAGATCCACTGGAGAAGAGAGATGCTTCCCACTCCAGTATTCTGGTCTAGAGAATTCCATGGACTGTAAAAGGTTTGATCTTTTAGGAGTCTCCTGCAACACCATGGATCAAAAGCATCAGTTCTTCAGTGCTCAGCCTTCTTTATGGTCCAGCTCTCACATCCATACGTAACTACTGGAAAAACCATAGCTTTGACTATACAAACAAAGTTCAGCAAAGGAATGTCTCTGCTTTTTAATATGCTGCCTAGGTTTGTCACAGATTTTCTTCAAAGGAGAAAGCATCTTTTAATTTCACGGCTGGAGGCACTGTCCTCAGCAATTTTGGAGCCCAAGGAAATAAAGTCTGTCACTGTTTCCATTGTTTCCTCATCTATGTTCCATGAAGTGATGGGACCAGATGCCATGGTCTTAGTTTTTTGGATGTTGAGCTTTAATCTGGCTTTTTCACTCTTCTCTTTCACCTTCATCAACAGGTTCATCAAAGATAGAGTACTAGGGATAAATATCTGTGGAAAGAACTATATTTGAAAAGTACTGTGTAAAATTTGTTTTATTATTTTTTTTAAATTTTTTAAATTAAATTTATTTATTTTAATTAGAGGCTAATTACAATATTGTATTGGTTTTGCCATACATCAACATAAATCTGCCACGGGTGTACAAGTGCTCCCCATCCTGAACCCCCTCCCATCTCCCTCCCTGTACCATCCCTCTGGGTCATCCCAGTGCACCAGCCCCAAGCATCCTGTATCCTGCATCAAACCTGGACTGGTGATTTGTTTCTTATATGATATTACACATGTTTCAATGCCATTCTCCCGAATCATCCCACCCTCTCCCTCTCCCACAGAGTCCAAAAGACTGTTCTATACATCTGTGTCTCTTTTGCTGTCTCGCATACAGGGTTATCATTACCATCTTTCTAAATTCCATATATATGTGTTAGTATACTATATTGGTGTTTTTCTTTCTGGCTTACTTCACTCTGTATAATACGCTCCAGTTTCATCCACCTCATTAGAACTGATTCAAATGTATTCTTTTTAATGGCTGAGTAATACTCCATTGTGTATATGTACCACAGCTTGCTTATCCATTCATCTGCTGATGGACATCTAGGTTGCTTCCATGTCCTGGCTATTATAAACAGCGCTGCAATGAACACTGGGGTACATGTGTCTCTTTCAATTCTGGTTTCCTTGGTGTGTATGCCCAGCAGTGGGATTGCTGGGTCATAAGGCAGTTCTATTTCCAGTTTTTTAAGGAATCTCCACACTGTTCTCCATAGTGGCTGTACTAGTTTGCATTCCCGCCAACAGTGTAAGAGGGTTCCCTTTTCTCCACACCCTGTCTATCATTTATTGCTTGTAGACTTTTGGGTTGCAGCCATTCTTACTGACGTGAAATGATACCTCATTGTGGTTTTGATTTGCATTTCTCTGATAATGAGTGATGTTGAGCATCTTTTCATGTGTTTGTTAGCCATCTGTATGTCTTCTTTGGAGAAATGTCTATTTAGTTTTTTGGCCCATTTTTTGATTGGGTCGTTTATTTTTCTGGAATGGAGATGCAGGAGTTGCTTGTATATTTTTGAGATTAGTTGTTTGTCAGTTGCTTCATTTGCTATATTTTCTTACATTCTGAAGGCTGTCTTTTCACCTTGCTAATAGTTTCCTTTGTTGTGCAGAAGCTTTTAATTTTAATTAGGTCCCATTTGTTTATTTTTTATTTTATTTCCAATATTCTGGGAGGTGGATCCCAGGAGGAGGATCCTGCTGTGATTTATGTCGGAGAGTGTTTTAAATAAAAACTTTTGAATTCTGCAGAGCAACTAGAAAAAAATAATAAATATAAATGCATTCAGTGTTGCTGCTTAAAAAATCAGAAGAATGCCAGTGTTAAAAGTCTTATATGGCTCTTTTATATGCCTTAGGTATAGTATCTCAAATTATTGAGAAAAGGGATGTCATTTAATAAATGAATTTTGAACAAGTGAAGAACAAGTTAGAAAAATCATTTGACATTCATACTTCAGGCCAAGTAAGAGAATATGTTTCAATGAATGAAAGATTTAAATATAAGAAAGCTATAGAACTACTGGAGAAGGCAATGGCATCCCACTCCAGTACTCTTGCATCGAAAATTCCATGGGCAGAGGAGTCTGGTGTGCTGCAGTCCATGGGGTCGCGAAGAGTTGGACATGACTGAGCGACTTCACTTTCACTTTTCACTTTCATGCATTGGAGAAGGAAATGGCAACCCACTCCAGTGTTCTTGCCTGGAGAATCCCAGGGACGGGGGAGCCTGGTGGGCTGCCATCTATGGGGTCACACAGAGTCGGACACGACTGAAGTGACTTAGCAGCAGCATAGAGCTACTAGAGAAAATGTAGCATAACTTTTTACTAACTTTGTGATGAAAGATTTATCTGTGAAAGAGGAAAGATTCAGAGACTTGACAACATAAAACATTTTCATTTAAAAATAATGAGTCAAAAATAATTGAAAAAAATGGAAAATATATATGAATTTTAATGTAGAAAATCTACATATAGAACTTTTCTTCATATAGATTTATAAAGAACAAAAGACTATAAAACTGGCAAAGACTGAACACAAAATTTCTAGAAAACTGTTTTAAAAAGCTTCTAAAACATTGGAACTGCTAAAAAGTTGATTACAACAGGAAGTTCAATTAAAACTTGACTGAGATGTTAAATTTCATTTACTGTATTGTAAAATATGTCTAAATTTTGATACTAGAACCCAGTATATATTCCTTGGGCAGTATAATTTGATACAGTTTCTATGGAGGTCAGATTGCCATCATTTAGCACTTTATCAATTCATCTATCCTTTGATGCAGCAATACCAGTCTGAGAATCTGGAAATTTTTCCTGGAGATAAACAAATACAATGCATTGAAAATGACAAATGTTATTTGCAGTCATTTTAGAAAACAGAAAATAAACAACACCACCCCCCCCCAGCAAAAAAAAAAAAAAAGAAGTAGGGAAATTTACATTCATAGCCTACAAGTCCGTCATCGGTAACCATTTAAATAAGTGATATTTTAGTCTATAAACTGGAATATGATGAAACTGATGGTGGGAGGGGGAGAGAGAGAGTGAGAGAAGTCTATTTGCCTTGATATGAAGCATTCCAAAATATGCTTCCTTGATGGTTCAGTGTGAAAACTTTCCCTGCAATACAGGAGACCTGGGAGATGTCTGGGTCAGGAAGATCCCCTGCGTGTGAAAGTGAAAATGTTAGTTACTCAGTCATGTCTGACTCTTTGTGACCCCCATGGGCTGCAGCCCCCCAGGCTCTTCTGTCCATGAACTTCTCCAGGCAAAAATACTGGAGGAGGTTGCCATTTCCTTCTCCAGGGGATCTTCCTGAACCAGGGACCAAACCCAAGTCTCCTGCACTGCAGACAGATTCTTTACCATCTCAACCACCAGAGAGCCCAAATCTCTGAGTTTCATGTAGAATAGTAAAGTGGAAACAATAATATCTGCTGTACCAACAATATGGAATTGTTATAAAACATAATGAGAACAGATTTTGTGAAAGAACTTGGTAAGCTATAAAGGATTTAGTGGATCTAATTTTGCATGTTTTACTACAATATTAATTGGAATATATTACAAAATGAAACCATATCTCCCTCCACATATATAATTCATACTATGTTATACAACCATGCCCTAAAATTGTGATTATAAACAGTTGACTAATACAGTTGCTGTTATTATAGACTTTAATAGGAAGATTATGCATATGCAGAAATTATTTTCCTTGCTAATTAAAAAATGATTTATAAGGCCTATGTTCTTTTATCTACTTTGCTATAAAATTTTCAAACCCACCTGTTTAGTTTATTAAAGGAATTAATTGCTTTTTCCATCTTCCATTTCTCATTTCTGCTACCAAGTAACAATTTTTTGGTTTTTGTTACTATATTTACGGTTTCTCCTTAGCAATTGGGAAGATTCCCAAAGAATATCTGAACCATGGCATGTAAGAGTATTTTAAGTTTCCACATTTATTAGGATAAATCTTTTGAGATTTTGCAAATATTATAGGTATTGTGAAAGCTAATTAAAAATTATATGAATCCACTTTAATGTAAAATTTCTCAGAAATTTTTTAGACTTTGAAACATGCAGGAAATCAAAATAACTCAAAATCTTGCCTTAAATGCTAACTATTTCTCACATTATCTTTTGAATGTTCAAAGCACTGTAGAACATCTGAAACAGACCAGGGAATAAAGACCTTGGTCCAAAGCTTCCTAGGTCTTATATTGTTTTATGTTTTGTTTTCTGAAGTTCAGTTCCTCAGTTCCTCTGATTTACTATGCTGTCTTTTGAAGGTTCTGTTAAGAAACTCTCAGTCCTACCACTATCTCTCAGTGTCCCTTGGATTTATTCATCTTCATTTCACAGCTAGATGACTTGTACAACGTCAGCTGAGGACTCTATTACTTCTATATTTCTGACCAATGGGATCCCCAGCACTTTTCAAAATCCATTGCTCAAAGAAGTCCCTCAAATAATAGTTTTCAGAAAAATCAAGTTGAATACAATTCTAATTAAGTAGAAAAGAAAAAGAAATGAAGTCAAAATCTTAGGAGAAAATTGTCAAAAGTGACTAGGGTAAAAACAGTGTCCGGAAAACTGTAAACATTAATTTAAAACCTGTTGAAAGAACACAAGAATAAGTGAATAAATATTAGGCTTATTTTTGAGCACCCACTTTAAATTTTAAAGAGGAAACCTACAAATCAGATTATTAGTGAATTTGGCAACATGGATATCTGGAATATTAGAAGTTATTTCACATTTGTTTTGTTGCTACAAAAGAAGCAAATACTTAGTGTAAAGCTGACCAAAACTCAGACAAATAAATATCTTGACATATCAATGTGCTGGTGATCAGAGGAAGAGAAAGTGATGGAGAAATAGTACTTCTCTAGAAATATCACTGAAGCTGAAACCTGACTGATTTGTACAGCAGTATGTGAGGAGCACTTGTTACAGATTGGAGTATATTATACTTATATGATCCAGGTATTGCAAAGTGGTATGAAGAATTTTTTTAAAAGAAGACTGAAAATCTTACCCCAAAACTCTATGAAATATTTACTTAAGTAATATAGCCTTTGTATCAGAATTTAGAATGTTATTTTTATTTTATAGTAAACTGAGAGTTTCATGCAAATGTAAGGAACATGGTTTCAGAGAAATCTCCCTAGAGACTCACTGAGAATGATTAAAAGGTTATACATAAAAAGTGCTCTTTACAGTGTTCTCTACAAACAAGCAAGAAAATAAATATTTGAGAAAGACAGCCTAATTGATCATATTTCTTTCAAAAATATTGAGCAAAAGCTAATTACAGTAGATCCAAGTGTCTTTTAATTTGTATTTCTAGATAAACAAAAGCTATTGTGCATTAATCAGTGTGGGAAGTTATAATAAAGAACTCACAGGTTTTTGGAGAGGTGAGGTGAGGAACATAAGCTATTACATGCAAAGCCTTTAGAACTGGGTCTGGAATATAATAAACCTCTGTACACAATAGCTAGTAGTAGATGTGGTAATCGTGGTGGCGGTAGTAAAGCTACTATCCCTATTTTAGCTATGCCTAGCATAACAAAAAGTTCATTCAATTTATATCATAAAGCTAAGACTTTCTCATGAAAAAAAGCAAGAAGAAATTAAAATATACAGTTCAGTTCAGTTCAGTTCAGTCGCTCAGTCATCTCCGACTCTTTGCAACCCCATGAGTTGCAGCATGCCAGGCCTCCCTATCCATCACCAACTCCTGGAGTTCACTCAAACTCATGTCCTCCAAGTCGGTGATGCTCTTTACTAGAGAATAAAGAAACCCTAATTAATAAAAATAATTTTCAAAGACAGGAAGTGTTGTCAAGGATACTATCACTATATGTATGCCTTATGTACTATTTTTAATAATGTACTTTGTATCTGATTCTACAGCATACTGCAGTTCTCTATATTTGTGTCAGTTTCCATTTGTATTCAAAGTAGTACGCTGATATAATCTATGTACTATGGAAAACATTTGTCATTAATAAAAAAAAATAATGCAAACTTGATTCAGTTTTACAGTATATTAAAGGTAGATATCTATCACAATCTTTAATAATCTGTTTCTAAAGTGTAATAAGGTCTTCCCTGGTAGCTTAGCTGGTAAAGAATCCGCCTGCAATGCAGGAGACTGCAGTTTGATTCCTGAGTCTGGACATTCCCCTGGAGAAGGGATAGGTTTACCCACCCCAGCATTCTTGGGCTTCCTTGGTGGCTCTTATGGTGAAGAATCCACCTACAATGTGGGAGACCTGGGTTCGATCCCTGGGTTGGGAAGATCCCCTGGAGGAGGGCATGTAAGCCCATTCCAATATTTTTTCCTGGAGAATCCCCATGGACAGAGGAGCCTGGCAGTCTATAGTCCATGAGATTGCAAAGAGTCTGACACAACCAAATGACTAAGCATAGCACAAAGTGTGAAAAAACCTGTAACTATATGAAGTAAGCTTTTCATTTGAGTTTTTGGGGTTGGAGAGAGCACAGCTTATAAACTCTGCAAGTGAGAATGGAATTCAGATGATGATCAATGTATTTTGGAAATCTATTACAATATGAGTCTTTCTGTGATGCTGGGTCCATCACATCCTAGAACACTCTACCATCAAAGCTAAAAGGCCAGATACATTATATATGTGGGCAGGAATCTAAGCTTGGCCAATCTGAACGCCCCCTCCCCCCACAAGACTGTAATGAATCAGTGTAAAAAGTAGACAGAGACAGTTTAAAATTCATTCTTCTGATGATACTGATGATAACAGTAACATCTCAGTGGTGTCCAGTGGTGGGGCCACCGAACCAACTCATTTTTGAGTTCTTTCTCATGAATTCATATTTGAGTTCTTTTTCTTTCTCATGCCTAGAAACTCTTGACTCTTGATAGTATTCTGAGATGAATTTTCTAGCGCTTGTTTCTGTGAGCAATCACAGAGCTTTTCTAATAAATTTGATTTCCATATAATTAGCCAGAGTCATTTGAGAGCATTTGCACCTAAAAGTTTGTTTGTTACAGGTAATAACATCTACATGTAGGGAATTTAAGTGAGTTGGTTATCTTGAATATTTGAGGCTAGAGGAAGCACATATTTAATAATCAGAGTTTGGATAAATGACACATAAGAATAACCAAATAATCATACATATTTATCTGGAAATAATTACCCAATAAAAATAAATGGTTGAGGATAGAATTACCAATATCATAGAAGAGTATGACAGGCAGAAGGAATGTCAGGGTGAGATAGCTGCTAATATTGAACTTGGATAGCTCTAAAAAGGAAATGATCAGTTCAGGTAACTAACATCCTGAGGCACCAAAAGGATCTTCAGGATTTTTATTTCTTTCCAAAATTGATCTCTTATACTCTGATGCTGCAAGGTGAAGTAACTGAAAATATAATGTGAAGTTTTATCGTTTAGGTTACTGAATTTTAATATTACTTATTTTGTAATCTTTTTCTGGTTCTGTTCTAAAATTTAAGGCATTTATTATTTGTGTGGCATATACAAATAATTGGACATAAAATAGAGTTTAGAAATATTTAAATCTCTCCAAATCTCCAAAATGTTACTTAAAACCCTTTGTAACCAAAGTACTGTTTTCCCCTTGCTGATGAGACAGATTTTTTTCTTAATTAAATAAATTGCAATGTCCTAAATGAAGGGAATTACAAGGGAGATAAGACATATTCCTCTTATTTTGGCCTCACATTTGTTCCTCTTTATCTCTGCAATTATATCTAGAATCAATTTCAAACATGCTGTTGGGAGTAGAGGAACAATTGCAAAATACAGAATAAGTAAAATAATTATATTTTATATTTTATAAATATTTTTATATTTATATTTTGTTAGGAAGATTTGTCTAATATATGTATGTAAACTATTTTGAAAATATTTGTGGGGATAAAGTCTGATAGTGCTTGACTAATAAGACAGTAATTATATTTTGAATAAAGCTAAACTGAAGAAAATCTGGATTAGTTTTGTTAACCCTAGCAATAGGGCATTGTTCATATTTTCACACACTTCTTGTTTGAAAATTGGATTCAGCAGTAAAGAAAGGTGAGGTACCAAAATTTGCTTGGTTTTGTACTGGGAAATGAATCCAATAATTTAGGGAGATAGAAGTGATGCAGTGAACTTTAAATATTTAACTCACCCACTACACCTCTTATCCTAGGGAACCCCATAAACCATTCTGTACTAAAGCCTGCGAATATATATTTGTGTTTAGGAAGGTCCTGAGACCATTCGCAGATTCAGTGATTCACTAGGAGGAGTCATAGGATGCAGCATTTAGTTGCACTCAGGGCTGTGACTTATCATAACAAAAGGGTACAAAGCAGAGTCAGCAAAGGGAAAATGTGGATTGCAGGGATGTCCAGAGGAATCCAAGCTCAAGTTTCCAGGAGTCCTATCCCGGTGGAGTCACATAGGACCTGTTTAATTCCTCTAGCAAGGAGTTGTGACAATATTGTGAAGTGTTGTCTACCAGGTATGCTCATTAGAGATTCCATGCTCCGTGTTTTCAGTGGGATCTGGTCACATAGGTCCTTCATAGAAGGTCCACATAGAAGTGGGTCCTTCTTCTTAGAAAGTACCAACTTCACTATTTCAGACTTCCAAACATAAATCAGGTATTCAACATAAACCATATTGCTTATACAAACTGTCTAGGCATAGTGAGTCTGACTTGTGAGAAAAGTGAAAGTCCCAGGGCTATACAATCCATGGAATTCTCCAGGCCAGAATACCGGAATGAGTAGCCTTTTCTTTCTCCAGGGGATCTTCCCAACCTAGGGATCAAATTCCAGTCTCCCGTATTGCAGGTGGATTCTTTACCAGTTTGAGCCATAAAGGAAGGCCAAGCATACTGGGGAGGGTGGCCTATCCCTTCTCCAGAGGATCTTTCTGACTCAAGACAAACCAAGGTCTCCTGCATTGCAGGTGGATTCTTTACCAACTGAGCTATCAAGAAAGGACTTGTGAGAACTCTTCTAAAGTTTAGTCCCTAGAAACCAGCCAGGTTCCAATCCCACAAGTAGGCCTTTCTAAGGAAAACAGTTTCAAGCCTACTAAATTCATTCTTTTCTGTCCAGTTTGTGAGAGGAGTACAGTATCTTTGAAAAATGCTCAGTGTCTCTGAAATGAAGCTCTGCCTTCTGATGTGAAATTTTATAGTTGAAAAAGGACCTTTATTTTAAGTGGGGATGAAAGGTAGCAGGGTGACAGCTGAGAAGCCTCAGCACTTAGCTTCCGCTTGTTCAGAGTCCAAATGAACATGGTTTATCTCAAGAAGCAAAAGAATAAACATGGTAAATAAAATAGTCTGAGCCTAAAGGATCTTTCTTCATGGCTGCTGTTCATGGTGTCCTTATGAATAGCAGATGAACAGATAAGGTGATACTTGGGCTTCATAATCAAAAGAAATGCAAAATTTTCAGTTCTAGTGAATTTAGTGAATTCATATAACCATTAAAAGAGTGAGTTACAAACCCTCACCCAGTTATCAGTTTAAGAAACTGAGTATTTTTGGATGAAGGGAGACTGGACTCACTTAAGGAAGGATAATCTAGTCAAATAATAGATAATTACTATGATTATCCCTCTAACCCTGCCCTAAATTGATCTGCCTCTTATTCCAAGTAACAGTGTGAATCATAAAGGAAGGTATGGAGATCATGGACTTATTAGACACTTCTATGGCAGGTTTGAAAACCTAACATTGCCTGTTACTTACTTGGTTTAGTCACTAAGTCGTGTCCGACTCTTGTAATACCATGGACTGTAGCCCACCAGACTCCTCTGTCCATGGGTTTTCCAGGCAAGAATACTGGAGTGGGTTGCCATTTCCTTCTCCAGAGTTACTAGCTTATTTATGTTAATTTTAAATTCTATATTAAAACCCTAACTTCTTTAAGCCTGTAGTGCTTTTGTGTGGTATTTAATTGACTCCTGACTGATGAACTTCTGAGAATTTCATGGTTCCTTTGGTATAAATTTGTCACTGAAGCCCATTGGGAAATGTGTCAGCGGCTTGTAATGGTAAAGTAATACCACTGTTAGGCTAATCAGTCTTATGTTGGCCCAGTGGAGCCCATCCATTGTAATGTTTCCCATTTATGAGTGAAGAGTAGGAATGCATCTTCTCAATTAACAGATATTCTAATACTTGCTTTCTTATATGAGGGAACTCATGATTTAAAAAAAGACCAACTGAAAGTTCCTAGAATACTTCTCTATGCCAACACTGAATCAAAAGCAGCACTATATCCCTATGGGAATCACATATCATAAAACTAGAAAGTTTCAGAAGTGGTCACCCCAGTACATTCCCATGTATCTCTTCAGTCTGGCTGAGACAACAAAGAGATTTTTTTTTTTTTTCCTGAAGAATTATAGAGCTTTATCATGAACTTAATTAGATGATTTTTTTCCCATTGCAACTATTGTTCCAAATATGCTTTGCTTACTAAAGCAAATCAATATAGCCCCTGGCATCTGGTATGCTCTTATTGATCCAGAGATAGCTTTTTTTCCTCTAAACCAGTAAACAGCAAACATAAAAAGCATTCTGCTTTCACCTGGCAGGGACAGCAGCTCAGCAGGGTACTCCTAATTTAAGTCACCATCTAATTTTGAAATATCTTGGAAAATAGGAAGTAGAAGTTATCTCTGTAAAAGGTATTGGTAAGAAAAATTATTTTCTAAGAACATATGATAAAGTCCATGAAAATACAGAGATTTTTTTTTTTTCCTCTTGCTAACCGTTCTACAAATATAGTGATTTGCAGCATATTGGGATATCCCCTTCAAAGGGACAAATAAATGCATGCATAGTAGAACCAATTTTACTAAGAATAAGCTAAAACACTAGTGAGTTTTAGTAAGAATCTATATCCAATTCAAATTATATTTGAGTGTGCTACTCCAATTCATTTAAGTGTTATTGAATAGCTTTTACCTTTACATTCTTTACCTAACCTTTAGATTTTATTTTATTTTTTATTTTATTTATTTATTTTTTTTTGAAGGAGCAAAACTGGGGAATTAGTGATAAAGATGCCTCATGAATAAGTAGGTGACACAACCTCACAATATTTGTAAAATATCAGTTTCATATACATATTCACTATATGTCCTACACTGGAGGAAGTTTTTAATGTCAGATGAAAAAGCACATTTAATTGTATGAATCAGTAACCTGTAGGTGAGTTAAAATAAGGCATTGTTGAATATGACATAGAACAGATAAAAGAGTCACAACTTTAAAAACTTAGGTATTTTTTACTCATAGGAAACACTTTGGACTATATAATCCATGACTGTTATGGTGGCTTCATATTTTTAAGTGAACTAGTTTCCTTCTAATTACTGTCTGATTATTTTATTACCATGTCTTTCGAGTTCTGCTCATGGTACACAATTGTTGCTGGAGTTCAACCCATCCTTTTTGTGTGCCAAGAAACAAGAATGAGGAAAGGCTGGAATACAAAAGGATCCATATAGCAGCTAACTGGATCACTTTACACAAAATGTTTTGGAACTCTTACACAATGTTTTTTATTTTTGTGTCATTGACCAGAACTTAGCCATGTGATCTCACATAAATGAGAGACAAAGAAATATAGGCTTTTACCTAGACACATTGCTGTGCTAGATAAAACTCTGGATTCTGTTACTAATAATGAAATAGCAAAGGTATATTCAGTGGCAACTAGTCCTGCTTCAACCTGTTTTACTTGCCATTGACACTTGATTAATATCTTTATTGGGAAAAAAAAAAAAGCTATTTTGGCAGAGATAAACACTACATGTAGAAGCAACAACATGGATATCTATATTGCAAAGGCTTGCCTTACCACCACCACAGCTGAATGTCTTACTGAAGTTTGCAAGAACAGGAAAACTAGGGTGAAATCAGTAATAAATATGTACTCTTATTTAGGTATTAATATATGGTTTATTTCTTCCTTAGTGAAAGTTACAGATCTGGGAACTGTGAGGTTGGGATGATATGTGTGACCGTCACACTCAATTACTTATACATAGGAAGTTCCCAGGTCACTGTATCTTCCCTTTTTTATTGAATTATAGTTAATTTGCAATGTTGTATTAGTTTCAACTGTAAAACTGATTCATATACATGTATATATATATATATATATGAATGTTATTTTTCAAATTGTTTTTCACTATGGGTTATTACAAGAATAATGAATATAATTCCTTGTGCTATACAGTAGGTCATTGTTGTTGATCTATTTTATTTATAGTAATATTCATATGCTAATCCCAAAACTGCTAATTTATCTCCACCACCCACCCTCTGCTCTCCCATTTAGTAACAAGGTTTGTTTTCTGTATATGTGTGAGTCTATTTCTATTTTGTAAATTAGTAAATATATATTGTCACACTGCTTATTTAACGTATATGCAGAGTACATCATGAGAAATGCCAGGCTGGATGAAGCACAAGCTGGGATCAAGATGGCTGGAAAAATATCAATAACCTCAGATATACAGATGACACCATCCTTATGCCAGAAAGCAAAGAACTAAAGAGCCTCTTAATGAAAGTGAAAGAGGGGAGTGAAAAAGTTGGCTTAAAACTCAACATTTGGAAAACTAAGATCATGGCATCTGGTCCCATCACTTCACAGCAAATAGATGGGGAGACAATGGAAACAGTGTGTGACTTTATTTTTTGGACTCCAAAATCACTGCAGATGGTGACTGAAACCATGAAATTAAAAGATACTTACTTATTGGAAGAAAAGCTATGACCAACCTAGACAGCATATTAAAAAGCAGAGACATCACTTTGTCAAAAATGTTCCGTCTAGTCAAAGCTATGATTTTTCCTGTAGTCATATATGGACGTGAGAGTTGGACTATAAAGAAAGCTGAGCACTGAAGAATTAATGTTTTTGAACTGTGATGTTGAAGAAGACTCTTGAGAGTCCCTTGGACTGCAAGGAGATCCAACCAGTCCATCCTAATGGAAATCAGTCCTGAATATTCATTGGAAGGACTGATCCTGAAGCTGAAACTCCAATACTTTGGCCACCTGGTGTGGAGAGCTGAAAAGACCCTGAAAAGACCTCATTTGAAAAGACCCGGATGCTGGGAAAGATTGAATGCTGGAGGAGAACGGGAGGACAGAGGATGAGATGGTTGGATGGCATCACCGACTCAATGGACATGAGTTTGAGTAAGCTCCAGGAGTTGGTGATGGACAGGGAGGCCTGGTATGCTGCAGTCTGTGTCCAAAGAGTTGGACACAACTGAGCAACTGAACTGAACTGAACTTAATCACAGAAGAAAAAGAAATAAAAAGAATCCAAATTGCAAAAGAAGTAAAACTGTCACTATTTGCATATAACATGATACTATATATAAAACATCCTAAAGATGCTACCAGAAAACTATTAAAACTCATCAATAAATTTGGTAAAATTGCAGGACACAAGATTAATACACAAAAATCTCTTGCATTCCTATACACTAACGATATAAGATAAGAAACAGAGATTACTACCACATTAAAAAAAAAAAACAAAAAAAAACCTAGGATTGAAGCTACCCAAGGAACCAAAAGATCTATACTCAGATAACTGTAAGATACTGATTAAAGGAAAGATAACACAAACAAATGGAGATATAGATATACCATATTCAAGGATTGGAAGAATCAGTATTGTGAAAATGACTATATTACTTAAAACAATCTACAGAGTCACTGTAATCCCTATTAAATTACCTGACTTTGTTCACAGAATTTGAACAAAAAATTTTATAATTTGTATGGAAACACAAAATACTTCAAAAAGCCAAACAAGCTTGAGAAAGAAACATGGAACCAGAGGAATTGTTCTCCCTGACTTCAGACTACATTATAATGCTACAGTAATCAAAAAGTATGGTTGTTGTTGTTGTTCACTTGCTAAGTTGTGACGGAAACCTTGTGACTCCATGGACTGCAGCATGCCAGTCTTCTCTGTGCTTCACTATCTCCCAGAGTTTTCTCAGACTCATGTCTTTTGAGTCGGTGACGCCATCCAACCATCTCATCCTATGTCGCCCCATTCTCCGCCTGCCTTCAATCTTTCCTAAAATAGAAATATAGATCAGGGGAACAGTATAGCAAGTCCAGAGATAAAACTTGCAACTATGGTCACCTATCCTATGACAACTACAATCACAGAAATCTAATGAAACAGATCACATGGACTCCAGCCTTGTCTAACTTAATGAAACTATGAGCCATGCTGCATAGGGCCACCCAAGACAAACAGGTCATGGTGGAGAGTTCTGACAAAACGTGGTAAAATGGAGAAGTGAATGTCAAACCACTTCAGCATTCTTTCCATGAGAACCCCATGAACACTATGAAAAGGCAAAAAGATATGACAATGAATGATGAACTCCCCATGTCGGCAGGTGCCCCAAACACCAGAAACAATGAAGAGAGCCAAAGCAAAAGTAACACCAAGTTCTGGATGCATCTGGAGATGGAAGTAAAGTCCAATGCTGTAAAAGAACAATATTGCATCAGTTCAGTCACTTGGTCATGTTGGACTCTTTGTGACACCATGGACTGCAGCACACCAGGCCTCCCTGTCTACCACCAACTCCTGGAGTTTACCCAAACTCATGTCCATTGACTCACTAATACCATCCAATTATCTCATCCTCAGTTGTTCCCAACTCCTGCCACCTTCAAACTTTCCTAGCATCAGGATCTTTTCAAATAAGTCAGTTCTTTGCATCAGGTGGCCAAAGTATTGGAGTTTCTGCTTCAGCATCAGTCCTTCCAATAAATATTCAGGACATTACTTTTAGGATGGACTGGTTGGATCTCCTTTCTGTCCAAGGGAATCTCAAGAGTCTTTTACAACCCACAGTTCAAAAGCATCAATTCCTCGGTGCTCAGCTCTCTTTATAGTCCAAATCTCACATCCATGCATGACTACTGGAAAAACGATAGTTTGACTACATAGAACTTTGTTGGCAGAGTAATGTCTCTGCTTTATAATAAGCTGTCTAGGTTGGTCATAGCCTTTCTTCCAAGAAGCAAGTGTCTTTTTAATTTCATGGCTATAGTCACTATCTGCAGTGATTTTGGAGCACAAAAAAGTAAAAGCTCTCACTACTTCCACTGTTTCCCCATCTATTAGCCATGAAGTGATGAAACCAGATGCCATGATCTTAGTTTTCTGAATGTTGAGTTTTAAGTCAAATTTTTCACTCTCCTCTTTCATTTTCATCAAGAGGCTCTTTAGTTCTTCGCTTTCTGCCATAAGGGTGGTGTTATCTGTATATATGAGGTTACTGATATTTCTCTTGGCAATCTCGATTTCAGCTTGTGCTTCATCCAGTCCTGCATCTCTCATGATGTACTCTGCATATATGTTAAATAAGCAGAGTGACAATATATAGCCTTGACGTGCTCCTTTTCCAATTTGGAACCAGTCTGTTGTTCCATGTCCAGTTCTAACTGTTGTTTCTTGACCTGCATACAGATTTCTCAGGAGGAAGGTGAGGTGGTCTGATATTCCCATCTCTTGAAAATTTTCCACAGTTTGTTGTGATCCACAAAGTCAAAGGATTTTGCATAGTAAATAAAGCAGAAGTAGATGTTTTTTTGGAACTCTCTTGTTTTTTGATGACCCAAGATGTTGGCAATTTGATCTCTGGTTCCTCTGCCTTTTCTACATGCACTGGAGATGGGAATGGCAAACCACTTCAGTATTCTTGCCTCGAGAACCCCATGAACAGTATGAAAAGGCAAAAAGATAGGACACTGAAAGATGAACTCCCCAGGTTATTACGTGCCCAATATGCTACTGGAGATCAGTGGAGAACTAACCCCAGAAAGAATGAAGATATGGAGCCAAAGCAAAAACAAAACCCTGTTGTGGGTGTAACTGGTGATGGAAGTAAAGTCCGATTCTATAAGCAGCATTGCATAGGAACCTGGAATGTTAGGTCCATGAATCAAGGCAAATTGGATGTGATCAAACAAGAGATGGCAAGAGTGAACATCGACATTTTAGGAATCAGCAAACTAAAATGGACTAGAACAGGTGAATTTATCTCAGATGATCATTATATCTACTACTGTGGGCAAGAATCCCTTAGAAGAAATGGAGTAGCCATCATAGTCAGCCAGAGTCTGAAATGCCGTTCTTAGATGCAATTTTGAAAACAACAGAATTTTTGTTTCCAAGGCAAACCATTCAATATACAGTAATCCAAGTCTATGTCCCAACCAGTAATGCTAATAAAGCTGAAGTTGAATGGTTCTATGAAGACCGACAAGAACTAACACCCAAAAAAGATGTCCTTTTCACCAAAGGGGATTGGAATGCAAAAATAGAAAGTCAAGAAACACCTGAATTAACAGGCAAATTTGGTCTTGGAATGTAGAATGAAGTAGGGCAAAGCATAATAGAGTTTTGCCAAGAGAATGCACTGCTCATAACAAACACCCTCTTCCAACAACACAAGAGAAGACTCTACACATGGACATCACCAGATGGTCAATACCAAAATCAGAATGAGTATAGTATTTGCAGCCAAAGATGGAGAAACCCTATACAGTCAGCAAAAACAAGACCGGGAACTGACTATGGTTCAGATCATGAGCTCCTGATTGTCAAATTCAGACTTAAATTGAAGAAAGTACGGAAAACCACTAGACCATTAAAGTACGACCTAAATCAAATCCCTTACAATTATACAGTGGAAGTGACAAAAAGATTCAAGGGATTACATCTGATAAACAGAGTGCCTGAAGAACTATGGACAGAGGTTCATGACATTGTACAGAAGGCAGTGACGAAGACCATCCCCATGAGAAAGAAGTGCAGAGAGGCAAAATGGTTATCTGAGGCGGCCTTATAAATAGCTGTGAATAGAAGAGAAGTGTAAAGCAAAGGAGAAAAGGAAAGATATATCCATTGAATGCAGAGTTCCAAAGAATAGCAAGGAGAGATAAGAAAGCCTTCCTCAGTGATCAGTGCAAAGTAATAGAGGAAAACAATAGAATGGGAAAGACTAGAGACTTGTTCAAGAAAATTAGAGATACCAAGGCAAATTTTCATGCAAAGATAATCACAATAAAGGACAGAAATTTTTTGGACCTAACAGAAACAGAAGATATTTAGAAGAGGTTGCAATAATACACAGAAGAACTATACAAAAAAGATCTTAAAGACCCAGATAACCATGATGGTGTGATCACTCACCTAGAGTCAGATATCCTGGAATGCAAAATCAAGTGGGCCTTAGGAAGCATCACTATGAACAAAGCTAGTGAAGGTGATGGAAAACCAGATGAGCTCTTTCAAATCCTAAAAGTTTATGCTGAGAACATGCAGCACTCAATATGTTGGCAAATTTGGAAAGCTCAACAGTGACCATAGGACGGGAAAAGGTCAGTTTTCATTCCAATCCCAAAGAAAAGCAATGCCAAAGAATGTTTAAACTACCTCACAATTGCCCTCATCTCACACACTAGCAAAGTAATGCTCAAAATTCTTCAAGGCAGGCTTCAACAGTACATGAACTGTGAAATTCCAGATGTTCAAGCTGGATTAAGAAAAGGCAGAGGAACCAGAGATCAAATTGCCAACATCTATTGGATATTGAAAAAGCAAGGGAGTTCCAGAAAAACATCTACTTCTGCTTTCTTGACTATGCCCAAGACTTTGACTGTGTGGATCACTAGAAACTGTGGAAAATTCTTAAAGACATGGGAATAACAGACCACCAGACCTGCCTCCTGAGAAATCTGTATTCAGGTCAAGAAGCAAGAGTTAGATCTGGTCATGGAACAACAGTCTGGTTCCAAATTGGGAAAGGAGCAAATCAAAGCTGTATATTGTCACCCTGCTTATTTAAATTATATGCAAAGTACATCATGTGAAATGTCAAGCTGGATAAATCACAAGTTAAAACAAGATTGCCAGGAGAAATATCAATAACCTTAGATGTACAGATGACACCACCTTTATGGCAGAAAGTGAAGAAGAACTAGACAGCCTCTTGATGAAAGTGAAAGAGGAGAGTGAAAATGTTGGCTTAAAACTCAACATTCAGAATACTAAGATCATGGCATCCAGTCTCATCTCTTCATGGGAAATAGATGGGGAAACAATGGAAACAGTGTAAGACTTTACTTATTTGTGCTCCAAAATCACTGCAGATGGTGACTACAGCCATGAAATTAAAAGACACTTGCATCTTGGAAGAAAAGCTATGACCAAGCTAGACAGCATACTAAAAAACAGAGACATTATTCTGCCAACAAAGATCAGTGTATTCAAGGCTATGGTTTTTCCTGTAGTCATGCATGGATGTGAGAGTTGGACTATAAAGAAAGGTGAGCACTGAAGAATTGGTACTTTTGAACTGTGGTCTTGGAAAAGACTCTTGAGAGTCCCTTGGACAACAAGGAGATCCAACCAGTCCATCCTAAAGGAAATAAATCCTGAATATTCTTTGGAAGGACTGATGCTGAAGCTGAAACTCCAATACTTTGGCCTCCTGACACGAAGAACTTACTCATTTGAAAAGACCCTAATGCTGGGAAAGATTGAAGGAAGGAGAAGAAGGGGACAACAGAGGATGAGATGGTTAGATGGCATCACCCACCCAATGGACATCAATTTGAACAAGCTCCAGGAGTTGGTGATGGATAGGGAGGCCTGGTGTGCTGCAGTCCATGGAGTCACAAGTAGTCAGACATGACTGTGTGACTGAACTGAACTTATTCTATGACAGACATGGCCAGAATATGCAATAGAGAAATAGTTTCCTCTGCCCCATTAAAATTGATTTCCATGATCTGAAAATTTTCAAGCTGTTTATAATTTTTAGGAGTTACTTGAACTTATAAAACAAATGACAATCAAAAGCTCTAGTCTCTTCCAATACAATATAAAAACTTGGATTATTTAACTCTTAATTGTCTTTTCCTTATGTCCTGTCTTTTGCCAATATCTTAATACCACCTTCCTCAACTATGGACTTACTCATTATTTAATTTTATTTGCCCTGTCTTTAACAATCTGTGATCGTTTTTATTGTGACCCCAACAACTGAAGCCTTCCAGGCTCCTCCATCCATGGGATTTTCCAGGTAGGAGTACTGGAGTGGCGTGCCATTGCCTTCTCCTCTTAATCTTAAGTGTTAAAGAACTCTAATCCCTTCAGGTTATATTCGTTTTGTTTTAGTTTAGTTTGATTTTCTGTCTTCAGTCCTTTGATGATTAAGCTTAATATTTTCTTGCTTTTTTTTGTTGCTGATGAGAAATATACTATCTACTTGTCATTGTCTTATTATATCTATAATTTTTAGAGTAATATCACGATTATCTGCCTATTTTAAATGGTATTTTCTTTATTTGCCTAACTGAATTCTTCTTTTTTCTACTTATGAAATTGCTGTGCTGCTTCAATTTGAGGATTCATGTATTTTCTTAATTTGGAAATTCCTCATCCATTATCTCACATAATTATAAATCTGTAAGTTTCCTTATAGTTTTCTTCCTGTGGAACTTTACTGCATGGACATTAATTTTAAAACTCTCTCTTATAAATCTTGTCCATAGAGAAGTATGATTTAATTTCATCTTTTTCTCTCACTAACTGGGTGATTATGTGGACTTGGTTAACCATTATGAGAATCTGTGTTCTCTTCTGTAATGAAGAATCTTAATGGTATCTGATTCTTTTTTGAAAACTAAATGACATAGGCCATTGTATAGATTTTCTATTCCTACTATAAGAAATAGCCATAAATAAAACTTCTTTACTTTTTTTTTTTTTACGATTTTATAATTCTGTAAGTCAGAAGTCAAGTATGAATATCACTGGACTAAAAGGAAGGCATTTATAGGATTCTTTCTGAAGAATCTAGGGGTGGATATGTTCCGGACCTTTTATTTCCTGTAGAAGCTCTGTATTGCTTGTTTTTGGCTCTATTTCACCTTCTTCATGGAGAAGGCAATGACAGCCCACTCCAGTACTCTTGCCTGGGAAATCCCATGGATGGAGGAGCCTGGTGGGCTACAGTCCGTGGGGTCTCGAAGAGTTGGACACGACTGAGTGACTTCACTTTCACTTTTCACTTTCATGCATTGGAGAAGGAAATGGCAACCCACTCCAGTGTTCTTTCCTGGAGAATCCCAGGGACGGAGGAGCCTGGTGGGCTGCCGTCTATGGGGTCGCACAGAGTTGGACAGGACTGACGCGACTTAGCAGCAGCACCTTCTTCAAATCTTGCAATAACAGGTTGAGTCCTTCTCATGGTGCCACATCTCTGACCCTTCTTCAATGAGTACCCACTTCTTCTCTCTCTTTCCGTAACCACAGCTGGGAAAGGTTCTTCATTCTTAAAGACTCATGTGTTTAGACTCGACCCATCTGGTTAGACTTGGGTACTCTCCCCATCTCAAGGTCTGCAATTTTAATCACATCTGTAAAGTCCCCTTTTGCTATCATATGTAACATATGTATTCCACCTTTGGAGGTGTGTATTTATTTTGCCTCCCACAGCATATAAAGGTCTTGACAGCTATTATACATTCACAAAATGTTATCCTCTATTTTTTAAAAATAGCTTTGAGACAATACATCATTTGCTTTTTCTCTCTGAATCCCTATTAAAAAGGAAGATACATTGATACCAAAGAGAATGCAGAAGATACCTGATATACTATATATTTGAAATATTTATAATTTGCTTCTATATTTATTTAAATTGTACTATATAACTTTTATTTTAGGAATATCAAGGATGGTAGTTAGAGACTAGAGATAGGATAGATTTCAAAAGTCAATTCTATGGCACACTAGTTGTTACAATTGCTTAGTTGCTAAGTTGTCTGACTCTTTTGTGACTATAGCCCATCAGGCTCCTCTGTCTGTGGGATTTCCCAGAAAAGAATACTAGAGTGGGTTGCCATTTCCTTCTCAAGGGGATCTTCCCAACCCAGGGATTGAACTTGTGTCTCTTGTATTGACAGGTGGAGTCTTTACCACAGAACCACCAGGGATTAACCACACTAGTAAATTAACCACACTAGTTAGTTTATTGCATAAAGAACACTTGCTTGTTTGCTCACTCTCTCTTTTTCTGTGTATACGTGTGTGTATGTGTACATGCTGTGCTGTGCTTAGTTGCTCAATCGTGTCTGACTCTTTTGCAACTGTAGTCCACCATGTGTGTACATAAATATATTTTTGTTCATTGTGCTTGATTATGACAGGAATGAGAGCAATAACTCATAGCTGGTAAGTATAACAGATGTCAAGAGTAAAGAAGGCTAAATATACTGGGATTGTATCTGGAACTAATGGGTTCAATTAAAAAGTTGTTTGACTTCTTGATTTTTGTCAGCTGTTTCTTATCTCAGTAATTAAACAGGACCTGGTGTCTTTGTGGTAGAACATTTATGTTAAAGAACATGAGGTTCAGGTGTTGGCCAAACTCTGAGTCAAGCACTAATGTGGCACAGGGGTTGGTATCCACTCTTTCATCATTTTGTGCCTGTGTCAGTCAAGGTTCAGTTAGAGAAGCAGAACCAGAACAGCCTGGATCCACAAACATAAGCTAGAATACATAGATATGCATAAAAATTCACAGCAGTTCTTGTTGCTCTGACCTTGGTTGTATGGGTGTCTTATAGGAGCCAGGATACTTTCCTCATCAAGCCAAACCTGCAGACCTGGCCTTGAGGTCAGAAAAGAGAAGGAAAATCCTGAGCAGGCTCTGCAACTTCCTTCTGCCAAAGAAGTGAGCCAACAGGTAAGTGGCAACCTGTGTGTGCTGTTTAATGGCTGCTGCTTTACTTTGCCTTTCATAGAAATCTCTTGTAAACAGAAACATACAAGAAGGCAAATTTGGGGAAATGTAGTTCAGCCTCCAGTGCCGAGCAGCAGAGGAGGCTGAACTACATTTAGAGATTAGAGATACCAGGGGACATCTCATGCAAAGATGGGCCCAATAAAGGACAGAAATGCTATGGAAGTAACAGAAGCAGAAGATATTAAGAAGAGATGGCAAGAATACACAGAAGAACTGTACAAAAAAGATCTTCATGACCCAGATAATCACAATGGTATGATCACTTACCTAGAACCAGACAACCTGGAATGTGAAGTCAAGTGGGCCTTAGGAAGCATCATTACAAACAAAGCTAGTGGAGGTGATGGAATTCCAGTTGAGCTATTCCAAGTCCTAAAAGATGATGCTGTGAAAGTGCTGCACTCAATATGCCAGCAAATTTGGAAAACTCAGCGGTGGCCACAGGACTGGAAAAGTTCAGTTTTCATTCCAATTCCAAAGAAAGGCAATGCCAAAGAATGCTCAAACTACCACACAATTGCCCTCATGTCACATGCTGGCAAAGTAATGCTCAAAATTCTCCAAGCCAGGCTTCAACAGTACCTTAACCATGAACTTCCAGATGTTTAAGCTGGAATTAGAAAAGGCAGAGAAATCAGAGATCAAACTATCAGCATCCATTGGATCATCAAAAAAGCAAAAGAATTCCAGAAAAATATCTACTTCTGCTTTATTAATTATGCCAAAGCATTTGACTGTGTGAATCGCAACAAACTCTGGACAGTTCTTCAAGACATGGGAATACCAGACCACCTGATCTTCCTCCTGAGAAATCTGTATGTAGGTCAAGAAGCAACAGTTAGAACTGGACATGGAACAACAGACTGGTTCCAAATAGGGAAGTGAGTACATTAGGTCTGTATATTGTCACCCTGCAGAATCGATCATGGGAAATTCCAGGCTGGATGAAGCATAAGCTGGAATCAAGATTCTCAGGATAAATATCAATAACCTCAGATATGCAGATGACACCAGTCTTATGGCAGAAGTGAAGAAAAAACTAAAGAGCCTCTTGATGAAAGTGAAATAGGAATTTTAAAAAGTTGACTTAAAACTCAACATTCAGAAAACTAAGATCATGGCATCCAGTCCCATCACTTCATGGCAGATAGATTGAGAAATAATGGAAACAGTGACAGACTTTATTTTTTTTTTTGTTCTCCAAAATCACTGCAGATGGTAACTACAGCCAGTCACGAAATTAAAAGACGCTTGCTCCTTGGAAGAAAAGTGATGACCAACCTAGACAGCTTATTAAAAAGAAGAGACATTACTTTGCCAACAAAGGTCTGTCTAGTGAAAGCTATGGTTTTTCCAGTAGTGATATATGGATGTGAGATTTAGAGTACAAAGAAAGCTGAACCCCGAAAAACTTATGCTTTTGAACTGTAGTGTTGGAGAAGACTCTTGAGAGTCCCTTGGACAACAAGGAGATCCAACCAGTCCATCCTAAAGGGAATCAGTCCTGAATATTCATTGGAAGGACTGATGTTGAAGCTTAAACTTCAATACTTTGGCCACCTGATGTGAAGAACTGACTCATTTGAAAAGACCTGATACTGGGAAAGATTGAAGGCAGGAGGAGAAGGGCATGGCAGAGGATGAGATGGTTTGATGGCATCACTGACTCAATGGACATGAGTTTGAGTGGACTCTGGCAGTTGGTATGGACAGGGAGGCCTGGTATGCTGCAGTCCCTGGGGCCTCAAGAGTCAGACAAGACAGAGCAACTGAACTGAGTTCAGTTTAGTGAAGTAGATACTTTACAAAGGTACCACACAATACTTATGAGTACTTTGGGAACTTTTAAAATTTATTTTAGTTTGCATACAGTTTACTGCTAATAAAAGTCCAATGTAATTATCAGGATTAAATTTATCAAGTATACAAAGGATCAGATCAGATCAGTCGCTCAGTCGTGTCCGACTCTTTGCGACCCCATGAATCGCAGCACGCCAGGCCTCCCTGTCTATCACTAACACCCAGAGTTCTCTGAGACTCACGTCCATTGAGTCAGCGATACCATCCAGCCATCTCATTCTCTGTTGTCCCCTTCTCCTCCTGCCTCCAATCCCTCCCAGCATCAGAGTCTTTTCCAATGAGTCAACTCTTCGCATGAGGTGGATATATTTCAGTGATTGATTCAGTAATAGTATTCTTCCTTGAATCTGTAGTTAACACTAATCATTTCATCCATTCTTTTGTAAGAATCAAGAAAAATCTTAACAACTAGAATTTTATAGTTAATATCTTAAAGAAATGTACACAGTACTTATATTTTAAAGATGTGGTAATGAAAGACATCTATGGACATTATTAAAAATGAGAAAGAGAAAACAAGTTTGCAAATATGTCTAAAATTTAAATTATTCATTTATGAATAAGCAAGTATATATTTCTTAAGATATTTAATTCTTTGCTTTAGGTTCTGTACACATGAGATTTATGTTTAAAAATGTGTAGTATTTATCCTGAATATTGTTCCCCCGCCCAACTCCTTCTCTTTTTCCCATCACACAAAAGCTTGATATTCTGGATTTAAATGGGTATAATAAAGTTGTTATTTCTACTTTGAACCAGAGTTACCATAAATTAATAAAATGCTAAGAACAATAAATATATGGACATTCACTTTACACTTGCATTTATTTTCCATTTATTTTATTTTTGTAATATATATATATATTATGTTATAATAAATATGCAGATGACACCACCCTTATGGCAGAAAGTGAAGAGGAACTAAAAAGCCTCTTGATGAAAGTGAAAGTGGAGAGTGAAAAAGTTGGCTTAAAGCTCAACATTCAGAAAACGAAGATTATGGCTTCTGGTCCCATCACTTCATGGGAAATAAATGGGGAAACGGTGGAAACAGTGTCAGACTTTATTTTGGGGGGGCTCCAAAATTGCTGTAGATGGTGACTGCAGCCATGAAATTAAAAGACGCTTAGTCCTTCGAAGAAAAGTTATGACCAACCTAGATAGCATATTGAAAAGCAGAGACATTACTTTGCCAACAAATGTTTGTCTAGTCAAGGCTATGGTTTTTCCAGTGGTCATGTATGGATGTGAGAGTTGGACTGTGAAGAAGGCTGAGCACCAAAGAATTGACGCTTTTGAACTGTGGTGTTGGAGAAGACTCTTGAGAGTCCCTTGGACTGCAAGGAGATCCACCCAGTCTATTCTAAAGGAGATCAGCCCTGGGATTTCTTTGGAAGGAATGATGCTAAAGCTGAAACTCCAGTACTTTGGCCACCTCTTGCAAAGAGTTGATACATTGGAAAAGACTCTGATGCTGGGAGGGATTGCGGGCAGGAGGAGAAGGGGGCGACAGAGGATGGGATGGCTGGATGGCATCACTGACTCGATGCACGTGAATCTGGGTGAACTCCGGGAGTTGGTGATGGACAGGGAGGCCTGGCGTGCTGTGATTCATGGGGTCCCAAAGAGTCGGACACGACTGAGTGACTGAACTGAACTGAATGTTATTACTTTGCATATGATATTATTTAACTTAGAATGCTGCTGCTGCTGCTGCTAAGTCGCTTCAGTCGTGTCCGACTCTGTGTGACCCCAGAGACGGCAGCCTACAAGGCTTCTCCATCTATGGGATTCTCCAGGCAAGAACACTGGAGTGGGTTGCCATTTCCTTCTCCATAACTTAGAATAATTTAATATAAAACTATCAAATATCTACTCACTTTAACAATGTAATTTAAATGTCTGTGTGCATGTATCTGTGGTTTATTGTTTTTAACTAACAACAAAATCATCCCCAAACATTAATTTTTATATTGAAATACAAAGCATTATCTGTTATGTTTTATTACCCTTATCTGTCCATCAGATTTCTTCTTAGGTCAGAAAAGTTAATGTTCTTCTTATGTGCAAAGCTCATACAAATTGATAAGAAAAATACAGTGTTAGGAAAAACACCTTCAATAGTAAATTCATGGAAGATTTTAAAATATTAAAAACTGAAAAAGTTCAATCCCATTTATAATAACTTGACCCATATGAAATTGCCAGTTTTGTGTATCAGAATCAGTCTATAATGACAATTTAACATATCGCAACCTACTAATTTAAAATGTTAAAATTAAATGAAAAGAAATTTTATTTGATGCTTCAAAACACCCAATATCACAATTATTATAACTAGCGCTGACATAAATGGGGAGGGATGTGGCATTGAGCAGTCTAATCATGGTGAACACAAATAGCACTACCTTCCTCAAAGGTTTGAATTTGAAAGCCTGTATCAGCAAGTTTAAATAATTATTTAAATAGAGAACAAATCTTTTAATAGAGAACAGGACATAATATGGTGTATATATATTATGTGTATATATATATATATATATATATATATATATATATATATATGGAGAAGACAATGGCAACCCGCTTCAGCACTCTTGCCTGGAAAATCCCATGGATGGAGGAGCCTAGTAGGCTGCAGTCAATGGGGTCACGAAGAGTCGACATGACGGAGTGACTTCACTTTCACTTTTCACTTTCATGCATTGGAGAAGGAAATGGCAACCCACTCCAGTGTTCTTGCCTGGAGAATCCCAGGGATGGGGGAGCCTGGTGGGCTGCCATCTATGGGGTTGCACAGAGTCGGACACGACTGAAGCAACTTAGCAGCAGCATATATATATAGAGATATCCTGGATTCAAATCTATAATTGACTATTTATTTTCTGTTTATTTTTGATAGGTTCCTTAACCTCTGTATGCTTTCATTTCCTCATCTGTAAAGGAGAAATAATTATGAGAATTAAATATGATGATGCAAATGAAAATATGGCAGAGTGCCTCATATAACAAATGATAAGTTACTGGCCGCATTCTAAGTGAGAAGCAATAAAGGAATGTTTACAGTTTATACACTAAATTAATTGATAAAGAGCCCTCTATACCTTGATTTTTTTTAACATATTTCCAATTACATTAGATAATCCTTGATATGAAGCTCAGTTACATCATGACATAATCATCATGTGTATAATATGATTTCAGTATTCAAATCTGATTTTAAATAAGGTTAAACTGATTTAAAAGACTCAAAAATCCAACTTGATTCAGACAACTTGGAAATGCCACAAAAATATTCATAAGCCAGGATACTTTAGATAGACTAAATAGATAAATATAAAAAATGAAACTATAGTTTCATATAGTTTTCAGCTAGAAAAAACTCCAGTAAATATTTCTGTGATAGCAATATATTAGTCTGGGTTCTCCAGGGAAATTGAACTAATAGGAAATGCTTATATCTTATTACATATATATAAGTATTATAAGAAATTGGCTCATGTGATTACAGAGGCTGAGAAGTTACAAGATCTGAAGTCAGCAAACCGGAGACCAGGGAGAGACAATGTAATAGTTATCATTGTGAGTCTGAAGGCCTGAGAACCAGTAAAACTGATGGTCTAAGTCCTTTCCAGGTTGTTGTTGGAAACTAACAAGTCTGTATATAGGAGAAAGGGCAAAACTGTATTCTTGGTGTGTTGCCTCGTAGACTGTAGTGTGTATCTTTGCCACAAGAATAACATGGACTGAAGTTTTTTAAAAACTTTATAGGATGACCCAGAGGGATGGTATGGGGAGGGAGGTAGGAGAGGGGTTCAGGATTGGGAACACGTGTACACCATGGCGGATTCATGTTGATGTATGGCAAAACCAATACAATATTGTAAAGTAATTAGCCTCCAATTAAAATAAATAAATTCAAAAAACTTTATAGATATATCAGTCCATTAATCTGTGAATATATTTCACTTGGGGAAACTTCCTAGCAATATCTACTGAGTGTTAGATTTTGAAAGAAACAAGGAATGATTTAAAGGAAAGAATAACCTAAAAGTCTCTTGAATTTAGATTTTCTGGCATTTCAATTTGTTTTTAACTCTCAACTCAAGATTACTGTGTTTAGTTCTCATAAATCAGATTTATAGGGCCATCTGTTGTTATTATACAGCAGATAAGGCTTGTCTAGTATTTTTTTTTTCCTTACATTGTTTCAATAAAGAAATACACACTGCTATGATTTATTGACAAAACACCTTGCATCATGCAGGGTTATTTTATCATGTGAACAAGTTTAATGCTGATCATTAACTTAACTGCCTGTTTTATAGGTAAACTGAGTGATTAATATTAATGTATCAATAATAGTATCTTAGGCCATAGTTCGGAGAAGGCGATGGCACCCCACTCCAGTACTCTTGCCTGGAAAATCCCATGGACGGAGGAGCCTGGTAGGCTGTAGTCTATGGGGTCGCTAGGAGTCGGACACGACTGAGCGACTTCACTTTCACTTTTCACTTTCATGCATTGGAGAAGGAAATAGCAACCCACTCCAGTGTTCTTGCTTGGAGAATCCCAGGGACGGGGGAGCCTGGTGGGCTGCCGTCTATGGGGTTGCTCAGAGTTGGACACGACTGAAGCGACGCAGCAGCAGCAGCAGCAGGCCATACTTGCAGCTATAACAAAATGCCATAGACCAGGTGGCTGACAAACAGGAGACATATTTTATTCACTGTTTTGGAGACAGCAAGTCCAAGATCAGGGTGCCAGCATGGTCATATTCTGGGGAGGGCTTTCTTCCATGTTGCAGACTGCCAATTTCTCAAGTATCTTCACATGGTGGGAGTTGGTGAGAGAGTGATCTAGACCTCTTTTATAAGGCTACTATCCCAATTCATGAGGTTTCTCCCTCATCACCTAATTCAGTTCAGTTCAGTTCAGTCACTCAGTTGTGTCTGATTCTTTGCCACCCATGGACTGCAGCACACAATGCCTCCCTGTCCATCACTAACTCCTGGAGTTTACTTAAAATTATGTCCATTGAGTGAGTCATGCCATCCAACCATCTCATCCTCTGTTGTCTCCTGCTCCTCCCACCTTCAATCTTTCTCAGCATCAGGACCATTTCAAATGAGTCTAAGTCCTTTCCATGAATATTCATGACTGATTTCCCTTAGGATGGATTGGTTGGGTCTCCTTGTTGTCCAAGGGACTCTCAAGAGTCTTCTCCAACACCACAGTTCAAAAGCATCAATTCTTCAGCACTCAGTTTTCTTTATAGTCCAACTCTCACATCCATACATGACTACTGGAAAAACCATAGCCTTGACTAGACAGAACTTTGCTGGCAAAGTAAATTCTCTGCTTTTTAATATGCTGTCTAGGTTGGTCATAACTTTTCTCCTAGGGAGTAAGCATCTTTTAATTTCATGGCTGCAATCACCATCTGCAGTGATATTGGAGTCAAAAAAAAATAAATAAATAAAGTCTGCCACTGTTTCCCCATCTGTTTCCCATGAAGTGGTGGGACCTGATGACATAATCTTTGTTTTCTGAATGTTGAGTTTTAAGCCAACATTTTCACTCTCCTCTTTCATTTTCATCAAGAGGCTTTTTAGTTCTTCATTTTCTGCCAGAAGGATGGTGTCATCTGCATTTCTGAGGTTATTGATATTTCTCCCAGAAATCTTGATTCCAGCTTGTGTTTCATCCAGCCCAGTATTTCTCATGATTTACTCTGCATATAAGTTAAATAAGTAGGGTGACAAAATACAGACTTGACATACTCTTTTCCCGATTTGGAACCAGTCTGTTGTTCCATGTCCAGTTCTAAATATTGCTTCTTGACCTGAATACAGATTTCTCAGAAGACAGGTCAGGTGGTCTGGTATTCCCAACTCTTTCAGAATTTTCCAGTTTATTGTGATTCACACAGTCAAAAGTTTTAATATAGTTAATAAAGCAGAAATAGATGTTTTTCTGGAACTCTCTTGCTTTTTCAATGATCAGCGGATGTTGGCAATTTTATTTCTGGTTCCTCTGCCTTTACTAAAACCAGCTTGAACATATGGAAGTTTATGGTTCAGGTGTTATTGAAGTCTGGCTTGGAGAATTTTGAACATTACTTTACTAGCATGTGAGATGAGTGCAAATGCGCAGTAGTTTCAGCATTCTTTGGCATTGCCTTTCTTTGGGATTGGAATGAAAACTGACCTTTTCCAGTCCTGTGGCCACTGCTGAGTATTCCAAATTTGCTGGCATATTGAGTGCAGCACTTTCACAACATTATCTTTTAGGATATGAAATAGCTCAACTGGAATTCCATCACCTCCACTAAATTTGTTTGTAGTGATGCTCCTAAGGCCCACTTGACTTCACATTCCAGGACGTCTGGCTCTAGATGAGTGATCACACCATCGTGATTATCTGGGTTGGGAACATCTTTTTTGTATGGTTCTTCTGTGTATTCTTGCCATTTTTTCTTAACATGTTCTGCTTCTGTTGGGTCCATACCATTTCTGTCCTTTTTTGAGCCTATTTTTGCATGAAATATTCTTTTAGTATCTCTAATTTTCTTGAAGAGGTCTCTAGTCTTTCCCATTCTATTGTTTTCCTCTATTTCTTTGCAATGATCCCTGAGGAAGTCTTTTTTATCTCTTCTTGCTATTCTTCGGAACTCTGCATTCAAGTGGGTATATCTTTCCTTTTTTCCTTTGCTTTTTGCCTGTCTTCTTTTCACAGCTATTTGTAAGGTCTCCTCAGACATTTTGGTTTTTTGCATTTCTTCTCTGTTGGGATGGTCTTGCTCCCTGTCTCCTGTACAATGTCACGAACTTCCGTCCATAGTTCATTAGGCATTCTGTCTATCAGATCTAGTTCCTTTAAATCTATTTCTCACTTCCACTGTATAATTGTAAGGGATTTGATTTAGGTCATACTTGAATGGTCTAGTGGTTTTCCTTACTTTCTTCAATTTAAGTCTGAATTTGACAATCAGGAGTTCATGATCTAAGCCACAGTCAGCTTCCCATCTTGTTTTTTCTGACTGTATAGACCGTCTCCATTTTGGCTGCAAAGAATATAATCAATCTGATTTCAGTTTTGACCATCTGGTGATGTCCATATGTAGAGTCTTCTCTAGTGTTGTTGGAAGAGGTGTTTGCTATGACCAGTGCATTCTCTTGGCAAAACTCTATTAACCTTTGTCCTGCTTCATTCTGTACTCCAAGGCCAAATTTTCCTGTTATTCCAGGTATTTATTGACTTCCTACTTTTGCATTCCAGTCCACTATAATGAAAAGGGCATCTTTTTTTGGGTGTTAGTTCTAGAAGTTCCTGTAGGTCTTCATAGAACTGTTCAACTTTAGCTTATTCAGCATTACTGGCCGGGGCATAGACTTGGATTATTGTGGTATTGAATGGTTTGCCTTGGAAATGAACAGAGATCATTCTGTCATTTTTGAGTTTGCATTCAAGTACTTCATTTCAGACTCCTGCTGACTATGATGGCTACTCCATTTCTTCTAAAAGATTCTTGCCCACAGTAGTAGATACAATGGCCATCTGAGTTAAATTCACCCATTCCAGTCCATTTTAGTTCTCTGATTCCTAAAATTTTGAAGTTCACTCTTGCCATCTCCTGTTTGACCACTTCCAATTTGCCTTGATTCATGGACCTAACATTCCAGGTTCCTATGCAATATTGCTCTTTACAGCATCGGACCTTGCTTCCATCACCAGTCACATCTACAACTGGGTGTTGTTTTTGTTTTGCCTCCATGTCTTCATTCTTTCTGGAGTTATTTCTTCACTGATCTCCAGTAGCATATTGGGCTGCTAATCTTCTCCCAAAGGCTCCATCTCCAGTACTATTATCTTGGGTATTAATATTTCAACATATGAATTTTAGATAAATGCAAGCATTCAATATATAGCAACTGATATATAATGTATTAATGTATTCTCACATAATTATCTAAATAAATTGTTCTTAAACATAGAGCCATGCTTAAGACAGCCATGAAATCACCTGTCATTTTATGCAAGTTTGAAAGGTTGAAAATAAAAATAATTCTATTGTAGATACATCTTGTTTCATTTAAAACATTATTCATTTAGATAGTGAAATTATTAACCTACTAGTGAAAATGTCTGCCTTAGAAAATATGCCCTGTGGCTATATAATTTGTGGCAAAGTCTTAAGAGTAGTTCTTCAAATAAAATAGTTGAACAGAATTTGAACTTTACTTAGTCCCAATTATTACCTACTTCCATAGTGTACAGTTGTCACTGGAAGGCTGCCTATTTGTATCTTTCTTGTACTTAGGAATTTTCATGTGACTGAGTTATGGTCAATGGAATATAAATAGTAGTTATGTGTATCAGTGGCAGGCCTAGAACACTGAAATTCCCTTTTATTCTCCCATGTCCTTTCCCCTTCTGGCCAACTTCAGTTTGAATTCCCAGGCTGATCTTAAAAATGTATACATTCAAAATGGCAGAGTCTGTCAACCTAGCTCCCTGAATTCATGTGTGGATGTGGGTAATCCAAAACCTGGTCATTTTCTCAGTCATTTTTGTTAGCCATAAATGATTTTGTGTGTCTGTACATATGCAGATGTTAAGGCACTGAAATTCTGTGACTACACAAATTCTGCTTGTATTTTGCAGGCCTCAGTTAAACAGTATCATCATGAGAAGTATTACTTTTAAGTTTCATGAGTGCCAGAACTTGCCATTCACACTATAAAATTCAACAAACATTTAATAAGAATAATTAAAGGATAGAAACTTCTCTAGCTCTAGAGGCAAAATGATCTGATTTAAAAGTCTAGCTTTAGTCCTATCCCTTAGGTGTCTTTGTACAAAGTATTTTACCTAAGAGAACCTCAGATTTCATATCTATAATTATCAAATTTTATTTCTTTGTTGAATATGTGTGAATTCAAAATAATCTAAATTATAATTGTTCCCTTTAGTATTTGATATATAATTTAAATATATAATTTATGGATGTATTACATATGCAAATATATATTAAACATACATGTGTATGTGTATGCATGTAAGACTGTACTATGTTATGGGACCTATGCATATGTAACAGGAAAATAAGTACAGGGTTCCAACCTTATACAATATCTTTATTTGAGTAATTACCTCATCTATTATACTGTTCTGCCAAAATGACATCAAATTCTGCCTTTAGTTTTTATCCACATTGCATAATGAAAAGTACAAACATACATGAAAAATCTTATCCCTAAGAAGAATAATAAAAACATTTTTCCTTTTAAAATTCTTCTCTCCTTAAACATGAAAGCAAATTAGAAATTTTACAACTTCTGTGGGCCCCTCATCTGTTTCACTATAATATGAAGATTAAGAAATCTTTGATAAGATGACCAATCCAATTCAGGATGACTAAATACTATATTTTGAAATCCACCTATTCAATGGACAAACCCTATAATTTGTGTTGAAAAAGTGGTGTGCTTTTTAATAATGATAGTGGTCTATTATTATAAAGGAAATGTCTTTGCTATTCCAAGAAGTAATCAGAGAGAAATGATAGGGAGTGAAATTTGTGCAGAGAGATTTAATATGTTAGAAAAGCAAAAGAAATTGAGTGAAAATAAAACTTTATTGTTATTAGATCTATTGTAACTGAGTGCCAAGACAGTCTGAATTAGAAATGAGAAGAATTACTGAGCAAAGGGAATAATTCCTTACTTCACAGTAGTCTCTCCAGAAATGAAAGCTGTTAACAGAGGCTTGATCTACACTTCTGATGTCAATTCACTGTTACTTTTTAATTTTATATTAGTAGAGACACTGCAGCTAAGTGGAGGGTTGATATTCTCATCCATAGGACTTGACTTCTTGAAGAGAAAGCTTAACCCAAGGCAGATGTGGAAGAAGAAAGGACTTAAGGATGAAAATATGGGGATAAACAAAGGGCCATCACTTTTTCCTTTGATCAACATTACAAATGGAAAATCTTTGATTTTATAATAAATTCCTTCTAAGAAAATATTTAAATGTATGTTCAGTTGCTAAATCATGTCCGATTTTTGTGGCACCATGGACTACAGCACATCAGGCTTCCCTGTCCTTCACTATCTCCTGGTGTTTTCTCCAAGTCGTGTTCATTGAATTGATGATGCCATCCAACCATCTCATCCTCTGTTGCCCACTCCTCTTGCCCTCAGTCTTCCCCAGCATCATGTTCTTTTCCAATGAGTCAGCTGTTTGCATCAGGTAGCCAAAGTTTTGGATATCATCTTTTAAATATACCCCTATCTGCATTTTTTTAAAACAAATTCACTAGAATTTAGTGTTGTTCTGCTTGTCCCTTTAAGCCTTATGTTTATTGCAATAGTTACTAAGAGTAATTATTTTATCCATACTTGTATAAGAATAACATAGGAGAGAGGTATCTATCATCTGCTGATGGGGACAACTTTATCAGGCTTTTATATTTCTTTCTGCGTAAATTAAATAGAAAATTTCAGTGAACTCTAAGGAAACCAAATTATTTTGGGAACAATCCTCCTCTCTTCATCATTGACCTTATTTGTGACAAGTACTTGCACTTTTTTTTTCTTTAAAACATAGCATCATTTTATTTGGCCTTACTGCTTTGAGCAAAAGAGACATAAATATATAACCCCAGAAAAATACCTCAGGAATGTATAGAGCTGATCTTAGGGTGTCTGTGGTAAAACTTAATTGTTCAGTCATGTTCAACTCTTTGTGACCCTTATAGACTGCACCCTGCCTTACTCCTCTGTCCATAGGATTTTCCAGGCAAGAATACTGGAGTGGGTTGCCATTTCCTCCTCCAGGGGATCTTCCTGATTCAGAAATTAAACCCATGTCTCCTCTCCAGTGTTTCCTGCATTGCAAGGAGATTCTTAACTGTTGAGCCACCAGGAAAGCCTCAAGACTTAATCAGAAGTCCACAAACTTCCTAAGAGGAAAGGATGGATAAATGGTAACAGGCAGACAGATTTCAGGTTGAAATAAGGAATGACTTTCTGACAGTGAAATATGTTTGGTTCTAGTAATCTGGAAAAGTTTTTAGGTTGTCTTATGTATGATAAAAATCATATCATTGGTTATCTTGAGGAAACAATTGTTTCTATATCAGAGTTCTGTGGATTCTAAGATATTTCATGACTCAGAAAAGCAAGCTTACTTTAGCCCTTTTGATAAAAATATATCTCATACTTCCTTTGGAAAGACCAATTTGCATAATTTGGAGAGCCTGCCTTAGCATGTATTTTGTTCATCTCTGATAATTCTGGTTTACATTCAGCCCACCATGGATTGCTTCCCCGGTATCTCAGCTGCTACAGAACTTGCCTGCAACTCAGGAGACCCCAGTTTGATTCCTGGGTTGGGAAGGTCCCATGCCGAAGGGATAGTTTGCCCACTCCAGTACTCTTGGGCTTCCCTGGTGGCTCAGATGGTAGTGAATCCAACTGCAATGTGGGAGACCTGGGTTTGATCCCTGAATTGGGAAGATCCTCTGGAGGATCTTCTCAGAAACTCGAAAGAGAATATTCTCTTCTCAGGAGAATACTGGAGGCAATCCACTCCAATATTCTTGCCTGGAGAATCCCCATGGACAGAGGAGCCTGGTGGGCTACAGTCCACGGTATCACAAAGAGTCAGACAGGACTGAGCAACTAAGCACACAGCACCATGGATAGAAACACATTACAAATGATATATTAAAGTTCATTATACTGTATTGATGTTTTTCTTACTAACGCATATATATGGAATTTAGAAAGATGGTAACGATAACCCTGTATGCGAGACAGCAAAAGAGACACAGATGTATAGAACAGTCTTTTGGACTCTTTGGGAAGGGGGATGATTTGGGAGAATGGCATTGAAACATGTATAATATCATATAAGAAACGAATTGCCAGTCCAGGTTTGATGAAGGATACAGGATGCTTGGGACTGGTGCACTGGGATGACCCAGAGGGATGGTATGGGGAGGGAGGTGGGAAGGGGGTTCAGGATTGGGAACACGTGTACACCCGTGGCAGATTCATGTTGATGTATAGCAAAACCAATGCAATATTGTAAATTAATTAGCCTCTAATTAAAATAAATAAATTAAAAAAATAAAGTTCATTATATATCCTTTGTATGGCCAATTTTGGGGCTTCCTCTGTGGCTCAGCAGTAAAGAATCCACCTTATTTATTTGGCACCATTGAGAAAGTGTTGTAGTATTTTATTCAATGTTCTTAGTACTGCTGGTTCCAAAGCCAAAGGTGGCTCTGGGGAGTTCACCTGCAGCAGTTTGAAGATCGTCATTCTTGTGTTCTGCCATTGACATGATTCAGCTCCATTTTGTTTATTTCTTTCTGGCATGCTGCCAACAAGCATGTCCTGACTCCCAGGTCAAGTCCTGGGGAACGTATTTTATTTGCTCAGCTAGCTTGGCACTGACTTTTACTCCAGGACACATCTTAGATCATTGATCATCCTACAGCTCAGTCAGCCTTGGTCTACTCTGATGATATAGTTCAGTGTCAATGTCCCCTTCCATACACAGATTTCTTCAGAAAGTAAAGCAATTTACAGGAGGAAATCATATAGTAAATAATGACATAATTTAGTTGAGTGAGCTATCCTTTACCTTACATGAAAATCGTTCATTTAATAAACACAGACTTTCACTGGTGCCAAGATCTATGTACATTTCCCCTAAAATCCGTTCTATCCTTTAATATCATAGTAATAGAAATCATATTCAATAAGCATTTGACACATATGCCTCAAAGGTGGAAGAAGTACCTGCAATCTTATCTCGGTTGTCAGTTGGACCCTAAATGTGTGTTTCAAAGCACTGGCAATAGTTTCAGCAAATAACATATTTTCCCCTTTCTTATACTTGAACTCAGTAAATAAACATAATTTGACTCAACCATGGGAAGGAGAAGAGTTGAGTTACCTGGATAAAGAGGTAGTATGTTGATGTCCTGTATTGCACATTCTTAAGATAGAACTCTATGTACTTATTATTAACCCAGGAACAAGATGGTCCAGTAAATTCTTTATTCAGGCATCTAGTACACTGCAGGATTCTCTCTCTCTCTCTCTCTCTCTTTTTTTTTTTCATAGTAAAAAAACTTTCAGTTGCTTCTGACCCAACCTGTGGCTGAGACTCAAATTTGTTCCACAAAAGAAACATCTTCGTAAGTTGTATACATTTGGAAAACTAGATGGTTCATGAGGGTAAATATTACAGAGCTTAAAAAAAAAAAAAAAAAAACTAAGAAGAAGCATAAACATGAGGTACTTCTATAACCAGTATGGAGAGATTGGGGTTGATTTAACCACATTCTTACACCAAAATAATGATATTCATTCTGTTAGAGTTACATTGCTCTTCGATTTATAGAAGAAATTTACTAATGTGAAACTGTTATAAATTCTTCACCATCATGGTCAACTCATTTTAAAAACATAGGTGATGTTTCTTAAGATTTGTAAATTTGATCACACATTCATCACAAAATGGGACTCTTATATTCCTTTTATTTGTCCTTGTATTATGAGTATTAATATAGATGTCATAGTCACTTTTTAGTGACTAGTGGCTAAAAATTATTAGCCACTTTTTAAAGTAATGAAACAAAGCTTAGAGAAATTAAACAGTCTGCCTGTAGTTTTGCAGCACAGTGCTTGTATTCAGGGCATATTTGTTGAATAAATGAACAAATATTTATGAATCAAAGTTGTGATTTAAAGCAAGGCCCAACTGTATAAGATTCACGCTCTTCAACTGTAACTTACAGTTGACATTTTATATTCTAAGATATTTCTCTGTGTTCCTTAAGATTGATAATTACCATTAGGATTGCTCTTCCATTTAATTCACAGGATCTTCAGACATTGGCATTTTTTCCCACAAGGTATCTGCTCATATCCAGTATGGGAAATTTTGCATACATGAATAAAGTCATGAATTTCATTTCAAAACTGCCGTTAAAATCATCAAGAATGTCTGAAGTCTAAAATGTGCCAGTGAACATTTAGGGAAAATATCAAAGTAAGCCTTTTGGAGCAATAACTTCATGAATAAGGAACATATTTAAAAGCATACTCTAATTTATAAATGGTTAGAATTATCATGTACTTCCCAAATATTATGTGGTTATTTGAATATAGCATTAATCATATCAAACAACTGGAGAAAACCATAGGGATATTTGCTTCTGCTTTTGGTTCTACACATGCTAATCTTTAGAGTTTATCTCTTGAATTAGTGATTTTGAAATCACTTTGACATTTGCAATGATTAGAAACTGCAAGAGAGTTTTGTGAAAATTAATACAAAAAATATTTGTGTGGTGATCAATAAAGTCATATATCATCTCACCTTTCTTGATTTCACTTGAAGGTGGGACCCCAGACCCATTATATCTGTGCAACAGCAAAAGAGAAATTTCTCAAAGGGGATTTATTGTGTGCTGAGTGGTATCTGGCAATCTTTTTGTGTGTTTTTTGGAGCATTTTATCACTGTGGTTAAGAGCAAAAAGAGATCTGATTTTTGTAATGATAGTTTCTCTTCTTTCCAACAAGTCAATAAAGAGTAAAAATGAACTTACATATACACATATATCGGTGGCTCAGTAAAGAATCCATGTGCAATACAGGAGAACACCTGCAATGCAGGAGATGGGGTTCAATCCCTAGATAGAAGGCTCCAGGGGAAGGATTCCCCTGGAGAAGGAAATGGCAACCCACTTCCATATTTCTGCCTGGGAAATTCCATGGACAGAGGAGCCTGGCGGGTTATAGTCCATGGGGTTGCAAGAGTCAGACATGACTTAGGAACTAAACCCACCACAACCACCACCTTACAAGAGAAAAAAAAAAAAAAAAAAGAAAGAGAGAGAGAAATAATTAAGATGTAATACAAGAATCAAAATTTTTGGGTTTGGGCAGAAACTGTAAGTAGGAGACTATTCTTTTGATGGGCACCACCACCCCCGCCCCCCGACATATCCATTTAATCCCCAACAGATTCCATTCTCAGTGAATATGTTACCAATTAGTTTACTAGATGATTACTAGTTACCATTCATTTTCCTTGTGGGATTATAGCTACTCAACATTTATCTTCCTTTCTCACACATTTAAGAGGGACTATATTATTGGATATCATCCAATAGAATATGAGTTGTCCTGGCCAAGAAAATGGATTTTAAGCATTGGAAGAGGAAAAGGTCCTAGGGGTCCTCATTACTGAACATATATTTTATAAATATCAATAAAATTTGATTCTTCTGTTGGAAGTAGATAAAAACAAGGAGGAGACCCACTGTAGACATGAACAAGTAGAAAGAATCAAGACTCCATGTGGTTGAGCTTGAATTCAAATATGGGTGGTATTCATTCTCCAGAATGTTCAAGCCCTGGGTTGGGAAGATCCCCTGGCGGAGGGCATGGCAACCAACTCCAGTATTCATGCCTGGAGAATCCCCATGGGTAGAGAAGTCTGGCAGGCTAAAGTCCACAAGATAGTGAAGAGTCCGACAAGACTGAGTGACTAAGCACACAGCACAGCAAACTTTATTATTTATTTATTTTATTATGTTCCAAATACTTGGCTAAGTATTTATAAAGATTATATAATTTAATCCTTACAACAGACTTATTAGAGGTAAGAGATATTAAAAGAATTTTAAAAATGTGCCTGAGTAGAAGAAAGAATCTAACAGAAATTCCAGACAGAATTAACAGAATGGGTACAGGATCAGGTTTTAGGCACCTGCATGAATCAAAGTTTTGATAGATAATTAGAGAGAAGAACAGATATAAAAATATAATTCCCCAACACTTTTTGTATGTTTTAAGCTTAGCTATTTAACTATATTATTCAGATAATTTTGGAACTGATATATAATAGAGTAGATAATAACAAATTCATCTGAAACTTTGGAATTCTTTGACACATTAAGCTTTCTCTTTAATAAGTATGGCTCAGGCAAAAGTTTGGAACCAGAAAATTAGTACAGTGAAATCTTTGCTAATTCTCATGTTCTATTACTCTTCCCCACCAACTCGAGGGACGTTAGTTTGAGTGAACTCTGGGAGATGGTGATGGACAGGGAGGCCTGGCGTGCTGCGATTCATGGGGTCACAAAGAGTCGGACACGACTTAGTGACTGAACTGAATTGAATCTGTCAAAACATCTTAAAATCAAATTTCAAGAGTTTCTTTGGAAGGTTTTCAGTGCTGATACATTCTCTGCTGTGTTCTTGATACCTGTGAGAGTGGTGAATTATTGAATAAAATGAGGTGCCGACACCCACTGATCTGTTGAAAGAGCCATCCTCAAATACAGATAATTACCATACAGAAGCAGACACCCCAGTTGGTGCTAGTGGTAAAGACCCTGTCTGCCAATGCAGGAGATTTAAAAGATGTGGGTTCAGTCCCTGGGTCAGAAAGATCCCCTGGAGAAGGGCATATCAACCTACTCCAATATTTTTGCCTGGCGAATCCAATGGACAGAGGAGCCTAGTGAGCTGCAGTCCATGGGGTCACAAAGAGTCAGATATAACTACTGAGTAAGCACAGCACAGCGCCATACAGAGACATAGAAATCGCACATTGAATACTGTAACATAAGAGTGAAGAATGTATGAATTTCATCTTAGGGAGTAAAAGTATTGTCAGAAGATTCTACCAGCTGAATATGATAGTTTGTTGTTGTTTAATCACTAAGTCATGTCCAATGCATTTGAGACTCCCATGGACTGTAGCCCATCAGACTCCTTTGTCTGTGGAGTTTCTAGGCAAGAATATTGGAGTGGGTTGCCGTTTCCTTCTATAGGGGGTCTTCCCAACCCAGGGATCAAACGTGTGTCTTCGGTATTGGCAGGCAGGTCCTTTTCTGCTGAGCCACCAGGGAAGCCTGAATATGACAGTTACCCTGTTTAAACTGTACATTTGTACCCTTTGAAGAAGGCAGGTATAAGAAGGCAATAACAAACTTGCACTCTTATTACTTTTAATAAATATATTTTCAATTCCCTCTAAGTATACTTATTTCTCATTCAAATATCTTTAGGATGTAGATGTGAGACTACGATGCTTATTGATAAATTATAAGATTTGTGAAGGTCACTCAGTTGTGTTCGACTCTTTGCGACCCATGGACTATACAGTCCATGGAATTCTCCAGGCCAGAATACTGGAGTGGTAGCCTTTCCCTTCTTCAGGAGATTTACCTGACCCAGGGATCTAACCCAGGTCTCCCACATTTCAGGCAGATTCTTTACCAACTGAGCCACAAGGGAAGCCCAAGAAGACTGGAGTGGGTAGCCTATCCCTTCTCCAGGGAATCTTCCCAACCACGGAACTGAAACGGGGTCTTCTGCATTGCAGGTGGATTCTTTACCAACTGAGCTATAAGGGAAGCCTTCTATAAGAAAGAGAAAACTGCCCTCATCTGACTTATAAGCATAAAAGGCCCGATCTACCTATCTGGCTATTATTTTTTCAGTGTCTTGATTTGCCTTCCCTTGTACTTTCTCCCCTACTACCACTAGCACCATTTTAAAAATAAATAAATAAACATGTAGAAGTCACGAATAGGGCAAGTTATGTAAAATATGTATTCCTTGTGAGGTTTTCAAGTCATTCCCTCCTAAGTGGGTGGCGGGTGCCTCCCAAGGCTTTCTGGCTTTTTCTTTTCATCATCCTCCTTAGTTGTGTCCCAAAATCTCTCTATAGTTTTAAATGGGAGAGGAAAGCTGTGGTACTCTCCTGGCCTTAACAAATTAATTTTTTTTAATGATATTTCCTCTACTTTCATTGTTATATGTGGGAACTGTCCTAGAATCTTAACTATTTTTTCCTTAAAATTGTATTTGCTACAATTGTCATTCCTTATAATCAAGTATTCAATGCATGCTTCAGAAAGGTGGTTTAAGTAGGCAAACTTTAAGGCTCTTTCCAACCCCAACATTATTTAATTCCATATGATTTTCTCTGAAAAGGAAGAACTCCAGGGGATTGCGTGGAGGGGTTGGTGGGTGGGAAAGCTTTTACAATTAATTCCCATTAATTTTCTCTGGGTAAGTGCAATGTCAGAAAATGATGACTGAGCTAATCTGTATCCTAAAGGAAGGAAAAGGAAGTAATGTTTTCATGCTTCAGTGAAAAATTATGACCTAGTTTTAAAATGGATATAGTAGAATGTTACCAAGATAATTACAGTGTTTACAATAAAATTTCTCTGTAAATATCTCATTTGCATATAGTTTTTTTTTCCCCAACATAGACTAATGTTAACAGCTTACTTACATGCTTTCTTAAATATCTCTAAATAATTTATCACTTAAGGGAAAGTACGACAATTTAGTATTTGACCTGCTTTTAATGTAGAAGCAAACCATTGACTGAGCTAAAGATTTAATATTGGTTCATTTACTTTTGAGATAAAAGATAAGCTATTTCTTTCCATCTACATCTTCTTCAATTTCCTAATTTTAAAAACATAGATAATAATTAGAATGTTTTTATTTCTCAGGATTGTTTGAAAGTTAGAGGGCTAGTTGTTCTTTTCACATTCCATACACAAATACACATACACATCACACACCTAAATGGTATATATTAGGGACACTTTTTTTTAATTGCACAAAAGCATTGAAGAAACAAGGTGCATTAAAATATGAGGTCATGTTTTTAAATCATTTGCATTTGAAGGAATTTTAGGAGCAAAATAGAGTTCAGGTTTCTTGATAGTTCTTTAATAATCTCTGTATCACCTGGAGACTTGCTACTATAGACCTGCAGCCTAGGAATAGATAGATGTAGATATATCCATCTCCAGGGTCTCAACACAACTTCTGATTAAGCTCTAGGAAACAAGTTACTCTTTTGTTCACACTGTTGTAAGAATCACTGCTGTAATATCCTATTTTTTTGGTTTCAAAGATTGTGCCCTCCAGAGTTTTGAGAGAAGTCTTACTAATATAAGTGTTTTTCTGTGGAATACAGCTTTTGTCAGATCCTCAGGTCACTTTCAAAACTCCTATATATTTAAAAATAACCCTGCTAGTGAAAAGTATATGGAATGAAAATGATACTTAGCTGGATTTGGTTCCAGGGCCTGCTGTTACTACCTATGCAAGTTTAGGAAAATTATTTAACACACCTATGAGTCACTCATCTCACACGATAGTAAAGTAATGCTCAAAATTCTCCAAGCCAGGCTTCAGCAATATGTGAACTGTGAATTTCCAGATGCTCAAGCTGGTTTTATAAAAGGCAGAGGAACCAGAGATCAAATTGCCAACATCCGCTGGATCATGGAAAAAGCAAGAGTTCCAGAAAAACATCTATTTCTGCTTTATTGACTATGCCAAAGCCTTTGACTGTGTGGATCACAATAAACTGTGGAAAATTCTGAAAAAGATTGGAATACCAGACCACCTGACCTGCCTCTTGAGAAACCTATATGCAGGTCAGGAAGCAATAGTTAGAACTGGACATGGAACAACAGACTGGTTCCAAATAGGAAAAGGAGTACGTCAAGGCTGTATTTTATCACCCTGCTTATTGAGCTTATATGCAGAGTATATCATGTTATTTTTCTATGGACCCAGGGTAGGAGTGGGGCTGATGGTTTCCAGATGATTTAAGTGCAATAAAATCCCTGCTCCTCCAAGAATCTAATACTCCAACTAACCTGACAGGAAGTGGAGTTCAGGCACCGATGTGAGCAATGGTGAGTGTCCATTAATAGAGATGAAGCTTTGCTTACTTGCTTGCCTGCCGCTTACCTCCTGCTGTGAGGCTTGTTTCCTAACAGTCCATGGACCAGTACCAGTTCACGGCCCCGGGACTGAGAATCCCTGGTCTAAAATAATAGAATTAAATAGTTAGAACATATTCCTTTTGACTCACGGAGCCTAAAATATTATGTGGCTCTTCGCAGAAAAAAAAAAAAAAAAGTTTGCTGACTCCTGATTAAGAATATAGGAACTCATGCCATAAATACCTTCTACTTCTCTGTGAAACTATTGTCATATTGTTTTGCTTGTAAAGCAATTTCTTCACTGATTAAGCTTCAATTATGCATAGACTTAGGAGTATGGGACTTTAGCAAGTTAGCAGTGTTTAGTTATCTAGTCTTTTTGAGTCATATGGCACACATCTTCCTTTAAGGGAAAAATGGACTACATCTTTGGTCTTCAATCTTACAGAAGAGAATAACAGATAGGTCGGTACAGCATGAAAAACATGATTTATACATTGCTGCTGGTACTTGGAGCCCATGGAACTGATCTCAGTCATTCAAATGCCAGTCATATCCCCTCTTTCTTGACATTCACAACTCCAGCAAAGTAACTCTTTTTATTATGTAACATTAACATAATAAACTTATTCATTTAAATGAATACAGTTTGTCTCAAGCCCTCAAATTCCCTGCATTGGGAAAGTTAAGTCTTAGCCTCTGAACCACCAGGGAAGTCCCACTTACTTGTTTCCTAATTCAAGAAAATGATATTTAAGGATTGTTCTCATATGGGTACATTTAAAAGACTTAGCCATCCTCTTTATCAGAAGTCTATTTCCTTGGATTCTGTGAAAATAGCAACAATATTAAATTTTTCCAAAACACTAATTAATAATTTATTATGTGTTAGGTACTATTCAAAAAACTACTAATGCAATGACCAGTACACCAGGTCGCCATGCATAGACAGCTCATAACAACCACCACTGCCACGTTTATTCCTCTAGCATTTCAGTTCAGTTCAGTTCAGTCGCTCATGCAATGATATGGAAGCAGCTTGCCAGGCTTCCCTGTCCATTACCAACTCCTGGAACTTACTCAAACTCATGTCCATAGAGTTGGTGATGCTATCCAACCATCTCATCCTCTATCGTCCCCTTCTCCTCCTGCCTTCAATCTTCCACAGCACCAGGGTCTTTTTAAATGAGTCAAAGTATTGGAATTTCAGCTTCAACATCTGTCCTTCCAATGACTATTCAGGGATGATTTCCTTTAGGATGGACCGGTTAGATCTCCTTGTTGTCCAAGGGACACTCAAGAGTTTCCTCCAACACCACAGTTCAAAAGCATCAATTCTTTGGTGCTCAGATTTCTTCACAGTCCAACTCTCACATCCATTCAAGACAACTGGAAAACCATAACTTTGACTAGATGGGTGATTGTTAGCTAAGTAAATGGCTCTGCTTTTTAATAAAGCTGTCTAGGTTAGTCATAGTTTTTCTTCCAAGGAGCAAGGTCTTTTAATTTCATGGCTGCAGTCACCATCTGCAGTGATTTGGGAGCCAAAAAAAAAAAAAAAGTCTGTCACTGTTTCCATTGTTTCCCCATCTATTTGCCATGAAGTGATGGGACCAGGTGCCATGATCTTAGCTTTCTGAATGTTGACCTTTAAGCCAACTTTTTCACTCTTCTCTTTCACTTTCATCAAGAGGCTCTAGTTCTTTGCTTTCTGCCATAAGGGTGGTGTCATCTGCATATCTGAGGTTATTGATAATTCTCCCAGCAATCTTGATTCCAGCTTGTGCTTCATCTAGCCTGACAGTTCTTATGATGCACTCTGCACCTAAGTTAAATGAGCAGGCTGACAATATACAGCATTAATTTACTGCTTTACCAATTTGGAACCAGTCTGTTGTTCCATGTTCAGTTCTAACTGTTGCTTTCTGACCTGTATACCGATTTCTCAAGAGGCAGGTCAGGTGGTCTGGTATTCCCATCTCTAAGCATTTTCCACAGTTTGTTGTGATCCAAACATTGAAAGGCTTTGGCATAGTCAATAAAGCAGAAGCAGATGTTTTTCTGGAATTCTCTTGCTTTTTTGATGATCCAACACTATTGGCAATTTGATCTCTGGTTCCTCTGCCTTTTCTAAATCCAGCTTGAACATCTGGAATTTCACAGTTCACGTACCTTTGAAGCATGGCATGAGGAATTTTGAGCATTACTTTACTAGTGTGTGAGATGAGTGCAATTGTGTAGTAGTTTGAGCATTCTTTAGCATTGCCTTTCTTTGGGATTGTAATGAAAACTGACCTTTTCCAGTCCTGTGGCCACTGTTGAGTTTTCCAAATTTGCTGGTATACTGATTGTAACACTTTCACAACATCATCTTTTAGGACTTGAGATATCTCAACTGAAATTCCATCACTTCCACTAGCTTTGTTCGTAGTGATGCTTCCTAAGGCCCACTTGATTTCAGATTCCAGGGTGTCTGGCTCTAGGTGAGTGATCATATCATCGTGGTTATCTGGGTCATGAATATCTTATGTGTATAGTTCTTCTGTATATTCTTGCCACCTCTTCTTAATATCTTCTGCTTCTGTTATGTCCATACCATTTTTGTCCTTTATGGTGCCCATCTTTGCATCAAATCTTCCCTTGGTATCTCTAATTTTCTTGAAGAGGTCTCTAGTCTTTCTCATTCTATTGTTTTCCTCTATTTCTTTGCATTGATCACTGAGGATGGCTTTTTTTTTTTTTATCTCTCTTTGCTATTCTTTAGAACTCTGGTTTCAAATGGGTTTATATTTCCTTTTCTCCTTTACCTTTCACTTTTCTTCTTTTCTCAGCTATTTGTAAGGCCTCCTCAGACAACCATTTTGCCTATTTACATTTTTTTTCTTGGGGATGGTCTTGATCACTGCCTCCTCTACAATGTCACAGGCCTCCATCCATAGCTCTTCAGGTGCTCTGTTTATCAGATCTAATCCCGTGATTCTATTTGTAACTTCCACTGTATAATCATAAGAAATTTGATTTAGGCCATACATGAATGGTCTAGTGATTTGCCCTACTTTCTTCAATTTAAGTGAATTTGGCAATAAGGAGTTCATGATCTGAGCCATAGTCAGCTTCCCATCTTGTTTTTGCTGACTGTATAGAGCTTCTCCATTTTTGGCTGCAAAGAATATAATCAATCTGATTTGGGTATTGACCGTCTGGTGATGTACATGTGTAGAGTCTTCTCTTATGTTGGTGGAAGAGGGTGTTTGCTATGACCAGTGTGTTCTCTTGGCAAAACTGTTAGCCTTTGACCTACTTTGTTTTATACTTCAAGGCCAAATTTGCCTGTTACTCCAGGTATCTCTTGATTTCCTACATTTGCATTCCAGTCTCCTATAATGAAAAAAACATCTTTTGGAGGGTTAGTTCTAGAAGGTATTGTAGGTCTTCATAGAACCGTTCAGCTTCAGCTTCTTCAGCATTACTGGTCAGGGTGTAGACTTGGATTACTGTGATCTTGAATGGTTTGCCTTGGAAACTAACAGAGATCATTCTGTTGTTTTTGAGATTGCATCCAAGTACTGCATTTTGGACACTTTTGTTGACTATGAGGGCTATTCCATTTCTCCTAAGGGATTCTCACCCACAGTAGTGGATATAATGGTCATCTGAGTTAAATTCACCCATCCAGTTCATTTTAGTTTGTTTATTCTTAAAATGTTGATGTTCCCTCTTGCCATCTCCTGTTTGACCACTTCCAATTTGCCTTGATTCATAGATGCAACATTCCATGTTCCTATGCAATATTCTTCTTTATAGCCTTGGACTTTACTTCCATCACCAGTCATATCCACAACTGGATTTTGTTTTTTGTTTTGGTTCCATCTCTTCATTCTTTCTGGAGTTATTCCCCACTGATCTCTAGTAGCACATTGGACACCTACCAACCTTGGGAGTTCATCTTTCAGTGTCTTAACTGTTTACCTTTTCATACTGTTCATGGAATTCTCATGGCAAGAATACTGACATGGTTTGCATTCCCTTCTGCAGTGGACAATGTTTTGTCAGAACTCTCCACCACATCTCTTCTGTCTTGGTGTCCCTACATGGCTTGGCTCATTGTTCCATTGAGTTAGACAAGGCTGTGGTCCTTGTGATCAGATTGGTTAGTTTTCTGTGATTGTGGTTTTCATTCTGTCTGCCCTCTGATGGAGAAGGATAAGAGGCTTATGGAAGCTTCCTGTTGGGAGAGACTGACTGAGGGGGATACTGGGTCTTGTTCTGATTTGTGGAGACATGCTTGGTAAATCTTTAATTATTATCTCTATATTTAATTATTATCTCTATTTTACAGAGGAATAACTTAAGTTATGAGAAGTTAATTAACTTGGCTAAGGCTCAACAACTAATTATTAAGTCACAGGGTCTGGATCATGATCTATCTAATACCAAGTCCATGCATTTAATTTTCTTTTTGCAAAAGCATTCTCTATTTTTTATTCTCAGTTTTCTGGCATATATAAAGATTTGCCTGTAGCATGATCACTATTAGCTTCTATGCTTTGCATATGCTGTTTCTGCTATTTTGAATAGTATTTTTTCCAGCTATTTATATGCTTAGTTGTAACTTACTTTATGTCTTCTTCTGAATATCCTACAATGGTGACTCTCCCATGTGTTCCTATGTCCTTCAAAAGAACTTCCACTTACTGTAGGATTTACTAAAGGACAACTTAATGGTCTGTTTATTAATCTCTATTCCTGCAATACACTGTGATTGATAACTGCAATGGCTGACACTTACTGAAGTACTTTGGTTTTCAATGAGTGAATGATTTTTTTTTTCAAGTAGTATTACCCTCTCATATTTTCAAAATACCTTCTTAATTGACTTAACCTTTCTTTCTAACCATTTTTTCAATAGTATTTAAATCTGTCTGTGCTCCTACAAGGATTTCTTTTTTACTTTCCATAAAATATTCTTTCCATACCTAGTCCAGCTCTTGAAATCTTACCCTTTAAGACTTTTCTCAGATGTGAACTCTGCTATGAATCCTTTTGTAGCCCTCCATTGTTTATGCAGGTGGAAACATGATGTTAAGTCTTATCTTTTATTTCCTCTGGTTCCTTTTCTAAATAGTGAAGTCTTATATTCAACCAGCTTCCCCAGTGGCTCAGTGGTAAAAGAACCCACCTAAATGCAGGAGCCCCAGGAGACCCAGGTTTGATACCTGGGTTGGAAAGACCCCCTGGAGGAGGGCATAGCAACCCACTCCAGTATTCTTGCCTGGAGAATCCCAGGAACAGAGGAGTCTGGTGGGCTACAGTCCATAGGGGCACAAAGAGTCAGACATGACTGAAGCAACTTAGCACACACACAGATATTCACCCTTATGTAATATCCAAAGTCCTTAACATAATCATTGAACTACTTTCTTAATAAATCATAACTACAATTATCTCTCAGAATCTTTAGTACATCAGTTCAGTTCAATTCAGTTCAGTCACTCAGTCGTGTCTGACTCTTTACAACCTCATGGATTGCAGCACACCAAGCCTCCCTGTCCATCACCAACTCCCGGAGTTCACTCAAACTCATGGCCATCGACTCAGTGATGCCATCCAGCCGTCTCATCCTTTGTTGTCCCCTTCTCCTCCTGCCCCCAATCCCTCCCACCATCAGAGTCTTTTCCAATGGGTCAACCCTTCGCATGAGGTGGCCAAAGTACTGGAGTTTCAGCTTTAGCATCAGTCCTTCCAATGAACACCCAGGACTGATCTCCTTTAGGATGGACTGGTTGGATCTCCTTGCAGTCCAAGGGACTCTCAAGAGTCTTCTCCAATACCACAGTTCAAAAGCATCAGTTCTTTGGTGCTCAGCCTTCTTCACAGTCCAACTCTCACATCCATACATGGCCACTGAAAAAACCATAACCTTGACTAGATGGACCTTCATTAGCAATGTAATGTCTCTGCCTTTTAATATGCTCTCTAGGTTGGTCATAACTTTCCTTCCAAGGTGTAAGCGTCTTTTAATTTCATGGCTGCGATCACCATCTGCAGTGATTTTGGAGCCTGAGAAAATAAAGCCTGACACTGTTTCCATTGTTTCCCCATTTGTTTCCCTGAAGTGATGGGACCAGATGCCATGATCTTAGTTTTCTGAATGTTGAGTTTTAAGCCAACTTTTTCACTCTCCTCTTTCACTTTCATCAAGAGGCTTTTTAGTTCCTCTTCACTTTCTGCCATAAGGGTGGTGTCATCTGCATATCTGAGGCTTTGAAACAGTTACACAAGCTAATTTTAATTTTGTGACTGCAAAAAATATTTTCCCAAATATTTTTAAATGCTCTCAGACTCTAGCTTGCTAACCTACCAAACATTTTTTTGTGATGGTTATTTTGCTCTGTGTATCATTAAAAGATGTTTATATTACTTAAAGAAACATGGTAGAAAGATGGCTTATCATTTTGCAGAAATTCATCACTAATTAGTAAAAATTAACCACTTTTTTGAGATTGGCAAATTATTTCCAGTTGTTTACAGAGAAACAATGCCAATATTCATGTCTGGGTGAATGGAATAAATGATTCATATATAAATAAATGTTATTTTCAGTTGTGGAAGACTTTGTCCTTTCCAGCATAGGTGTACATACACTGAAATATTTAATAAAGAATTTTAAGTATATTGAAAAAAGAAAAACTGTAAGTTCCAAGTAAGTTATTATCAAGGATAACTTTCTTGAATCACTTTTTTTAAAGATCTTTATATAGAAATTAGGCAATATTTAGTAGACTTTGGATCACATTCAGCATTCATTTTGCTCATATAAAATCTTTATTATTCAATATTATGATATTACCTTCACAAGTTATAAAAAAAATAAAATTTTGTTCACTTTCTTCTTGTTTGTAGAAGACTAATTTAGGAAGTTTTGAGGGTTGGCACAAGGGAAAAGGCAAGCATAAATCGTGGTTAGAGAGTAATGTTTTGGAATCAAATTGTTTTGTATCCAATCCCTCTTCTGTAGTGTACTAGCTGTATAATACTCAATTTTTAAATCTTTATATTATTTATGTTATCTATAAAATAGAGATACCAAAGCTAGATCTTTATGATATTAAGAGACTCAAATGAAGGAATGCATATAAAGTACAAATATCTGGTAACAAGTAAGTTCTCAAAAACATTAGGCAAAATTGTTATTAGCACTGCTGTTATTTTTATCACCATTATTACAAATGTTACAGTTTGCAGTTATCCTTTAATTAATGGTTGCTGATTATATTTTGTTTTGGCTAATTTAATATTCTGAATACAGAGCTTAAATAAATTATATTCAGTAATCAAATGTTGTTGCTGTTGCTCAGTTGCTAAGTCATGTCCAACTCACTGTGACCCCATGGACTGTAGCCTGCCAGATTCCTCTGTCCATGGGATTTCCCAGGCAAGAGTATTGGAGTGGGTTGCCACTTCCTTCCTGGACCAGAGATCCAACTCGTGTCTCTTGCATTAGCAGGTGGATTTTTGCCACTGAGCCACCAAAGTAATCCAATTGATTGAGTAATAACATTTAAACGTATGAAATGAGAATCACCTGCTGATTTACTTATAGAAATACCTTAAGAATGGTGTCATGGTTCTATGTCAGAGTGAGACTGAAACACATCTCATAGGTAGATACGTCTTGTAGATTTTATTTGCTTATTTTCAAAAATTCTAATGATAAAACCAGTGATAAAGTGAACTTTAAAGATGATATGACAATAATTAATTGTATCAAATATATCATACCAATACATGATGCTATTAGTAGGGGAAATGTGTATAAGGGAGAGACAGTCTCTGTACTGTGCTCAATTTTTCTGCAAATTTAAAGCTGTTATACATATAAAGTCTATTAATTCACTATAAAAATTATTTCAGAAATGTGTGGTAAATTTGATAATGTAAATGAAGAAACTTAAATGTATCCAATATACTTCAAGAAAAAATAGACCTTTAATGACCCCTTCTTTTAGAAAATAACTCAGAGAGATAAATAATTCAAAATTATTTATTTTGTAATGATTTCAATAAAGTGAAAGTATATAGTCACTTGTATATTTATTTACTTACTTGCTTTATTATTATTTTTCTTTAATTTTTGGCCTCATCCCATGGCTATCTTGCCTATCACAATACCAAATATTAATACCAGAAATAGTAATAACAATAATTATAGTTGAAATTGATAGCTTTATAAAGTTATGCCTGATAAAATGATATGAAAGCCAGGACCTGATATTAACTACCAAGAGTTTGGAAAATTCTATTTCATTCTAAAATTCTACCTATCACAGTTCTTTGATCCATTTTGTCATCTTAATTGTATTACAGTTTTTATTAAGATTATTGTAAAGGCTTCCTAATTAACTTACTTGCTTCAGTTTCTAATGTGTTATCAGTTTTGCAGATTAAATTATTTCCTTCAAGGCCTTAAAATTCCCTGTAGGAAAAGGTCAAAATACTATAATATCCACAATGATTTTGCATTATTTGATCCAAATCTAATTTCTCTATATGAAATCTCTCACTGTATGTATTTCTTTACAAGACTTATGTAGACCGTGCCTTCTTCCATAACCACAGGGTAAAATTTTTCTCTTTTGCTTTTTTGTTTTTCTGCCTGGCACTTTTCCCCTCACCTCAGAAATGTTAAAATAACCATTTTTTCAGACCAACTAAAACATGTGCTTATTTATGAACCTTTCTTCAGCCAGAAAGAGTTGGTCCTTCCCATTTTCTAATTCTGTGAGACTATTTTACCAGCATATCTAAACTGTCTTCAAGGCAAAAAAAAAAAACACCATGATACTTATATTTTTATTTACCAATACCACTTACCAGTATTTAGTCTGACACATATCAGATACTCAATAAACATTTTTAGTAAAAGTATGTAAGCATAATAAATAAACAGCCAGATAATGTAACTGTCTCTCCACAAGTTTATAAATAGATCTATTTTTGAACTTTACAATCCAATGTTGTGATTTTCAATTGTAAATTTTGATTAAGTTCCAGTCCCAATTTTCAGTTTACTTTAAAAGCACTGATTGTCATTTCTACTTAATTTGATTTGGACTTCAATCTAATTATAAAATAACAAAACTACAATAATTAAGTTTCAATTAGATCAAAAACATTAGTAGAAATATCAATGAAGTTACATTTAAAATACTGTGAGGGCTAAGTAGCTTCTGAATTGTATAGGTGATGATAAATCAATATGTGATGACTGAAATGGAAGGCAGTTGACTGATACTGAAGATCATTTTTTTCTCATGCAACTGTTGACTACTATTAGACATAAAAGGTAAAGAATTAGTATTTAAAGAAATTTTACCAAATGAAAAATACAGACATATTCACAGAAACTCACTTGGCATTACTTAACTATTTATTTTAACCTCAGGTATGAGTCTTTATGACGTACATGCCCCTGGTGACTTTAAATCATCTTAAATGAGACCTTTATAAAGATAGTAAGTGCTTACAGCAGGAGCCTAGTTCCAGAAGGGTCTACAGAAGCACCAACTTTAAACATTTTAAACTAGCAAACTCAGACTTTATTAAGTTTTTTATTATTAACTGCTATTGTTAATAAAAAAAATAGAATGAATTCTATTGTGCATCTTTAATTTTTAACTTAGATACTCCATAACAGAGCTACTTAATGCTGAAAATACATTATATTTACAGTAAAAATAACTACAACTACAACTAACAATATATGTTGGCAAAGTACTTTGGCAACAAAGGTCTGTCTAGTCAAGGCTATGGTTTTTCCTGTGGTCGTGTATGTATGTGAGAGTTGGACTGTGAAGAAAGCTGAGCGCCGAAGAATTGATGCTTTTGAACTGTGGTGTTGGAGAAGATTCTTGAGAGTCCCTTGGACTGCAAGGAGATCCAACCAGTCCATTCTAAAGAAGATCAGTCCTGAATGTTTTTTGGAAGGACTGATGCTAAAGCTGAAACTCCAATACTTTGGCCACCTCATGAGAACAGTTGCCTCATTGGAAAAGACTCTGATGCTGGGAGTGATTGAGGGCAGGAGGAGAAGGGGACGACAGAGTATGAGATGTTTGGATGGCATCACCAACTCAATGGATGTGAGTCTGAGTGAACTCCAGGAGTTGGTGATGGACAGGGAGGCCTGGCATGCTGCAATTCTTGGGGTTGTAAAGTTAGAAATGGTCAGCCATATTAGTAAGTTGAGTTACTAATAACTAAAGTCCAATGTAAGCAATTTGTATAATGAGCTTCAAAAAGGATTATTTCTTTTGATTTGTCCATCCTAAAAAAGATCAGTCCTGGGTGTTCTTTGGAAGGAGTGATTTTGAAGCTATAACTCACACTTTGGCCACCAGATGCAAAGAGCTGACTTATTTGAAAAGACCCTGATGCTAGGAAAGATTAAGGGCAGAAGGTGAAGGGGATGACAGAGGATGAGCTGGTTGGATGCCATCACCGATTCAATGGACATGGGTTTGGGTGGACTCTGGGAGTTGATAATGGACAGGGAGGCCTGGTGTGCTGCAATTCATGGAGTCTCAAAGACTCGGACACGACTGAGTGACTGAACTGAACTGAACTGAACTGATGCTGGGAAAGATTGAAGGCAGGAGGAGAAGGGAATGTTAGAGGATGAGATGGGTGGATGGCATCACCGACTCAATGGGCATGAGTTTGAGTAAACTCCGAGAGTTGGTGATGGACAGGGAGGCTTGGCATGCTGCAGTCCATGGGGTCGCAGAGTCGGACAAGACTGAGAGACTGAACTGAACTGATTGACATGTATTTTGGACTTTTCCCTAAATAAAAGTTTTAAAGTAAATAAGCCATGTGCATGAAGAATACATGATCAATCTGTAATTGCAAAATAAAAAATATCCAAATATTCATCGATAGGGCAGTAGTTAAGAAAAGTCCACTTAATAGAATATTACACTTATACTTTTTAAGTGATAATTTTTAAATAGGTAAAAATCCCTACTATCCAAATATAAGATGAACTAATGCCAATTATTTGATTTTATATATTAATTAACAAGGGAAACAGTAAGTTATTAAAAAGTAGTTCAAAGGAGATTCAAGGAACAGGCACTTACATGGACATAAATGTCTTATGTATATAAACTATAGATATGACAGAAATAAAAATAAGCTGCTTAAAAATAAGAATAAAATGATATAAGAATTAAATAAAATTTTAATAGTAAATTAAACATTGTAAAAGGAAAAGTAAATTAATTTGAAATTGTAGCAATAGAAACTACCCAAATTAAAATTCAGAGGGAAAACAGCTCCAAAAGCAACAAAAATGAACTGAGTATCAGTGAGTCTTGTTGAACTGAGTATCAGTATCACTCCTGAGTATTCATTGGAAGGACTGATGCTAAAGCGGAAGCTCCAATACTTTGGCCACCTGACTCATTGGAAAAGACCCTGATGGTGGAAAAGACTGAAGACAGGAAGAGAAAGGGACAACAGATGATGAGATGGTTAGATGGCATTACCTGTTGGATGGCCATGAGTTTGAGCAAGCTCCAGGAGTTGGTGATGGACATTCAAGTCTGGCGTGCTGCAGTCCATGGGGTCGCAAAGAGTGGGACACGACTGAACAACTGAACTGAACTGATCAGTGAGTTGTTGGACAATTTCATATTAGTATAAATGTTCCTGGAGTCTCTAAAAGGAGGAAAGAAGACAAAAATAAATTGAATAAGTGATGAAAAACTTTACCCAGTTTTGAGTAAAACCATGAAAATACATCTACACAAAGGTCAAAATACTCCAACCTCAAGAAGCAGAAGGATTATTTAAATTTGTATTGTAAAAATTGTTTTAATATTAATGAGAATACTACTTCAAGCATAAAAATCTCAAGAATTCATTATCAACAACTCATTATCCTTTAATCTGTTGATGGACTTTTTTTGTGTGTGTCATGTATTTTGGCTATTGTGAATAATGCTGTGATAAACTTGGACCACATATATCTAGTTGAAATCCTGTTTTCATTTCCTTTCATATTTCCCCAGAAGTAGAAATCTGGATGATACCGTGAGTCTATTTTTAATATTTTGAGAAATCGCCATATTGCCTTCTGTACTAGTCACACTGATTTGCATTTCTTCTTTTTTATTTTATTTTATTTTTAAACTTTACAAATTGTATTAGTTTTGCCAAATATCAAAACGAATCCGCCACAGGTATACGTGTGTTCCCCATCCCGAACCCTCTTCCCCCCTCCCTCCCCATACCATACATCTGGGTCGTCCCAGTGCACTAGCCCCAAGCATCCAGTATCGTGCATCAAACCTGGACTGGCAACTCATTTCATATATGATATTATACATGTTTCAATGCCATTCTCCCAAATCTTCCCACCCTCTCCCTCTGCAACAGAGTCCATAAGACTGTTCTATACATCAGTGTCTCTTTTGCTGTCTCGTACACAGGGTTATTGTTACCATCTTTCTAAATTCCATATATATGCACTAGTATACTGTATTGGTGTTTTTCTTTCTGGCTTACTTCTAACAATAATGTATAAAGCTTCTCTTTTCACCACATCCTTGATAGCACCTGTTATCTCTTGTCTTCTTGATGGTAGCCATTCATCATGTGTGAGGTGGATGTCTCATTGTTGTCTTGATTTCCATTTTCCTGATGTTTAGTGATGTTGAGCATCTTTTCATATCTCTTGGCCATTTCAATGTCCTTCATGAAGAAATGTTTATTTAATTCTTGTTGTTGTTTAGTTGCTAAGTTGTGTCCAATTTTTTGTGATCTCATGGACCATAGTCCATGGATCCTCTGTCCATAGCATTTCCAAGAGTGCTGGAGTGTGTTGTCATTTCCTTCTTAGGTTTAATTCTTATGTATGTTTTTTAATTCGATTGCTTTTTGGTGTTGTTATTGCGTTGACGGTTCTGTATATAAGCTTAGTTCAGTCGCTCAGTCATGTCTGACTCTTTATGACCCATGAACCACAGCACGCAGGCCTCCCTGTCCATCACCAACTCCCGGAATCCACTCAAACCTATGTCCATTGTGTCAGTGATGCCATCCAACCATCTTGTCCTCTGTTGTCCCCTTCTCTTCCTGCCCTCAATCTTTCCCAGCATCAGGGTCTTCAAATGAGTCAGCTTTTCACATCAGGTGGCCAAATTATTGGAGTTTCAGCTTCAGCATCAGCCCCTCCAACGAACACCCAGGACTGATCTCCATTAGAATGGACTGGTTGGATCTCCTTGTAATCCAAGGGACTCTCAAGAGTCTTCTCCAACACCACAGTTCAAAAGCATCGATTCTTAGGTGTTCAGCTTTCTTTATAGTCCAACTCTCACATCCATACATGACTACTGGAAAAACCATAGCCTTGACTAGACAGACCTTTGTTGGCAAAGTAATGTCTCAGCTTTTTAATATGCTGTCTAGGTTGGTCATAACCTTTCTTCCAAGGAGCAAGCATCTTTTAATTTAATGGCTGCAATCACCATCTGCAGTGATTTTGGAGCCCAGAAAAATAAAGTCAGCCACTGTTTCCACTGTTTCACCATCTATTTGCCATGAAGTGATGGGACTGGATATTTTGGATTATAATGTCTAATCCAGTATATAATTTGCAAAAATGTCTTCTAATCTCTAGATTGTCTTTTCATTTTGCTAATTGTTCCATTTGCTGTATAGTTCTGAGTTTGATGTAATCCTATTTTTAATTTTTTTCTTTCACTATTTGTGTTTTTGACATAGTGCCCCCAAAATTTATTGCCAAGACCAATAGTAATTAACTTTTCCCCTATGTTTTCTTTTAAGAACTTTATGGTATCATATCTTTTATGCTTAAGTCTTTGACTTATTCCCAGTTAATTTTTGTGCATAGTGTGAGATAGGGGCCCCATTTCACTGCTTGCAGATGTTTCTCCAGTTTTCTGAACACCATTCCTTGAAGAGACTATCTTTCTCCCATTGGTTGTCCTTGTTTCCTTCATCAAAGTGACTGTGTATGCCTGGATTTAATTGTGGGCTCTCTATTCTTCTCCAGTGGTTGATGCATCTATTTTTGTGACAGAAACATACTATTTTTATTATTATGGCTTTGCAGTGTAGTTTGCTATCTAGAAATGTGATGCCTCCAGCTTTGTTCTTTTTCCTCAGAATTGCTTTGGCTCTTCAGGATCTTTTGTGGTTTAATGCAAATTTTAGAATTATTTCTTCTATTTCTATGAATAATGCCTTTAGTATTTTTATAGGGATTGCATTGAACCTGTAGATGGCTTTGGGTATGGTGGCCATTTTAACAATATTAATGCTTATGATCCATAAATATGGGGTATACTTACATTTGTTTATGTCTTCAATTTGTTTCAGTGAAGTTTTATATATGTTTGTCATTATTTGCTGATCATATTATCCTGTATATAGAAAATTAAAAATAATCAGTCAAAAACCTGTTGGAATTAACTTTAGTAAAGCAGCAAGATACAAAATCAACACAGAAATCAACTTTATTTCATACCACTAATGGTAAAGCATCTGAAAAAATAAAATAAAGAAATCCCCCACATTCATAAAGCACCAAAAACAATAAAATACTTCAGAATAAATTTAACCAAGCAAAGGAAAAATGTGTACAATCAAAACTACAAAAATATGTAAATCTTTTCAAAAGCTGAATAAGCCTTTTTCCAGAGCCTCCGGATTTCACTGCTAAAATGTACTGAGCTCCTACCATGGGTCAATCCTTATCTTGATCTCTTGTTGCCTAGCTATAATATCCTCACAGCTACAGCTGTCTTTCTGTGGGACCTGAAAAACATCTTTTTGAAATGTGGTCATCAAGGAAGAGAGGGCACCTATTTTTCAGTTTCTAAGGGAGGCTAGGAACCTAACTTAAGCAGGCACCTCAGCCAAAGTGGCAAAAGTGCCTACTGTCATAATGACATGAGAAGTTTATTTTTACTTTAAATAAAGCCAATTAGCAAGCACAGGTGACCAGTCTAACTGTCTGGTGAAATGGGGATGAAGCACATGTGACACACAGTGCTGTCAAGTCGTTTTGCCTGAGGACCAGTTATTATATATTTTGAGAACATTTGTGAAATGGGTTGTATCTGACTGAGTATAAAAAAAGGGTGAGATTTATTTCTGTCTTTGCAATTTCTTAGCAGATTGCCTGTGTTCTACATCACATTCTACTTTAATGCTAACTCAAAAATAAAACTGGTGGGAGGGATTAATTAGGAGTATTGGATTAACAGATTCACACAACTATGTATAAAATAGATAAACTACAAAGATTTACTATATGGCACAGGAAAATATATTCATCATATTGTCATAATCTATAATGGAAAAGAATCTGTTGAACAATATGTATATTTATATATATATATATATATATATATATATATATATACACATATAATTGGATCAGTTCAGTTCAGTCACTCAGTCGTGTCCAGCTCTTTGTGACCCCATGGACTGCAGCATGCCAGGCTTCCTTGTCCATCAGCAACTCCCGAAGTTTACCCAAACTCATGTCCATTGAGTCGGTGATGCCATCCAACCATTTCATCCTCTGTTGTCCCCTTCTCCTCCTGCCCTCAATCTTTCCCAGCATCAGGGTCTTTTCAAATGAATCAGCTCTTCGCATCAAGTGGCCAAAGTATTGGAGTTTCAGCTTCAACATCAGTCCTTCCAATGAATACCCAGGACTGATCTCCTTTAGAATGGACTGGCTGGATATCCTTGCAGTCCAAAGGACTCTCAATTATATACATATAATGGGATAGACAAAGATTTAGTAGATACAACACCAAATACATGACCCCATAAAATAGGAAACGTTATGATGAGTAGAAAATCATCAAAGTTAACATTTTCTGGTCTTTGAAAATCACCATTAGAAAATGAAAGACAGACGATAGACTAGGAGAAGATAATTGGAAATCATATAGGTATCTTCATCTTATTGTGCTTTGCTTTAATGAGTTTCTTAGATACTTCTTTCTTTCTTTTCTTTTTTTTTTTTTTTTTTTACAAACTAAAGGTTTGTGGCAAGTGTGCATCCAGCAAGTCTACCTGCACCGTTTTTTCCAACAGTATTTACTTGTCTGTGTCTCTGTGTTACATTTCAGTAATGCTTGTGCTATATCAAACACTTACATTACTGTAATAATTGTTATAGTGGTCTGTGATCAGTAATTTTTGATGTTACTGCCAAAAGAAAAATTGTAGCTTTCCAAAGGCTAGATGTTATTTAGCATTTTTAGTAATGTGGCAGGCATGCATTTAGTGTGTGGCATAAATGCATGCTCAGTTGTGTCCAACTCTTTGCAACTCCATGGAGTGTAGCCTGCCAGGCTCCTCTGTCCATGGACTATTCCAGGCAAGAATACTGGAGTGGGTTGCCATTTCCTACTCCATGGGATCTTCTCACTCCTGACCCAGGGATCAGACCCTGTGTCTCTTGTGTCTCCTGCATTGGCAGGCAGATTCTTTACCACTGCGCCACCTGGGAAGCCTCATTTTTAGTAATAAACTATTTTAAATTAAGGTAGGTATAGTGGTTTTGGGCTTCCAAGGTGGCTCAGTAGTAAAGAATCCACCCGCAATGCAGGAGATGCAGGTTTGATCCCTGGTCGGGAAGATCCCCTAGAAAAGGGAATGGTAACCCACTCTAGTATTCTTTCCTGGTAATCCCATGGACAGAGGAGCCTGGTGGGCTATAGTTCATGGGGTCACAAAAGAATTGAACACTACTTAGTGACTAACCAACAACAGCAAAACAGTGCTTTTAGACATAATATTATTGTATACTTAATAGGCTACAGTATAGTGTGAAAATAAATTTCATATGCACTGGGAATCAAAACATTTCTCACTTGCTTTATTGTAATATTTATTTTATTCTCGTGGTCTAGAACTAAAACCACAATATCTCCAAGGAATGCTTATGCTGGAATTAGGTGAATTAATAACCCCACTGTGGCCTCAGTGTTTAAGTGAAAGGACTATTGCTTTATGTCACTTATTTTAAGGATCTCACTGTAAGTCAAAATCCAGAAGTGATAAGCTTAGTGATGAAAGTATTTTGAAAGATGAACTAGCCTAAAACCTGGGCCTCTGGTACCAAAGAGTTAGCCAAGTTTTGAACGCAAAGGAAAAGTTACTGAAGCAAATTAAAAGTGAAGCATCATGTGTCCTGATATGGAGAAAGTAATGGTCTGAATAGAAGATCAAACCAACCACAACATTCTCTTAAGCCAGTGCCTAGTTCAGAGCAATTCCATAACTTTCTTCAATCCTGTGAAGGCTGAGCAAGGTGACGAAGCTGCAGAAGACAAGTTTGTAGCTAGCAGAGGCTGGTTCATGAGGTTTAAGGAAAGAGGCTGTCTCCATCATGTAAAAGTGCAATGAGAAGCAGCAAGTGCTGATAGAGAAATTCAGCAAGTTATCCAGAATATCTAGCCAAGACACTCAAATGAGAGTGACTGCAGTGAATGTAGACCAAGCAACCTTGTATTGGAAGAAGATGTCATTTAGGACTTTGATAGCAAGGGAGGAGAAGTTAATGCTGGCTTTAAAGCTTCAAAAGAGGCTGATTCTTCTTTTAGGGGCTAATTCAGTGATGATTTTTGGTTCAGGCCAATGCTCATGTACCATTCTGAAAATCCCAGGGCCATTAAGAACACTATTTATACAATGTATAAAATAGATAACTAATGGGAACCTACTGTATAGCACAGGAAACTCTACTCAATACTCTGTGGTGACCTAAATGGGAAGTAAATCCAAAAAGGAGAGCATATATGTATAGCTAATTCACTTTGCTATACAGTAGAAACCAGCACAACCTTGTAAAGCAACTATATTCCATTAAAAATAAAAATATAAAAGAAAATAAAAATTATGTTCACTTCTAACAAAATGAGATAAATTACCTTAATTGAAAAAAAAAAAAGCAAAACTATGCTAAATCTATTCTCCCTATGATCTATAAAAAGAACAACAAACCCTGGATGATAGCACATCTCTTGACAACATGGTTTGCCAAATATTTGAAGCCTGCAGTTGAGAATAACTGCTCAGAAAAAAAAAATCAAAATATTACTGTTCATTGACAGCACACCTGGTCACTTAAGAACTGTGATGGAGACATACAGAAAGATCTATGTTGTTTTCATGCCTGATGACACAACATCCATTCTGCAGTCCATTGTTCAAGGAGCAATTTTGCCTTTCAGCCTTATTAATTAATAAATATATTTTATAAAGTCATAGTTGCCATAGATTGTAATTCCTCTGATGGATCTGCGGAAAGTCAACTGAAGATGCTATTGAAAGGATTCACCATTCAAGATGCCCATAAGTACAATAATGATTAACAGGAAAAGGTCAAAATATCAACATAAACAGGAATTTGGAAGAAGCTGACTACTAGCCTCATGGATGACTTTGAGGAATTCAAGCAAATGCAGATGTGGTGGAAACAGCAAGAGAACTCAAAAGTGGAGCCTAAATATGTGACTGAATTGCTACAATCTCCTGAGAAAAATGAATGAGGAGTTGCTTCTTAATCATAAGCAAAGAAGGTGGTTACTTGAGATGGATTCTGTTCACAGTGGAGATGCTGTGAATATTGTTGAAATTACAGCAAAGGATTTAGAACATTACATAAACTTAGTTGATAATCAGCTTTAGGTTTTGAGAGGACTAGCTCCAATTCTGAAAGAAGTTCTACTGTGACTAACATACTATCAAATAGCTTCTCATGCTATAAAACAACTCTTCATGAAATGAAGAGTCAATTGCTGGGGCAAACTTCATCGTTGTCTAATGTTATGAGATTTCTACAGCCACCCCAGCCTTCAGCAACATTCAGAAATGACCATTCTGATCAGTCAGCAACAATCAATATCAAGACAAGACTCTCTACCAGCAAAAATATTATGGCTTTCTGAAGCTTCAGATGATGCTAAATCTGTTTTAGCAATAAAATACTTTAATGAAGGTATGTACATATTATTAGATATAATGCTTTTATATATTTAGATTATAGAGTGGTATAAGCATAATCTTTACATGCATGGGGAAATAGGGAAGGGGTTCCAGGTGTGAGGTTTATGAGAACTTCCCGAATCATCTTTGTAATTTTTTGTTTTTCTAAAACTATTTATATTTAAATGGTCTTTATATAACTTCCATATGATCCAACCATTTTACTCCTAGATAAGAAGGAAATGGCAACCCACTCCAGTATCCTTGCCTGGAAAATCTCATGGACAGAGGAGTCTGGTTGGCTGCAGTCCATGGGGTCACAAAGAGTTGGGCATGACTGAGCAACTAACACCACTACTACTAAATCATTCAATATAAATTGAAGCATATACCAAAAACTGTATACGTATTTTAGCAACTTTATTTGAAATAGGCAAAAAGTGAAAACTGTAAAAATATCAATTAACAAGTGAATAAATAGAGTATGGTCTAGCTATACAGTACAACTCAGCCACTCAAAAGGATGAACTATTACTACATGCAACAATATTAATGAAAGTAATTATGCCAGTGAAATATATTATATACTGTATGATTCTGTATGGGGGAATTCTGTAAAATGCACACTTTGTCTAGAGACAAAGCAGATTAGTAAATACCAAAGGACTGTGCATAGGGATAGGAAGCAAGAGGAACAAATTGCAAAAGGATAAATGGAAGTTTTGGGAAGTAGCAAATATGTTTTTAGTAATGGTTTAACATTTTTATAGACATATCAAACTTATCAAACTATATAATTTAAATACATGATATTTATTGTATGTGAGCTATGGCCCCCAGTAAGTCTATAAAAAGTGAAACTAAAGAGCTGATAGAACTCAAAATCTGGGCTAAAAATATAATTGTATAAATAACTGATCATTTCATCTCAACTGAAAATCACTTAAAGTTTTATTCTCCCAAATTTTTGCTTACTGTATTTTATTTTACCTAGATTAAATGGAGAATTTTTGCCTAGATTTTTGGAACATTTTTATTAAAATGACTACAAACAGGAATTGATTTCTCTAAACATATTTTTGAAATAATTTGTCAGTAACATTTCTCATTCAACAAACACAATCATATCTTTCCAGAGAACTTCACTTAAAGTACATTAATATTCATAATCTATTTGAAATCACAACAGTAGTCATTTCTTCTACTAAGACATTTTATTTTCCTTTTTAAATGCAAGTATATTATTTGAGAGGATGAGGGCATTAAGTCATTAGCAACATTAGAAATATGGTTCAATTAGCTCAGTAGTCTCCTTCCAGAAAGAATTAGGTTGGCTGATGGTATAATGGAGTTGGTAGTCAGAACAAGAAGTAATTAACTTAGAAGAATAAGCTTACCTTAAGCATTTTGGTAAACAGCGGAATGGGAGGCATCAGCAAACCTGATTATTTACCAGGGTGGGTACCAAAGAAATTAAGAACTAATCAAAATCTTATATAAAACATCCTAGACCATGATCTTAATTTGGACATTCAGGTTGTTTCATGTTTAGCCTTTTAAAAATATATACATTTTCTTTAAAGTGTAGAATTTTTAAACATTTGAAAGCATAACTGTTATATCAAATCTGTAAAGTTTACACCAGTAACATGCATTTTTGGTCCTCTACCTGTGAATATAAATGCTTTAGTTGCCAGGTTAGAAACATTCAGAATTTTTATATTATAGAGCTTAAAAAATTCTCTCATGCCATTTTAGGTTTGAGGCAATATCCTCATTCACGTTTTAGTCAATATATTTATAGAATTTCTATTCTGCTCCAGGACTAGGGTAATAATGGAGAAATAAATTTAAAGTACTAAGTTTTTGTTTCAACTGTCATTTGATTTGTGTATTCAGTTTCATAATTTTAATTGCAAATCAGACCTGAAACACAAAATGGCCTTAAATTGGATTTGGTGTTAACATTTGAAATGTGTTATTATGTTTTAATGTATTTTAAACCAGTGTTATATTTGATACAGGAAAATATAGTTTCTAATCACGAGTTCCACAAAAATTGACAGAACTAGTAAGGATTAAAACCTCTAGTAAAAGAAATGTATGATTCCTAAAAGTAAACATAATTGGATAATTAATTTTAGTTTCTTTTTTTTCTACTTTAATTTTTTGCTCTTATTCTGGAATACAAAATTGTGTTTTGAAAACCTAAGCAATTGGTTTGTAGGAAGTGATCTGCATCTCATTCACTGACAACAGATGACATTCTTGGACACAGTTCCTGTCGATTATGGATATATTCCCAGTGAGATTTTTAAGATAGACAGGGGTCTCAGAGAGTAGTAAGTTTCTGTGTAAATTTCAAATAACAGAAGCAAAAGAGTTTTTTTTTAATGGAACAAAGATTTTCTTAAATTTATGAATATTTGTTTATGATAGCAGGTGCCAGATATGTTTAGCAACTTGTTATGTAATTAAGCTGAATGATGTACAGCAGCATATTTCATTTGAAGAAAAAGAAAAAAATCTATATGCATGCTGATAATAGAAGATGAAGTGTTATATACAGGAATGGTTAACCAAGTTGAAGAGTACACACATACACACACACAAACACACACACACACTTACATATATATATATATATATATACATAAAAGTGCATCTAAAATACATATATGTAGATATACACTTGAATTTTGGTAGGAACAAATATAAATTAAGAGTAAGAGACTTAATTCTGCCTGTTGCAAATAAATTCACTTAGTTTTATTTCATCATGTGGATTATTTTCACTGGATATAGAATTCCAGTTTGGTGGTTCTTTTCTTGAAGTATTTAAAACGTACTTTGCCTCTTCTGGCCTCCACAGTTTCCTTTGAGAAATTCTCTGTTTTTTAAATTGGTTTCAGGTTAGATATCAATTCTCTGCCTGCTTTCAAAGTATTTCTTTTGCCTTTCATTTTTCAAACTACAACTCTGATGTGCCTTGCAGAGAATCTTACTGTGTTTATTAAAAGTTTAGCTTCTTGAATCTGTAGATTTATGTCTTTTGCCTAATTTGGGAAGTTTAACCCTTTATCGCTTCAAGTACCTTTTCAATTTCACCTTCTTTCTCTTATTGTTGCTGGAATCCAATAAAGTAAGTGTTAGGTCTTTTGTTATATTTCCCACAGATTCCAAAAAGTTCTGTTTACTCTTTTATTTTTTTTTAATTGATTTCCTGACTCTTGTTTGGATTGGGTAATTCACTGTTCTCTTTTAATAGGTCTCTGATTTGTTCTTTGCGCACCATTCTGCTGTTAAAGCCAGCATTTAATTTGTATGAGCATGTGTGGAGGGGTATTGTATTTTTGGTTTTAAATTTTCTGGTTTTAAATTGGTTCTTTATTATGTATTATATTTCTTTGCTGACACTGTCTTTTTGCTGAAACCTTAATTTATTTCATGTATATTCACAATTGCTTGTTGAACACTTTTGTGATGGGTTTTTAAAAACAATGTTATATAATTCAAAATTTCTATTATCTAGGTTTTGGGTCTTTTTCATTCAAGTTGTCAGTTCAGTTAGTTCAGTCGCTCCGTCATGTCCGACTCTTTGCGATCCCATGAACCGCAGCACGTCAGGCCTCCCTGTCCATCACCAACTCCCAGAGTCTACTCAAACTCATGTTCGTAGAGTCGGTGATGCCATCCAGCCATCTCATCCTCTGTCGTCCACTTCTCCTCCTGCCTCCAATCCCTCCCAGCATCAGAGTCTTTTCCAATGAGTTAACTCTTCACATGAAATGGCCAAAATATTGGAGTTTCAGCTTTAGCATCAGTCCTTCCAAAGAACACTCAGGACTGATCTCCTTTAGAATGGACTGGTTGGATCTCCATGCAGTCCAAGGGATTCTCAAGAGTCTTCTCCAACACCACAGTTCAAAAGCATCCATTCATCGGCGCTCAGCTTTCTTCACAGTCCAACTCTCACATCCATACATAACCACTGAAAGAACCATAGCCTTGACTAGATGGACCTTTGTTGGCGAAGTAATGCCTCTGCTTTTGAATATGCTATCTAGGTTGGTCATAACTTTCCTTCCAAGGAGTAAACATCTTTTAATTTCTTGGCTTCAATCACCATCTGCCGTGATTTTGGAGCCCCCCCAAAATAAAGTCTGCCACTGTTTCCCCATCTATTTCCCTTGAAGTGATGGGACCAGATGCCATGATCTTAGTTTTCTGAATGTTGAGCTTTAAGCCAACTTTTTCACTCTCCTCTTTCACTTTCATCAAGAGGCTTTTTAGTTCCTCTTCACTTTCTGCCATAAGGGTGATGTCATCTGCATATCTGAGGTTATTGATATTTCTCTGGGCAATCTTGATTCAAGTTGTAATTTTCCTTAATTTCAGTAATACAGGTGATTTTCTTTTCTCACTTTGAGTATTATAAGACTGGCATTTATTACACATTGCATTTAATCTGTCTTTCTCTGACAGTTTTGGCAGGGAAAGGGAATAGGAATTGAAGTCCAAGTTTCTCACTCTGCCTCTGTTGATTGATACTTGTCAAGAGTGATGGAATCTTCATTACTGCTGTGCTAGGGAATGGTAGAAGTTCTGGCACATTCCTAGACTTTTGCAGATACTACCCTGACTGGGAAGGTTAGGAATGTCTTGTTACTGCTCCCCTTACGGCCTCTTCTGACATCATAGGGACTTTTTTGTTGCTTGACAAGGATGAAAATCCTTACATTCCAGTAGGCCTCCTCTGAAGCCAAGTCAGCATGAAAGTGGAGGAGCATCTCCTTATTGCTGGGTGACAGTAGAAATCCAAGTTATCTTCATGGTATCAACTGATACAGGAGTGGGAAGAGGTTATTATTGCCCAGTGACAATGAAAAGTTCAGCTTCTTACTGGGCATTCTCTGATACTATTTCAATGGGAAAGTGGGTGGCTCATTATAGCCAGGCAAACATGGAAGTCCAGACTCCCTAGTTGGCCTTTACTGGTACAGGTGGAATGGGGCTATGTTTGGTAAGTGTAGAGAATTTATGGTCTAAACTTTCTCTGTCTTGCTAGACTATCTCTTTCCTGTTCTTTTAGCAGGAGAAAGAAGATTTTTACCATTTTATTCTTGATGTTGTTTGCTCATTTTTTTTGTCTCTGCCCATTGGTATTTCTGGTTTGCAAGCCAGTTTCTTCAAGTCTAAACCTAGGATAAATGAGGCAAAGTGAAAATCCAGGAAACTCATCATTGTATTGTTTCTTATGTCTTAAGGTCCTTAGGTTGTCTTCTTTCTTCTTTTTAACTTTCAGATCCTTATTATTATTGTTTTATATATAATACACAAGGGCCTTAGTTGAAGATAACTTTAAAAATAGAAGAACAAGAATTAACTTCACCTTTCTGTCAGAGGAAATCGATTGTGTTCTTTTGAAATAATATTTTTTACAGTGTATGGTGCGTTACATATACTGGCAGTTATTTCAATGCAATGGACATTTCACTCAATATGAAAATTTTCATAAAATTTAGACTCTTTTGTCTGTGTGCATACGTGTGTGTACTGATGAGAAAGAGAATCAAAATTTCTAACCAGATTACTCGCTGATATCTAGACTATTTGATTCATCCACAAAATTTATTTTTTCTTCACTATCAATGTACTACCATTATCTCAACTTTCAAAATCATATTGAACTGATGTCTAGATAAATATCTTTTTAATCAGTATTTCTTTCAGACTGCAAGTTGAGATTATCCAAATTAAACTTTTGTTAGTTTAATTTTAAGTTTATTATCATACTTTTTCTATTCTTTTTGTTCTTTGTTGATACATTTGGCATGCCAGTTGCAGTGTAGAAATCCCATGATAGGGACTTGTTTTATTTGCTAGCTACATAGAAGCCTTGGTTGGTACAAGGTCATTCTCATTTTTTTTTAAGAATCAATATTTGGTTTATAGTGCTTTTAATAGAGAGCAAATACACTGAATGAGATTTTATATTATTATAAGGTTATAGTATCTTCAATATATTTATATCAGAATATTTAATTGGTTATGTCTTTGAGCTATAACTCAAATACATAAACCTTTCCTGGATTATTTTAAAAATTACTTGGGTAAAAAAATAAATATATGAACATTCCTTGAATAAAACTAGTCCTCATCGGACACGACTGAGTGACTTCACTCTCACTTTCCACTTTCACGCATTGGAGAAGGAAATGGCAACCCACTCCAGTGTTCTTGCCTGGAGAATCCCAGGGACGGGGGAGCCTGGTGGGCTGCTGTCTATGGGGTTGCACAAAGCTGGACACGACTGAAGCGACTTAGCAGCAGCAGCAGCAGTAGCAGCTCTCTACAAGTGACATGCTTTTTCAGAGACCAAAAGTTTTCTCATTCAATCACTAGTTTATACAAAAAGGCATGTATTGATCACAAGGAATACACCCACTCTTAAGTTAAACGTGGATAAACTGTTGGAAATTACAAGGTGATCTTCTCACTATTCAAATAAGCAAAGGGAATCATGGAATCTTAAACAAAATTGAGAACATCATCCATCTAACTGTTGGTATTAGACTTGATATCCCTATCCTAAAGATGTACAAAAATATCAAGTAAATGCTTGTTCCTGTGAATTTAATTTCAATTACATTCTGAAAATGAAATAAGAGCATTTTCTTTTCTAACTACTATCTTTCTTATTTAATAAAATTGTTGTACTCTGAACTTCATTTTTCATGATTTTGTAAAGAAATTTAAAGTACTCTTGTTGACTTTGTAGAAAGATGATTTAAATAATTATTAAATGTGCTTAATGATTGTATAGATCATGGCATCCGGTCCCATCACTTCATGGGAAATAGATGGGGAAACAGTGTCAGACTTTATTTTTTTGGACTCTAAAATAACTGCAGATGGTGACTGCAGCCATGAAATTAAAAGACACTTACTCCTTGGAAGGAAAGTTATGACCAACCTAGATAGCATATTCAAAAGCAGAGACATTACTTTGCCAACAAAGGTCCATCTAGTCAAGGCTATGGTTTTTCCAGTGGTCATGTATGGATGTGAGAGTTGGACTGTGAAGAAGGCTGAGCGCCGAAGAATTGATGCTTTTGAACTGTGATGTTGGAGAAGACTCTTGAGAGTCCCTTGGACTGCAAGGAGATCCAGCTAGTCCATTATGAAGGAGATCAGTCCTGGGATTTCTTTAGAGGGGATGATGCTGAAGCTGAAACTCCAGTACTTTGGCCACCTCATGCGAAGAGTTGACTCATTGGAAAGGACTCTGATGCTGGGAGGCATTGGGGGCAGGAGGAGAAGGGGACGACAGAGGATGAGATGGCTGGATGGTATCACTGACTCGATGGATGTGAGTCTGAGTGAACTCCGGGAGTTGGTGATGGACAGGGAAGCCTGGCATGCTGCGATTCATGGGGTCGCAAAGAGTCGGACACGACTGAGTGACTGAACTGAACTGAATGATTGTATGATTTGATAAAATATGGTCTGGTTGAATAATACACATTTCTTGATTGCTTTTGTATATCAGTAATTTTCATAAAATATATTAGCTCAGTTAATTTTTAAAATAATTCCATAATATAAGAACATGATTATCTCAGTTTTACAGAAAATAATCAGATTTCTATAAATGAAGTAACTTACCCAATATTAAACAGCTAGTATTTAAAAAACCCAACCCATGTTTGTATTGTCCCAGAGTTTAAATTTTTTTTTTAAAACAGTAATTAACATTTTATTTTATGTAACTAGGTGCATATAACCTAAATTTTTAATTCGTTGGCATACGTAGAAAATGTCCCTTATGAAATGTATGTGTTTATAGTGAAAATAGTTTCCCATAGGTCTAAAACATAATTAAACATAAATAATTTGGAGACAGCCACTTCTGTACTTTTTGAGTACCAATCCAAAGGAATTACTATAGAACTTTGTTAAGGTATTTTAAGGTATTCACTTTAAAGTGGGAAAATGAAGTTCTGGGGTATTAGACATAGTTACAATTTGTCCTTCAGCACAGGTTAGAGTCTAATTTACCATGGGTCATGTAAAATACCTAGAAATAAAAACCAACCTAGAGCTATAAAATAAAAAGTGACCTTTAAAATCTGATATTACAGACAAACAACTTTTACCTCTGGAGGCTGTTGAAGGACAAAATAGGGATAGGAAAATTCATTCATATGTCCCCATATACATGTCACTTTTTCTAGCCAGCCAACAGCCACTAGAATTAAGAGGTTAGAGCTGCTGAAAATAGAATGCATTTTCTATATTTCTGAGACTTCAGAAAGCCACTTAAACTTCTATACATTGGAAAAGACTAACAGAAACCAGCAGCTTCTAATAGTGGTCTCACAATGAAGACAGTCAGTAGACGATTTCAAGACACTCTTCATCCATTCTTTTTCCAGTTCTTTCACCCTCTGAAATAAAACACTAGGTTTCAAGAATAAAACCATTAACATTACAAGAAATCTAATTGGAATGACTATTGAAAACTACGTTAATTACAACACAGAAAAGCTGCTGCCTGTACTTTGAATCCTAATTTAATTAATGCAGTTAATAGCATTTCCCATATAATCACTGAAATAACAGAGGAACCAATATGAATTACCATAAGTTATCTCAGCATACTGACCAGATTTCCAAATTGTCTTGGTCAGAAACCATCATATTCACGGGCATTGGGAAATTATTGTACATGCAAATTTCAGGCGTATACTTTGGAAATTTTAGTTTCAGAAGCTTGGGGTAACACCCAAGAATGAGATTTTTTAACGAGTATAACAGCTGGTTCTATGCAGATGTTAGAGAACCATATTCTGAGAAACATTTTCCTGGAGCAGGGTCTAGGCAGATGACTTTCCTTTGATTGGTTATGCATATCTAGATATATTTTCATAAATGTAACATTTAAATTTCTAAATTAATAGTTTCTTTGCAAGTATACAATGTTATGTTATAATTATAAAACCACATATAGAGACCATCAGTATTGCTTTCATTGAAATGCTTGCCTTATGTACCAGTCTGGTCGGACAAGTAAGTTGATCATAGACCCACTTGATAATTTCAACTAACTGTGTATATGTTTACAGAGTGTAGACAATAGAAAGGGGTTAGAGATTACTTCTTATATCCCTTATTAAAATGGAATACCAATATTACAGGCATGTTATTAATGTGTTCACCATTGGAAAAGACTAACAGAAACCAGCAGCTTGTAATAGTGGTTGCAGAATGAAGACAGTCAGTAGATGATTCCAAGACAATCTTTATCCATTCTTTTTCAAGTCCTTTCACCCTTGAAATAAAACACTAGGTTTCAACAATGAAATCATTAATATTATGAAATCTAATTGCAATGACTATTGAAAACAACATTAATGACAACACAGGAAAGCTGTCACTTGAAATAAATGTAATAAAATATTTTACTGAAAGCTACCACCAAACTGAGAAGAAGCATAAAGGTGTGAAATCTGGGTCCAAACATGTTTGTGAAATATTTGAATATTCTACAATTACTCGTGAAATATATTGAAACTCTGTTCTAAAACACCTGACCACAACCAAGCTTTTATCATAAGACTTATTTGTACTGTGTCCTTCTAAAATAATGCCTGCTTAACAATCATAACTGTAACAAGTTTTTCTATGAAACAATTATAACTAATTTTATTGTCAAGAGGTACTTTAGTTCCTCTTAAGTTTCTACCATTAGGTATCATCTGTATATCTGAGGTTGTTGATATTTCTCCTGGCCAGCTTGATTCCAGCTTGTGCTTCATCTAGTTTGACATTTTGCATGATGTATCCTGCATAAAAGTTAAACAAGCATTTCAATTCAGTTGCTCAGTCATGTCAGACTCTCTGAGACCCCATGAATCGCAGCACGCCAGGCCTCCCTGTCCATCACCAACACCCAGAGTTCACTCAAACTCATGTCCATCAAGTCAGTGATGACATCCAGCCATCTCATCCACTGTCATCCCCTTCTCCTCCTGCCCCCAATCCCTCCCATGATCAGAGTCTTTTCCAATTAGTCAACTCTTCCATGAGGTGGCCAAAGTTTTGGAGTTTCAGCTTTAGCATCATTCCTTCCAAAGAACACCCAGGACCGATCTCCTTTAGAATGGACTAGTTGGATCTCCTTGCAGTCCAAGGGACTCTCAAGAGCCTTCTCCAACACTCAGCTCAAAAGCATCAATTTTTCGGCACTCAGCTTTCTTCACAGTCCAACTCTCACATCCATACATGACCACTGGAAAAACCATAGCCTTGACTAGACGGACCTTTGTTGGCAAAGTAAAGTCCCTGCTTTGGAATATGCTATCTAGGTTGGTCATAACTTTCCTTCCAAGGAGTAAGTGTCTTTTAATTTCATGGCTGCAGTCACCATAGGCAGTGATTTTGCAGCCCCAAAAAATAAAGTCTGACACTGTATCCACATCTATTTCTCATGAAGTGATGGGACCAGATGCCATGATCTTCATTTTCTGAATGTTGAACTTTAAGCCAACGTTTTCACTCTCCTCTTTCACTTTCATCAAGAGGCTTTTTAGTTCCTCTTCACTTTCTGCCATAAGGGTGGTGTCGTCTGCATATCTGAGGTTATTGATATTTCTCCCGGCAAACTTGATTCCAGCTTGTGCTTCTTCCAGTCCAGCATTTCTCATGATGTACTCTGCATAGAAGTTAAATAAGCAGGGTGACGATATACAGCCTTGACGTACTCCTTTTCCTATTTGGAACCTGTCTGTTGTTCCATGCCCAGTTCTAACTGGTGCTTCCTGACCTGCATATAGATTTCTCAAGAGGCAGGTCAGGTGGTCTGGTATTCCAATCTCTTTCAGAATTTTCCACAGTTTATTGGGATCCACATAATCAAAGGTTTTGGCATAGTCAATAAAGCAGAAATAGATGTTTTTCTGGACTCTTGCTTTTTCGAAGATCCAGCAGATGTTGGCAGTTTGATCTCTGGTTCCTCTGCCTTTTCTAAACCCAGCTTGAACATCTGGAATTCACAGTTCACATATTGCTGAAGCCTGGCTTGGAAAATTTTGAGAATTACTTTACTAGTGTATGAGATGAGTGCAATTATACGGTAGTTTGAGCACTCTTTGACATTGCCTTTCTTTGGGATTGGAATGAAAACTGACCTTTTCCAGTCCTGTGGCCATTGCTGAGTTTTCCAAATTTTCTGGCATATGGAATGCAGCACTTTCACAGCATCATCTTTCAGGATTTGAAATAGCTCAACTGGAATTCCATCACTTACACTAGCTTTGTTCGTAGTAATGCTTTTCTATGGCCCACTACACTTCACATTCCAAGATGTCTGGCTCTAGGTGAGTGATCACATGATTGTGATTATCTTGGTCATGAAGATCATTTCTGTATAGTTCTTCTGTGTATTCTTGCCACCTCTTCTTAATATCTTCTGCTTCTGTTGGGTCCATACCATTTCTGTCCTTTATCGAGCCCATCTTTGCATGAAATGTTCCCTTGATATCTCTAATTTTCTTGAAGGGATCTCTAGTCTTCCCCATTTTGTTGTTTTCCTCTATTTCTTTGCATTGATCACTGAGGAAGGCTTTCTTATCTCTTCTTGCTATTCTTTGGAACTCTGCATTCAGATGCTTATATCTTTCCTTTTCTCCTTTGCTTTTCACTTCTTTTCACAGCTATTTGTAAGGCCTCCCCAGACAGCCACTTTGCTTTTTTGCATTTCTTTTCCATGGGGATGGTCTTGATCCCTGTCTCCTGTACAATGTCACAAACCTCCATCCATAGTTCATCAGGCACTCTGTCTATCAGATCTAGACCCTTAACTCTATTTCTCACTTCAACTGTATAATCATAAGGGATTTGATTTAAGTCATACCTGAATGGCCTAGTGGCTTTCCCTACTTTCTTCAATTTAAGTCTGAATTTGGCAATAAGGAGTTCATGATCTGAGCCACAGTCAGCTCCTGGTCTTGTTTTTGCTGACTGTATAGAGTTTCTCCATCTTTGGCTACAGAGAATATAATCAATCTGATTTTGGTGTTGACCATCTGGTGATGTCCATGTGTAGAGTCTTCTCTCGTGTTGTTGGAAGAGGGTGTATGCTATGACCTGTGCATTCTCTTGGCAAAACTCTATTAGCCTTTGCCCTGCTTCATTCTATATTCTGAGGCCAAATTTGCCTGTTACTCCAGGTGTTTCTTGATTTTCTACTTTTGCATTCCAGTCCCCTATAATGAAAAGGGCATCTTTTTTGGGTGTGAGTTCTAAAAGGTCTGGTAGGTCTTCATAGAACCATTCAACTTCAGCTTCTTCAACATTACTGGTTGGAGCATAGACTTGGATTACTGTGATATTGAATGGTTTGCCTTGAAAATGAACAGAGTTCATTCTGTCGTTTTTGAGATTGCATCCAAGTACTGCATTTTGGACTCTTTTGTTGACCATGATGGCTATTCCATTTCTTCTAAGGGATTCCTGCCCACAGTAGTAGATGTAATGGTCATCTGAGTTAAATTCACTCATTTCAGTCCATTTTAGTTTGCTGATTCCTAGAATGTTGACGTTCACTCTTGCCATTTCCTGTTTGACCCCTTCCGATTTGCCTTGATTCATGGACCTAACATTCCAGGTTCCTATGCAATATTGCTTTTTACAGCATCAGACCTTGCTTCTGTCACCAGTCACATCCACAACTGGGTATTGTTTTTGCTTTGGCTCCATCCCTTCATTCTTTCTGGAGTTATTTCTCCACTGATCTCCAGTAGCATATTGGGCATCTACTCACCTGGGGAGTTCCTCTTTCAGTATCCTATCATTTTGCCTTTTCATAATGTTCATAGGTTCTCAAGGCAAGAATACTGAAGTGGTTTGCCATTCCCTTCTCCAGTGGGCCACATTCTGTCAGATCTCTCCACCATGACCCGCCCATCTTGGGTGGCCCCACAGGGCATGGCTTAGTTACATTGAGTTAGACACGGCTGTGGTCCATGTGATTAGATTGACTAGTTTTCTATGATTATGATTTCAGTGTGTCTGCCCTCTGATGCCCTCTTGCAACACCTACCGTCTTACTTGGGTTTCTCTTACCTTGGATGTGGGCTATCTCTTCATGGCTGCTCCAGTAAAGCGTAACCGCTGCTCCTTACCTTGGACTAGGGTTTCTCACCGCCGCCCCTGCTGATCTTGAAAGTGGAGTAGATCCTCTAGGTCCTCCTGCTCCCACGCAGCCACCGCTTCTTGGACATGGGGTAGCTCCTCCCAGCCGCTGCCCCTCTCGGGGGTGGGGTCCTCCCAGCTTCTGCCCCTGACCTAGGATGTGGGGTACCTCCTCTCAGACATGCTTGTGTGTCATTGCAGCTGCCCATTAACTCCCAAAGCTTACTCAAACTCCTAGTGCATTGGTTCGGTGATACCATCCAACCATCTCATCCTCTGTCGTCCCCTTCTCCTCCTGTCCTCAATCTTTCCCTGCATCAGGGTCTTTTACAATGAGTCAGTTCTTCACATAAGGTGGCCAAAGTATTGGAGTTTCAGCTTCGGCATCAGTCCTTCCAATGAATATTCAGAACTGATTTCCTTTAGGATGGACTGGTTGGATCTCCTTGCAGTTCAAGGGACTCTCAAAAGTCTTCTCCAACACCATGGTTCAAAAGCATCAACTCCTCGGCGCTCAGCTTTCTTTATAGTCCAACTCTCATATCCATACATGACTACTGGAAAAATCACAGCTTTGACAAAACGAACTTTTGTTGGCAAAGTAATGTCTCTGCTTTTTAATATGCTGTCTAGATTGGTCATAGTTTTTCTTCCAAGGATCAAGTGGTTTTTTTGTTTGTTTGTTTAATTTCATGGCTGCAGTCACCATCTGCAGTGATTTTGGAGCCGCAAATCATAAAGTCTTTCACAGTTCCCATTGTTTCCCCACCTATTTTCCATGAAGTGATGGGACCAGGTGCCACAATCTTAGCTTTCTGAATGTTGAGTTTTAAGCCAACTTTTTCAATCTCCTCTTTCACTTTCATCAAGAGGCTCTTCTTCATTAAGAAGATGAAGCTCTTCTTTGTTTTCTGCCATCAGGTTGGTGTCATCTGCCTATCTGAGGTTATGGATTTCTCTGAGCAATATTGATACCAGCTTGTGCTTCATCTAGCCTGGCATTTCTCATGATGTACTCTGCATATAAGTTAAACAAGCAGGGTGACAATATACAGCCTTGACATACTCCTTGCCTGATTTGAAACCAGTCTGTTGTTCCATTTCCAGTTCAAACTGTTGCTTCTTGACCTACATACAGATTTCTCATGAGGCAGGTCAGGTGGTCTGGTATTCCCATCTCTTTCAGAATTTTCCATAGTTTGCTGTGGTCTACAGAGTCAAAGGCTTTGGCATAGTCAATAAAGCAGAAGTAGATGTTTTTCAGGGACTCTCTCACCTTTTTGATGATCCAAAAGATGTTGGCAATTTGACCTCTAGTTCCTCTGCCTTTCTAAATCCAGCTTGAACATTTGGAAGTTCACGTTTCACATATTGTTGAAGCCTAACTTGAAGAATTTTGAGCATTACTTTACTAGTGTGCAAGATGAGTGCAATTGTGCAGTAGTTTGAGCATTCTTTGGTTTGCCTTTCTTTGGAATTGTAATGAAAACAGATCTTTTCCAGTCCTGTATCCACTTCTGAGTCTTCCAAAAGTGCTGGCATACTGAATGCAGCACTTTCACAGCGTCATCTTTTAGGATTTGAAGTAGCTCCATTGCAGTTCCATCACCTCCACTAGCTTTGTTCGTAGTGATGCTTCCTAAGGCCTACTTGATTTCACATTCCAGGATTTCTGGCTTTAGGTGAGCAATCATACCATCCTGATTATCTGAGTCGTGATCTTTTTTGTATAGTTCTGTGTATTCTTCCCTGGTGGCTCAGACAGTAAAGCATCTGTCTACAATGTGGGAGACCTGGGTTCCGTCCCTGGGTCAGGAAGAGCCGCTGGAGGAGGAAATGGCAATGCACTCTAGTACTATTGCCTGGAAAATCCCATGGACAGAGGAGCCTGGTGGCTACAGTCCATGGGGTCACAAAGAGTCGGACTGAGCGACTTCACTTTCACTTTCCTTTCCTTTCTGTGTATTCTTGCCACCTCTTCTTAATATCTCTGCTTCTGTTAGGTCCATACCGTTTCTATCCTTTATTGTGCCCATCTTTGCATGAAACATTCCCTCCCTTGGTATCTCTAATTTTCTGGAAGAGATCCTTAATCTTTCTCATTCTATTGTTTTCCTCTATTTCTTTCCATTGATGACTGAGGAAGGCTTTTTTATATCTCCTTGCTATTTTTTGGAAGTCTGCATTCAAATGGGTATATCTTTTCTTTCCTCCTTTGCCTTTTGTTTCTCTTCTTTTCTCAGGTATTTGTAAGGCCTCCTCAGACAAGCATTTTGCTTTTTGCATCTTTTTCTTGTGTATGTCTTGATCACTGCCTCCTGTACAATGTCAGGAACCTCCGTCCATAATTCTTGATGATACCATAGTTCTTGATGATACCCCATCATTTGAGATATTATAATTTACAATACAAGATTTTGTATTATGTAAAAATAAAAGAAAATCTATCATCGAAATTATAACAGTCCACATTTGTAAAGAGAAGTGAAAGTCACTCAGCCATGTCCGACACTTTGTGACCCTATGGACTATACAATCCATGGATTCTCCAGGACAGAATACTGGAGTGGGAAGCCTTTCCCTTTCCCAGGGGATCTTCCCAACCCAGGAATCAAACCCAGGTTTCCTGAATTGCATGGGGATTCTTTACCAGCTGAACCACAAAGGAAGCCCAAGGTTACTGGAGTGGGTAGCCTCTCCCTTCTCCAGGGGGTCTTCCAAATCCAGCAATCAAACCAGGGTCTCCTGCATTGCAGGCAAATTCCTTACCAACTGAGCCATCAGGAAAGCCCCATCAATTATAAAACACAGTCCAATATTAGAGTTTTTAACATATGAAAATTTGTGCATCTTAAAATCAATATAATATTTTTAAATGGACTTTAGAGTAAATTTGCGAGCTATAATATGTGCATAAAACATAATTTTATCTTAGAAAAAATAACAGCTTTTAGTCATCTTATGTTGAATTATATAGTGTGCAACTAAATATATTCTATTCTTTCCTATCTCTCACTGAAGTTTCTTAGAGGTTAATCTAGATTTAGCACCTTCTCATTAAGATTATCCCTATGTATTTATATAACTTTCACCTTGTATTGTGTTTTCACTCTATTAAAAAAAAAAAAAATCCTGGTATATACTACTGATTTTCTAATTTTATGTTTTATCACACTCCAATTCCTTGAGGTGTTTTTATAGTTTTATTTCTCTTTATTCTCTTGTGTTTTTAAAGTGTGCTGCTAAGTCACTTCAGTCGTGTCCGACTCTGTGAGACCCCATATGGCAGCCCACCAGGCCTCTCCATCCCTGGCATTCTCCAGGCAGGAATACTGGAGTGGGTTGCCATTTCCTTCTCCAATACATGAAAGTGAAAAGTGAAAATGAAGTCGCTCAGTCGTGTCCAACTCGTAGCGACCCACCAGGCTTCTCTGCCAATGGGATTTTCCAGGCAAGAATACTGGAGTGGGTTGCCATTGCCTTCTCCATTATTAAGTGTATGAGGCTATTATCTGAAAATATTGATATTGTCTTTTCTCTTTTTTTTTCTTTTTTTTCTAATTTTATTTTATTTTTAAACTTTACATAATTGTATTAGTTTTGCCAAATATCAAAATGAATCCACCACAGGTATACATGTGTTCCCCATCCTGAACCCTCCTCCCTCCTCCCTCCCCATACCATCCCTCTGGGTCGTCCCAGTGCACTAGCCCCAAGCATCCAGTATCGTGCATCGAACCTGGACTGGCAACTCGTTTCTTACATGATATTTTACATGTTTCAATGCCATTCTCCCAAATCTTCCCACCCTCTCCCTCTCCCACAGAGTCCATAAGACTGTTCTATACATCAGTGTCTCTTTTGCTGTCTCGTACACCGGGTTATTGTTACCATCTTTCTAAATTCCGTATATATGCGTTAGTATACTGTATTGGTGTTTTTCCTTCTGGCTTACTTCACTCTGTATAATAGGCTCCAGTTTCATCCACCTCATTAGAACTGATTCAAATGTATTCTTTTTAATGGCTGAGTAATACTCCATTGTGTATATGTACCACAGCTTGCTTATCCATTCATCTGCTGATGGACATCTAGGTTGCTTCCATGTCCTGGCTATTATAAACAGTGCTGCGATGAACACTGGGGTACACGTGTCTCTTTCCCTTCTGGTTTCTTCAGTGTGTATGCCCAGCAGTGGGATTGCTGGATCATAAGGCAGTTCTATTTCCAGTTTTTTAAGGAATCTCCACACTGTTCTCCATAGTGGCTGTACTAGTTTGCATTCCCACCAACAGTGTAAGAGGGTTCCCTTTTCTCCACACCCTCTCCAGCATTTATTGCTTGTAGACTTTTGGATCGCGGCCATTCTGACTGGTGTGAAATGGTACCTCATAGTGGTTTTGATTTGCATTTCTCTGATAATGAGTGATGTTGAGCATCTTTTCATGTGTTTGTTAGCCATCTGTATGTCTTCTTTGGGGAAATGTCTATTTAGTTCTTTGGCCCATTTTTTGATTGGGTCGTTTATTTTTCTGGAGTTGAGCTGTAGGAGTTGCTTGTATATTTTTGAGATTAGTTGTTTGTTGGTTGCTTCATTTGCTATTATTTTCTCCCATTCTGAAGGCTGTCTTTTCACCTTGTTAATAGTTTCCTTTGATGTGCAGAAGCTTTTAAAGTTAATTAGGTCCCATTTGTTTATTTTTGCTTTTATTTCCAATATTCTGGGAGGTGGGTCATAGAGAATCCTGCTGTGATGTATGTCGGAGAGTGTTTTGCCTATGTTCTCCTCTAGGAGTTTTATAGTTTCTGGTCTTACGTTTAGATCTTTAATCCATTTTGAGTTTATTTTTGTGTATGGTGTTAGAAAGTGGTGTAGTTTCATTCTTTTACAAGTGGTTGACCACATTTCCCAGCACCACTTGTTAAAGAGATAGTCTTTAATCCATTGTATATTCTTGCCTCCTTTGTCAAAGATAAGGTGTCCATATGTGCGTGGATTTATCTCTGGGCTTTCTATTTTATTCCATTGATCAATATTTCTGTCTCTGTGCCAGTACCATACTGTCTTGATAACTGTGGCTTTGTAGTAGAGCCTGAAGTCAGGTAGGTTGATTCCTCCAGTTCCATTCTTCTTTCTCAAGATCGCTTTGGCTATTCGAGGTTTTTTGTATTTCCATACAAATTGTGAAATTATTTGTTCTAGCTCTGTGAAGAATACTGTTGGTAGCTTGATAGGGATTGCATTGAATCTATAAATTGCTTTGGGTAGTATACTCATTTTCACTATATTTATTCTTCCAATCCATGAACATGGTATATTTCTCCATCTATTAGTGTCCTCTTTGATTTCTTTCACCAGTGTTTTATAGTTTTCTATATTTAGGTCTTTAGTTTCTTTAGGTAGATATATTCCTAAGTATTTTATTCTTTCCATTGCAATGGTGAATGGAATTGTCTCCTTAATTTCTCTTTCTGTTTTCTCATTATTAGTGTATAGGAATGCAAGGGATTTCTGTGTGTTGATTTTATATCCTGCAACTTTACTATAGTCATTGATTATTTCTAGTAATTTTCTGGTGGAATCTTTAGGGTTTTCTATGTAGAGGATCATGTCATCTGCAAATAGTGAGAGTTTTACTTCTTCTTTTTTTTTTTTTTTTTAAATTTTATTTTATTTTTAAACTTTACATAATTGTATTAGTTTTGCCAAATATCAAAATGAATCCACCACAGGTATACATGTGTTCCCCATCCTGACCCCTCCTCCCTCCTCCCTCCCCATACCCTCCCTCTGGGTCGTCCCAGTGCACTAGCCCCAAGCATCCAGTATCGTGCATCGAACCTGGACTGGCAACTCGTTTCTTACATGATATTTTACATGTTACAATGTCATTCTCCCAAATCTTCCCACCCTCTCCCTCTCCCACAGAGTCCATAAGACTGTTCTATACATCAGTGTCTCTTTTGCTGTCTCGTACACAGGGTTATTGTTACCATCTTTCTAAATTCCATATATATGCGTTAGAATACTGTATTTATGTTTTTCCTTCTGGCTTACTTCACTCTGTATAATAGGCTCCAGTTTCATCCACCTCATTAGAACTGATTCAAATGTATTCTTTTTAATGGCTGAGTAATACTCCATTGTGTATATGTACCACAGCTTTCTTATCCATTCATCTGCTGATGGACATCTAGGTTGCTTCCATGTCTTTGGCTATTATAAACAGTGCTGCGATGAACATAGGCAAAACACTCTCCGACATACATCACAGCAGGATCCTCTATGACCCACCTCCCAGAATATTGGAAATAAAAGCAAAAATAAACAAATGGGACCTAATTAACCTTAAAAGCTTCTGCACATCAAAGGAAACTATTAGCAAGGTGAAAAGACAGCCTTCAGAATGGGAGAAAATAATAGCAAATGAAGCAACCGACAAACAACTAATCTCAAAAATATACAAGCAACTCCTACAGCTCAACTCCAGAAAAATAAACGACCCAATCAAAAAATGGGCCAAAGAACTAAATAGACATTTCTCCAAAAAAGACATACAGATGGCTAACAAACACATGAAAAGATGCTCAACATCACTCATTATCAGAGAAATGCAAATCAAAACCACTATGAGGTACCATTTCACACCAGTCAGAATGGCTGTGATCCAAAAGTCTACAAATAATAAATGCTGGAGAGGGTGTGGAGAAAAGGGAACCCTCTTACACTGTTGGTGGGAATGCAAACTAGTACAGCCACTATGGAGAACAGTGTGGAGATTCCTTCAAAAACTGGAAATAGAACTGCCTTATGATCCAGCAATCCCACTGCTGGGCATACACACTGAGGAAACCAGAAGGGAAAGAGACACGTGTACCCCAATGTTTTACTTCTTCTTTTCCAATTTGGATTCCTTTTATTTCTTTTTCTGCTCTGATTGCTGTGGCCAAAACTTCCAAAACTATGTTGAATAGTAATGGTGAAAGTGGGCACCCTTGTCTTGTTCCTGACTTTAGAGGAAATGCTTTCAATTTTTCACCATTGAGGATAATGTTTGCTGTGGGTTTGTCATATATAGCTTTTATTATGTTGAGGTATGTTCCTTCTATTCCTGCTTTCTGGAGAGTTTTTATCATAAATGGATGTCGAATTTTGTCAAAGGCTTTCTCTGCATCTATTGAGATAATCATATGGTTTTTATTTTTCAATTTGTTAATGTGGTGTATAAATAAAATTGACAAACCGTTAGCCAGACTCATCAAGAAACAAAGGGAGAAAAATCAAATCAACAAAATTAGAAACGAAAATGGAGAGATCACAACAGACAACACAGAAATACAAAGGATCATAAGAGACTACTATCAACAATTATATGCCAATAAAATGGACAACGTGGAAGAAATGGACAAATTCTTAGAAAAGTACAACTTTCCAAAACTGGACCAGGAAGAAATAGAAAATCTTAACACACCCATCACAAGCACGGAAATTGAAACTGTAATCAAAAATCTTCCAGCAAACAAAAGCCCCGGTCCAGACGGCTTCACAGCTGAATTCTACCAAAAATTTAGAGAAGAGCTAACACCTATCCTGCTCAAACTCTTCCAGAAAATTGCAGAGGAAGGTAAACTTCCAAACTCATTCTATGAGGCCACCATCACCCTAATACCAAAACCTGACAAAGATGCCACAAAAAAGAAAACTACAGGCCAATATCACTGATGAACATAGATGCAAAAATCCTTAACAAAATTCTAGCAATCAGAATCCAACAACACATTAAAAAGATCATACACCATGATCAAGTGGGCTTTATCCCAGGGATGCAAGTATTCTTCAATATCCGCAAATCAATCAATGTCTTTTCTCTACATTTATGATCTTATTTTGTAATTTAGTGTATTTTACCAGATAAATTCATTTATTTTTTACTCTAAGTTATTATCTGATGTTTATAAAGTCCAGTGCTAGCACTTTCTGACACTTAGAGACAGACAGATTTAGAATTATCAACTAGAAGAGATGGTATATTTTTCATTGATATGTTTGCATTCTCTTGTCCAGTTCTATAATGATAAAGTGTGTTCTTTTCTCAAAATTGTTAGAGGCTTGTAAGAATCCCTTAAAGACTTGTCATCATCTTTTTGTCACTATTACTAATTCACTCTAAATTTGGTTCTTTATAATCACTAAAGAAATAATCAATACCTGCAAAATTGGGTAAAAATTAATAGCACAGAATCATAAAGTTTGGGTACTAACTTAATAGATTCCACCTTTTTTTTTTTTTTTCAAGTTATAAAATCACACTTATTGACATAGCTGGGAATTTTGTATTGAAATAGGAGTTTTAATGTAAGAAAAGGCCCAGTTACATGAGAGGACCAAAATTCTGAATGAAAAGCATAACTTGATTTTTTTAATTTATGTACATCTACACATTCCCTAAAATGATGTATCAAAACCATTATGAAATAATTTTTTAAATTTTCTACTAGGGGAGTTTATTTATTATTTTCTTTTTCAAAATTTGAAATTAAAAAGTAATTCTTGGCCCAGCATCCAGCAAAAGCAATAAAAGGACCTGCAGTAATATTCACTTATATTTTTCAGTATCTGGGAAAACAGACAATACATTTGGAAGTTGAAACATTAAAAAATGCTGTTCAGTTCAGTCACCCAGTCGTGGCCGACTCTTTGCGACCCCATGAATTGCAGTACGCCGGGCCTCCCTGTCCATCACCAACTCCTGGAGTTCACTCAAACTCATGTCCATTGAGTCAGTGATGCCATCCAGATACTATACTAAAATGATCTCTTTTTGATAAGAGAATTACAAAGTGGTATTGTTTATGGCATTCTTTTTGTTTATAGTTCTCTTTTAATCTAAAAAATTATAATTTAAAACAAATATCTCAAAACTTTGATATGAATTTCTCCACAGACCTGCTGTTATATTTTTGGATATTTTATTTTTAGTGTCATGTTTCAGATTTTTATGTAAATCTATCTTAATATTTTAAACATTTTTTATTTACTGGGTGGAAAGAATTTTTATTTAAGTTCTTCTTATACATTTTTATTTAAATTCAGTTTTTGTTTGTTTGTTTTTTAGACTACAGGACCTTGATTCCTTGATTCTGGTTCTCAGCTAGTAACCTACTATTCCTTGTTCTTCCACAGGGAAGCATATGCATATAAATAATGTTTAGAAAAGGGGCCACTTTGAAATCTTAAGTAATTTGAATTCAAACTCTACCAGTCCTTCCTAAATTCTTGGACTATCATGAATTACTAATGTTTGCACTAGTGACAATTCCAGAACCTGGAACCTAGGCCTTCCCAGGCAAAGTATAAGCTTGTAAGAGCATCTTATCTTTCTGGAATCATGGACCAAAATAATAATAATAATAATTTTCCAGGAAATACGAAGAGCAGAATAAAAGAAAAATAGAAATAAGTAAGGAAGAATGCCCTGGTCATCTAAGAGTTTGCACATTTCTACTTATTTCATTAAAATTCATGGAGAAAGGAATCAGGTGACCATTTGATCCAAAATCAATTATTTTTATACTCTTGATGAATATACATTTTAATATCTTAAAAACTATATATGTTGGGGTCATTTGATGGTATGCTGTGAAGAAGAAGTTAACTGTGAAATTCCCTTTATTAGCTGTCTTCTGTGTTTTGTTGTTAGTGTTCTTCTTGAAGTAGTCGGTTCTCTTCTCTATCCAAAGAACTTAACAGCCTATTCACAGTCAATCACGGATCTTTCTTTGTGTATCAAATGAAGGGTATCCAAAGAGCTAGAGGATCTCAGCCTACATGTTTTCACACCATTATTCTAGTCTTTAATCATGTTTCAGCTTATCTACCAGGGACTACTGATGCAAATTGTTTAACTTCTGAAAATTTTTATGGGAGAACTTTGATAATATTCCTCCTCGGAGTTACTGAAGGTTGTAAATCATGCATAAATTCAGTGAAGACACATTATAGACTAGGTTGAGACTATTCAAACTAATGTATTACCTTTATTTATTGTACTTCGTTTTAGTGAGCACAAATTTAGTGTCTGAACAAATTCAAGTAAGCTTATGTAATGTGCATTGGAAACTCAAAACAGCAACTACAACATACAGAAAAACAAAACAAAACAAAACTCAAAATAATTCCCATCCACTTCATAAGTGAAATACCATAGCCCCAAAACATACCTGACATCTCTATACTTTATATTATTATATTTAATTATGACAGAGAAATTTCAGTTTCTTATTGGGGTTTGAAGTGAAAGTTAAGAGTATTAATTTCTCAGTCTTATCTGACTCTTTGCAACCCCATGGACCCCACAGACCCCTTGGACTATAGCCCACCAGATTCCTTTGTCCATGGAATTCTCCAGAAAAGAATACTAGATATCCATTCCCTTCTCCAGGGGATCTTCCCGACCCAGATTGAACCTGGGTCTACTACCTTGCAGGCAGATTCTTTAATGTCTGAGCCACCAGGGAAACCCATTGGGAGTTTAAGTTTTCTTTTTCCAGTTGTGGTTGTCTTCTAGTAGAAACTGTTAGTTCCTTCAGTGATTTTAATATTGGAATATTCTAGAAAAATAACAAGACGCATAGTATTATCAAAGCACAAGCTACATACTCATAAAATTTTGGAAATGTAACATATAACCAGAATTAAAATGGCCACTGTAGTTAGCTATACATAAGGAAAAAGTTTCTTCTAAAATACTATTTCTTAAGCAAAAGTGTTACTCTAGGGAAAACAATATGAACTATAATTTAGGTTCACATTTTTTAAACAATCAGGATTTATAATACATGCTATGCAAAATTTGGAGGAAATATAGAGAAATTGGAATCTAAAACAGAAGATTTTCTTACTTTCTAATTTCAACAGAATGCCCATGAATTGCTGCTAGTTGTCTGGAGTTTATAACCTGTGAAATTAAAAATAAATTGAGTTTGGGAGTTGGGGAGCTGTACTATTTAAACGTTTAAAAATTACACATGCATTATTTTCATTTAAAAGTATTCTAGCTTTCAGAAAGATTTATATTAGTAGGATTTGGACTGTGTCACTGTGTCTTAACCAGACAGACACCAACCAGAACACTATCTGTTAAGAGAATTCCTTAGCACTTCCGGGCTTTTCATTCCTTGTGATAGTATCTTACTAGTGTAAAGATAGGGCATCAGGCAAGATATTCTCTTATGGCACTTCAAACTCTGAAGTTTTAATTTCATCATTGTTTATTCCAGGAAAAATAGTGTAGCTCAAACATTTTCAAATATGAATTGATTCAATAACTCATTTCAATGTACTTATCAAAATGAATTAACTTACTGCATTTACTTTAAATATCAGAAAGAGAACACTTCAAATTATTAATACTAGTTACCATTTAGGAGTGAGATTAGACAGTAAGAAATGAGAACGACTGTTTTTCTTTAAAAATTTGGATACTGTGCACATACTTTAATAAAATCCATGCTTTAATATGTAAAATTATATAAATGAAACATATGGCAAAATTATATATATTTAAAGGTTCAGTTGGATGAAATTTATATTATCTTTATTGTTCTTCTCTCCTAAGAACTTTATCATGAAAGAAATGATGCTTTCATTAGCCTTTCTCATCATTTTGCCTTCAAAGAAAAACAAACTTACAAACAAAGAGTAGGTACATGTTTCTATTCATACCTTGCTTTTTCTTAGTTTTTAACATCTTCAGGCACTTTAATTGACCTTCATAATTTCAGAGTAAAATGTCTTTGTTTAACTGTTCTCCTGTTGCACTTGAAATTCACTGAGAAATATCTATCAAATATAGTCAAAACGCGGATTAGAGTGGAAAAAAGAATCTGGGAAGGAAATATTTTTTCTCACCTACCATAACTGACATCATTAAGGGAGTCTGTTAAGTCAAAGCTTCACTTGTTTTGAGCTGGAGCAACTCCTATTCCAGTGCCCTGTAAAAATAAAAGAAGAAAAAAGGCACTGAAATCTCTCTACCAGAAAAAGAAGTGATGAAGATCCAAGAGTTTTCCCTTCTAGACACGTTTTTGCTATCAAAAATGTAACTGACTGCAGTCTGAGATTTTTCTAAGTATCCTGTACTGAGAACTCCTGAAACCAGAATTATCAGTTTTGCCTACAGATCATTGACCATGTTATAGTACCCTTGCTCTTTCATAAGACTTTTAAAATATCAGTTTAGCTGTTCTAGTAGTCTGACAAGCCTTCTGTGGTCCTTAGAACTTGTTATCAATCCCCCTGATAGCAACTGGACTTGCAAATGTAGTTATAAGCATTGTTGTTCTAAGAGACTTCTTTCTAGTTCTGATGGGCTTTCTAAGGGTCTGCAGAAATGAGGAGACTGCTTAAGTAAGAAAGAGTTACTGAAAGGGAGAAAAGAGATAAAAGAGTGCCAGATAGAGAGAAATGGGTTGGCCTTCTTAGCTATGTCCTATTTACCTTTACTAAGTTATTAGAAGGAAGTGAAATTAATTTTAGTACTCTTTATGACATTCTTCCACTCTGCTTTATCCTCTCAAAATGTATCCTGATTAACATATTTTAGTTATAAAGCCAGCACAGCTTAAACTTCTTTGAAAGAACAAGTGCAAGGTTATTTATTTTTTCTTTATATGTGTGTGTGTACTCAGTCGTGTCTGACACCTTGTGAGCCCATGGACTGTAGCCTGCCAGGCTCCTCTGTCCATGGAATTTTCCAGGCAAGAATACTCGAGTGGGTTGCCATTTCCTTCTCCAGGAGTTCTTCCCAACTCGGATTGAACATGTAGCCCCTGTGTCTCCTGGGTTAGCAGGTGAATTCTTTGCCACAGCAAACCCCGGGAAGTCCTTTTTCTTTATTAAGTTAATATTCATTAAGGACCAAAACTCTGTTCCAAACATTACTTTGGATAATGGGGAAAAGAGAGGAGTTGAACCTCTGTTCACAAATAACCTCATTTCCAAGAACAAGTCATGATAATAACATTTCTTGGTTGTATTTCCATTGATTTGTTTGGATACATGATTTTACTTTCCACCTAATTGCGTGGCAGGTAACAATTAAATTATAAGGAATTGTAATGTTTGTGTTCTTTTATAACTTAGTTTCTGGGTGAAACATTTTAAGACTTATTTCTAGATGTAAAAGAAAAAACTTGGTATTAGATTTTTATATTTCTGGAGATTTAAAAGCCCATTAAAATAATGCTTATTTGTACTACGTATAGAAAATGCTAAAGATTCCACCAGAAAATTACTAGAGCTCATCAATGAATGCAGTAAAGTTTCAGGATATAAAATTAATACACAGAAATCCCTTGCATTCCTATACACTAACAATGAAAAATCAGAAAGGGAAATTAAGGAAACAATTCCATTCACCATTTCAGCATAAATAATAAAATACCTAGGAATTACCCTACCTAAAGAGACTAAAGATCTGTATGCAGAAAACTATAAGATACTGATGAAAGAAGTCAAAGACGACACAAACAGATGGAGAGATACACCACGTTCTGGACAGGAAGATTCAACTCTGTTACCCAAAGCAAGCTACCAATTCAATGCAATCCCTGTTAAACCACCAGTGGTATTTTTCACAGAACAAGAACAAAAATTTTCACAATTTGCATGGAAACACAAAAGACCCCGAATAGTGAAAGCTATCTTGAGAAAGAAAAATAGAGCTGAGAGTATCAACCTTCCTGTCTTCAGACAATACTACAAAGCTACAGTCATCAAACTAGTATGGTACCAGCACAAAAGCAGAAATATGGACCAATGGAATAAGACCGAAAGCCCAAAGAAAAGCCCATGCATAAAGAGATGACTTATCTTTGACAAAGGAGATGACAGTATACAATAGAGAAAAGATTGCCTCTTCAATAAATGGTGCTGGGAAAACTTTACAGCCACATGTAAAAGAATGAAACTGGAACACTTCCAAGCTCCACACAAAAAATAAACTCAGAATGGATTAAATATTTAAATATAAGGCCAGAAACTATAAATATCTTAGAGGAAAACATAGGCAGTATATTCCTTGACATAAATCACAGTAAGATCCTCTTTTATCCACCTCCTAGAGCAATGGAAATAAAAACAAAAATAAACAAATGGGATTTAATTAAACTTAAAATGTTTTGTACATTAAAAAAAAAACAATAAACAAGATTAAAAAACGATCCCTAGCATGGTAGAAAATAATAGAAAATGAAACCACTGACAGAGTATTAATCTCCAGAATATACAAGTAGCTCATGCAGCTCAATATCTGGAAAACAAAAAGCCCAACCAAATAATGGGCAGAAGACCAAAACAGACATTTCCATAAAGACGACAATCAGATGGCCAATAAACACATGAAAAGATGCTCAACACCACTAATTGTTCAGTTCAGTTCAGTCACTCAGTCGTGTCCAACTCTTGGCGACCCCATGAATCGCAGCAGGCCAGGCCTCCCTGTCCATCACCAACTCCCAGTATTAGTTCTAAAATGTCTTGTAGGTCTTCATAGAACCATTCAACTATAGCTTCTTCAGCGTTACTGGTTGGGGCATAGACTTGGATTACTGTGATATTGAATGGTTTGCCTTGGAAACGAACAGAGACCATTCTGTAGTTTTTGAGATTGCATCCAAGTACTGCATTTCGGACCCTTTTGTTGACCATGATGGCTACTCCATTTCTTATAAGGGATTCCTGCCCGCAGTAGTAGATATAATGGTCATCTGAGTTAAATTCACCCATTCCAGTCCATTTTAGTTTGCTGATTCCTAGAACGTCAACGCTCACTCTTGCCATCTCTTGTTGACCACTTCCAGTTTGCCTTGATTCATGGACCTGACATTCCAGGTCCCTATGCAATATTGCTCTTTACAGCATTAGACCTTGCTTCTATCACCAGTCACATCCACAAGTGGGTATTGTTTTTGCTTTGGCCCATCCCTTCATTCTTTCTGGAGTTATTTCTCCACTGATTTCCAGTACCATATTGGGTACCTATTGACCTGGGGAGTTCCTCTTTCAGTATCCTATCATTTTGCCTTTTCATACTGTTCATGGGGTTCTCAAGGCAAGAATACTGAAGTGGTTTGCCATTCCCTTCTCCAGTGGACCACATTCTTTCAGACCTTTCCACCGTGACCTGCCCATCTTGGGTGGCCCCACAGGCATGGCTTAGTTTCATTGAGTTAGACAAGGCTGTGGTCCTAGTGTGATTAGACTGACTAGTTTTCTGTGAGTATGATTTCAGTGTGTCTGCCCTCTGATGCCCTCTTGCAACACCTACCTTCTTACTTGGGTTTCTCTTTCCTTGGACATGGGGTATCTCTTCACCGCCACCCCTCCTACCTTGAACTAATTGTTAGAGCAATGCACTAATTGTTAGAGCAATGAAAATCAAAACTACAATGAGATATCACCTCGCACTAGTCAGAATGGCCACCATCAAAAATATTTATAAGCAATAAATTCCAGAGAACATGTGGAGAAAAGGGAATCCTCCTACACTGTTGATGGGAATGTAAATTGATATAGCCATTATGGAGAACAAATATGGAGATTGCTTAACCAGGAATAGGAATAAATCCACCATATGACCTAGCAACCCCACAACTTAGCATATATCCTGAGAAAACCACAATTCTAAAAGACACATGTACTCCAAGTTTCATTGCAGCACTGTTCACAACAGCCAGGACATGGAAGCGACCTAGATGTCCATCAACATATAAATGGATAAAGAAAACGTTGTGCAAATATAAGATGGGAGGTTACTCTGCCATAAAAAAAGAATAAATGTTAGTCAATTCTAATGAGGTAGACAAACCTAGAACCTGTTATACACAGTGAAGTAAGTCAGAAAGAGAAAAATAAATATCGTATATCAAGGCATATATATAGAATCTAGAAAAATGGTCTTGATAACCCATTTGCAGGGAAAGAATGGAGACACAGATGCAGAGACACAGTCTGGGAGGGAGAGAGTAGGAGGGACGGAGAAAGTAGCACAACAGAAAGGGACACAGTGTGGGAGGGACTTGTAGACACAGTGAGGGAGGGAGAGAATTGGATGAATGGAAGAAGTAGCATCAACATATATACACTACCATGTGTAGAATGAATAGCTGGTGAGATGTTGCTGTATAACTCAGGGAACCCAAACAGGTGCTCTGTGATGACCTAGAGGGGTGAGATGGGGGCGGAGGAGAGGAGGAAAGCTCTAGAGGGGGTGGATATATGTATAATTATGACTGATTCATGTTGGTCTGTGGCAGGAACCAACACAACATTGTAAAAGTAGAAAAACAATCAAAAAAAGAAAAAAAGAATGTTAAAAATAAAAATTTGGGGAAGCCAGTTGAGGGATATAAGGAAACTTTTTAAAATTATTTTTGCAACTTCCTTATAAATCTAAAGTTAGTTCAAAATAACAAGTTTCCTAAGGGAAAAAAAATATACATTGCACAGCACAGGAATATAGCCAATCTTTTATAATAACTTTGAATGGACTATAATTTATAAAATTTTGAACCTGTAAAATTTTGAATTAAAATTAAAATTTTGAATCTATAAAATTTTCAACTGTACTATGTTGCACAGTTGAAAATAATAATGTAGTATTATCTACTATATATCAACTTTAAATTTTTTTTAAAAAAATTAGAAAACAAATTATACCGCTAAATGAGCTGAAGCTGATTTAGAATTAGTTTAACTGTTTCAAAACAAATGCTAATTAGTGGCAAGAAAAGGGACACTGAACCACAGAAGTAAACCAGGCTGAGATTAATGTGGAGAGTTAGCTCACATTAGTTACCTTCCTCTACTGAAGAAAAAGAAAAGAAAAGAAAAAAATTCTTGAATATAAAGAACATAAGAATCATGTAAACAGTTTTCAAAAGGAAATATCCAAGCCCCAGCCCTGATGAGTCTGATTTTATCACCTTGGTAACTGCCAACTCCCCCAAGGTAACTCATTTTTTTTTTTTTTGCCAGCTTTATTGAGATATATTTGACATGTAATATTGTTCAAGGTTGGTATACAATGTGATAATTTGATACACATATATATTGCAAACTGTTAACCACAATAAGGTCAATTACCAAATTCTTTACCTTGCACAATTACCATCTACGTATGTTTGTCTGTGTGTGTAGAACATTTAAGATTTCTAAGCAACTTTCAAGTGTATAGTACACACTATTAAGTTATATTCACTATTCTGTACATCACATCCCTGGCACTTGCTCATCTGTAATTGGAAGTTTGCACCCTTCTGATGAAGTTCATTTGAAGACCAGTGTTGAGGTGCACTATTTTTTTAAATTTTAATTGGAGACTAATTACTATACAATATTGTGGTGGCTTTTGTCATACATGAGGTGCACTATTAAGTGCCTCTTGAGCACCAGCTGTGAAAACCTATGTGAGTATGTGAGTCAGGAGGGATTAGCTGAGGAGGAAACTTGAGTCACATAGTTTCCTGGACCTTAGTACCTGGGATTTATTCTGAAGGTTAGTGGAAGTCCACTAAAGGCCCCTCTGGTAGCTTAATTCTGCCATTCTGCTTTCTGATCTTCTGCTCAACTGTTTTCAATTTTTATATGTCATCTAGTATTATCTGCACTCAGAAAATGAGGAGACAGACTCAAAGAGGGAGGGATGGTAGAATTTTCTTATATTTACATAAAGGTGATATAGTAACAGCAATTGTATTTAAAGTCACTGGATACCTCCTTGTCTTCCCTCCATCTCTACCTCCCCCTTGTTTGGCCTGTAATAATAACAACTAACACTGAAAACAAATAAAGTGTTGCTTCTCCAAATATTCATATTATCATAAATTAAAAACTTTCCTAAAATGACCTTGAATTAGTAGAGACTTACAAAGTAAGAAGAACATTGAATCAGGACATATGTCATTTTATGGTAATGTTAAATCTCTGACACTAAAAAGACTTGTTTAAAAATACCAGTTGGCCATGATTTGACACCTGATTAATTTACCTTTGAATTGTAAGGTCCAATTTTAACAGGAATAAGTGATGATGACTTAACATGAGAGACTATCAATATTTAATATAATAGAGTTTACGTTATAGTTTTAAAAACAATTCTGGATTATTTATTTCTCTGAAGGGATAAATGCAGTTTGAAATTAATGAGTTGTCCAATACCTGACCTATTTGTGGGCACCAGGAGAAATGTATATTTTTGTCTCTTAAAGAAGAGCTGATTTTAAAGGGCTATATTTTAAGATTTGTCATTGTCTGGGGTTGGTTGTCGGATGCAAGAAACTAAACTTCAGCTAAAAATTTAATATGTGCAATGGCTTAAGTAATAACAATGGAAATATATAATTTACAAGGTACTATTTTATACATTATATTTTATCCTCACTATAACCTTGTAAGATGTGTCATTGCTCTGTGCAAATAAAGAAAAAAAATGAGTATTACAAAGGTCAATTTACTTACCAAAGCATAGATATATCAGTCTGAAATATATGATTCAAAATCAACTCTTCTGACTCCAAATTCCATCTCCTTTTATGAATATCTGTGTGTGAGCTTCACATGATAAATCACATGTTAGTTGTTCCTGTTCACTTTCCTGAAAACAATAAAGGCACATTTTGTGGAAATATGAAATATGACACTATTCAAATAAGTTTATATGTCAACCAAAATATAATTAAGCCACTTTTGAAAAGTAATGGCATTTAAAACTACAATTTAATAGTTATATAATGCTTTTTTGAAATGATATTTGAAAAATTAATTATTATCTAAACTATGCAAATAGAATTCAAGTTGAGCTATTTAAAATCCTGAAAGATGATGCTGTTAAAATGCTGCACTCAATATGTCAGCAAATTTGGAAAACTCAATAGTGGCCACAGGACTGGAAAAGATCAGTTTTAATTCCAATCCCAAAGAAGGGCAATGCCAAAGAATATTCAAACTATGGTGCAATTCTGTTCATTTCATATGCTGGCTAGTTATGCTGAAAGGCCTTTAAGTTAAGTTTCAGCAGTATGTGAAACAAGAAATTCCATAGGTTCAATCTGGGTTTAGAGGAGTCAGAGGAACCAGAGATTAAATTGCCAGCGTTGCTGGATGATAGAGAAAGCAAAGGAATTCCAGAAAAAAACATCTACTTTTGCTTCATTAACTACTCTAAAGCTTTTAACTGTGTGGATCACAGCAAACTGGAAAATTCTCAAAGAGATGGGAGTACTAGACCGCCTCATCTGTCTCTTGAGGAACCTATATGTTGGTCAAGAAGAAACAGAACTGGAGAAGGAGAAGTGGACTGGTTCAAAATTGGCAAAGGAGTATATAAAGGCTGTTTATTGTCACCAGGTTTATTTAACTAATATTCAGAATACATCACGCAAAACATAAAGCTGGATGAATCAGAAACTGGAATCAAGTTTGCCAGGGAAAATATCAACAGCCTCAGAGAAGCAGATGATACTACCCTAAAAGCAGAAAGCAAAGAGGAACTAAAGAGCCTCTTGACAAAGATGAAACAGGAGAGTGAAAAATCTGGCTTAATACTCAACATTTAAAAATGAAGATCACGGTATTTGGTACAATCACTTCATAGCAAATAGATGGGGAAAAAGTGGAAGCAGTGACAGATTATATTTTCTTTGGCTTAGGACTGCAGTCATGAAATTAAGACACTTGTTCTTTGGAATGTAAATTATGACAAACATAGACAGCATTAAAACAAGTACTAAAAAGCAGAGACATCACTTTGCTGACAAAAGTCCATATAGTCAAAGCTATGATTTCTCCAGTAGTCATATACGGATGTGAGAGTTGGACCATAAAGAAGACTGAGTGCCAAAGAATTCATGCTTTTGAACTATGATGCTGGAGAAGACTCTATAGAGTCCACTGGATTCCAGGAGACAAAATCAGTCAAGCCTAAAGGAAATCAATCTTGATATTCCTTGAAAGGACTGATGCTGAAGCTGAAGTTCTAATACTTTGGCCAACTGACAGGAAAAGCTGACTCAGTGGAAAAGATCTCGATGCTGGGAAAGTTCAACTCAGTCGCTCAGTCGTGTCCGACTCTTGCAAGGACACGGACCGCAGCACGCCAGGACTCCCTGTCCATCACCAACTCCCAGAGTTTGTTCAAACTTGAGTCTATTGAGTTGGTGATGCCATCCAACCATCTAATCCTCTGTTGTCCCCTTTCTCCTCCAGCCTTCAATCTTTCGAGCATCAGGATCTCTTCAAATGAGTCGGTTCTACTCATCTGATGGCCAAAGTATTGGAGTTTCAGCTTCAGCATCAGTCCTTCCAAAGAATAGCCAGGACTGGTTTAATTTGGGGTGGGCTGGATGGATCTGCTTGAGAGTCCAAGGAACTCTCAAGAGTCTTCTCCAACACCAAATTTGAAAGCATCAATTCTTCAGTGTTCAGCTTTCTTTATAGTCCAACTCTCACATGCATACATGACTACTGGAAAAACTATAACTTTAACTAGATGGACCTTGTTGGCAAAGTAATGTGTCTGCTTTTTTATATTCTTTCTATGTTGGTCATAACTTTTCTTTCAAGGAGTAAGCGTCTTTTGATTTCATGGCGGCAGTCACCATCTGCAGTGATTTTGGAACCCAAAAAGATTAAAATCTGTCACTGATTCCACTGTTTCCCCATCTGTTTGCCATGAAGTGATGAGACCAGGTACCATGATCTCAGTTTTCTGAATGTTGAATTAAGCCAACTTTTCGCTCTCCTCTTTCACTTTCATCAAGAGACTCTTTAGTTCTTCTTCACTTTCTGCCATAAGGGTGGTGCCATCTGTATATCTGAGGTTATTGATATTTCTCCTGCAATCTTGATCCCAGTTTGTGCTTCTTCCAGCCCAGAGTTTCTCATGATGTACTCTGCATATACATTAAATAAGCAGGGTGGCAATATACAGCCTTGACATACTCCTTTCCTGATTTGGAACAAATCTGTTGTTCCATGTCCAGTTATAACTGCTGCTTCCTACCTGCATACAGATTTCTCAAGAGGCAGGTCAAGCGGTCTGCTATTCCCAACTCTTTTAAGCATTTTCTGCAGTTTGTTGTGATCCACACAGTCAAAGGCTTTGACATAGTCAATAAGGCAGAAGCAGATGTGTTTTTTTGGAATTCTTTTGCTTTTTCAATGATGCAACGGATGGCAATTTGATCTCTGGTTCCTCTGCCATTTCTAAATCCAGCTTGAGCATCTGAAAGTTCGTGGTTCATGTACTATTGAAGCCTGCCTTGGAGAATTTTGAGCATTGCTTACTAGCATGTGAGATGAGTGCAATTGTGCAGTAGTTTGAGCATTCTTTGGCATTGCCTTTCTTTGGGATTGGAATGAAAATGGACTTTTTCCAGTCCTATGGCCACTTTTTTCCAAGTTTGCTGGCATATTGAGCCCAGCACTTTCACAGTATCATCTTTTAGGATTTGATACAGCTCAACTGGAATTTCATCACCTCCACTAGCTTTGTTCATAATGATGCTTCCTAAGGCCCACTTGACTTTGCATCCAAGATGTCTGGCTCTAAGTGTGTGATCTCACCATCGTGATTATCTGGGTCATGAAGATCTTTTGTGTATAGCTCTTCTGTGTATTGTTGCCACCTCTTCTTTTTATCTTCTGCTTTGTTAGGTCCATACCATTTCTATCCTTTATTGTACCCATCTTTATGTGAAATATTCCCTCCCTTGGCATCTCTAATTTTCTTGAAGAGATCTCTAGTCTTTCCCATTCTATTGTTTTCCTCTATTTCTTTGCACTGATCACTGAATAAGCCTTTCTTATTTCTTTTTTCTATTCTTTGGAACTCTGCATTCAGATGGATACAGCTTTCCTTTCCTCCTTTGCTTTTTCTTTCTCTTCCTTTCTAAGCTATTTGTAAAGCCTTCTCAGATAACCATTTTGCTTTTTTGCACTTCTCTTTCTTGGGGATGGCCTTGGTCCATGACCTCTGTCTATAATTTTTCAGGCTTTCTGTCTATCAGATCTAATACCTTAAATCTGTTTCTCACTTCCACTGTATAATCATAAGGGATTTGATTCAGGTCATACCTGAATGGTCTAGTGGCTTTCCCTACTTTATTCAATTTATGTCTGAATTTGGCCATAAGAAGTTTATGATCTGAACTGCAGTCAGCTCCCAGTCTTGTCTTTGCTGACTTTATAGAGCTTCTCCTTCTTTGGCTGCAAAGAATATAATCAATCTGATTTAGGTATTGACCATCTGGTGATGTCCATGTGTAGAGTCTTCCCTTATTGCTGGGAAAGATTGAAGGCCAAAGAGAAGGGAGTGGCAGAGGATGAGATGGTTAGATGGTATCAGTGTCTCACAAAACACAAATTTAAGCAAACTGAGCAAATTCAGGGAGATAGTGAAGAACAGGGAAGCCTGGCATGCTACAGTCCATACGGTTGCAAAGAGTCAGACAGAGCTTAGTGAGTGAACAGGAACAACAGCAACTAAACTATGCATAGGATAGCAAATAAACAGTCTTTCTTCTTCAATGCAGTCAATGCAGTCACTCAGTCATGTCTGACTCTTTGGACCCCAGGGCCTGAAACATGCCAGGCTTCCCTGTCCCTCACCAACTCCACAAGCTTGCCCAAACGCCTGTCGGTTGAGTCAGTGATGCCATCCAACATTCTAATCTTCTGTTGTCCCCTTCTCCTCTTGCCTTCAGATATTTCCCTGCATCAAAGTCTTTTTTAATGAGTCAGCTTTTCTCATCAGGTGGCCAAAGTATTGGAACTTCAGCTTCAGCATCATTCCTTCTGTTCACTATTCAGGATGGATTTTCTTTAGGATTGACTGGCTGAGTCTCCTTGCAGTCCAAGGGACACACAAGAGTCTTCTCCAGCACCACAATATAAGCATCAATTTTTCAGTGTTCAGCCTTCTTTATGGTCCAACTCTTATATCTGTACATGACTACTGAAAAACCAGAGCTTTGACTAGATGGACATTTGTTGGCAAAATAATGTCACTCCTTGTTCATGTGCTGTCTAGATTTGTCATAACTTTTCTTCCAAGGAGCAAGTGTCCTTTAATTTCACGGCTGCAGTCACCATCTGTGGTGATTTTGGAGCCCAGGAAAACAAAGTTTGCCACTCTCTCCATTTTGCCCATCCATTTGCCATGAAGTGATGGAACCGGGTGCCATGATCTTAGTTTTTGAATGCTGAGTTTTAAGCCAGCTTTTTCACTCTCATCTTTTACTTCCTTCAAGAGACTCTTTAGTTCCTCTTTGATTTCTGCCATAAGGGTGGTGTCATCTCCATATCAGAGGTTATGATACTTCTCCCGGCAATCTTGATTCCAGCTTGTGCTTCATCCAGCCCAGCATTTCTCATGATATATTCTGCATAGAAGTTAAATTAGCAAGGTGACAATATACAGCCTTGACGTATCTGTTCCCAATTTGGAAGCAGTCCCACTGTTCCATGTCTGGTTCAACGGTAGCTTTGTGACTTGCATACAGATTTCACAGGGGGCAGGTAAGGTGGTCTGGTGTTACAATCTCTTGAAGAATTTTCCACAGTTTTTTTTATTATCCACACAATCAAAGGCTTTGGCAAAGGCAATAAAGCAGAAGTAGATATTTTTCTGGAACTCTCTTGCTTTTTTTCAACGATCCAGAGGATGTTGGACATTTGATCTTTGGTTCCTCTGCCTTGTCTAAATACAGCTTGAACATCTGGAAGTTCTCGGTTCACATACTGTTGAAACCTGGCTTGGAGAATTATGAGCATTACTTTACTAGCGTGTGAGATGAGTACACTTTTGCAATAGTTTGAACACTCTTTGGCATCACCTGTCTTTGGGATTGGAATGAAAACTGACCTTTTCCAGTCCTGTGGCCACTGCTGAGTTTTCCATATTTGCCAGCATATTGAGTGCAGCACTCTCTCAGCATCAACTTTTAGGATTTGAAATATCTCAACTGGAATTCCATCACCTCCACTAGCCTTGCTCATGGTGTTACTTCCTAAAGCCCACTTGAATTTGCATGCAAGATGTCTGGCTCTAGGTGAGTGATCACACCATCATTGTATCTGGGTCACTAAGATCTTTTTTTGTGTGTAGTTCTTCTGTGTATTCTTGCCACCTCTTCTTAATATCTTCTGCTTCTGTTAGGTCCATACTACTTCTGTGCTTTATTGTGACCATCTTTGTAGGAAACGTTCCCTGGTATCTCTAATTTTCTTGAGGAGATCTCTAATCTTTCTCATGCTATTAATTTCCTGTATTTCTTTGGATTGATCACTTAGGAAGGCTTTCTTCTCTTTCTTTGCTATTCTTTGGAACTCTGCATTCAGATGGACACATCTTTCCTTTGCTCCTTTGCCTTTAGCTTCTCTTTTTTCTCAGCTATTTGTAAGGTCTCCTCATACAACCATTTTTCTTTTTGCATTTCTTTTTCTTGTATATGGTCTTGATCACAACCTCCTGTACAATGTCACACCCTCTGTCCATAGTTCATCAGGTACTCTATCAGATCTAATCCCTTGACTCTATTTGTCACTTTCACTATATAATCATAAGGGATTTGATTTAGATAATGGTCTAGTGGTTTCCCCCACTTTTTTAAATTTAATCTGAATTTGGCAATAAGGAGTTCATGTTCTGAGCCACAGTCAGCTCCCGGTTTTGTTTTTGCTGACTGTATAGAGCTTTTCCATCTTTGGCTGCAAATAATATAATCAATCTGATTTCAGCATTCACCACCTGGAGATGTCCATGTGTAGAGGTGTCTTTTATATTGTTAGAACAGGGTTGCTATGACCAGCGTGTTCCCTTGGCAAACCCTGTTAACCTTTTCCTTGCTTCATTGAGTACTCCAAGGCCAAACATGCCTGTTACCCCACGTATCTCCTGACTTGCTACTTTTGCATTTCAGTCCCCTATGCTGAAATGGACATCCTTTTCTGGTGTTACTTGTACAAGTCTTATAGGTCATAAGTTCATAGGTTCTTATAGGTCATAGTTCAACTTCAGCTTCTTCAGCATTAGTGGTTGGGGTATAGACTTGGATTACTGTAATATTTAATATTTTCCCTTAGAAATGAACAGAGATCATTCTGTCATTTTTGAGAGTGTACCCAAGTACTTCATTTCAGACTCTTTGGTTGACTACGAGGGCTACTCCATTTCTTCTAAGGGATTCTTGCCCTCAGTAGTAGATATAATGGTCATCTGAATTAAATTCACCCTTTCCAGTCCATTTTAATTCACTGATTCATAAAATGTCAATGTTCCCTCTTTCCATCTTCTGTTTGACCAATTCCAATTTACCTTTAATGGACCTAACATTCCAGGTTCCTGTGCTGTGTTGTTCTTTACAATGTCAGACTTTTCTCCATCACCAGTCAAAGCCATACCTGGGTGTTGTTTTTGTTTTGGCTCCACCTCTTCACTCTTTCTGGAGTTATTTTCCACTCTTCTCCAGCAGCATATTGGTCACCTACCAATCTGAGGAATTCATGTTTCAGTGTTATATCTTTTTGCCTTTTCATACTGTTCATGGGGTTCTCAAGGCAAGAATACTGAAGTGGTTTGCCATTCTCTTCTCCAGTGGACCATGTTTTGCCAGAACTCTCTACCATGTCCCATCAGTCTTGAGAGGTCCTATACAGCATGGCTCATAGTTTCATTGAGTTAGACAAGGCTGTGATCCATGTGATCAGTTTGGTTAGTTTTCTGTGATTGTGGTTTTCATTCTGTCTCCCCTCTGATGGATAAGGATAAGAGGCTTGTGGAAACTTCCTTATGGGAGAAACTGACTCTGGGGGAATCTGGGTCTTGTTATGATGGGTGGAGCCATGCTCAGTAAATCTTTAATCCAATTTTCTGTTGATGGGTGCCTCTGTTCCCTTTACAACAACCTGTTTTTCCCTCCCTTTTGTTTGGCCTGAGGCCAAACTATGGCAGAGGTAATGTGGAACTTATGCACTCACTGTTGTGTTCGGTGCCCCTGACCCCACAGCATGCCACTGTCAAGCCACACCTCTGCCAGAGACTCCCGGACACTACAGACAAGTCTGGCTCAGTCCCTCGTGTCACACTGCTCCTTTCTCCTGGCTGCTAGTGCACAAGGTTTTGTTTGTGCCTTCCAAGAGTTTTTTTCCCCTGTCCTGTGGAAGTTCTGTAATCAAATCCCACTAGGCTCCAAAGTCAAATTCCCTGGGGATTCTCAGTCCCTTTGCCAGATCCCCAGGTTGGAAAATCTGTTGTGAGTCCTCGAACTTTCTTAACAATGCAAGAATTTCTTTGATATAATTTTTCTGCAATTTGTGGATCATCTGCTTGGTGGCTCTGTGGTGGGGCCAATAGTGACCTCCTCTAAGAAGGCTTATGCCACACACTGCATGTCCCAGATCTGCCGCAGGCAGGCCATTGCTGACCTGTACCTCTGCAGGAGTCACTCAAACACTCAAAGGTAGGTCTGGCTAAGTCTCTGTGGGTCTCTGGGTCCTGGTGCACACAAGATTTTGTTTGAGCACTACAAACATCTCTGGTGGGTATGTGATTTGATTCCAAATGCCATTTCATTCCTCCTACTGTCTTACTGGGGTTTCTCCTTTGCCCTTGGACATGAGGCTAGGAAGCAGAAAATGTAATCAGAGATGTTAAATCTAAACACATAAAGACTAAAATAAACATTATTTAGCAAAACAATTTAATTTTTCATAGACAGAAGAAAATTATTATTGCATAAATCATAACTTTTTTTGTTTGTTTTTTATTTTTGTCTCCCTTCCCATTATATTTAACCATGCATTAGGATATCTTAAGACAGAAGAACCAAAAGGATATGTAGACATCCTAATGTCTTGGGTGGATTTTCATTTCTTTATTTCATTGGACTATTCATACTATAACTATCCAGTTTTTGTTTTCCTACCTTTGAGCCTTCATCAGATCATGGCCTTTATACATTTTTTTTAGAGATTTCATTTCCCATTTCCAATTTCTGCTTTAGTGCCTTTATAATGTTAGCACTTTTCTCAACATTGATGATAGGTGCATAGATCCAGATGTCATTTAAGTCCATATTCCTATGATCTACTTAATAATTGCTGAACATAACAAGAGCATTGGGAAGATTTTACCAGAACAAAAGGTAAAGATGGGCTTATTTACTTCATCATATCTGATCAGTTTTCCTTTTCTACTTCCTTCTGATGCTCATCCCTCTCTACATCCATTTATCCTTTGTCATCTCTGGTAAAGAGATGTAGATAATTTGAGGAAGCATTATGAGGGAGATAAAATTGGCTTTCAAAAGTATAGTCTGAAAAAGGTTTTATGAGTTAAAGACATAAAATACAAGTTTTGCTTAAGATACTAGTTCAACATATTATTTGTAACCCCATAGTAACCCCCAAGAAAATAGCTAAAAAGATAGACTATAAAGGAAATGACAGGGAATCAAAAGTATACACTAAAAATTAGAAAAGAAGAAAACAATGGAAGTGAGTAACAAAAATAATGTAAGATATATAAAAAAACCAAAATCAAAATGGCAGAAGAAAATGTAAGAGCATATATACAGTGACTTGGAAAAGACCCTAATGCTGGGAAGGATTGGGGGTAGGAGGAGAAGGGGACGACAGAGGATGAGATGGCTGGATGGCATCACTGACTCGATGGATATGAGTTTGAGTGAACTCTGGGAGATGGTGATGGACAGGGAGGCCTGGCGTGCTGCAATTCACAGGGCCTCAAAGAGTCAGACAAGACTGAGTGACTGAACTGAATTGAAGTGAACAGTGACTTGGGACAGAGAATGGAGTATAAAGACATTTTACCTTAAAATTCCCTTTAATGTTTTATTTGTATGTTTTTATAATGAGCTAGATTCTGTTCATTTTCAGAATAGCATAGATTTATATAAATAAATAAAAATGTTGGTAGTCTTGGTATCATGTATAGATCTAAATGAGCAAAGTATTAAATTGTTTATTCCTTCTCCAACCATTAGAAAACAACATCCAGTAGAATTTTCTTTAATTGTTTTTTTTTCCTAATTAAAGTTGACCATTGAACAACGCGTGTTGAAGTTGTACAGGTCCACTTAAATGCAGAATTTTTTTTTCAGTAAATACTTACTATTGCTTTAGTGTTAGTCACTCAGTTATGTCTGAATCTTTGTGACCACATGAACTATATCCTGCCAGGCTCCTCAGTCTTCTCCAGGCAAGAACACTAGATTGGGTAGCCACTGCCTTCTTCAGGGTATCTTCCCAACCCAGGGATCAAACCTGGTCTCCTGCATTGCAGGCAGATTTTTCACCTTCTCAGCCACAAGGGACGACCTAATATTTATTATAGTACTACTTAATATGAGATTGGTTGAATCTGTGAACTGGAACCAAAGATATGGAAGATTGTAAGTTATAGGTGGAATTTTTTTTACTACAGAGTAATAATTTTTATCCTAACCCTTATAATGTTCAAGGATTAGCTATAGTAAGTAAAAATAAATCTTGGTATAGAAATGAAATTGTATGCAAAGAAGCAAAACTAAAGCACACTAATGTATCTTCTAATAAAGGAAACTAAACCAGTTAGGTCTCAAAATACAAAGCTATTATTTTTCCAATGAAGACAGATTTAAGAAGTTGATCACACTAAAACTGTATCAGTTGTTTATTGCTTTTACAAATTCTAGAACATTAGCAACATCTCTAATCATCTGCTAAGAAAATTTGTAAATAAAATTTAAATAATGCTTATAATATAATGTACAAAACTCTTATTACAAAAGTGACTACAGTGTATTGTGTTTGTTTGTTAATAAGAAATATAATCATTTTCTAAAATTTGAATATCCATTATTAGGAAAGATTGAGATTCTGTTAAAATGAGAAAACTAAGCAATATGTTTATATATCAAAATGAATTTGCTGAGATCCAACAATAGAGTGAGCTTCTCTTATCTGCTTTAGAGGTAAGCAGTACTGTGCTTATCTCATTCATAGATATGTTTTTTATTTGTGTAGTTGTCAGTTCAGTTTAGTTCAGTCACTCAGCTGTGTCCAACTCTTTGTGACCCCATGAATCGCAGCACGCCAGGCCTCCCTGTCCATCACCAACTCCCGGAGTTCACTCAGACTCACGTCCATCGAGTCAGTGATGCCATCCAGCCATCTCATCCTCTGTCGTCCCCTTCTCCTCCTGCCCCCAATCCCTCCCATGATCAGAGTCTTTTCCAATGAGTCAACTCTTCACATGAGGTGGCCAAAGTACTGGAGTTTCAGCTTTAGCATGATTCCTTCCAAAGAAATCCCAGGGCTGATCTCCTTCAAATGGACTGGTTGGGTCTCCTTGCAGTCCAAGGGACTTTCAAAAGTCTTCTCCAACACCACAATTCAAAAGCATCAATTCTTTGGTGCTCAGCCTTCTTCACAGTCCAACTCTCACATCCATACATGACCACAGGAAAAACCATAGCCTTGACTAGACGGACCTTTGTTGGCAAAGTAATGTCTCTGCTTTTGAATATGCTATCTAGGTTGGTCATAACTTTCCTTCCAAGGAGTAAGCATAGTTCCCTATATTCAACAAATTAGGCAAATGTAAGTTAGTGTATAGTTTTCTTCCCATTCCTAACTTAGACAAGTGGAAGAAAAATGTTCTAAAACTGGTTTGCATAATTCCCTCAAGCCATTCTTGTATTGTTGATAGTACTTCTAATGTTTTATTTACTTGGCCATATGTTAGTAACTGAGATGTTGTGTAATTCCTATGACTAAATATTCTGTGATTTGGAATCTAGGCCTTTACACTTGCCATCCCTTGTCTTCTCTGGGTCCTAGTCTTACATCTGACTTTATAGTATTGACTGACCTTAATAAGGTCAGTGAGATGATTATTATATAAAGACTTCTGAAACTGCATTCCTGTTTTACTATGATTTCTTAAAATTGTGGTAATAATGCCAATATGAGATCTGTACTCTTAACACATTTTTAAGTATATAATACTGTTTTGTTAACAATAGGTATAGTGTTGCACCGAAGACCTCTAGAAGTTATTTATTGTGTATAACTGAACATTTATACCTGTTGTATAACAACTTCCAATATGCTCCTTCCCCCAGCCTCAAACAACTTCTATACTTCTACTTTCTGCTTCTATGAGCTTGACTATTTTAGATATTTCATACTGGTAGAATTATGTAGTATTCACCCTTCTATGACTGGCTTAATGTATTTGCCTTAATGTCCTCAATGTTCATCCATATCATCACATATGGCATAATTTCCTTATAAAGCTAGATGATAATCCATTGTAAGTATCTACAATATTTTCTTTATCCATTCAACTATCAGTGGAAATTTAGATTGATTCTACATCTTGATTATTGCAAGTGGTGCTGCAGTGAACATGGGAGTGCACTCATTTCTTTGAGATCCTGATTTCAATTATTTTTTATAAATAAGTGGGATTGCTGGATCACATGGTAGCTTAATAGCAAACAAACAATTAGCCTGATTAAAAGTGAGCATATAATTTGAATACACATTTCTTCAAAGAATATATACAAGTGGCCAACAGTATAAGAAAAGATGTACACCAACACTAATCACAGAAATACAAAAAAAAAAAAGAACATGATGAGATGTCACCTTACCCCTTTTATTAATAGAATGACTGTTAGCAAAATGACAAAAGAGAGCAAGGATGTGGAGAAAAGGGGATGCTTGTGTATAATTGGTGGGAATGTAAATTGGAATACCACTATGGAAGACAGTATGGAAAATCCTAAAAAAAACTTAAAAATAGAACTATCATATGATCCAACAGTCTCTCTTCTGGGTTTATAGCCAAAGGAAGTGAAAGCTGGATCTCAAGTATCACCACCTCATGTTCATAGCAGCATTATTCATAAGAGTCAAAATAAGGAAATAATTGAAGTGTCTATTGATGGATAAATGGATAATGAAAGTATGAAGTACATATACAATGGAATATTATTTAACCATGAGAAAGAAAGAAACCCTGCCATTTGCAACAACATTAGTGGACCTTAAGGACATCATACTGAATGAAACAGGTCAGAAAGAGAAAGTCTAATATTTATAATATGTTATATATGAAATCTAAAAAAAAAAATCGTAGAAGTAAGGAGTAGAGGGATGGTTACCAATGGCTGGGGGATGGGAGAAATGGAGGAGATATTGGTCAAAGGGTACAAACTTCCAGTTAAAAGATGAATAAGCATTAATTTACAGCATTATGACTATAGACAATGATACTGTATTTTGTATTTGAAAGTTATTAAGGGAGTAAACCTTAAATATTCATACTATAAAATTAAAGTTTTAATTATATGACAAAAGAGGTCTGTATAGTCAAAGCTATGTTTTTTGTCCTAGTAGTCATATATGGATGTGAAAGTTGGACCATAAAGAAGACTGAGTGCTCAAGAATTGATGCTTTTAAACTGTGGCATTGAAGAAGACTCTTGAAAGTCCTTTGAACTGCAAGGAGATCAAACCAATCAATCTGAAAGGAAATCAATCCTGAATATTAATTGGAAGGACTGATGCTGTAGCTGAAGCTCCAATATTTTGGCCATCTGATGTGAAGAGCTGAATCATTAGAAAAGACCCTGATACTGGGAAAGATTGAAGGCAAGAGAAGGGACAACAGAGGATGAGATGGTTGAATGGCATCACCAACTCAATGGACATGAGTTTGAGAAGACTCTGGGAGATGATGAAGGACAGGGAAGCCTGGCATGCTGTAGTCCATGGGGTCACAAAGAGTTGGACATGACTGAGCGACTAAGCAACAACAATTACATGACAGTGTGGAGGTGTTAGTCAATGCTATGATGATGATCATTTTGCAAAGTATAAATGTATCAAATCTATACATTTGAGACCTTAAATGTACCCAATGTTGTATGTAAATTATATCTAAATAACCTGGGTAAAATGTGTAAAATTCTAAGACCAGAGATGTTAAACTTTAAAAATTATGGTAATATTTAACTTAGAATATGATTTTGTAGCTTATTTGATAGGAGTCATTGTAAGTTCTAGTATGCAGAATAGAATATGATTTTAAATTGCAATATCACATATTTTTTTTATTTAGTCAGAAGTAAGTTCAATTCGCTCTTGACAATGCATCACTTAAAATTTCTAAAATTTAATTAGTCCCAAGAAGCAATACACTACTGAAGCCCTGTAGAGGCACCTCTTTCTTTGAATTTGCCAACTTAAGAACAAGTGCAGAGGAATGTTTAAGGCCAAAGTTTTGTGTCATAATGAAGTTTTGGATAAAATATTAGATCTCATTCCTTTTACTCATCTCTATAATATATATAAAATCAGTAATTCTAGGTTGTGTTGAATGAGGTGACATATGGAAGGAATTTCATATAATCATTAAATCATTATATGACTGGCACTGGCATTGAAATTCCTTTTAATGCTGAGGGAACCTTATAGCCAAAAGTTAAAATATTTGACAATATCCATGTAAAATATTAATATGATGATATTTTCATTCCAGTCTTGCTGTCACCTTTCCTTGTCAAATTCTTTTAGTGCCCCCTGAAAAATCTATGCTTCCTTTTCTCCTATAAGCCTCAGTTCAAGTTGACTTGTGTAGCCTCTTTGCCCCTGAAATCAGAACAATTCACTGCCCTGTAATGTAACAACTTAAATATCATCTCTGATTGTCCTGTATCATGACACTAATATTACTTTATATATGTCACTCCTTTGTATTGGTGACTTCTTAGGGCAAGAACTATTCTGCTTATTTTTGCATATAGACATGAAATCCAATGAAAATGCTAAAAAATTATATACGAGTATAATGCTTCACTACTAATATCAGTAAACATTTTAAGCACCTAGAGTTCCAGGTTGGAGAAGGCAATGGCACACCCACCCCACCCCACTCTTGCCTGGAAAATCCCATGGACGGAGGAGCCTGGAAGGCTGCAGTCCATGGGGTCGCTGAGGGTTGGACATGCCTAAGCGACTTCACTTTCACTTTTCACTTTCGTGCATTGGAGAAGGAAATGACAACCCACTCCAGTGTTCTTGCCTGGAGAATCCCAGGGATGGGGGAGCCTGGTGGGCTGCCGTCTATGGGGTCGCACAGAATTGGACACGACTGAAGCGACTTAGCAGCAGCAGAGTTCCAGGTATTATTCTAGGTGCTGGGGTATAGTAATCTACACAGGCATTGCTTTCAAAGAGCTTTGCTTTCTTTTCAGTGGGAGGAAAATACTAAGCACAACACAGAAATACATTAGAATTAAACATATTTTCAAATCATATAAAAAGGAAATAAACCAGTATATATGTCTCCTAAAATAGGTTGTTTAAAGAAAAATTCTCTGAGATGATATTTGAAATTAGTTCTAGATAATGAGAAAAAGCCAATCAACCATTTGTAAGCTCTGGGATAACATGGTCTGAGGCAGAGACAACCACTAATGAAAAAGATTGAAATTTGAAATTATTTTTCAGATTTGGAGGAATTAATTTTTGAAAGGCTATTAAAATTACCTTTTATTAAAAATTAATTAATTTTAATTCTCTAAATGAAATCTTCATAAATGCACATCTTTAATAAGAGAGTGCATTAAGTAAGGGAAGTTCTCTTAAGGATACATTATACTCCTCATTGTCAAAAAGAATGTTAAATAGTAATTAACATACAGAGATTTGGCATTCATGATCTAAATTATGGTCAGTGGATCCAAAGACAGTAATAAAAAAAATAGTGACAATACATTTGAAGCAGTGATTCATTTAAAACTTAGAAACAAGTGGTTAAAAAAAACCCTCAATTTGTTGTAATCTATGTAAAGTGACACAATAAAGCTGTGAAGAAGATAATGAAGAAAAGGGCATTCTTATAATCAGAGAAGTGCTATGGAGATAAGGTAAAATTTTAGAATAGAATACGAATTAAAACTTCCACTTACTGCCTTAATAATGCAATAAATGTTCTGAATGTCACCCCTATTTGAATTTGAAGGATGAAGGGTGGCATTCATATTGGAAATATGCACCTGTCACAGAGGTTAGTTGCGTACACAGCTTTTAAATATTTGTTTAGATTTGTGCCTCTATATGAAGTTTTATCTTTCTCTTTTAAGTTCCTGAGGTAATCAGTATCACTTTTAACACTCTGCATTTCCCCCTTATGAATGCAAAGAATATATATCTGTAAACAGTTAAAATTTCCATAAAATGATGGAGATGAGGAAAAAGTCTAGTGCCTAGATGGCTCCTATAGTGAATAAACATTGCCTCAGTTAGTCAAGAAATTTCATTTGATCGGAATACATGTATACTTGAGAACTGATGTAAGAATAAGAAAATATTTATCCCACAAGTTGCTGATAGGAGGAGGGAACAATGCTATAGGCTTTGTACTCTCCCTTTCTGGAATCAACTGTTTGTTTGGACACATATTTTTCAATTGGGTGTCATGTTTTTGTTAAATACACTATGACTGAATAGTCTCAATTTCTGTTAATCAGAAAGTAAATAAATTGAATTATTAACTTGACACTTAAATGCTAACTCACTTGCACTTATAAAGTACTATCAGATTGTAATGAGAGTGTTTTTATCACCATATCAAAAGTTAAGTTCCAAACCAACTCTGTCTATATTGTGTCTACTATACTAGGAATACATTCTCAAGAACATGGGCCATTTGTATACTTACCCATATTCTAGTCTCTAAATGAGCTAGACTTTAGAAAGGCATTGACTCCATGGTTAGTGAAAAAATTATTTAGTTAAAAAAGAAAGTTAAAGAGATGAGGTTGTTACAGATCTAAGAATCTGAAGTGGAAAGATTTTAAGCACATGAATAATAAAATATATTTAGAGATGGGATGAAGGTGACAGAAAGAAGGACATGGAGCTTACTTCCTCTCACAAATACCTCAAAAATTCATCTACCTGTGGAACAGTTCTCACAGAATGCATACTGAATCCTGGCAGATCTCATACTACAAAAGATGCAAGAAGCATCACCACAAACTGGCTAAGATGAAAGAAAATAAATGAATCAGGACTGGACTTGTATATCTGGGAGGGAGTTGTGACGGAGGAAAGGTCTCCCCACCTTGGGAACTCCCTTCAAAAGCTGGGAAATCTGCTGGGAAATCTGCTTGGACAGATAAGGAGCTTCAGAGGCTCAGAGGAGAGTATAGAAGCCAGCTTTCAGCAGGAAGAATATAGAGACTACCACAGATAGTCCTGGCCCCCTTTCTGTACTCCCCAACCTAAGATGGTCTTTGCTGGTGTGTGAAGGGATTGGGTGCTGAACTCAGGTTTCAACAGACAGATATGGGAAGAGGAATGGGATTGGCTGCATAAAGACAGCCCAAAGGGACTAGATTTTAGTCTGGGATGCATTCAAGGGTATGCACAGGAAACAGCCTGGGTGCTCCATAGAAGCCTCATTGTTAAAGAATGTAAAGAGATGGGTGGGTCTCACTATAGCAACCTCACAGCAGGTGAGTCTCCACCCCTACAAATTCTGGAAGTATTCAGGTACCAGCAGGTTGCTAACATAGAGGCAAGGTTGGAATCTGAGCCAATTGCCAAAGCGTTACGCAAGTTCAGCAGATTTACACCATTTGCATTTTGTGAGCACAGTGCCTGTGGCATATCTGAGTGGATTACTTGTACTTCAGTGCCTGGAAGTGGGTCCAGTTTTAGCAGCAGTGGGCTTTATGTGCACAGATACAGGGACATGGGGCTGGAGTCTGGACTGATTCCTGTAGCTCCCATAGCGTGTCCTGGTCCATGTCTGCAGTGGGTCTGATGTTGGGCTTCAGCAAGATATCTTCTGTTGGCTTTGTGAGCAAGTGCCTGAGGTACATCCAGGCCTATTGCCAGCATTCCCTAAGCTTAGGTGAGGCCAAGAACAGTGCCAACGACAGTGTAGTGTATGTACAACACAACAGGGGATTGGTAGTCAGCAATGTTACAGAGCACAGTTTCCATGTGGACAGCTTCTGCAAAGGAATATTCAGAGGCTCCTCTTCCACTGGGAGCAAGTCAATCCTACCTACCTCACCCTGCAGCTTAGAACTAAAGCCAGAGCCTGCTACTCCAACAAACAAGGAGCGCACTTTGCCCCCAAACTGGACTGTAATAAACACAGAGTAACAAAGAGGCCTCACTCAACACTCACTATCTAGTGCAAGCTCTGATCACCACAGCGCGATGAGACTCACTCCCTGTCAAGAATATAGAGGTCAGCACACGCAGGAAAACACACACTGTTTTCAAGTACACATGGAAGATTCTCTAGAACAGACCACATTTTAGGACACAAAACATGTGTCAACAAATTTAAGAGCATAGAAATTCTCTCAAGTATCTTTTCTGACCACAACAGCATTAAAGTAGAAATCAACCACAGAGATAGAAACAATAAAAATAAAAACAATTACACATGTATACCTGTGGCGGATTCATTTTGATATTTGGCAAAACTAATACAATTATGTAAAGTTTAAAAATAAAATAAAATTTAAAAGAAAAAAAATAAAAACAATTGCATGGAAATGAAACAATATACTACTTAAAAAAAAACAACAGGGAAAGAATGAAATCACAGAAGAAATTAAAATACTTTTAGACAAATGACAATGAAAACATAACTATACAAAATCTACAGGATGCAGCAAAAGCAGTCCTAAGAGGGAAGTTCATACACAGGTCTTTTTCAAAAAGCAAAAGAAAATCTCAGATAAACAATTTTACCCATCATTTAAACAATGAGTAAAAAAATAAAAATAAAAGCAAAGTGTAAAGTCAGTAAAGGGCTTCCCAGGTGGTGTAGTGGTAAAGAATCTAATTGCCATTGTAGGAGATGCAAGAGACTCAGGTTTGATCTCTGGGTCAGGAAGACTCCTAGAGTAGGAAATGACAACCCACTTCAACATTCTAGCCCAGAAAATTCCATGGAGAAGCCTGGTGGGCTACAGTCTATGAGGTCGCAAAGAATCAGACATGCCTGAGTGCATGTGTGTGCACACACACACACACACAAGTCAGAAGAAAAAATAAAGATCTGAGAGGAAATAAACAAAAATAGAGATTAAAAAAGAATAGAAGAAATCAACAAAAACCAAGAGCTGTTTTTTTGAAAGGATAAACAGAATTGGCAGACCTCTGGCCAGACTAACCAATAAGAACAGAGAGATGACCCACATAAACAAAATAAGAGATGAAAGAGGAGAAATAATACCACATAAATAATAACTAATAAAATAGAAATACAAAAATCCATAAGAGAATATTGCCAGCAAATTGATCAACCTAGAAGAAATGGATAGTTTCTAGAAATGTACAGCCCACCAAAACTAAATTTAAAAAAAAGATAATTAGAACAAGCCAATCACTGAAAGTAAAATATAATGTGTAATTAAAAAACAGCAACAACAGAAATTCCCTGGAAACTAAAATCAAGGACCAGATGGCTTCACTGGTGAGTTCTTCAAAACATACAAAAAGAATCTATGCCAATCCTTTTCTAATTTTTCCAAAAGATTGAAGAGAACACTCCCAAAATTATTCTATGAAGCCACCATTGCCCTTATACCAAAGTTAGACAACGACACTATAAAAAATAAAAATTGCATTCAAATATCTTTAATGAATAATACACATAAATTCTTCAGCAAAATATTAACAAACCAAACCCAAAAACACACAAAAAGCATCATATGCAATGAACAAATTAGATTCATCACATAGTCACAAAGATAAATCAACAAACAATTAGTGGGATAAATCACATCAACAAAAGAAAAGCAAAAGCCACATAATGTTCTCAATAGATGCAGAAAAAGCATTCATGATAAAGTTCTCATCAAAGTGAGTGTAGAGGAAACATGTCTAAGCATAATAAAAGCTATTTATGTCAAACCCACAGTGAACATTTTACTCAGTGGTAAAAAGTTGAAAGCCTTCCACTATAGTCTGGAATAAGATAAGGATGCTCACACTTACCACTTCTATTCAGTATAGTACTGGAAGTCCTAGCCAGAGCAATCAAAGAAAAAATAAATAAAAGGTATCCAAATCAGAAGGGAAGAGGTAAAATTGTCATTATATGCAAATGACATGGAACTATGTAAAGAAAGCCCTAAGGACTCCAGAAAAACAAAACCCCCCAAAACTACCAGAACTGACAAATTCAGTAAGGTAGCAGGATTTAAGATTTACATACAGAAATCTCTTGCATTTCTTTACACTAACAATGAAATACCAGAAAGGGAAAGTAAAAAAAAAAAAAAAAAAAAAAACACTTTTAAAAGCATATCCAAATAACCCTAAAAAATTTAGAAATAAACCTGGTCAAGAAGGTAAAAAAATATATATGCCTACCAGAACTAGTAAATATTGACAAAGGAAATTGAAAATGATTTAAAAAATGGAAAGATATCCCATGCTCTTGGATTGGAAGAATTAAATTTAAAATACTTATTTTTTATTAGCATATAGTGATTTACAATGTTGTATTACTTTTTGTTACAAAGCAAAGTGGTTCAGATCTGAGCAAAACTGAGTGGTTCAGAAACAAGCAAAACACTGTAAATCACTATATTTTAATATAAAATAAATAAAATTAAATAAAGTATGTTAAAACTTAAAAATGTAACTACAGTTTTTTGCTCTTTTTGTCATTTTAACAAAAGATCTTTCTAAAATTGGTGCAATCAAAACCTTTTGCATTTCTTTTTTGCAGTAAATATTTTGGACATTCTGTGGATGGTATTATGTTAAGCTACATTTTGCTATTATACTTAAAATTGTGTGTTTCTATGACAGTTCTGTGTCTTTAACAGCCTGTGTGTATGTTCATGTATATGCAAAATAGAAGAAGTAAAAACTTTGTGAACCAAAAGACTGATATGTTTTTTAAACAGGCCACCGACATTTTGATTTATGTTAAATTATGTTTTTGAGGCTAGAGCCGTTATGAAAATAAAACAAATTGAGAACCACAATAAAGACCTGTAAAGGAAACTTCAACTTTCAGAGAGACATTTACTATGGAGGGATAAAAACAACGTGAAATATTGAAACACGTAATGTATTTTGAGTTTATATAATTGAAATATTGTTAAAATGCATCAGTGAACTCATGCATTTATACATTACAGGATTGTTAGAAAAAGAGTTGTTTTTCTGAGTACATTTATCTTCTATTGTATGATTTGAGGAGCACAGATTCTGGAATCAACTGGCCGTGTATGAATCCCAATTCTATTACATGTCAGAATTGTTTCTTCGAAAATGTACAGAAATGTTCTGTGTCTGAATCACATCATCTCTTAAATAAAGCTGGTTAGTAAAATTTTTGTTGTTTTCAATCACTCAGTCATGTCCGACTCTTTGCGATCCCATGGACTGTAGCACACCAGGATTCCGTGCCCTTTGCTATCTCTTGATGCTTGTTCAAACTTATGTCCATTGAATCAGTGATGCTGTCCAACCATCTTATCCTCTTTTGCCCCTTTCTCCTCCTCCCCTCTATCTTTTCCAGCATCAAGGTCTTTTCCAACGAGCTGTCTCTTCACATTAGGTGACCAAGTATTGGAGCTTCAGCTTTAGCATCAGTCCTTCCATTGACTACTCAGGACTGATTTCTTTAGGATTGTCTGGTTTGATCTCCTTGCTGCCCAAGGGACTCTCAAGAGTCTTCTTCAGCACCACAGTTTGAAAGTATCAATTTTTATGCACTCAACCTTCTTTATGGTCCAACTGTCACATCCATACATGACTACTGGAAAAAATGTATATATGGCTATACAGACCTTTGTCAGCAAAGTGATGCTTGTGGTTTTTAATATGCTGTCTAGGTCCATCATAGCTTTTCTTCCAAGGGACAGGTGCCTTTTACTTTCACAGCTGCAGTCAGCATCTGCAGTGATTTTGGAACCCAAGTAAATAAAAGCTATCACTATTTTTTCCCCATCTATTTGCCATGAAGTGATGGGACTGGATGCCATGATCTTTGTTTTCTGAATGTTGAGTTTTAAGATGACTTTTTCACTCTCCCCTCTCACCTTCATCAAGAGGTTCTTTAGTTCCTCTTTGCAAATATAGTTCATTGAATATTTTCTTGAATTCTTGGAATTCCTTACAATAGAGCATAGCAATTGATAAGCAGTACTTTTGGTATTACTTTTTAATTATTTTCTGTATCAAGTATCTAAAATACATGTAACCTAGTAATTAAGGTAATTATAAATGTATTCCATTTGAGGACTCTATTTATGTACTCAATATTCTAAATTTGGAACAGATGAAGCAAAGTTGCAGTCTCCTATATCTGAAGAGAATAGTTTTTAATATACTGCCCATTAAGTGAGTAGTATGGCTAAAAGGGAGAATCTAATGCATAGGGTGTAAAAATTACAATTAGCTTTAAGAAATTTCTTTATGAAATAAGTGAATTAGGCAAATATGTACTACCAAATATGTCACTCTCACTTTCACTCAACCAGATGCCATGAAATTTAAAGAACTGTGTCAGTAATTATTTAATTCCATCTTCAAAAGGGTAGGGTTCTGTTCAGTTCATTTCAGTCTCTCAGTCATGTCTGACTCTTTGCAACCCCATGAGCCACAGGACTCCAGGCCTCCCTGTCTATCACCAACTCCCGGAGTCCACCCAAACCCATGTCCACTGAGTCGGTGATGCCATCCAACCATCTTCTGTCATCCCCTTCTCCTCCTGCCCTCAATCTTTCCCAGCTTCAGGTCTTTTCCAATGAGTCAGCTCTTTGCATCAGGTGGCCAAAGTATTAGAGTTTCAGCTTCAACATCAGTCCTTCCAATGAACCCATAGTTTTTACCATATTAACATTATAATTCCATGAGCAGTAACTAAACTACAGTGATCTGATGCATATTATAATGAACATAGACAGCAATATTTTGCTATAATTATGTAACATGCTACAATGGCCATCACACTCCAAATATAAATGTAAAGTAAAATAATAATAACAAAAATAAAAAAAAAATAAAATGTATCAAAGTAACACGTACATTTTAAATGTATATAATGTTTATTACATACAGTAAATTTAGTATATTTTAAATATATTTAGTGAAAGAGATAAAACAGGGAAAAAAGATAACATTATGATAAATATTTGAGTTCTATATTAGAGAATTTCTTTGAACCAGACAGAATTCATCAGTGGGTATATTGAACACCTATTGTTTGTACAATTTATTTTGTATAAATTACTGTGGAAAATTAATTACTGTATTCAAATATTGATTTATTAGACATCCTATTATTTCCATTGCTGTGAAAAAGATTCCTACCCTAGTTGTGGAGATGATGGGACACACGACAACCAGCACTAAACAGATGAGATTGACAGCAGTTTATAGGCCAAATAATCAAGTTAAAGAAAGTTTCAGGGTATAGGATCAATACACAAAAATCAATTGTATTTATATAAACTTGCAATGAATAATCTGAAAGTGAAATTAAGAAAATTCCATGTACAATAGCATCAACATAAATAAAATATATCTGAATAAATCTATAAAGTACAAAACTACTACTCTGAAAACTACAAGACATTGTTGGGATAATTTTAAGAAAATAAAGAATAACTAGAAAAATATCTCATATTCATGAATTGGAAGACTGAATATTTTCATGATGACAGTACTTCTTCAAAATGATCTACAGATTCAGAGCAGTCCTTAGCAGAAGGTCAGCTGACATCTCTGTGATTGATTCTTTAATCCAAATAGATTTTTCAAGGAATCCAAAATAATGAAAACAATCTTGAAGAAAAAGAACAAAGTAGGAAGGCACACACTTAATTTCAAAACACACTACAAGGCAACAGTAACAAGACTAGCATGTGACTGAACATAATGAAATATAATTGGGAGTCCAAAATAAACCCTGTGTTTGTGGTCATTAACATTAGACAAGATCAATCTTAAGCTGTAGTGTTTTCAAAATATCATACTGGTTAAACTGGAGAGCCAGATACAAAAGAATGAAATTTGACCCTTACCCCATACCATATACAAGATTAAGGTGAGGCAAAGGTCAAAATACAGTAACTAAAACTATAAAAAAAAAATTTTAAGGGAGGTTTGTGGGAATTTGCAACTAGAGCTGCTGAAGATCTTCTGAATCTTCCCAGGAGGCCAGGTGAGGATGGGGCCCAGAAGGCTTCGATGGCAAATAAAATCAGCCTCTTGGCAAAAATTTAAAAAATAATAATAAAATAAAATAATTAAAGGTAAAACATAAGGTTAAAATGTCATGGCCTCAGATTTTGTACTGAAATTTTAGATATGACACCAAAAGTATGAATAACAAAAGAAAAAAAAACTTGCAAGATGTATGCTTATCAAAATTTAGAAATTTTCTGCTTGAAAGGATACTATCACAAAAGATAAATATAACCCACAGAATGGGCAAAAATATTTGTAACTTATATCTGTAAAGAACTAATATCATGAATATAAAAAGAATACTTACAATCCAACAAGAAAAAGACAGTCCAATTAAAAATAAGTGATAGATTTGAAAAGATATCTCTTTGAAGAAGACATATGAATGGTGGTAAGCACAGTGAAAAAGCTGGTTTCAAGATAGGGAACACATGTATACCTGTGGCGGATTCATTTCGATATTTGGCAAAACTAATACAATATTGTAAAGTTTAAAAATAAAATAAAATTAAAAAAAATAAAGTGAACATTCAGAAAACCAAAATTATGGCATCTAATCCCATCATTTCATGTCAAAAAGAAGGGGGAAAACTAGAAGCAGTGACAGATTTTACTTTCTTGGGCTCCAAAATCACTGTGGACACTTACTGCATCCACAAAATTAAAAGACACTTGATCCTTGGGGAAAAAGTTATGACAAATCTAGAAAGCATAATAAAAAGTAGAAACATCACTTTGCTGACAAAGATCTGTATAGTCAAATCTATGTTTTGTTTTGTTTTGTTTTTCCCAGTAGTCATGTACAGATGTGAGAGTTGCCATAAAGAAGGCTGAAAGCCAAATAATTGATGGTTTTGAACTGTGGTGCTGAAGAAGACTTTTGAGAGTCCCTTGGGCAAGAAGGAGATAAAACCAATCAATCCTAGAAAAAAATCAGTCCTGAATATTCATTGGAAGGACTGATGCTGAAGCAGAAACTCTAATACTTTGGCCACCTGATGTGAAGGGTTGACTAATTGGAAAAGACCCTGATGCTGAGAAAGATTGAAGGAAAAAGGAGAAAGGGGATGACAGAGCATGAGATGATTGGGTGGCATCACCAACTCAATGGAAATGAGTTTGAGCAAATTCTGGGGAATAGTGAAGAACAGGTAGGACTTGCATGTTGCAGAACATGTGGTCACAAAGATTCAGACACAATTTGGCGACTGAACAACAAAAAGCATAAGGAATAGATGCTTAACTTCATTAGTTGATTCTCACAGTTTCTCACTGAATGAGAAACCAGTTCATACCCATTTAAGTGTTGTATCTGATAGTAATTGTTGGTGAGGGTGTCAAGAAATGTAAATGCTCACAATTCTGGTGAGAGTTTAAAATAATGAAGTGACTTTGGAAAATAATTTAGAAGTTCTTCAATTGGATAAACATTCAGTTGCTGCATGACTCTGCAAGTGTTACTATTTTCCTAAATCTATATCCAAGAAAAATTAAAATATATATCCACATATAAATTTATGCATGAATACCTATAGCATTAAGTATATGCTATAGGTATATATAATATTCATAAGATGGAGTCAGCTTATTTCCCATCATCTGATGAATGGGTAAACATTCTATGACATTTCCATAATATGGAATATTATCCTTCCATTAAAAGAATGAAGTACTGGTTTATTCTATAACAGAAATAAACACTTTAAACATTATACTAAGTGAAATAAGTCATTTGTAAAAGAGCATGTTATAATTTCATTTGTATGAAATATTGAGAATAGGCAAATCTGTAGTCAGAATTATATTTGTAGTTGCATAGGACTAGAGTTGGAAATGGAGAGGCACGATTTGATAGACAACACAAATCCCTTTAGCTAAATTGATAGCTAGAGGTTTATTTTTGAGTAGAAAAATCTGTTCTAAAATTATACTGTGGTCAGTATTTCACATACCTGAAAGCAAACTAAAAAAAAAAAAACAAAAACAAACAAAGAAACAAAAAAAAAAAAACAGCATTTACTCAGTTTATATGGGTGGATTGTTCACATATTGATTACACCTTCAAAAAAAAACTGTTAAAATGTACACATGGAAATATGACAGGATCTAAATTCAATCTTGGAGAGATAAAAATTATAGTTTCTGAAACAAGAAGCACTATTTACAATAGCTGGAACATGGAAGAAATCTAGATGTCCATCAACAGATGAATGAATAAAGAAGTTGTGGTACATACACACAATAGAATATTACTCAGTCATAAAAAGGAATGCATTCGAGTCAGTTCTCATAAGGTAGATGAACCTAGAGCTTATTTTACAGAGTAAATTAAGTCAGAAAGATAAATATCATATTCTAACACATATATATGAAATCTAGAAAAAAAGGATAATGAAGAATTTATTTATAGGGCAGCAATGGAGAAACAGACATAGAAAACAGACTTATGGACATTGGGAGAGGGGAGGTAAGGGTGAGATGTATGGAAAGAGTAATATGGAAACTTACATACCATTTGTAAAATAGATACCGAACTGGATTTTGCTGTACGGCTCAGTTTAGTTCAGTTGCTCAGTCGTGTCCGACTCTGCCACCCCATGAATCGCAGCACGCCAGGCCTCCCTGTCCATCACCAACTCCCGGAGTTCACTCAAACTCACGTCCATTGAGTCAGTGATGCCATTCAGCCATCTCATCCTCTGTCGTCCCCTTCTCCTCCTGCCCCCAATCCCTCCCAGCATCAGAGTCTTTTCCAATGAGTTAACTCTTCTCATGAGGTGGCCAAAGTACTGGAGTTTCAGCTTTAGCATGATTCCTTCCAAAGAAATCCCAGGGCTGATCTCCTTCAGAATGGACTGGTTGGATCTCCTTGCAGTCCAAGGGACTCTCAAGAGTCTTCTCCAACACCACAGTTCAAAAGCATCAATTCTTCAGTGCTCAGCCTTCTTCACAGTCCAACTCTCACATCCATACATGACCACTGGGAAAACCATAGCCTTGACTAGACAGACCTTTGTTGGTAAAGTAATGTCTCTGCTTTTGAATATGCTATCTAGGTTGGTCATAACTTTTCTTCCAAGGAGTAAGAGTCTTTTAATTTTATGGATTAAATCACCACCTACAGTGATTTTGGATCCCCCCAAAATAAAGTCTGACACTGTTTCCACTGTTTCCCCATCTGTTTCCCATGAAGTGATGGGACCAGATGCCATGGTCTTCATTTTCTGAATGTTCAGTTTTAAGCCAACTTTTTCATTCTCCTCTTTCACCTTCATTAAGAGGCTTTTTAGTTCCTCTTCACTTTATGCCATAAGGGTGGTGTCATCTGAATATCTGAGGTTATTGATATTTCTCCCGGCAAACTTGATTCCAGCTTGTGCTTCTTCCAGCCCAGCGTTTCTCATGATGTACTCTGCATATAAGTTAAATAAGCAGGGCGACAATATACAGCCTTGACGTACTCCTTTTCCTATTTGGGACCAGTCTGTTGTTCCATGTCCAGTTCTAATTGTTGCTTCCTGACCTGCATACAAATTTCTCAAGAGTCAGGTCAGGCGGTCTGGTATTCCTATCTCTTTCAGCAGGAAACTCAAATAGGGTCTCTGTATCAACTTAGAAGGGTGGGATGGGGAGGGAGGTGGAAGGGACGTTCAAAAGGGAGGGTATATATATAAACCCATGGATGATTCTTGTTGAAGTTTTACAGAAAACAACACAATTCTGTAAAGCAATCATCCTTCAAATAAAAAATAAACAAATTAAAGAATACTAATCAGAACATAAATAAATTTAAAAGAATTAAAAAAAAAAGCAAGTAAGAAAGGAAGGAAGGAAGGACCCAACGAGGGATGGATATTAGAAATGATAAAAATGTAGTGATGCATCCATAAATAGATACATACATAATTGTATAAAAACATTCATTGGATCAGAAGGCAAGAGGGTTCCATAAAAAAAATCTACCTCTGTTTCACTGACTGTTCTAAAGCCTTTGTGTAAATCACAACAAACTTCAACAAACTGCCATGAAGAGATGTGAGTATAAAACCATCTTACCTATGTCCTGAGAAAACTGTATGTGGGTCAAGGAGGAACAGTTAGAACCAGGCATGGAATAACAGACTGGTCCAAAATTGGGAAAGGAGTATTTCAAGGCTGGATATTGTCACCCTGTTTATTTAGTTTCTATGCAGATGACATCATGAGAAATGCTGGTCTAGATGAATCACAAGGTGTAATCAAGATTGCTGGGAGAAATATCAGTAATCTCAGATTTGCAGATGATACCACTCTAATATCAGAAATTGAAGAGCAACTAATGAGCCTTTGATGAGGATGAAAGAGGAGAGTGAAAAAAATGGCTTGAAACTCAACATGAAATAAACTAAGATCATGGGATCTGATCTATTGCATGGCAAATAGAAGGGAAAAAAGTGGAAACAGTGGCAGATTTTATTTTCTTGGGCTTCGAAATCACTATGGATGGTGACTGGAGCCATGAAATTATGAGACACTTATTCCTTGGAAGGAAAGCTATGACAAACAAGACAGCATATTAGAAAGCAGAAACATCACTTTGCTGACAAAGGTCTGTATAGTCAAAGCTATTGTTTTTCTAGTAGTAATGTATAGGTGTGAGAGTTGGGCTATAAAGAAGGCTGAAGACCAATGAATTGATGTTTTCAAGTGGTGGTGCTGGAGAAGACTCTTGAGAGTCCCTTGGGCTGCAAGATCAAACCAGTCACGCCTAAAGGAAATCTGTGAATATTCATTGGAAGGACCAATTCTGAAGCTGAAGCTCCAATACTTTGGCCGTCTGATGCAAAGAACCAACTCATTAAAAAAGACCCTGATGCTGGGAAAGATTGAAAGTAAAAGAAGGGGATGACAGAGGATGAGATGGTTAGATAGCATCACTGACTCAGTTGACATGAATTTGAGCAAACTCTGAGAGAAGGTGGAGGACAAAAGAGCTACAGTCCATGGGGTTGCAAAGAATCTGACGCGATTTAGTGACCGAACAACAATATGAAAATAAGTTGGCATGGGAGGAATGGAAATATAAGATTCTTATACATTTCCTGAAGTGATATAATATTACTAGCAAATAGATAAATAAAATTTTAAGGTATATACAATGTATCTTAAAACAGTGAAAAAACTAAAGTAATAAAACAAAAAAATATAGTGGATAAGCCAAAAAGGAAGCAAAAATTGTAACATAAATATCTATTAATTGAAAGAAGGCAGGAAATTGAAGAAAAGTGGAAGAAAAAAAGTTGGTAAGTAAAAAAAGAAAACAAAATGGAAGATTTTTAATTCAATGGTACCATTGTTCAAAAGGAAAGCAGATAACCACATTTTGGATAATGTGACAGAATGCACATAACGTGTAACTTAATTTAAACTACTCTATTGTTTTTCTTCAGGATGTTTCATCTTGAAGTCATGCATATTTTCAGAGTGAGTTAGAGATAAAATATGCTAACTGAATTTAGAGTCTAGTGTCATGTAGGAAAACGATCATTGTTGGTATGTCTCCAGAAGTGACAGTGTTTACATGTCATTGAACCAGGTATAGGCAGTTCAGTTCAGTCGCTCAGTCATGTCCAACTCTTTGCGACCCCATGAATCACAGAACGCCAGGCCTCCATGTCCTTCACGAACTCCCAGAGTCTACTCAAACTCATGTCCATCGAGTCGGTGATGCCATCCAGTCATCTCATCCTCTGTCATCCCCTTCTCCTCCTGTCCTCAATCCCTCTCAGCATCAGGGTCTTTTCCAATTAGTCAACTCTTCACATGAGGTGGCCAAAGTACTGGAGTTTCAGATTTAGCATCAGTCCCTCCAATGAACACCCAGGACTGATCTCCTTCAGAATGGACTGGTTGGATCTTCTTGCAGTCCAAGGGACTCTCAAGAGTCTTCTCCAACACCACAGTTCAAAAGCATCAATTCTTTGGCACTCAGCTTTCTTCACAGTCCAACTCTCACATCCATACATGACCACTGGAAAACCCATAGCCTTGACTAGACAGACCTTTGTTGGCAAAGTGATCTCTCTGCTTTTTAATATGCTATCTAGGTTGGTCATAACTTTCCTTCCAAGGAGCAAGCGTCTGTTAATTTCATGGCTGCAATCACCATCCACAGTGATTTTGGAGCGCAGAAAAATAAAGTCTGCCACTCTTACCCCAACTATTTGCCATGAAGTGATGGGAACGGATGCCATGATCTTCGTTTTCTGAATGTTGAGCTTTAAGCCAACTTTTTTACTCTCCTCTTTCACTTTCATCAAGAGGCTTTTTAGTTCTTCACTTTCTGCCATAAGGGTGGTGTCATCTGCATATCTGAGGTTATTGATATTTCTCCCAGCAATATTGATTCCAGCTTGTGCTTCATCCAGCCCAGCATTTCTCATGATGTACTCTGCATATAAGTTAAATAAGCAGAGTGACAATATACACCCTCGACGTACTCTTTTTCCTATTTGGAACCAGTCTGTTGTTCCATGTCCAGTTCTAACTGTTGCTTCCTGACCTGCATATAGATTTCTCAAGAGTCAGGTCAGGTGGTCTGGTATTCCCAACTCTCAGAATTTTCCACATTTTATTGGGATCCACACAGTCAAAGGCTTTTGAATAGTCAATAAAGCAGAAATAGATGTTTTTCTGGAACTCTCTTGCTTTTTCGATGATCCATCGGATGTTGGCAATATGATCTCTGGTTCCTCTGCGTTTCCTAAAACCAGCTTGAATATCTGGAAGTTCACGGTTCACATAATGCTGAAGCATGGCTTGGAGAATTTTGAGCATTACTTTACTAGCATGTGAGGTGAGTGCAATTGTGCGGTAGTTTGAGCATTCTTGGGCATTGTCTTTCTTTGGGATTGGAATGAAAACTGACCTTTTCTAGTCCTGTGGCCACTGCTGAGTTTTCCAAATTTGCTGGCATATTGAGTGTAGCACTTTAACAGCATCATCTTTCAGGATTTGAAATAGCTCAACCGGAATTCCATCACCTTCACTAGCTATGATCATAGTGATACTTTCTAAGGCCCACTTGACTTCACATTCCAGGATGTCTGGCTTTAGGTCAGTGATCACACTATCATGATTATCTGGTTCATGAAGCTCTTTTTTGTACAGTTCTTCTGTGTATCCTTGCCACCTCTTCTTAATATCTTCTGCTTCTGTTAGGTCCTTTATTGAGCCCATCTTTGCATGAAATATTCCCTTGGTATCTCTAATTTCTTGAAGAGATCTCTAGTCTTTCCCATTATGTTGTTTTCCTCTACTTCTTTGCATTGATCCTTGAGGAAGGCTTTTTTATCTCTCCTTGTTATTCTTTGGAACTCTGCATTCAGATGCTTATATCTTTCCTTTTCTCCTTTGCTTTTCACTTCTCTTCTTTTCAGAGCTATTTGTAAGGCTTCCTTAAACAGCCATTTTGTTTTTTTTGCATTTCTTTTCCATAGGGATGGTCTTGATCCATGTCTCCTGTACAATGTCACAAACCTCCATCCATAGTTCATCATGTACTCTGTCTTTCAGATATAGTCCCTTTATTTCTCACTTCCACTATATAATCATAAGGGATTTGATTTAGGTCATACCTGAATTGTCTAGTGGTTTTCCCTACTTTCTTCAATTTAAGTCTGAATTTGTCAATAAGGAGCTCATGATCTGAGCCACAGTCAGTTCCAGGTCTTGTTTTTGCTGACTGTATAGGGCTTCTCCATCTTTGGCTACAAAGAATATAATCAATCTGATTTTGGTGTTGACCATCTGGTGATGTCCATGTGTAGAGTCTTCTCTTGTGTTGTTGGAAGAGGGTGTTTGCTATGACCAGTGCAGTCTCCTGGCAAAACTCTACTAGCCTTTGGCTTGCTTCATTCTGTACTCCAAGGCCAAATTTGCCTATTACTCCAGGTGTTTCTTGACTTCCTACTTTTGCATTCCAGTCCCCTATAATGAAAAGGACATCTTTTTTGGGTGTTAGTTCTAAAAGGTCTTGTAGGTCTTCAAAGAACCATTCAACTTCAGCTTCTTCAGCATTACTGGTTGGGGCATAGGCTTGAATTACTGTGATATTGAATGGTTTGCCTTGGAAACGAACAGAGGTCATTCTGTCATTTTTGAGATTGCATCCAAGTACTGCATTTTGGACTCTTGTTGACCATGATGGCTACTGCATGTCTTCTAAGGGATTCTGCCCACAGTGGTAGATATAATGGTCATCTGAGTTAAATTCATTTAATTTAACTCAGTCCATTTTAGTTAAATTCATTTAATTTAACTCAGTCCATTTTAGTTAGCTGATTCCTAGAATGCCGATGTTCACTCTTGCCATCTCCTGTTTGAGCACTTCCAATTTGCCTTGATTCATGGACCTAACATTCCAGGTTCCTGTGCAATATTGCTCTTTATAGCATCAGACCTTGCTTCTATCACCAGTCACATCCACAGCTGGGTATTGTTTTTGCTTTGGCTCCATCCCTTTATTCTTTCTGGAGTTATTTCTCCACTGATCTCCAGTAGCATATTGGGCACCTACTGACCTGGGGAGTTCCTCTTTCACTATCCTATCATTTTGCCTTTTCATACTGTTCATGGGGTTCTCAAGGCAAGAATACTGAAGTGGTTTGCCATTCCCCTCTCCGGTGGACCACATTCTGTCAGGCCTCTCCACCATGACTCGTCCATCTTTGGTGGCCCCACACGGCATGGCTTATTTTCATTGAGTTAGACAAGCTGTTGTCTGTGTGATCTGATTGGCTAGTTTTCTGTGATTATTTTCAGTGTGTCTGCCCTCTGATGCTCTCTTGCAACACCTACCGTCTTACTTGGGTTTCTCTTACCTTGGTCGTGGGGTATCTCTTCCTGTCTGCTCCAGCAAAGCGCAGCCGCTGCTCTTTACCTTGGACAAGGGGTATCTCCTTAGGGCCGCCCCTCCTGACCTTGAACGTGGAGTAGCTCCTCTAGGCCCTCCTGCATCCATGCAGCCGCCGCTCTTTAGACGTGGGGGTATGGTAGTATACCCCCCCAGGTATAGTAGTCCTATGTAAATAGTTTCAGTGTGTCTTTCCTCATTGATTTTTTTTTACTAGAAGTTGATTTTTAAAGTCTATTTATTTGATTATATGAATTAGTTGATACTCTTTAACAGTAGTGATTATTAATTGGTGAGATCAATAATTGTTATTTTAAAATCAAATGGCACACATAGTTAATGCCTAGATAAAATTCTTATTTTTTAGTTGCAAAGAGCAAAAACTTATTCTAGTTAACTTAAGCAGTAAAATTGTATAAAATACTTTGCTTTCTGAAAGTAGAACTAAATAATCATAAAAATAAACAATAATAAAAAAGACAATTCTTTCAGTTAATAGAAATATGAGGGAAATATATGAGTAATGGAATCAAATGACTGGGAATGTTTCAGATGATGAGCTATTCAACTTTCATGTCTAGAATTTAAAAAGTAAAGGTCCAAGCAAGGGTACAACTATTAAGCAGAGCTTTAAAGGAATAAAAGGTATTTTCTCTTGGCTAGAGAATAGTGTGTGTAAGCCTTTAGATGATTAAACAGTAGTGAATGCAAGATTATAAATAAGTTTTTTCCTGACTGTAAGAAGAAACTGCATTTCTCTTCGATTCCTTGCCAGATTGTGTACTTGAGCAGTTATACTGTTACTCACACCATTTGTTTATAAAAATTTCCATGTCTGCATAATACTGCAATATTAGGACTTAACTTTTTTGTTGTGGTTTTAATCTTTATCAGTCTGCTGAGTAAAAATTTTTATTTTAGCATATTTAATGCTGTCTGGATTTTTCACTTTAAGAATACTGTTTTCTTGTCCTTGACGCAGTTCCCTTTTAAAATAAGAATTTTATTTTATTGATGAGCCTGTTTATGTGTCCGTAGTGAGTCCAATATTTATTCACTCTCCCCTCACTTTCCTCCCAAACTCCTTGGATATATAAGCATGCCTTCAAATGTGTACTTGACATAACTGCATTAGTGTTAATCTGTCTTTGTTGAAGAATGTCACGTCCTTCAAATATTTCCAGGATATTAATAGTTGAGTGATTTCTGTTTAACTTTAAATTTGCCCCTAAGCAAGCTGTGTACTAAAGTCAGTTATGCATTCTTTAAATTCGATAAAATTAACTCAAGAGAAAGGCATCATGAAATTCTTAATATTCTTTTCGTGGAAGTAATGAACTTAAAGCAATGAAACATGAAGTTCTGATAATTTAGCATTGTATATTTCCTTTAGTCTATTTATGGATCAAAATTCCATCCGGAAAGTAAAAGTTACACCATATCCATTTTTTTTTTTCCTGAAAATTTAGAAATCCAGAGGATGATAATATCCTAAGATTTGGAATCTAGAAGAATTGGAGTTTCCACTAAACCTGTAAGTTTAAGTTACTTCTAAATTAGACTTTTTCAAAAAATAACAGCAAAAGAAAAAAAAAAAAAAAACACTAAATTGGAATTTCAGCCCTGGCACAAGTTTAAGTAAGATTCTTCAAACATTATCGTGTTTATTGCTCCTTATAGATATAGCTTCCCTGGGAACCCCTCAGGAGAAGTGATGATCAATAAAACAGCAATTGGACATTCTTGAGTCTGTGTCTATCAAAATTCTGTCAACTTAATTTCCAAAAACATTCAATTAGGAAAGTATAGAATGATTCAAGTTCATAAATATTCCCTTATTTTAATTTAGAATAATCAGAGTAGTTTAGACTTCTGGAGAAATATAAAAGTGGCAATCAGAATCTTACCTGCAGAACAGTTTCAAATGTTGGACTGGCTCTTGAATGAGGTACACAAACAATTCTGGAACTTAACTACCCATATGTCTTTGTATAATTCAGACTAAGGCTGATTTAGCATCCATCTGCATAGTGCTTGGGGAAATTCTGGAATGGGAAAAGCAGTCAGATACACTGAATGGATCAGAAACTTCTTGATCTATATTATGACTGCATAAATATCAGCCTTCAAGATAAGTTCTATCAGTCCTTCCTGTTTTACTAATTTAATATCTCATTTATCTTATCTTGGAAATTGATTTCTTATTCATATTTTTCATCAGTTTTGCACCAGTGTTCCTTTCCTAGCTGTCTGAGGTTTGGGTCTGTATACCACACTTCTAATTCCAGCTTAAATCTGCCTATATTGGTTCTTGTTTCTCATGCCATAGTTGCCTGACTGCAAATTCTAGCTGTAGAGTTACCTTCTATTATGCTTGTCAGGAAATCTTGCATTTGGGAGACATTAATAGACTGAAATATGAATACTGGACAAAATTCATTGATACTCTTTTTGAAAGTGATCCATTAAGGCCTCATTCTGTTGGTCAGTCTCCCCCCAGCGTTAAACTATGGAGATCTCTTTAATACTGTTTTATCATATATACTTTCCAACATGCCTTGGATGTATTTATTATATTGTTAGACTTATATATAAAGCATGTTTTCTGAGTTCCAGTCACAAAATTAAATGTATAGACAGCATTCTTGGGCTTTTCTGGTGGCTCAGATAGTAAAGAATCTGCCTGCAATGCAGGAGACCTGGGTTCAATCCTTGGGTTGGGAAGATCCCCTGGAGAAGGGAACAGCTACCTACTCCAGTATTCTTGCCTGGAGAATTCCACGGACAGAAGAGCCTGAGGTTGGGGGTGGCGGGTACTATAATCCATGGGATCACAAAGAGACAGGACTGAACGATTAAGATATTGTAGATATTAGAAATAGAAGGCTAAACTGAGTCTGAATAGTTTCTACTGGTTATGGTTAGTCACATTGTTTTTTAGTTTGTTTTCCTTATTTATTGTCTAAACAACTATTTTCTTTACTAGGCTATTATTTGGTAGCATTAACTAGGATATCTGACATAATGTTAACCTCTGTTCTTATGAAATAAGTGGTACAAAATCTTAAACGTAATATATTTTATAAAATCAAGTCAGCCACACTCTTTTTTTTTTTAATAATCTACTTTTATTTACAAAGTATCTATTGTGTTATATTCCAGTAGAAAAATCTGTGGAGATTATTCTTAAGACATTGTCATGATTGACATAAAACATATCTTCTTTCTTAGAAAACTATGCCTCACTCCATGGAAACATTCTTTACAAAAAAGTAGTCCTTACAATATTTTAACATCTATCTTGTAAAGTGTATAAAATAATAATAAATAAATAATAAAATATTAAAGTTCCATTTAAATTAATTAAGGCTTAGCTTTTCAAATAAAGATATTAGTGGCCATAAAATAATTGGCAGATTTTAAGAATATAATGATATTTTTCCTTCACCTATTGTTTTCAAAGTGGAAAACAAAGGAAAGTTCTGTTCAGTATAGATGAACATTTGCTTATACTTCATGTTTTGTCAGACCTTCCTTACCAGATTCTATCTTATATGTCTTCATGAATGTTCTCCCCAGCTTTCTTTTCTTCTTTTCCATAGCTGCCTTTTCATATATTTCAATTCAAATAAAATCTCCCTAAATCTTCATTATATCATGTCATAACATCTAACTAATGTCTTTCCTAGTACTTCTCTGATGCTCTCATTATTTTATTTACCAGACTATTCATTTTTCCCTTATAGATTCAGATTCAGTGAAGTTACAAACTATGTCTTGTATATTACAAGTAATGTATAAGAGCTCATAATGTACTTTGACTAAGTCCTTAGCCAAATATATGTATTAGAAATCTCTTCTATCACCTTGTGGCTTGATTTTTTCTTTTTTTTACTCCCATGATTTTGTCTTGTAATGAACATATATGCTTAGTTTCAATGAAGGCTAATTAAATCGATCTTTACTTTTATGGTTATTGTCTTTTATGACCATTTAGTAAATTGCCCTTACCCTCAAATCATGATAACGTGTTTCTGCATTTTTTATAGAGAAAAAAAATGCTTTACCCTTAAGGTTTCAATCTGTAATCCATCTTGGATTAAGATGTATTTATGGTACTTTGCAGATAGGTCTTCATAGAACTGTTCACCTTCAGTTTCTTCAGCATAACTGGTTGGGGCATAGACTTGGATTACTGTAATATTGAATGGTTTACCTTGGAAACAAACAGAGATCATTCTGTCGTTTTGGGGATTGCACCCAAATGACTGTGTGGATCACAACAAACTGCCGAAAATTCTTCAAAAGATGGGAATACCAGAACACCTTACCTGACTCCTGAGAAATCTGTATGCAGGTCAAGAAGCAACAATTAGAACTGGACATGGAAAAACAGACTGGTTCCAAATCGGGAAAGGAGTACGTCAAGGTGGTATATAGTCACCCTGCTTATTTAACTTATATGTGGAGTACATCATGAGAAATGCCAGGCTGACTGAAGCACAAGCTGGAATCAAGATTTCCAGGAGAAATATCAGTAACCTCAGATACACAGATGACACCACCTTCATGGCAGAAAGTGAAGAAAAAAGAGCCTCTTGATGAAAGTGAAAGAGGAGAGTGAAAAATTGGCTTAAAACTCAAAATTCAGAAAACTAAGATCATGGCATCCAGTCCCATCACTTCATTGCAAATAGATGGGGAGACAATGGAAACAGTGAAAGACTATTTTGGGGGGCTCCAAGATCACTGCAGATGTTGACCGCAGCTTGAAATTAAAAGATGCTTGCTCTTTGGAAGAAAAGTTATGAACAACCTAGACAGCGTATTAAAAGCAGAGACATTGCTTTGCCAACAAAGATCTGTCTAGTTAAAGCTATGGTTTTTCCAGTAATCATGTATGGATATGAGAGGTGGACTATAAAGAAAGCTGAGCACTGAAGAATTGATGCTTTTGAACTGTGGTATTGGAGATGACTCTTGAGAGTCCCTTGGACTGTAAACAGACCAAACCAGTCCATCCTAAAGGAAATCAGTCCTGAATATTCATTGGAAGGACTGATGCTGAAACTGGAACTCCAAATACTTTGGCCATCTGATGCGAAGAACTGACTCATTTGAAAAGACTGTGATCTTGAGAAAGAAGAATGGAACTGGAAGAATCAACCTGCCTGACTTCAGGCTCTACTACAAAGCCACAGTCATCAAGACAGTATGGTACTGGAACAAAGACAGAAATATAGATCAGTGGAACAAAATATAAAGCCCAGAGATAAATCCATGCACATATAGACACCTTATCTTTGACAAAGGAGGCAAGAATATACAATGGAGAAAAGACAATCTCTTTAACAAGTGGTGCTGGGAAAACTGGTCAACCATTTGTAAAAGAATGAAACTAGAACACTTTCTAACACCATACACAAAAATAAACTCAAAATGGATTAAAGATCTAAACATAAGACCAGAAACTGTGAAACTCTTAGAGGAGAACATAGGCAAAACACTTTCCGACATACATCACAGCAGGATCCTCTATGACCCACCTCCCAGAATATTGGAAATAAAAGCAAAAGTAAACAAATGGAATCTAATTAAAATTAAAAGCTTCTGCACAACAAAAGAAACTATAAGCAAGGTGAAAAGACAGCCTTCAGAATGGGAGAAAATAATAGCAAATGAAGCAACGGACAAACAACTAATCTCAAAAATATACAAGCAAATCCTACAGCTCAATTCCAGAAAAATAAACGACCCAATCAAAAAATGGGCCAAAGAACAAAATAGACATTTCTCCAAAGAAGACATACAGAGGGCTAACAAACACATGAAAAGATGCTCAACATCACTCATTATCAGAGAAATGCAAATCAAAACCACTATGAGGTACCATTTCACACCAGTCAGAATGGCTGCGATCCAAAAGTCTACAAGCAATAAATGCTGGAGAGGGTGTGGAGAAAAGGGAACCCTCTTACACTGTTGGTGGGAATGCAAACTAGTACAGCCACTATGGAGAACAGTGTGGAGATTCCTTAAAAAACTGGAAATAGAACTGCCATACAACCCAGCAATCCCACTGCTGGGCATACACACCAAGGGAACCAGAATTGAAAGAGACACATGTACCCCAATGTTCATCGCAGCACTGTTTATAATAGCCAGGACATGGAGGCAACCTAGATGTCCATCAGCAGATGAATGGATGAGCAAGCTGTGGTACATATACACAATGGAGTATTACTCAGCCATTAAAAAGAGTACATTTGAATCAGTTCTAATGAGGTGAATGGAACTGGAGCCTATTATACAGAGTGAAGTAAGCCAGAAAGAAAAACACCAATACAGTATACTAACACATATATATGGAATTTAGAAAGATGGTAATGATAACCCTGTATGCGAGACAGCAAAAGAGACACTGATGTAAAGAACAGTCTTTTGGACTCTGTGGGAGAGGGAGTTGGGGCATGATTTGGGAGAATGGCATTAAAATATGTATAATATCATATAAGAAATGAGTTGCCAGTCCAGGTTCGAAGCAGGATACAGGAAGCTTGGGGGTGGTGCACTGGGATGACCCAGAGGGATGGTATGGGGAGGGAGGTGGGAGGGGGTATTCAGGACTGGGAACACATGTACACCCATGGCTGATTCATGTTGATGTATGGCAAAACCAATACAATATTGTAAAGTAAAAATAAAGAAAGAAAGAAAAGACTGTGATACTGGGAAAATTTGAAGGCAGGAGGATAAGGGGATGACAGAGGATGAGATGGTTGGATGGCATCACTGACTTGATGGATATGAGTTTGAACAAGCTCCTGGAGTTGGTGAAGGTCAGGGAAGCCTGGTCTGCTGCAGTCCATTGGGTCACTGAGTCGGACACGACTGAGTGACTGAATTGAACTGATTTTCTATTTAATGATGTCCATTTTTAAAATGCTTAGAAACATTTATTTAGTTCTGGTATTTCTTCTTGCAATGGGAAGATTCTTCATTCTTTATTATGTTCATTTTACAAATAAGTAGTAGGTTTTATATTTCTTCTGTGTTTGTTTTGATAATGTGTAACTTCTAAGGATTTGTTCAGTTTACTTAAGATGAATGATTGACATAAAATTGTTTTAAATATCTTTTAATCATTTATATCTCCATTACCTACTTTTTCTTTTACTTTAATTGATCTTGCTATGAATTTATCAATGTATTTGTCTTTTTAAAAAACATCTTATGGTCCTGTTGGGTTTTCTTAGTGGCTAGATAGTAAAGAATCTGCCTGCAATGCAAGAGACATGGGTTCGATCCCTGGTTGGGACAATCCCCTGCAGAAGAAAATGGCTACCCACTCCAGTATTCTTGCCTGGAGAATTCCAAAGACAGAGTAGCTTAGTGGGCTGCAGTCCATAGGGTCTCAAAGAGTCGGGCATAACATGGTGACAACATCAGCATAGACCAGTGGTGTTCTGCACACCATAATTGATAATCAAATGAAACAGTTATAGTAATTGAAAACAAGCATTTAGAAACTTTCATAACTACTATAGTTCATCCATGGACATAATGAATGTATATGTTACCATAAACACTATGTAGACATGTTTGTGTAGTGGTCTGCTCTCATGGTAAATTGCATGTAGGGGATTTTGTGAACCAGTCTTTATAATAATATGTCCCCTGCAGGACTTATTATAATATGTAGTATATTGAGATTGTTTATCAGCAGTATCCCCAAAGTTTATTAAAATCTGAGAAAGTAAAAACTTGTGTCTATTTTTACAACTAAAATATAGATATTTAGCTATTTCCTTGTTGTATTACTTAAAAAATAAAATTCAGGTGCAATCAAGCCAGTTTTGTGGTTTATAATTATATATTATTACTCAAATTTGGTACATAATGATTTTAATCTTTATTCTCAGTCTTACTTTGCTAATCATAAAACAAAATTACCTGTCCTTTATTTAAAAAGCACACTTGCACACTGGCTTTTCTGAATGCAGCTATGCTAGTTAAACAATGATGATACAAGTAATTTGGAATCAATGGCATTCACTATAGTTTGTACTGGTTGTACTTAGAAGTATATTCCCTCGTATAATGAATTTTGTTTTGCAGCCGTATTTAATAGTGAAGTATTCAAATCACAGCATGTTATTTGTGGAGATGTATTGGTTAATTAAACAAAGCCATCAACTATTAAGCAGCAACATTTATATATAAAATCTAAAGTTACAAATTCAAATAAAAAGAATGCTTTGGAAAAAAGTATACTGCCTTAATTGCAAGAAGATGTTCAGAATCTAGCATAGAAATATGGAAGCAGTTTTGTGAGGTTCTTATATAAAGTATAACTTTTGGTTGCTAGAACCAAGGAAATTTAAAAATAAGTAAAATAAAAATAGGGCTTGTAATAAATAAACAAAAATAAATAAATGTTTGATCTTTTGTTAGGCTGAAGAAAAATATGAATATAAAATGTGAATAATCCCATCTAGTACCTATGGGGTCACACAGAGTAGGAAAAACTGAAGCGACGTAGCAGCAGCAGCAGCAGCAGCAGTACTAAACAAGATAAATTTTTATGTCTTGAATTCATTTGTTTATATACATTTAGAATTTAGACTTTAATATTTAGTAGGAACAAGAGGTGTTTTGGTTGTGAGGGACTGATTAAAGATAAAGTAAGAACTTCTTGCATAAAATTGTAGATTTTGAAGTATTGTGTTTAAATCCTACAAACTTTGTTCCATTACTTCACCACAGTGAAAACAGAAAGTTAAAGTGCTGTGAGAGTTTGAAGCAATAGGAAATCATTTGAAATTTAGAGCTCTTATAATGCTTGTGAAAGTATTTCTCTTTAGGTCAGGTACACCTACCCCACTCCCAAGGTGTTTCCTATTTTCATACACTAAATGAAATTTTCCTGCTCTGTTATACTTTGGGAAACATTTTGAACTTATAAATCTTGGGTTAATTTCTGATCATCCTAAAAATCTATTAAGCTCTTATTTACTTATTGGGTACTCTAGTATATTATGAATGAAAACAGATTTCATTACTTTGTTCATTAGTCAGAGTATAAAATAATATAAATAATTGTGTTACTTTTGATATATATATTTTTTCTCTTTAGAATTTAATAATCACTGCTTTTGAAGAAATTTATGCAAATATTTTTATATTTACATTCCTAAAGACATGGATTTTGGTTACCTATAAAATGATCTATTCGCTAGTCATGAAATCCCTGTCTGGACTTTAGCTGAGACTTTTTAAAAGTAATAAGTACTTAACAATGTAACAGCAAAGCCAAGTATATGTTTAATTTTAACTCCGATCAGTTATTCATAATCACATTAAAATCATAAGTTAATTTTAAATACCTAAAAGTTGGATGAACAATATTTTTTTCAAAGTCCTTATTATTCATAGGTTATAAATTCAACTTTTGTTATATTCTCTCATCTAATTCTCAGTGCTTCATCTTATTTTCCCTGCTCCCTACATATTTTTTCTGTGATATTTTCTTAAAGAGATTCTCAACCCTTTAAGAATTTCCATGTGGAAATGTTCACTGTCTGTGTGATTGCTTCATTATTATGAGTATTTCTCTAGCTCTGGATTTCTCTATTTGAAAGAGATGCATCTCTGTTTGAAAGAGGTGCATAACCTTTATGCTTATGAAGAGTTTTACCTTTCTGCACACAAGTTAATCATATAAAGTTTTATCTCATTTAGCTGCTAATGGAAGTATCACTAATTCAAGATAAGGGCCATTTACAGAATCTGTTAGTATATCTTGTTTCTGAAGATATGTTCAAAATCATTTCTGGAAAAGTTTCAGAAACCCAAAGACCCCTGCTAAATTTGCAGTTGACAGAGCATGAGAACTAGCAGTCCCACGCCCATAACCCAAATATAGGAATCAGAGCTTTCTCTGATGCTGTTAATAGCATGCAAAATTATATTGTGTATGGAGGCAGGAGAAGGGGATGACAGAGGATGAGATGGCTGGATGCTGATGGACGTGAGTCTGAGTGAACTCCGGGAGTTGGTGATGGACAGGGAGGCCTGGTGTGCTGCGATTCATGGGGTCGCAAAGAGTCGGACATGACTGAGCCAGTGATCTGATCTGATAGTATATGGGTGGGCTACCTCATGGCTGAGGAAAAACTCTATTTGTAGTTGATCTTCTTATCACATAAAGTTCAAAAGTGTAAATTCTAGAACACAACTAATAAACATTAATGTGAGAAATTCTGGAATATTTAGATAGATATTTTTTGACTTTTCACTTGAAGCAGAAGGAAAGTTCTAGGTGTTGCCCTGGAGAACAGGCTAGTATAGTCACTGATCAAAATCTAACTTTTCATCATTGCTAAGGAAATTTATTTCAGAATTTCATTCAGATAATAAAATTTCATTCAGATCAGATCAGATCAGTTGCTCAGTCATGTCCAACTCTTTGCAACCCGATGAATCTCAGCATGCCAGGCCTCCCTGTCCATCACCAACTCCCGGAGTTCACCCAGACTCACGTCCATCGAGTCAGTGATGCCATCCAGCCATCTCATCCTCTGTCATCCCCTTCTCCTCCTGCCCCCAATCCCTCCCAGCATCAGAGTCTTTTCCAATGAGTCAACTCTTCGCATGAGGTGGCTGAAGTACTGGAGTTTCAGCTTTAGCATCATTCCCTCCAAAGAAATCCCGGGGCTGATCTCCTTCAGAATGGACTGGTTGGATCTCCTTGCAGTCCAAGGGACTCTCAAGAGTCTTCTCCAACACCACAGTTCAAAAGCATCAATTCTTCGGCACTCAGCCTTCTTCACAGTCCAACTCTCCCATCCATGCATGACCACTTATGCTACGCTACACTACGCTAAGTCACTTCAGTCGTGTCTGACTCTGTGCAACCCCATAGATGGCAGCCCTTACACCCATAAAAATATGTAACAAATAAAATAGAAAACCTGACACTGGTGCTGTAAACAACAGATGAGAGAAACATATATTTCAAAATATAAGCTCATAAATTGGAAGGAATGTGAAATGGTGTAGTCACTATGAAAAACAGAAAAAAAATTTAAAATAGAATTACCATATGATCCAGAAATGCCTCCTCTGTATATATATATACAAAAAAATTAAAAGCAATGTCTCCAGGGGATATTTGTATACCCATGTTTGTAGCAGCATTGTTCTCAATAACCAAGAGGTGGAAGTTACTAAAGTGTTCCTTAGCAGATGACTGAATGAGTACAATGTGGTGTATATATATATATACATATACATATATATATATATATATATATATATATATATAACATTATTCAGACTTAAAAAGAAAGGAAATTTTGATACATGCTACAACATGGATGAAACTAGCTTGAAGATATTGCACTAAAGGAAATAAGCCAGTCACAAAAAGACAATTACTGTATGATTACATTTATATGAGGTCTGTATGGTAGTCAAATTCATAGAAAAAGAAGTTAAAATGATGATTTCCAAGAGCTGGGGGGAGAAGGGAATGGAGAGTTGTTTCATGAGCATAGACTTTCAGCTTTGCAAGATGAAAAAGTTCTGGAGATTGTTTGTACAACAATCTAAATATATTTAATGGTATACTTAAAAATGGATAAGATGATAAATATTATGTGTATTCTGCCACAACAAAGAAAGTATAGATGCACTCCTACTAATAACATTTTTGACAGTAATAGAAAAAGAAGTGTATCCTTGAACTAAAAATATGTAAAAAAATTTATCTGAACCAGTATTTGAGAAGTAGCTTCAAATAAGTGTAAAAATACAGACTCATTCTCAATTTGTAGGTATAACTATAGGATATAATGATAAGAAAAGCAGAAGCTCATTCCTCTCAAGTATGGAAACAATTTTCTGAGACAAAATCCTGACTCTAGATGTTATTAGTTAGTCTTTTTCTCGATGGCTGTTCTGAGATTTCGAAGCCAGGAATGTAACAGAATAGGTAGCATTTGGGGGGGGGGGGAGGGGGAGTGGATCTCTATGCAGTGTTTTGAAGAATATTTAGACATTTTATCTAAATATTTTGGCATTTTATCTAAACTATTATAAAATTTACTTTGAAGGTATTTGATCTCTTATGTAAACTAACAGTCATTATTAAAATTTTGGGAAAATTGGGATAAACTTAGGTAAACTCATCAGAAGTTAAAACAGTACTCTATCAGTGTGGTTTATAATTTAAATTTAAAACATGATCAAATTCCCCTCATTGAATAACTCCAGTTTTTTTCTTGATGCTTTAGATTATTTTATAATTCACATGAAATACTTTAGATGAAAATAACATGCAAATGATGTTACCATATCATAATACTCTGGTTTTAGTTAAAATTTTAAAACATCTTATTTCATAGTATCCAGTATTAAAATAACATAATTTTTCCCCAAATAGTTTGATAAGCTTCATTGAGCTTAAACTGCAAACTCAAATTCATAGGGCATTGTTAAAATGCCAAAGCTTACAATTTGATTCCATCCAAAAAAATACTTTCAACATTTTTTATTTTTCCCCCATAAATCAAAACCTATGCTCTGAGGCACATTTGTAACTTTGGATCAGCCTGCATAGCTGAGCAAACACTTTATCTAATGCATGTCATTAAGAGTTCAAATCTGCATTAGAGATGAACTAAATGGAAAATGTAGCCCTCAAAGAAATAGGATTAGAGTGTTTGTTCTCTCTTAGTTTCTTCATGAAGCTTACTCTGCAGAGGATTTCCTGGGCAAAATTTCTTCTGGATTAAGGATCAATCCAACTCTGCTCCACATTTATCCTGCAGCTCAAAATCTTAGAATGATGAGAGCTTTCTAGAAAGGAATGCTAACTCAGAATTCAGAGGCCTGTGCATGGCTTCTTGCTTTTGGGATAAATGAGAGAACGATCTAAAATCATACCTACCTCAATTATGATTTATGTTCTGACATGAGGTCTGAATATAGCCTTCCAATGACATTGAATTTATTCATTTAATAAATAACATAAACAGAATATTTTCCTTTGCCTTATCTTTGTTGTATGATTGTATGCAGTATGTTAACGTTTTCTTTTATAACAATTTTAGATTTACAAATTGTTTTAAATATAGCAGAGAATTCCCATATAACCCACACCCAATTTCCCCTATCATTAGCACCTTACATTAGAATTGATCAGTTATGAACTGATATTCAGTTCAGTTCAGTCGCTCAGTTGTGTCTACTCTTTGCGACCCCATGAATCGCAGCACACAGGCCTCCCTGTCCATCACCAACTCCCGGAGTTCACTCAGACTCACATCCATCGAGTCAGTGATGCCATCCAGCCATCTCATCCTCTGTCGTCCCCTTCTCCTCCTACCCCAATCCCTCCCAGCATCAGTCTTTTCCAATGAGTCAACTCTTCGCATGAGGTGGCCAAAGTACTGGAGTTTCAGCTTTAGCATCATTCCTTCCAAAGAAATCCCAGGGCTGATCTCCTTCAAAATGGACTGGTTGGATCTCCTTGCAGTCCAAGGGATTCTCAACAGTCTTCTCCAACACCACAGTTTAAAAGCATCACTTCTTTGGCACTCAACCTTCTTCACAGTCCAACTCTCACATCCATACATGACCACAGGAAAAACCATAGCCTTGACTAGACAAACATTTGTTGGCAAAGTAATGTCTCTGCTTTTGAATATGCTATCTAGGTTGGTCATAACTTTCCTTCCAAGGAGTAAGCGTCTTATAATTTCATGGCTGCAGTCACAATCAGCAGTGATTTTGGAGCCACCCCCCCAAAAAAAAAAGTTTGACACTGTTTCCACTGTTTCCCCATCTATTTCCCATGAAGTGATGGAACCAGATGCCATGATCTTTGTTTTCTGAATGTTGAGCTTTAAGCCAACTTTTTCACTCTCCACTTCACTTTTTTCAAGAGGCTTTTGAGTTCCCCTTCACTTTCTGCCATAAGGGTGGTGTCATCTGCATATCTGAGGTTATTGATATTTCTCCTGGCAATCTTGATTCCAGCTTGTGCTTTTTCCAGTCCAGCGTTTCTCATGATGTACTCTGCATAGAAGTTAAATAAGCAGGGTGACAATATACAGCCCTGACGTACTCCTTTTCCTATTTGGAACCAGTCTGTTGTTCCATGTCCAGTTCTAACTGTTGCTTTCTGACCTGCATACAGATTTCTCAAGAGGCAGGTCAGGTGCTCTGGTATTCCCATCTCTTTCAGAATTTTCCACAGTTTATTGGGATCCACACAGTCAAAGGCTTTGGCATAGTCAATAAAGCGGAAATAGATGTTTTTCTGGAACTTTCTTGCTTTTTCCATGATCCAGTGGATGTTGGCAATTCAATATCTGGTTCCTCTGCCTTTTCTAAAACCAGCTTGAACATCAGGAAGTTCATGGTTCACATATTGCTAAAGCCTGGCTTGGAGAATTTTGAGCATTACTTTACTGGCATGTGAGATGAGTGCAATTGTGCAGTAGTTTAAGCATTCTTTGGCATTGCCTTTCTTTGGGATTGGAATGAAAACTGACCTTTTCCAGTCCTGTGGCCACTGCTGAGTTTTCCAAATTTGCTGGCATATTGAGTGCAGAACTTTCACAGCATCATCTTTTAGGATTTGAAATAGCTCAAGTGGAATTCCATCACCTCCACTAGCTTTGTTCATAGTGATGCTTTCTAAAGCCCACTTGACTTCACATTCCAGGATGTCTGGCTCTAGATGAGTGATCACACCATCGTGATTATCTGGGTTGTGAAGATCTTTTTTGTACAGTACTTCCGTGTATTCTTGCCACCTCTTCTTAATATCTTCTGCTTCTGTTGGGTCCATACCATTTCTGTCCTTTATCGAGCCCATCTTTGCATGAAATGTTCCCTTGGTATCTCTAATTTTCTTGAAGAGATCTCTAGTCTTTCCCATTCTGTTGTTTTCCTCTATTTCTTTGCATTGTTTGCTGAGGAAGGCTTTCTTATCTCTTCTTGCTCTTCTTTGGAACTCTGCATTCAGATGCTTATATCTTTCCTTTTCTCCTTTGCTTTTTGCTTCTCTTCTTTTCACAGCTATTTGTAGGTCTCCCCAGACAGCCATTTTGGTTTTTTGCATTTCTTTTCCATGGGGATGGTCTCGATCCCTGTCTCCAGTACAATGTCAGGAACCTCTGTCCATAGTTCATCAGGTACTCTATCAGATCTAGGCCCTTAAATCTATTTCTCACTTCCACTGTATAATCATAAGGGATTTGATTTAGGTCATACCTGAATGGTCTATTGGTTTTCCCTACTTTCTTCAATTTAAGTCTGAATTTGGTAATTAAAATTCATACTTTTTCAGAGTTCTTAAATGTGTCCTTAATGTTCTTTTTTGATTTGAGGGTTGCACCCAAAATTTATCATATATTTTTTAGTAATGTCTCCTTAGAATCCTGATGGCTATGACAGTTTCTTAGACTTTTCTTGTTTTTGATAACCTTGATTTTTTTTTAATTTAGTCATGTATTTTGTAGACAGAACACTGTATAGATCATCCTCAATTTACAATGATTCAACTTATTTTTCAGCTTTAAGTTGATGTGAAACCATATGAATCCCAGAGAACCCATATTTCAACTTTTTTTATATTTATCTTTTCCCAGGCTAGTGATCCGTGGTACTTCTTATACTCTCTCTCGGTGCAGGGCAACAGCAGTCAGCTGCTGCTCCCAGTCAGGCACTTGATCACAGGGTAAACAATAGATACACTTATAAGCATACTTCCCTCATAGCTCAGTTGGTAAAGAATCTGCCTGCAACGCTGGAGACCTGGGTTTGTTTCCTGGGTCAGGAAGATCCCCTGGAGAAGGAAATGGCAACCCACTCCAGTATTCTTGCATGGAGAATCCCATGGACAAAGGAGCCTAGCAGGCTACAGTCCATGGATTTGCAAATCGCGCATGACCTAGCAACTAAACCATCACAAGCATTCTATACCTCTACAACCATAATATTTTTTCACTTTTACTGCAGCATTCAATAAATTACAAGACATAGTCAGTTTATTATAAAATAGACTTTGTATTAGTGGTTTTAAAGTTTTTGTTTTTAATCTTATTATACCTTTATCAGTCTGCTGTGAACACTATCTGCTGGTGAAATATTCTGTAGTAATCTCCAGTAAACATAACAATATCATTTCCACCTTTTAATAGAATGTGATCTATCAAGTGACAGGAGATTTGGAGGCAAGGGTGAAGAGACAGAGGACTAAAGTGCTAAATTTTGTTTACATGCAAAGGGAACAATAACATCAAATGAGTTTTCTGAAAGCTTATATGAAGATGAACCTTTTGCCATAAGGAAATGAGTAAAAACAAAGAATCAAAATTTAATTAGGTAAAATAGCAGGTACTAAGAAACAAATTATTGAATATCAGAATTAAATGCAAATAAGAATATTAATAAGATTCAAAAATTTGTCTGTGGTAGGTAATCTATGTAAACTAATATAATAATAAATGTCATACTGAAAATAAAAAGAGAATAAATAGAAAAAATTGAGTCCAAATTTAACCATCCCAAATTTAACCAAACAGCAACTTAATGCATGGGGAAGCATAGAATAGGAATGTGCTATTGTGACAATTTCTTAATTTTTCCAAAAAGAGGCAATAGAAAAAAAATACTAAATATGAATAGTTAGAAAAGGATAGATTCAAATGTGAACATATAGCTTTATTTACATAAATGAACAACAGTAATGGAATACATAAATAGCAAATAAACAAAAATAATGATTCTTGTTTGCAAATATTTTTTAATGTAAAAAGTAACTAGGAATTAAAGAAGAAAGAGGAGGAAGAAAAAGACAAGAAAGAGGAAGGAGACAGAAGAAGCAGTAAAAAGAGAAGAATGTGGTAGAGGAAGAGAGGGAATGTGGAGGAGAAATATAAAAATATAACCAGAAAAATATAACCAGTGTGTTAGGACAAGTATATAACAGTTCAACTATTCCTTTGAAATTCATACTTATTTTAGAAACTAAAATTACCAAATATGCTCAGTTATATGTTTTCTTCTATTGGAAATTATAAAATAGACAGATACTTAGCAATATTGGATATATAGACATTCCTGGATACCAAAATCAGTGGATGCTCACGTCTCATGCATAAAATATTGACCTTCTATATCCTCATTTCTCATCCCAAAACTCAGCCATCCATGGATTGATCCCTGGGAATCTATTCCCTGGAACTATTCTCTGGGAATCTATATTCTGGGGGACCTTTGAATATTCAGTTAAGTTCAGTCACTCGTCGTGTCTGACTGTTTGTGACCCCATGAACCGCAGCACGCCAGGCCTCCCTGTCCATCACCAACTCCCAGAGTCCACCCAAACCCACGTCCATTGAGTTAGTGATGCCATCCAACCATCTCATCCTCTGTCGTCCTCTTCTCCTGCCCTCAATCTTTTCCAGCATCAGGGTCTTTTCCAATGAGTCAGCTCTTCACATCAGGTGGCCAAAGTATTGGAATTTTAGCTTCAGCATCAGTCCTTCCAATGAATATTCAGGACTGATTTCCTTTAGGATGGACTGGTTTAATCTTCTTACAGTCCAATGGACTCTCAAGAGTCTTCTCCAACACCACAGTTCAAATCATCAATTCTTCTGCACTCAACTTTCTTTATGGTCCAACTCTCACATCCATACATGACTACTGGAAAAACCATAGCTTTGACTATACGGACTTTTGTCGGTAAAGTAGTATCTCTGCTTTATCTAGAATGATCTTAGGAGTAGGAAATGGCAACCCACTCCAGTATTCTTACCTAGAGAATCCCATAGACAGGGAAGCTTGGCAGGCTACAATCCATGGGGTCACAAAGATTTGGACACAACTGAGTGGCTAAGCAAAGGATGATCTTTAATTAAGGTCTGCATATTTTCCAAAAGTGCTGGAGACATTATGTATATTCCATTGCAAAAGTATTAGGAAGCCTATATATTCCATTGTTTACTATTTCATTAACCTGCACAAAGTTTATGTAATTTTTCTGCATTTTTTGCTTCTTTTAAGTCAGGTGTTCTTGTGAGCTAACATTTCCTGAATGGTTTCTTGTCTCCTTCCTCTTTCCCTCCTTCCTCTTTTTCTCCTTTCTTTCTTTGATCTTTTCTTTTCTTTTCTCTTTCTAAACCTATTTTTAGGCATTTCAAATTCCTAAAGTGTGAACTGTTGAGTAGTCTACCATTTGGCCCTAAAACAGCTCTGGCCTTTCATAGCCAAGTTTTATCTGTACTGTATGATTTTATTTCATTAGAACTTCATGTATTTGGATGGTAATAAGCAACACAAAGTTCGTCTAGTCAAGACTATGGTTTTTCCAGTGGTCATGTATGGATGTGAGAGTTGGACTTTGAAGAAAGCTGATCACCAAAGAATTGATGCTTTTGTGGGCTTTAAAGAATTTTTTTTATTATTATTATTTTTTTTTTTTTACTTTACAATATTGTATTGGTTTTGCCATACATCAACATGTATCCCCCATGGGTGTACACATGTTCCCCATCCTGAACCCCCCTCCCACCTCCCTCCCCATACCATCCCTCTGGGTCATCCCAGCGCACCACCCCCAAGCTTCCTGTATCCTGCATCTAACCTAGACTGGTGATTCATTTCTTATATGATATTATACATGTTTTAATGCCATTCTCCCAAACCATACCCCGCCTCTCCCACAGAGTCTAAAAGACTGTTTTATACATCTGTGTCTCTTTAGCTGTCTCACATACAGGGTTGTCATTACCATCTTTCTAAATTCCATATATATGTGTTAGTATACTGTATTGGTGTTTTTCTTTCTGGCTTACTTCATTCTGTATAATAGGCTCCAGTAAGCCAGGAAGAATTCATGCTTTTGAACTGTGGTGTTGGAGAAGACTCTTGAGAGTCCCTTGGACTGCATGGAGATCCAACCAGTCCATTCTGAAGGAGATCAGCCCTGGGATTTCTTTGGAAGGAATGATGCTAAAGCTGAAACTCCAGTACTTTGGCCACCTCATGCGAAGGGTTGACCCATTGGAAAAGACTCTGATGGTGGGAGGGATTGGGGGCAGGAGGAGAAGGGGACGACAGAGGATGAGATGGCTGGATGGCATCACTACTTGATGAACGTGAGTCTGTGTGAACTCCGGGAGTTGGTGATGGACAGGGAGGCCTGGCGTGCTGCGATTCATGGGGTCGCAAAGAGTTGGACATGACTGAGTGACTGAAGTTAACTGAACCGAACTGAAGCAACACAGAATCTGAAAAAAAAAAACAAAAAAACAATAATCAAAATCAAAGCATCATATCAAGTCACATTTTTTGACTTTGCTTTGATGTGGTAAAATTAGTATTAGACCAAAACAGAGAGTGGAAAAGAAGGGTCAGACACAGAGTTGGATTTCTTTCATAATTGAGATTCTGTATGATACTGTGTGATATCACATTTTTCCAGTCCTAGTATCATAATAAGAAAAGAGATAAGTAGGCAAAGCAGAAACTTTTCAGTTATTGATTAAATTATATAAATTCAAACTATTTTTCCAGTTCATAAAATTGAACATAACCAAAACAAAACTAATCATGTAAGCATGAATTGGCTTGAAATTATGGACCATAAAGGGGTCCGTGTTAAAGTTTATAGCAAGGCTATTCCCAGATGTCACCTGCATCAGTATTCTTTTTTTATTTACTTATTTATTTTATTTTTTTTTTATTTTTGTCTGTGCTGGGTCTTCACTGCTATGTGGGCTTTTTCTCTGTTTTCAGAGAGAGGAGGCTACTCGCCAGTTGCCATGCATGGAGGCTTTTCATTATGGTGGCTACTTTTGCTGCAGAGGACTGGCTCTAGGGTGCAGGAGCTTCAGTAGTGGCATCATGTGGGCTCAGTGGTTGTAGCTCTGGGCTCTGTAGCACAGGCTCATTAGTTGTGGTGCATAGGCTTAGTTGCTCTGTGGCATGTGGGTTCTTCCCTGATCAGGGATTAAAGCCTTGTTTCCTGAGTTGGCAAGCAGATTCTTTACCACTGAATCACCAGGGCAGGACCTCCCTGGCAGGGCCTCCCTGGTAAAGAATCGTCCTCTAATGCAGGATACCTTAGTTCGATTCCTGGGTCTAAAAGATCCCCCTGAGGAGGGGATGACAATCTACTCCAGTATTCTTGCCTGGAGAATCCCCATGGACAGAGGAGCATGGAGGACTACAGTCCATGAAGTCTCAAAGATTCAAACACGACTGAGCGATTCAGCACAACGCAGCACAGCACTAGAGCAACCCTCGTTATTCTTATTTATTTGTTTTACTTGAGTTTTAGTCACTGTAATTGCAAGAAAATTATATAAAGTGTAAGGATTAGAACAACTGTTTTTTTTTCACTCTGCAGGTGATAGGACTATCTATATAAACAATCATATGATAATCTAATGAACAAATATCAAAAATAATAAGTATTTCAATTAAGTGTTTTGTTATAAAATAAATATACAAATATCATAGATTTCTTTTTTACTAGAGTGATAGTAAGGAAAATAATATGAAATAAAATATCTCATTCAGAGAAGTGAGAAAAATGTAAAAAAATAAAACTAAAGAAAAATTTGAACTATGCAGTAGCTATGCTTTTTAAGACTCTAAACTCTACAGTAGAGATTTGCCATGAACTTGGGCTCAGGAGATTATATAGTCTAGACCTACTGTTGCTGCTGCTACTCGAGAAGATCTTCCCAACCAAGGGATTGAACCCACCATGAAGATTCTTTACCACTAGTGCCACCTGGCAAGCCCTTAGACCTACTAAATCTCTCAAAATATAATTCACTAAATATATGACTTTCCATTATAGAACCTAAATTACATAAAATTTAACAAAATGATTCTGTAGTACTTCTGAAAGAGTATATTTGCAAATACTCTGGAAGATTTCAAATGGAAGAGTAATGAAGGAATTTATCCTTTAGATGTCAAATGTATTTTAAAACCACAGGGTTCAGATTATACAACATAAAATTAAAGTAGTTTATAAACAACATGTGAAAAGGATAATTTCTTTCTGTGGTTGTTTTACTTCTAAAATATTTTTACATGAGATTCTTTTAAATATTGACTTAAAATACAATGGGAATTTTTGAAAAAGCTGTATGGTGAACTACAACAGAAGTATGTATTTATAGACAGGTTAAGTATTCATTTATTTACATTAAATTAATATATGAAAGTAATTTTTATCTGTTTTTCTATTAGCTGATTAGATCTGTCATTATATCTTACTGCACAAAGTATACTAAAGGGCAGTTAGTATAATCTGATTAAGATTAAAATAATCTGAATTTTTAATATTTAGCAACTTTATTAACTTATAAAAATAAAATTTATTTTATAGAATCTTCATACATGTTTACTTCTGGAATAACAATCGGTATATAGGATAGCTGCAAAGAAAATACCAAGTGTTCTGATGTACCCCTTATTTAGTTTGTTTGACATTATAATAGTTTACCTTGACATTTCAACACTAATAAATCAACTTTGGTATATTGCTATTAACTCAGTTCCAGTCTGTATTCATATTCCTTTAACTAACTTTTCTATTGGTGTCCTTTTCATATTCCAGAATATCACATTGCCCTTATTTGTCAAGTCTCTGGGGTTAAACTCCCCTGTACTGTGTACTGTGCTTCAGTCATGTCTGACTCTACATGACCCTATGGGCCATGGCCCGCTAGGCTCCTCTGTCCGAGGAATTCTCCATGCATGAATACTAGAGTGGGTTGCCATCGCCTCCTCCAGGAGATCTTCCCAACTGAGGGATCGAACTCCTGTCTCTTAATATCTCCTGCATTGGCAGGCGGGTTCTTTACCACTAGCACCACCTGGGATCTCCCTTGGTCTATGACAGTTTCCCAGTCATTCCTTGTTTTTTATGTCTGAATGCTTTAAGGACAACTAATCAATATTTTGTAGGTTTCTCAATTTGGGTTTGTCTGATGTTTTTCTAATGATTAGACTTGGTTGATTAGTTTTAGAGAAGAATATCATTGAGGTAAAGTACCTTTTTTTCCCCTTAGAGTTCGTATTATTTATATCATTTATAGGGTTGTTTGATATCCACATAACATCATTGATAGTTTTAGCCTTGATCATTTGATCAATGTAGTATCTGCCAGGTTTCTCCACTTTAAAATGATTGTTTCCCCTTTTCAGTATCCTTTATTTGGAAGTAAGTCACTATGTCCTGCCCATAGTTAAAGGGCAAGTGTATAAACTCTACAACCTTGAGAAGAGAATATTTACGTGTAATATTTGAATTTTTTTTTCTGCTGGATGATTTGTCTCTTATTTACTTATTTATTTTATAATGTATAATAATATGACCTTGATATATATTTTATTTTTACCTTGCTAACTGAACTGAACTGAACTGAATATGATACCGTCATCTATTTTTGAATATTTTGCTCAGATTATTTCAATGGGACACTGTTTCCATTGGGAATCTTTCAGGTGGGGACACTGTTTCCATTGGGAAATCTTTCAGGTTGGTTCTTGTGCCACAATGACAACATGGTTTTGGTTTTGAGTACTTTCTTTTCAGTACTGTAAAATGCATCTCAGTTCTCTTAGAGGCTAGAGCTGGGTAATATATGTATGATTAACTATTCATGCATATACACACATATCTATAATTGTTTATTATATATTTATCTGTATGTAGGCACACATGCACACACATCAACAAATGAGTTTATATAGATGTCTCTAACACAGGCTCTAGACTAGCTTTCCTTCTTGTCTATTTATAACTTCCGTCTCTGACAGTGAAACACTTAGCTCCCAGTATTCTTGTTAATCCATGCCACCAGGAAATATGAATGTACCAACCAGAGTGCATTGCTTATGTTGAGGAATTCCTTTGTTTTTAACTTTAGAGTCTCCAGTCAAAACATCATTTCCCAAAATTATGTAAGATTCTGTATCCCCCCCACCCTTTTAAGAGAGTAAAGTGATATATCTGTAATACACTTAGATTTATTTATAATAGTTGCATTCCAACCTAGTATTCTTCACCATTATTTACTTTTTTTTTTTTTTTTTTGCATACATGAAAGATCACTCTTGGTAATAAGTGGTTCTATGGGTTTTGACAAATGCCTGATCATGTATCTTCCCTCCCTAGTTCTCCACCATTCGTTATACTCTGGTAACCACAGATGATCTATTTTTGTTAATGCCTCTAATTTTACCTCTTTATTAAATAATAAAAAATATAACCTATCTTTATTTCCAGGTAAAGTTTAGGTTCCCTTTTTATTATGCTTCACTTCTCATCTCTCTGACTTTCCAGGAAAGAAGTTAAAGACTTTGGCATTTATTAGAAAACACAATCATTGAGGAAAAGGAGTGCATCAAGGAAAAGGAGTACTATTTGTAGGATGCAGATTGAAGCACTGAGAGTTGTCCAAGGATAGAATCTACGTGGAATGCTTTGTTTCAGTGTGTTGTTTCTCCTTGTTTAAATGTATGAAAATTTAAGATTCAGTACATTCACAAGGGGTTAGAATCACAGCAGGTCTTTTGACTGCATTGTTTTAGAATTGAAGACCTTAAGAATAGGGAAAAGAATTCTGAGCACCGACCAGCACAGCTTACCAAAGCAGAACATTGGGATTTCAAGCCAAAGCTTTTTATGTAAACCCTTTGCTCTGTACATCACTTACCTATTGCTGAGTAACAAATTACAACAACTCTTAACAGGTTCAGTCCACAGTGAATATTTATCTTTTCATAATTTCTGTGCAAGAATTTGATGTCGACCTAACTGATCAAATTTGATATTGGCATCAAGTGCTGAAAGCCTCAAAGTTTCATATTTATCGAGCCTCAACCAGAGGTTAGTGAAAGGAAGTGATGGTTTTAGCAGCCTAGTGCTAGCTTTTATTTCCTAATATGGATTAATTTGAAGAATAGACTGGCTAAAACTGGGATTTACATGATTATTTCAATATAATGTATTTCTCTGTGAAGGTGTATTGAGTTGTTTAGGACATCAGAAATTGTTTAAATCCCATGTCAAGTCTTTCATGAATATTACTTTTAAAAAGATTCAACTAATATGAAACAAACTTATTACAGCATCAAATATTTAAAAGTATTAAATTATTCATTTAAATTTTAAAATATTAAAGAAACAAGCTACATACTAGCCCAAAACAGTTTTTTCCAGGAAAACTTATTTTCCAGAACATAAATTCAGTGGTATTGAGAATCATATCAGATCAGTGATATCTGAATCATAGATTGTGAACAGGAGAAAAAATATCTAATATTTGTCATTATCAAAACAATAGTCTATTTCAAAATACAGGACTTTTGGATTTTAACTGAGTTGACTTAAATATTTGATGTTTACTATGGCACTTTAAAATATCTTGAGGGAAAAATCCATATAGGAAAATCATCTCCTCAAAAATGGAAAAAAGAAATCAGTATAATCAAAAAATTAATTTCCATTTTTCTTTTGAATCACATATTTGTGCCAAGTGACAGCTTCTCCAAGAATATGTTACAGTTTTAATCCTGGACCAAATTCCTAATTAAGACATATTATCTAATGTCTTCCTAAACATTAGTATCCCTGTGTTACCTTGAATATTGGACTATTCTGGACACTGTTACCTCATTTTAAATTTCATGTGTATCCAATTTATGTCAATGATTCCTCCTTTCATGACTCAATGGACATGAGTTTGAGTAGACTCCGGAAGTTGGTGATAGACAGGGAGGCCTGGCGTGCTGCGATTCATGGGGTCGGAAAGAGTCAGACAGGACTGAGCAACTGAACTGAACTGAACTGAGGAGGTGGGTCATAGAGGATCTTGCTTTGATTTATGTCATCGAATGTACTGCCTATGCTTTCCTCTAATAGTTTTATAGTTTCTGGTCTTACATTTAGGTCTTTAATCCATTTTTTTTGAGTTTATCTTTGGTTTGCTGTTAGGAAGTGTTTTAGTTTCATTCTTTTACATGTAGCTATTGAGTTTTCCCAGCACCATTTATTGAAGAGGCTGTCTTTGCCCTATCGTATATTCTTTGCTCCTTTGTTAAAAAAGAGGTGCCCAGAGGTACATGGGTTTATTTCTGGGCTTTCTGTCTTGTTCCATTTGTCTATATTTCCATTTTTTGTCCAGTACCATAATGTCCAGGCTTCCCTGATAGCTCAGTTGATAAAGAATCCACCTGCACTGCAGAAGACCCTCGTTCAATTCCTGGATCAGGAAAATCACCTGGAGAAGGGAAAGATTATCCACTCTAGTATTCAGGCCTGGAAAATTCCATGGGCTATTCCATGGGGTCACAAAGAGTCAGACATGACTGAGTGACTTTCACTTTCACCAAACAGTCTTGATGACTATAGCTTTGTAGTATAATCTGAAGCCAGAAAGGTTGATTCCTCCAGTCCCATTCTTCTTTCTCAAGACTGTTTTGGTTATTTGGGATCTTTTGTGATACCATATGAATTGTGAAATTTTTTATTATAGTTCTGGGGAAAATGTCATTGGTAATTCGATAGAGATCACATTGAATCTACAGATTGCATTTGATAGTATAGTCATTTTCACAATATTGATTCTTCCTACCCAGGAACATGGATATCTTTCCTGTTTATGTCATCTTTGATTTCTTTCATCAGTGTATTTTAATTTTCTGTGTACACTTATTTTGTCTCCTTCATTTCAGTTCAGTTCAGTAGCTCAGTCGTGTCCGACTCTTGGTGACCCCATGAATCACACACACCAGCCCTCCCTGTCCATCACCAACTCCCTGAGTTCACTCAGACTCACGTCCATTGAGTCAGTGATGCCATCCAGCCATCTCATCCTCTGTCATCCCCTTCTCCTCCTGCCCCGAATCCCTCCCAGCATCAAAGTCTTTTCCAATGAGTCAACTCTTCGCATGAGGTGGCCAAAGTACTGGAGTTTCAGCTTTAGCATCATTCCTTCCAAAGAAATCCCAGGGCTGATCTCCTTCAGAATGGTTGAAGGAGATCTGGTTGGATCTCCTTGTAGTCCAAGGGACTCTCAAGAGTCTTCTCCAACACCACAGTTCAAAAGCATCAATCTTTCAGCACTCAGCCTTCTTCACAGTCCAACTCTCACATCCATACATGACCACAGGAAAAACCATAGCCTTGACTAGACAGACCTTTGTTGTCAAAGTAATGTCTCAGCTTTTCAATTGCTATCTAGTTTGGTCATAATTTTCCTTCCAAGGAGTAAGCGTCTTTTAATTTCATGGCTGCAGTCACCAGCTGCAGTGATTTTGGAGCCCCCCAAAATAAAGTCTGACACTGTTTCCACATCTATTTCCCATGAAGTGATGGGACCAGATGCCATGATCTTCATTTTCTGAATGTTGAGCTTTAAGCCAACTTTTTCACTCTCTTCTTTCACTTTCATCAAGAGGCTTTTGAGTTCCTCTTCACTTTCTGCCATAAGGGTGGTGTCATCTGCATATCTGAGGTTATTGATATTTCTCCTGGCAATCTTGATTCCAGCTTGTGCTTCTTCCAGTCCAGCATTTCTCATGATGTACTCTGCATAGAAGTTAAATAAGCAGGGTGATAATATACAGCCTTGACGTACTCCTTTTCCTATTTGGAACCAGTCTGTTGTTCCATGTCCAGTTCTAACTGTTGCTTCCTGACCTGCATACAGATTTCTCAAGAGGCAAGTCAGGTGCTCTGGTATTCCCATTTCTTTCAGAATTTCCCACAGTATATTGTGATCCACACAGTCAAAGGCTTTGGCATAGTCAATAAAGCGGAAATAGATGTTTTTCTGGAACTCTCTTGCTTTTTCAATGATCCAGCAGATGTTGGCAATTTGATCTCTGGTTCCTCTGCATTTTCTAAAACCAGCTTAAACATCAGGAAGTTCACGGTTCATGTATTGCTAAAGCCTGGCTTGGAGAATTTTGAATCATTGCTTTACTAGCATGTGAGATGAGTGCAATTGTGTGGTAGTTTGAGCATTCTTTGGCATTGCCTTTCTTTGGGATTGAAATGAAAACTGACTTCCAGTCCTGTGGCCACTGCTTAGTTTTCCAAATTTGCTGGCATATTGAGTGCAGCACTTTCACAGCATCATCTTTCAGGATTTGGAATAGCTCAACCAGAATTCCATCACCTCCACTAGCTTTGTTCATAGTGATGCTTTCTAAGGCCCACTTGACTTCACATTCCAGGATGTCTGGCTCTAGGTCAGTGATCACACCATCTTGATTATCTGGCTCGTGAAGGTCTTTTTTGTACAGTTTTTCTGTGTATTCTTGCCATCTCTTCTTAATATCTTCTGCTTCTGTTAGGTCCATACCATTCCTGTCCTTTATTGAGCCCTTCTTTGCATGAAATATTCCCTTGGTATCTCTAATTTCTTGAAGAGATCTCCAGTCTTTCCCATTCTGTTGTTTTCGTCTATTTCTTTGCATTGTTCGCTGAGGAAGGCTTTTTTTTATCTCTTCTTGTTATTCTTTGGAACTCTGCATTCAGATGCTTACATCTTTCCTTTTCTCCTTTGCTTTTAACTTCTCTTCTTTTCACAGATATTCATAAGGCCTCCCTAGTCAGCCATTTTGCTTTTTTGTGTTTCTTTTCCATGGAGGTGGTCTTGAACCCTGTCTCCTGTACAATGTCATGAACCTCATTCCATAGTTCATCAGGCACTCTAACTATCAGATCTAGGCCCTTAAATCTATTTCTCACTTCTACTGTATAATCATAAGGGATTTGATTTAGGTCATACCTGAGTGGTCTAGTGGTTTTCCCTACTTTCTTCAATTTAAGTCTGAATTTGGTAATAAGGAGTTCATGATCTGAGCCACAGTCAGCCCCCAGTCTTGTTTTTGTTGACTGTATAGAGCTTCTCCATCTTTGGCTGCAAAGAATATAATCAATCTGATTTCGGTGTTGACCATCTGGTGATGTCCATTTGTAGAGTCTTCTCTTGTGTTGTTGGAAGAGGGTGTTTGCTATGACCAGTGCATTTTCTGGGCAAAACTCTATTAGTCTTTTCCCTGCTTCATTCCCTATTCCAAGGGAAAATTTGCTTGTTACTCCAGGTGTTTCTTGACTTCCTACTTTTGCATTCCAGTCCCCTATAATGAAAAGGACATCTTTTTTGGATGTTAGTTCTAAAAGGTCTTGTAAGTCTTCATAGAACCATTCAACATCAGCTTCTTCAGCATTACTGGTTGGGGCATAGGCTTGGATTACTGTGCTATTAAATGGTTTGCCTTGGAAACGAACAGAGATCATTCTGTCGTTTTTGAGATTGCATCCAAGTACTGCATTTCAGAGTCTTTTGTTTACCATGATGGCTACTCCATTTCGTCTGAGGGATTCGTGCCCACAGTAGTAGATATAATGGTCATCCGAGTTAAATTCACCTATTCCAGTCCATTTTAGTTCTCTGATTCCTAGAATGTCGACGTTCACTCTTGGCATCTCTTGTTTGACCACTTCCAATTTGCCTTGATTCATGGACCTGACATTCCAGGTTCCTATGCAATATTGCTCTTTACAGCATCAGACCTTGCTTGTATCACCGGTCACATCCACAGCTGGGTATTGTTTTTGCTTTGGCTCCATCCCTTTGTCTTTCTGGAGTTATTTCTCCACTGATCTCCTGTAGTATATTGGGCACCTACTGACCTGGGGATTTCCTCTTTCAGTATCCTATCATTTTGCCTTTTCATACTTAGGTATGTTTATTTCCAGATATTTAACTCTCTTTGTTGTGATGGTGAAAGGGGTTGAATCCTTAATTGTTATTTCTGATTTTTCATTGTTAGTATACAGAAATGCAAGTGATTTCTGTTTGTTGATTTTGTATCCTGCAACTTTGCTAATTTCACTAATTAGCTCTAGCAATTTTCTGATACTATATGGACTCTGTGGGAGAGGGAGAGGGTGGGAAGATTTGGGAGAATGGCATTGAAACATGTAAAATATCATGTATGCAATGAGATGCCATTCCAGGTTTGATGCACGATACTGGATGCTTGGGGCTAGTGCACTGGGACGACCCAGAGGGATGGTATGGGGAGGGAGGAGGGAGGAGGGTTCAGGATGGGGAACACATGTATACCTGTGGTGGATTCATTTTGATATTTGGCAAAACTAATACAATTATGTAAAGTTTAAAAATTAAATTAAATTAAAAATAAATAAATAAATAAAATAATAAAGTTTTCTATGTACAGTATCATGTCATCTGCAAACCGTAAAAGCTTTAATTCTTTTCCAATATGGATTCCTTTTATTTCTTTTTCTTCTCTGATTCTGTAGCTAGGACTTCCAGAACTATGTTGAATAACAGTGGTGAAAGTGGACACCTTCGTCTTGTTACTGATCTTAGGGGGAATGCTTTCAGTTTTTCACCATTGAGAATAATGCTTGTTGTAGGCTTATCATATATAGCCTTTACTATATTGAGGTAGATTCCTTCTATGTTCATTTTCTGAAGAGTTTTAATCATAAATGGGTGCTGAAATTTGTCAAAGGCTTTTTCTGCATCTATTGAGATTATCATTTGGTTTTTATCTTTCAATTTCTGAATATGGTATATCACATTGTTTGGTTGGCATATATGGAAAATTCCTTGCATTCCTGAAATAAATCCAACTTGATCATGGTGTATGAGCTTTCCGATGTGTCACTGAATTCTGTTTGCTATAATTTTTTTAGAGATTTTGCATCTGTGTTCATCAGTGATATTGGCCTGCAGTTTTCTTTTTTTGTGTTGTCTTTGTCTGGTTTTGGTATCAGGGTGATGGTGGCCTCATAGAATGAGTTTGGAAGTGTTCCTTCCTCTGCAATTTTTTGAAAACGTTTTAGAAGGATGGGCATTAGTTCTTCTCTAAATGTTTGATAGAATTCTCCTGTGAAGACATCTGGCCCTGGACTTTTGTATTTTGGGAAATTTTTGATCACAGCTTCAATTTCGGTGCTTATAATTGGATTGGTCATAATTTCTATTTCTTCCTGGTTCAGTCCTGGAAGATTGAACGTTTCTAAGACTATATTCATTTCTTCCAGGTTATCCATTTGAGTGCTAAATAGTTGTTCATGATCGTCTCTTATAATCCTTTGTATTTCTGCATTGCCTGTTGTAACCTCTTCTTTTTCATTTCTAATTTTGTTGATTTGATTCTTCTCTCTTTTTTTCTTGATGAGTCTGGCTAAAAGTTTGTCAGTTTTGTTTATCTTCTCAAAGAACCAGATTTAGTTTTATTAATCTTTACTATTGTTTCTTTCATTTCTTTTTCATTTATTTCTGCTTGGATCTTTTTTATTTCTTTCCTTCTACTAATTTTGTTTTTTTTTTGCTGTTGTTGTTGTCGTTCTTCTTTTTCCAGTTGTTTAGGTATAAAATTAGGATGTCTATTCAATGTTTTTCTTGTTTCTTGAGGTAAGATTGTATTGCTACAAACTACCCTCTTAGAACTGCTTTTGCTGCATCCCATAGGTTTTGAGTTATGATGTTTTCAATGGCATTTTTTATAGAAGTTTTCTGATTTCCCATTTGATTTCTTCAGTAACCTATTGGTCATTTAGAAACGTGTTGTTAATCTCCATGTGTTTTTGTGTTTCTTACATTTGTTGTTGTTGTAATTGATATCTAATCTCATAGCGTTGTGAAGAGAAGATGCTTGATATAATTTCAATTTTTAAAAATTTACTGAGACTTGATTTGTGACCCAAGATGTGACCTATCCTGGAGAATGTTCCATGTGCACTTGAGAAGGTGTATTCTTCTGCATTAACATGGAATGTCTTGAAGATGTCAATGAGATCCATGTCATCTAATGTATCATTTAAGAGGCATGTTTCTTTATTAATACTGTTTTGATGATCTGTCCATTGGTGTAAGTGGGGGGTTAAAGTCTCCTACTATTATTGTGTTATTGTCAATTTCTCCTTTTATATCTGTTAGTGTTTGTCTTATGTATTGAGGTGTTTCTATGTTGGGTGTATAGTTATTTACAATTGTTATTTCTTCCTCTTGGATTGATCCCTTGATCATTATGTAGTTTCCTTCCTTATCTCTTTTAATCTTTATTTTAAGGTCTGAGATGAGAATTGCTACTCCAGTTTTCATTTGCTTCCCATTTTCATGGAATATATTTTTTCTCTCACTTTCAGTCTATATGTGTTTTTAGGTCTGAAGTGGGTTTATTATAGACAGTATATATATGGGTCTTGTTTTTGTATACATTCAGCCAGCCTGGGTCTTTTTATTGGAACATTTAATTCATTTATGTTTAAATTAATTATTGATATATATGCTCCTACTGCCATTTTCTTAATTGTTTCATGTAGATTTTGTAGATGTTTTTCTTCTCATATATCATGGCTATATAAGTCCCTATAACATTTGTTATAAAGCTGGCTTGGTGGTACTGAATTCTCTTAACTTTTGCTTGTCTGAAAAGCTTTTTATTTTTCCATCAATTTTGAATGAGATCCTTGCTGGGTACTGTAATCTTGGTTGTAGATTTTTCCCTTCCAACACTCTAAATATATCCTGCCATTCCCTTCTGGGCTGCAGAGTTTCTGCTAAATGATCAGCCATTAAGTGTATGGGATTTCCCTTTTATGTTACTTGTTGCTTTTCCCTTACTGCTTTTGATACTCTTTCTTTGTGTTTAGTCTTTGTTAGTTTGATTAGTATGTGCCTTAGCAAGTTTATCCTTGGGTTTATCCTGTATGAGACTCTTTGTGCCTCTTGGATTTCATTGACTATTTCCTTCTCCATGTTGGGGAAATTTTCAACTATAATACCTTCAAAAGTTTTCTCATACCCCTCCTTTTCTCTTCTTATTCTGGGAGCTCTATAATTAGAATGTTGGTGCATTTGATATTGTCCCAGAAGTCACTAAGACTATCTTCAGTTCTTTTCATTCTACTTTATTCTGATCTTCAGAAGTTATTTCCACCATTTTATCTTTCAGTTTACTGATTAGTTCTTCTGCTTCATATATTCTGCTATTGATTCCTTCTAAAATATTTTTGATTTCAGTAAGTGTGCTGTTTTTCTATGTATGTTTATTCTTTAATTCTTCTATATCACTGTTAATTGATTCATTTTCTCCATTTTGTTTTCAAGGTTTTTGATCATGTTTACTATCATTATTCTGAATTCTTTTTCCAGTAGTTTGCCTATTTCCTCTTCATCTATTTGGACTTCTGTGTTTCTAGTTTGTTCCTTCATTTGTGTATTTATCTGCCTTTTCATTATTTTTTTTCAACATATTGTGTATGAGGTTTCCTTTTCCCGGGCTTCAGGGTTGAATTCTTTCTTCCTTTTGGTTTCTTCCCTCCCAAGGTTGGTCCAGTGGTTTGTGTAGGCTTTGCATAGGGTGAGATTTATCCTGAGGTTTTGTTTGTTTTTCCTCTGATGGGTAAGGCTGAGTGATGTGGTAATCGTGTCTGCTGATGATTAAGTTTGTATTTTTGTTGTTGTTGTTTAGATTAAGCATCCTGCACAACATGCTACTGGTGGTTGGGTGATGCTGGGTGTTATCTTCAAGTGGTTTCCATTGTGTGAGTTCTCTCTGATACTCCCTAGGGTTAGTTGAAGTTGGTGCTCCCACTCCAAAGCCTCAGAACTTGATATCTTGAAGCCAGAGTGAATGCTGCATGCCCTGGATCCAGATCAGTTCCTTGGTACTAGGCTTCCTTCATATTTTCCTAGTTATCTGTGTTGGAGGAAAACTGTCTGAAGCAAGGTCCTGGAATGACATCTCACTGAGTAGTGCCTTAACTTTTTAAAATTGTGAATCACTACTTTGCACACCTGAAACTTGTATAGTAGTATAAATCAATTATACCTTAATTAAAAAAGAAATCTCTAAAGAGAGATCTTGTGATATAGAGGTTAACCACATAGACTCTGTAATTGGAGAGTCATGATTCAATCCTGGCTGTCACACTTGTAATCAATGTGAAAGAGTGCAAACCACCTTTCTGTCCCTTAATTTCCTTATCCATCTAATGATGGTATCTGCTTCAGAATAGTTTTATGTTGAATAAAAAATTGTCTCTTACACATTTAATGCTAAGTGTCTGAGATAATTTTTGTGCTAGTTAGTTTTTATCCTTTTTCTCTCCAGCAGAAGGAGAATAGGAAATTCACATATCTGAGTTGAGTCCTTATACCTAGTGAATCAGCACAGTGGTTGGAACACCCCATTCTCATGGGTTATCCCTAGTTTGCACCATGGTGCACTTCTCCAATAGATCTCCCTTACTTAGTTGCTCTTCACAAAATTATTGTTCAAGCCTGTACTTAATTTTTATTGATCATTGGGAGATATTTTATTGAAGAGTACTATATGCAATTGTTATTGTTTAGTCATTGAGTTGAGTCCAACTATTTTGCCACTCTGTGGACTGTATGCCACCAGGCTCCTCTGTTCATGAACTTTCCCAGGTAAGAATATTGGAGTGGGTTGCCATTTCCTTCCCCAAGGGATCTTCCCAACCCAGGGATAGAACCTGCTTCTCCTGTGTTAGCAGGTGGATTCTTTGCCACTGAGCCACCAGGGAAGCCTTAATATATGCCATTACTATTCAACAAAAAGTTCTTCAAATGTCTCTGAGTAATTCTCACTAACCATCAATAATCATGATGTGTTAATTATATCATTTACTGTCTTTGATTCCCCTCTGCCCCTTCTAAGGGCTCTATGTTTACTTTCCTTAGGTGGTCTTGGAAAATCTAAATTTCTCACTTAATTTTTAAAATTAAATTTTTTGTGTGTCAGTGTTTTTATTTCCAGGCCATTCCCTGTGTGATATATTTTAGGAGTTATTTAGCAACTCAATGTGCTTTTCTGAGTTAATGATAGAAGATAATTGCTTTAGAGTAAAAAAGTAATTAAAATTTACTGAACATCTATCAATAGTTCATTTCAGATTTAAACAAATAAAAATAAGAAAAAAATGTGATATTTGGAAACCAGAATAAACATCTAAAAAGTGGTGGGTCCAAAATCAAGACACACACAGTTTATGTATTGCACTATGTTGAAATCTCCCTTTATTACTTCCATACATATAACTTTTTTCTCAGATTATTCTTTTATGCTTTATATATATATATATAATATATATATATACACACATACACATACATATATCTTACCTTCAGAGCTGTATTAAGTTTAACATTATAATACTGTGTATTGAAACCATTCAGGAGAAAAAAGTATATAATCAATGGCTGTGGAGTGAATTTACCCCTCTGTGTTTCTCTTGTTTAATTTTAAATGTTCAACTGTGTGAGTGGCAGTGTGAGAAGGAGCTTCACTTACCTCAGAATAATTGGTATGGAGTGGTTCTTTGCTCATTCACTGGAGGCATTCATTGTAATTCATTGGAGGCATGATTTACTACATAACGTGAGGGACCCAAGCCAAAAAAAAAAAAAAGCAAGGCTCTGGCTGGGGGCAAGACATAAGTTTTCTTTCCCTAGAGTCCACCACCCTAACACTTTCAGTCTCCCAAATGTATTACAATATTCATGAGGGATGTACTAAGTGTCTGGATAGGGATTAGGTGAGAAGCCCTCATTAAGTCCCCCTGGAAAGTACCATGGAGCTGCCTGGATGAGTCAGGGATGGACAGTAACTTACCTAGACCCAGATGCTGCAGGGTTCTCATTTAAATTTGATGCTTCCCACTCCCATTCTGCATTTTTTGATAGGATTCATTTATAAAACACACAAAGATAAAATTTCAACACAATGACTACAGAATATTCAACTCCAAGTACAGCTAAACCCTAGCAAGTTCACTGGTCCATGAAGCCAAATTTGATGAGAAGAATTTATGGAGTTAAGCACTGTTCTTTTGAACCAATTATACTGCTATCCATAACTTACTCTGATTTCTGTTTATGAAAATAAAGAGAGCTCAACATTTCTCTAGTATACACCCACCTGCGGCCTTAAGCTCAGATTATAGGACTGAAACTTGTGAAGATAACTGCTTAAATAGGAACACTGGAGGATATTAAGAAAAAAAAAAAAGGCAGAAACAGTGAAAGAAAATGATATTCTAGGTCAAGTAAATAGCATGATATATACACCAAGAAAGGAAATATAAACCATATTTTGGGGGAAAAAAAGAACATTGACATATATTGTTGAGTTAAGGAAGAGAGGTAAAATAATAGTGGGAATCAGATTGAAAAAAATAAATTGCTTTGATTGTAAATCATTTTCACTCAACTTAAAGACTATTTAAAACTCAAAAGTGATCTACTAAAGGGAATTATATGGCCTGATATTAACTGGTTGATACAGATTTCAGTTTTATTGATAAAATTTTGTGTTTTGTTTTGTTTTCTCTCTTAGCCTGTTAATAACTACCATTGTGGCTGGACTGACCTTATAGTTCTTATTATGATTTCAAGACACCGTTCAGCAATATCATCAAGAAACTTTGAAACAATAAAGGTTGATTAATTATAATGAAAGTGAAAGTCATTCAGTTGTGTCTGACTCCTTGCGACATGAGCCCACCAGACTCCTCTGTCCATGGAATTCTCCAGGAAAGAATACTGTAGCATGTAGGCCATTTTCCTCTCCAGGGGATCTTCCCAACCTAGGGATTGAACTCAGGTTTCCCACATTTCAGGTAGATTCTTTGCCACTGAGCCACCAGGGAGTCCAAAATGTTAGTCAGCCAGTCATGTCCAACTCCTTGAAACCCCTTGGACTGTGGCCCACCAGGCTCCTCTATCCATGGAATTCTCCAGGAAAGAATAACAGAGTGGGTAGCCCTTCCCTTCTCCAGGAATCTTCCTGACCCTGGAATCAAACCCAGGTCTCCCACATTGCAGGCAGACTCTTTACCATTGAGGCACCAAGGAAACCCTGATTAATTATAAGATCTAGAAATCACACAGTGCAACTGGAGTCATACAGCAGGGAGTTGGGAATGGGAAATGGGAGAGTGAAGGAGAATCAGAGCTAGAGTGGGTAAAAGAGTGCACTGGTCTGAGGTTCTGCTTTTATTTGGGATGAAGGTAATAGTCTAGAAGTTTTGTGGGCTCACTATTGCTGAATTTAAAACAAAAGTGGTAATTTAAAGTGTGGGGGAAAAATAAAAAGTGGCCCAAATGATCAGTTATGGAAATCAACTAGGATTTCTAAAAAAATAAGCCGCAGTGTTGAGAGGTGGCCTGGTACTTTATCTAGTCAAGTTTCTGAGGATGTAGATATTTATTCTAGATAGCTGACTTTGGAGTAGATAGCCCTTGAAGTGGTTGCCTCAGCAATCAAAGTTTAAGCTAGGCACTTGCATCAAAAGAAAAGAAAAGAAAATGTTCATTTTGGCAGTACATATACTAAAATTGGAATGATACAGAGATTAGCATGGCCCCCGTTCTAGGATGAAGTATGGATTCATGAATCATTTCATATTTTTTCAAGGCAAGATCCTCTATGACCCCTCTCCTAAAAGTAACACAAATAAAAACAAAAGTAAATGAGTGGGACCTGAATTAAACTTAAACACTTTTGCACAGCAAAGGAAACTATAATGAAGTCACTCAGTCATGTCCAGCTGTTTGCGATCCCATGGACTGTAGTCTACCAGGCTTCTCTGTCCATGGGATTTTCCAGGCAAGGGTACTGGAGTGGGTTACCATTTCCTTCTCCAGGGGATCTTCCTGACCCAGGGATCGAACCCAGGTCTCCTGCATTGCAGGCAGATGCTTTGCCCTCTGAGCCACCAGGGAAGCAAGGTGAAAAGACAGTCCTCAGAATGGGAGAAAATAACAGTAAATGAAACAACTGACAAAGGATTAATTTCCAAAATATATAAGCAGCTCATGCAACTCAATACCAGAAAAACAAACCAACCAACCAAAAATTGGGGAAAAGACCTAAACAGATGGCTAATAAATACCTGAAAGGATGCTCAACATCGCTCAGTATTAGAGAAATGCAAATCAAAACTACAATGAGACACCATCTCACACTGCTCAGAATGGCCATCATCAAAAAGCCTAAAACAATAAATGCTGGAGAGGGTGTGGAGAAAAGGGAACACTCTTGCACTGTTGATGGGAATGTAAATTGATACAGCCACTATAGAAGATGGTATCAAGATTCCTTAAAAAACTAGGAATAAAACTACCACATGACCCAGCAATCCTACTCCTAGGCATATACTCTGAAGAGACCAAAATTGAAAAAGACACATGCATCCCATCGTTCATTGCAGAACTATTTACAATAGCTAGAACATGGAAGCAACCTAGATGTCCATTGACAGATGAATGGATAAAGAAGTGGTGGCATATATACACAATGGAATATTACTCAGCAATAAGAAGAAGGAACACATTTGAGTCAGTTCTAATGAGGTGGATGAACCTAGAACCTATTGTACAGAGTGAAGTGAGTCAGAACAGAAAGATAAATATGGTATTATAACACATATATATTGAATCTAGAAAAATGGTACTGAAGAATTTATTTTCAGTTCAGTTCAGTCACTCAGTCATGTCCGACTTTTTGCGACCCCATGGATTGCAGCACGCCAGGCCTCCCTGTCCATCACCAACTCCTGGAGTTCACTCAGACTCATGTCCATCGAGTCAGTGATGCCATCCAGCCATCTCATCCTCTGTCGTCCCCTTCTCCTCCTGCCCCCAATCCCTCCCAGCATTATTTACAGGGCAGCAATAGAGAAACAGTCATAAAGAATAGACTTATGGACATGCGGAGAGGGGAGGAGAGGGTGAAGTGTATGGAAAGGGTAACATGGAAACTTACATTACCATAGGTAAGATAGATAGCCAATGCGAATTTGCTGTATGGCTCAGGAAAGTCAAACAGTCGCTCTGTATCAACCTAGAGGGGTGGGATGGGGAGGGAGATAGGAGGGACATTCAGGAAGGAGGATATATATGTATACCTATGGCTGATTCATGCTGAGGTTTGACAGCAAAGAACAAAATTCTGTAAAGCAATTATTCTTCAATAAAAAATTAATTTTAAAAATACATGATTTGTACTCTACTAATAATGGTTTGTAGAGTATAAATCATGTATTTTTTATTTAATTATTTTTTTAATTGAAGGACAGCCATGAAATTAAAAGATGCTTACTCCTTGAAAGGAAAGTTATGACCGACCTAGATAGCATATTGAAGAGCAGAGGCATTACTTTGCCAACAAAGGTACATCTAGTCAAGGCTATGGTTTTTCCAGTGGTCATGTATGGATGTGAGAGTTGGACTGTCACGAAGGCTGAGCGCCGAAGAATTGATGCTTTTGAATTGTGGTGTTGGAGAAGACTCTTGAGAGTCCCTTGGACTGCAAGGATATCCAACCAGTCCATTCTGAAGGAGATCAGCCCTGGGATTTCTTTGGAGGGAATGATGCTAAAGCTGAAACTCCAGTACTTTGGCCACCTCATGTGAAGAGTTGACCCATTGGAAAAGAACCTGATGGTGGGAGGGATTGGGGGCAGGAGGAGAAGGGGACGACAGAGGATGAGATGGCTGAATGGCATCACTGACTCGATGGACGTGAGTCTGAGTGAACTCCGGGAGTTGGTGATGGACAGGAAGGCCTGACATGCTGGGATTCATGGGGTCACAAAGAGTCAGACACGACTGAGCGACTGAACTGAACTGAATAATGGTTTGAGACTTCCCTGATGGCTCAGATGATAAAGAATCTGCCTGCACTGCAGGAGACGTGGGTTTGATCCTTGGGTTGGAAAGATCCCCTAGAGAAGGAAATGGCAACCCACTCTAGTATTCTTGTCTGGGAAATCATATTGATATAGGAGCCTGGTGGGCTACAGTCCATGTGATCACAAGGGATCAAACATTACTTAGGAACTAACACAACAACAAATGATAATTTTGAGTTAACTCTAAGGGTTACATGTCACAAAATTCATTAGCTAAATTTCAAACTGTAAGTTATGTGTTAGAGGGTAAACTAGAAATTAAGAACCTGAGTACTAACATTTTGATAAGGTGGGAATTCCTAAACTCCCAACCAGAAATAAGCCTTGTGGATGGGAATTTTGTGGAAGAATAAAAGTGTAAATTTTCAAATTTATGGGAACCAACACAAATTACATGAGGAAAAAAATGAAAAATGCAGTGTTGAAATTAGAGAATATGTTGAGAATAAAGTCAAATACATAACTGCAAAACTTGAAAGACATTTTGAATTTTCTGACACAGGAATCATATGGTGAAGGAGATCAGGATCCTTTCATATCTCAGTCTTGATGAGCAAATGCTGAAGGCAAAGTCAAGGTAGACCAGTAGGGGAAAAAAAAAAAGAGAAAGAGAAATATAATTTTAAGTAAGACTGGTTTAATAGTTTGACAAAACAGAAGCCACATGCAGCTGTGTGCAAGTAGTTGTAAGTTTGGTCAAAACACACAGGAAAATAGGGAAATAGACTCACATAGTACAGAGAGTAGATTTTTTTTTTAAATTGATATTTTCACCATCGTGGTCAGTATGTTCTTCCAAAATTAGAGCTGGCAAATCATCAAATGAGTGGGGTATTAGACTCTTCCAGTGTGGTAGAACTTTCAGTACATCTTCATGGCAGTCCTGAAATATAAGACCAGAATCTAGTAAGATACTAAAGTTTATCTCCAGGGGCAACAATTTATACCAAAAGAATAAGTACAAATTCCTCTACTGCAATTGTAAGTTTCAAACCTACTACCTTATGGATTTGAGTAATTAAAACTATAAAATGAGCTAGTCTTATATATGCTCTTAAACTCATGTGTTGAAATCCCTGTCCCCAGTACTTCAGAATGTGGTTTGGATATAGAGGACATTAAATTAGGTGATTATGGTTATCTGAGGTCATTAAGGTAGCCCCAATCCAATATGAATGATATTCCTATAAAAGGTTAGGATACACACATACACAGAGGGAACACCATATGAAGAAATAGGGATAACAAGAATATCTACAAGCCAAAGAGAGATGACTCAGAAAAAATCAACTATGCAGACACCTTGCTCTCAGACTTCTAGCTTCCGGAACTGTAGGAACATAAATTGATGTGACTAGGCTACCCAGTCTGTGGTACTTTACTATGGAAGCCCTAGAAGACAAATATATCCTTCCTATATAAATTCTAAGAAAGATTTATCAATTATATCTAGAAAAGTTAAAGGAGGGTCCAACTGATATTTGGTCATGCCAGTTTAGAAAAATACATGTTTTTAATATACTTCAATTCAGTTCAGTTCAGTTCAGTCACTCAGTCATGTCAGACTCTTTGAGACCCCATGAACTGCAACACGCCAGGCCTTCCTGTCCATCACCAACTCCCAGAGTTCACCCAAACCCATGTCCATCGAGTTGGTGATGCCATCCAGCCATCTCATCCTCTGTAGTCCCCTTCTCCTCCTGCCCCACCAATCCTTCCCAGCATTAGGATTTTTTCCAATGAGTCAACTCTTCACATGAGGTGGCCAAAGTATTGGAGTTTCAGCTTCAACATCAGCCCTTCCAATAAATACCCAGGACTGATTTCCTTTAGGATGGACTGGTTGGATCTTCTTGCAGTCCATGGGACTCTCAAGACTCTTCTCCAACACCGTAGTTCAAAAGCATCGATTCTTTAGTGCTCAGCTTTCTTCACAGTCCAACTCTCACATATATACATGACCACTGTAAAAACCATAGCCTTGACTAGACGGACCTTTGTTGGCGAAGTAATGTCTCTGCTTTTAAATATGCTATCTAGGTTGGTCATAACTTTCCTTCCAAGGAGCAAGTGTCTTTTAATTTCATGGCTACAATCACCATCTGCAGTGATTTTGGAGCCCCAAAAATAAAGTCTCACACTGTTTCCCCATCTATTTCCCATGAAGTGATGGGACCAGATGCCATGATCTTCGTTTTCTGAATGTTGAGCTTTAAGCCAACTTTTTCATTCTCCTCCTCCACTTCATCAAGAGGCTTTGTAGCTTCTCTTCACTTTCTGCCACAATGGTGATGTCATCTGCATATCTGAGATTATTGATATTTCTCCCAGCACTCTTGATTCCAGCTTGTGCTTCTTCCAGCCCAGCATTTCTCATGGTGTACTGCATATAAGTTAAATAAGCAGGGTGACAATATACAGCCTTCAGTTCAGTTCAGTTCAGTCGCTTAGTCGTGTCTGACTCTTTGTGACCCCATGAATCCCAGCACGCCAGGCCTCCCTGTCCATCACCAACTCCCGGAGTTCACTCAGACTCACGTCCGTCGAGTCAGTGATGCCATCCAGTCATCTCATCCTCTGGCGTCCCCTTCTCCTCCTGCCCCCAATCCCTCCCAACATCAGAGTCTTTTCCAGTGAGTCAACTCTTTGCATGAGGTGGCCAAAGTACTGGAGTTTCAGCTTTAACATCATTCCTTCCAAAGAAATCCCAGGGCTGATCTCCTTCAGAATGGACTGGTTGGACCTCCTTGCAGGCCAAGGGACTCTCACGAGTCTTCTCCAACACCACAGTTCAAAAGCATCAATTCTTCAGCACTTAGCTTTCTTCACAGTCCAACTCTCACATCCATACATGACCACTGGAAAAACCATAGCCTTGACGTACTCCTTTTCCTATTTGGAACCAGTCTGTTGTTCCATGTTCAGTTCTAACTATTGCTTCCTGACCTGCATACAGGTTTCTTAAGAGACAGGTCAGATGGTCTGGTATTCCCATCTCTTTAAAAATTTTCCAGTTTATTGTGATCCACACAGTCAAAGGCTTTGGCATAGTCAATAAAGCAGAAATAGATGTTTTTCTGGAACTCTCTTGCTTTTTCGAATATACTTACTTACATTCAAACATGTATAAATAGAGTAAAATACCATGAAAGAGAAGTTTCTGAATAGATAAGCAGAATATATAATTGATGACTATATTTTTTTCAGACAAATTCATTAGTTAAATTAGAGGCAACAGCTAAAGCATGCTTTCCTTGAAAATTAAACAACTCTTTATGAAATAAATATATTTCTGATGACACCAAACCTTAAGAAATCTGTCTATATCCTTTATGTCTAAATAAGAAACCTATAACTATAATCACATGAACCTTAAGATTTTCTAACTCTTTAATATTAGTTTGAATTTGGGGAGTTTTTCAGTATTAATAGGATGTATTTTAATAGTTCATTTTTAAACTTGTTTCACAGCTGCTTCTCACTTTACATTTCATTTTAAATTTCTTTCTCTGTTCTCCTTATTATTTCCTAACATTTCATTTATTCTCCATAAATATCATTAAAACAAGTATAATGGTAGAAATGATTTTTATTGCAGATATTGGACAGCAGATAATGACAATAGATGTGGCAAGAAAAAAAACATATACTAAACATGATTATCTTAAAATTAGATCTTCATTACACATAAAGGGTAATTTAATATTTTTCCTGGTTTTCCTATGTCCTTTTTCGCTACTTTACTCTTGCCACTTAGGATAACTTTAGCACTAGCTGCCAGCTTCCCTCTCTCCATCTCAATCAACAACAAGAACAATAATTTCCTTTTTATTTCTTATGTAGAGGAATTGACTTTTCTAATGTAAATATCTTTTATCTGGGCTATACTTAGAAGACCTCATCTCTCATGCTTAATTATCTTATTATTCTATTTCAAGGTATTTTATTTAAGATAAAGAAAACTTTTCCTGTTAATTCAACTAAATCAATCAGCATGCAGCTTTTTTCACTTGATCACAAGAAAATTATTTACAATCAATAATTTAATGAGAAGCTGGGTGCATGCCAATTTGCTTCAGTCAGGTCTTTAACTGGAGATGGATAAGATAACAGAATAATCTAAACCAAAAAGAAAAGAAAGTCTTAAACTACCATGAAATGTCCTTAGAAGTAGTAAAAGCAGAAAGTATAACAATAATGGCGTTACTGGCTAGCACATACAAAAATTCTATTAAAATTCTGAAGGGAAGGATAAATGAATAGCATGAATACGAATAATATAATTGGTAAGTAAGAATGCACTGATTTAAGATTCAATACACTTCACCCAGTTCATACAGTTCATGATAGGGCTCCCGATGGTTGGAGACTTTTCACGTAGTCATAGTATTGATTACCCTCTTTTGCTTCACTCCCATTATGTGGTTCAGGGAACCACTCATTTATGAGGGAACACTCATTAAGAGCTGTTCTCCTTAGCTGGCTTTATAATCCTCAAGGGATTAAAGGACAGGAGAAGAAGAATCATCCTACACCGATGCTACCAACACCTTACAGTAACTATGACATTGCTTTGCACCATTTTTCTGCTCAGAGGGAGCAGCAGCATGCAATGATCTTCCCATGGCAAAGTACTCAAGAGAAAAGCTGTCCCATTGTCTGACCCATTTTCTACCCATGATGATGAATTTCTGCTTCCAGAGATTGCTGCTTTCCCTCAATCTTAGGCCACTCTCTTTGCCCAGTTTTGAGTTCTTTATCAGTTTTCATTTGATTTCCATTCACTCAGTCATTCACTTCTATCTCCAAAGCTGAGCTTGGACTGGGCCTGAGCAATTGAGATTTGTCTCTATCTTTCCATTTTTTGTGATTTAATGCATACTTAAATTTGAATGAATACAGTTATTTGGGGCAAAGCAAGAAGTGAAACTAGAAGGTTAGAATCTGCATAGGGAAAGTGTATAGCTAGACGTAGGGAGAATGTCTTCTAAAAGCCATAGATAGTCAGAGACAGAAATGCTGTATCCTGAAATCTAGTAATCCATATCACTTGACATGCTCACATAGATACTCCAAGGAACACTTAAGAGATACATTTTAGAGATGATTCATGTTGAAAATATCTCAAGGATTATTATTCTAGATTTATCCTTAGATTTCCAAACATATTACATGGTACTTAATCTTGGTATCAATAAAATCACATCTTTACTTCTTTCTCTAAAAAATGTATTTCCATTGTTTATGTATGTTTTTGATTTAACATTCTTTATCCCAAAACTGTGTTGCACAATTCAGTGTTCTGTCACTATTACCCACTCACACACTCTGAAACTTATTTTATTTCTAACTGTTAGAACTGCAAGTGTAATTATCATGGATGCTATTTGTTTTTGCATTCAAGAACTTAGGAAATTAAAAATTATAGCATGTATTATAACTTTCTGAGAACCATAAAATTAATTCTTAAACAGATTCAGCACTACAAATAGATTTCCTGTTATTTGTCTCCTACTACCTCAATCTGGTAAGAAAACTAGAAGTCACTATCCAGATACCTTCCTCTTACATTTACTCATAGTAATATTTTTCATTCATAACATGCTATACGTGTTTCATATACTTGTTCTGTAATTGCCTATGGAAGCACTTTTTTTTTATAGACAATTTCATTTTTATAATACACTAGGCTCCAGATTAGACTGAGTGCAGTTCTATTTGAATCATTTAACAAGGAGAGTCTTGAAATCAGAGCTATGTTTTCTTAGAAATTATTAGATTTCTCCAGATACCATGTTCAATGATAACTAAAACCCAGACTTCTTCCATCTGGTGTACTTGAAAGTGAAAGTGAAAGTCACTCAGTCGTGTCCGACTCTTTGCAATCCCATGGACTACACAGTCCATGGAATTCTCCAGGCCAGCATACTGGAGTGGGTAGCCTTTTCCTTTTCTAGGGGGTCTTCCCAACCCAGGGATCAAACCCAGGTCTCCCACACTGTGGGTGCATTCTTCACAAGCTGAGCCACCAGGGAAGCCCAATAATTACTAGAGTGGGTAGCCTATCCCTTTTCCAGCGGATCTTCCTGACCCAGAAGTCAAACCAGAGTCTCCTGAATTGCAGGTGGATTCTTTACCAACTGAGCTATCAGGGAAGCCCATCTGGTGTACTTACTAGTGAATTATTGTTCAATGAATAAATAAAATTGAAATAGCAAGGCATGATGCAAAAATACTAAAATAACTGAAAGCAGACCATAGAGATAGATGGCAGGTAGGTAGACAGGTAGGTGTATAAGTAGATAGGTATGCCAGTGGATGGATGGATGGGTAGATAGATAAATATATAGGTGGAAGGATATTCCTCACTAGTGACCTTTAGAGAAATGTGTTATAACAATGATTACCCCTCTCTCATTTTTGCAGAGATTGATCCAGATTTTAGCAAGTTATTCCTTTCCTACCTGAGAAAGATGTACATTGCAAAGGGAATTTGAATAATACCTTATTCAAAATTGCTTTCATATTTTCCCTGAACTGTAACTTTCTTGATGAGGCCAAATTTTGTGTTAAAAAAAAATCATGCATATCACAAAACCTTCATGTAAGTTTTAGATACTTATAGGCTTTATATTAATATCTCCTTCCTTGGAGGTAAACTTTATATGTATACTTCATGAAGAAAATTTAGAGACTTTATTGTTTTGTTCTTCTGGATGTTTGTCTTTACTCAGGGTGTGCTGGCCATTATCTCTTTGATAGAGGGTGTAGCTGGTGTTGGTTTGTCTGAAGCCTGTGCAGGATGTGAGTCAGGGCTTCCTCTCTGTTATATCTGCCAATGTCCTGTTGGGTGTGAAGTCTGCCCCCCAGTTGTTGGATAAGAAGCTCTGAGGGTCAAGTTCAACCAGGTATGGTTGCCCATGAGTGTGCACCTTGCCCCAAAAGAGGGATTGATAATGCAGGTAAGGCCTGTGTGGTCACCCAGGACGTATGAATCGTTTCTGTATGTAGCCATGATTCTGCTCAGAAGGAGTCCCCATCACAAACCTTTCTCTCTTATGTTCATCACAGATCTAGTTAGTGCAAAGCTGTTGTGTTTAGTAGTCTGGGCCTAGAGCTGGTGGTTTGGAGTTGTGGCTATGCAAGAATTGAGGTGACTGCACTGCTGCCTGAGATCTTGGCTGTCTCTGTGGCAGTCTTATCCCAGGACCTGTCTGCCCCAGATTTAGCAAGCTTCAGTGTGGAGTGAGCAGAACTGGAATACTCTCTCTGGGAGACAAACCACTGTATACTTCTGAGTGTGCTGACAATGACTGCCACCCTCCCACCGTAACCACAGCCCAGATCCTCCAGGCTGCCTCTGTGTAGCTAAATGAGTCCTATGCCAGTGGCTCTCTGCCCTAGACTCATTGGTTAGCCTTTGCATACTGTTGGGTCACCAACTCCCTCTGCACACACTGACAAAGGCCAGTTTTGACTGTGTTGGAGCTCTTCTGCCAGTTTCCAGTTAGTTTTCCGTGAGAATTATTCCACGTTTGTGCATCATATATGTGTGTGTGTGTATATATACATATATTACTATTGCTACATTGTGATGAAGCTAAATACAGGTATATTAGCAGTAGTGGTTTTGGCAGGACCTGATGGTAGTTTTTACTCATAAACATTATTGGAGATGAGATTTGAGGGCTACTTAGGAATAACCAGGACTTCCCTGGTGGCTCACATGGTAACGTGTCTGCCTACAATGTGGCAGACCTGGGTTCAATCCCTGGGTCAGGAATATGCTCTGGAGAAGGAAATGGCAACCCACTCCAGTACTCTTGCCTAGAAAATCCCATAGATGGAGGAACCTGGTAGGCTACAGTCCATGGCGTCACAGAGAGTCAGACACAACTGAGTGACTTCACTTCACTTAGGAATAACCATAGAACTTGAAATTGAGTTGTGTTGCAAAAGTAGAAGTTGAGATACTGTACTTATTGTTGGAGTCTGAAGTTCAAATAATATATTAAAGTAAATGGTGATATTTTCCTTATCAAGATATTATGACAAATGAATAATTTTTTTTTTGCCCACTTGATTTAATGATTCATTTTCCTCTAAGGATTTTTTTCCGGTTTTATTGAGGTATAATTGACAAAAGTACACATCATGGTTATTTGATATACATATACATTGTGAAAGGATTCCTCCCATCTAACTAACTAACATATCCATATTTGTTAACACTGTATTGTTTAATGAAAATTACTAAGGGAACTGATATATTAACACCCCTCATTGTTCCAACATTGATGACTATGACCAAGCACTGACACTACTAAACACTGTCTTTCTTTAATACATTTTGTATCTTCTGGTTAATATCATGACTGATTTTTGTGTATAACTGAGAAAAAAATATCATGTTTACTTGAAGCATGTAGCAGAATAACAAAGCTAATGCCAAAACTACTGTGCTTTTGAAGTTATCCCAGTTTTATTCATAACTTTAATTGGAGAATTTGCCTGTTAACCGAAGATACCTCACATGCTGTGCATTTTGAAAGATCAAATCTGTGGAAGAATTTATTAAAGAAATAACATTCAGTGATGCTGTTAATAAAAATAGCCTCTACTTTAAAAAGTATGGCACATACATGGCCCACATGCTGTCCCTCTGTTCTTCCATTTCCATGTTTTGGTTGCTAATTGATAAAGATACAATTTCCTACTAAGCCTTTTGAGAATCCTCCTCAACATAGCACTGTGCATCCAGTTAATCAGAGATGGTATGAAAGTTGGAATTCATTTGTCATCCCCATTTTGTGCATACCTGTTCAGTCGCTTCAGTTGGGTCTGACTCTTTGCTATCCCATGGACAGTAACCCACCAGGCTCTTCTGTCCATGGGATTGTCCTGATGAGTAGGTTGTCATTTCCTCCTCCAGGGGGATCTTCCCAACCCAGGAATTGAACCCACAGTCTCCTGTGGTTCCAGCACTGCAGGCAGATTCTTTACCACTGAGCCACCAGGGAAGCCCATTCCCATTTTAACAGTAAGTAAATCCTTTGTTCCCCTCAAATAATCACTTTAAGTGTGTATCATCTAGGTTTTTCTCCCACCACAAGTATAGTTTTCTGGTTTTTGTCAACAAGATCTGCTGTCCCTTATCTTTTCAGCTCATCTGAGCTCACAGACAGCTGTGGATGTTTCTAACAAATGGACAGTCCTACCTTAAACACCAGAATCTCTTAGTCTCTGCTTCAGAACTTTCTCTGGCACTACAGGTTTCTCTTGATTAGGAGCAACCCAGAATTGTGGGAAAGTGTAGTCTGAGAGACCAGTACTCAGTGATGAGCAGTCTATTTTCCCAATTAGGAGAGAAGAATCAGAGGATAAATGTCCTGGCCTTGCCATTCCCTCATGGCTCAGCTGGTAAAGAAGCCCACTGCAATGTGGGAGACCTGAGTGTGATCCCTAGGTTGGGAAGATCCCCTGGTGAAGGGAACAGCTACCCATTCCAGTATTCTGGCTTGGAGAAGTCCATAGACTGCATAGTCCATGGGGTCGCAAAGAGTCTGCCACCAACCGAGTGTCTTTCACTTTCGTTTTCACGTGCCATTCCACAGTAGGAAGATCCCAGTATGTGTTCTCCATGGCTTATCAGAAGTTCCAGAGGGGAACTGAGTGATTATCTGCTCATTAGCGTTTCGTTTCCCTGATTTTTTTCTTCATTCTTCATTTTTGTTTCCTAGCATCACCCAAGTCCTCATGTCAGGGTCTGCTCTTAGAACTAAAGCTAAAATGGTGTCTTTTGTCTTCATGTTATGTAGAATATTTATTCACAAACCTCAGTCAGTGAAGTTCCTGCTGATGATCCATAGACTGAGATGCAAGCTCTAACTCACCACTTCATAGAAGATCCAATAAAACATCTTTTTTTCCTCTATGGAAAGTCCCACAGGAGAATTATCTGATAGCACTATAGGCCAGAAATCCAACAGGGTTCTCACTGGCAAAAATCAACATGTCAGCCCAGTAGCTTTCTTTTTTGGAGCCTCTAGAGGATACTCAGTTTCCCTGCCTTTTCTAGTTTTGAAACTGTGCACATTTGCCATCTCTGTCTCTATAGATGTATTTTTGATGTTGCATGTTATGCAGAGGTGAGCTCTATGTCTTCCTACCCTGCCATCTTAATCCCCCTCCTTTTTGCTATTGATTTTTATTCCTATATTAGAATTATTGATAATAGTGATTTTAGTGAAATTGAAGGAAACTGGTAATATCTAAAATCTATTATTTCAGAAAATCAGTGGGTATTTTATATTGGGCATACTGTGATGTTTGTTTTCTCTTACATAAAACAAACAATTAAAGTCAATCAGTTATTTAATCTTAAATGATACTCACTTTTAACATTTTTATTTGCTCTCTAACATTGACAAAATTACATAAACACAGACAGACACACATATACACACAGAGAAGAAAAAAATCTTCAAACCAGAAACACCTTGCAAATATTCATACCATTGCAGGTAATGAAGCATATTGTGGAGTATCTATAGAATTCTATAATATCAAACATGACTAAAGAATGATTTATTGTACTACCTTAATTTTCCACACAAGGAGGCCAGAGAAATTATGTATTTTTTTCCAGACATATACATTGCTAAAGATAAGATTTCCTTTTTCTTTTAAACAGTAACTGCTAATGTGATTTTAGTCATACTGAAAATCTTTAGCCATCACTGCAAGTCATCCCAATGATTTAATCATATATCCACTGATCACAAGCTTACAAAAGTAGCAATTCTTTAATATCTGGATTTCAATTTTATAGCTCTAAACTTTACTCAAGAAAAATTAACCAGTAAGAGAAGAAGACAATCTTCCCCTGCAAACTGTGTGATGAAAAGTCAAAATTGAGAATTGAATCATATGTCAAGATTATGGAGACGAATGTTGTCCTATACATGGAGTTCTCCATTTGAATTGATATCCCATCCTGTTTCACTTCCTGTTTGGCCTTAGTAGGAGACAAGGTCAATAAGGGTTAGAGAAACAACCTATAGTTAAACAACCAATCATCTCTGCTGCTGCTTACTGTTAGAAATAAAGAAAAAGCAAATGACTAAAAGTTAGAAAACTGGATATATTTAGAGACAGGTATAATCCTCATTGATTGCAGAGTTTTCTTAATATATATTATATTTATTATGTTAATGGCCAAAAGCCTTTTTTGTATATGAATTACAGGTTTATTTTTTTATCATTTCCATATATTTCTAACAGAATTCATAGTCCACATTTGGCTCATAAAATATAGCATTAGGAAAAAACCAAGAGCCTCTGCTATAGATCAGAGTCTAAACTGATAAGTATAGTTGTTTTTAGGTGATACTAGTAGCCCTTATAGAAGAATTAATTACATAGGTTAGAAATCAGAGCTACAAGTAATGACTCAAAAAACTGAACCTGTACTTTTTCTTCATACTAGATTTGGAGGGGATATAATCCTTAATTGTTTCTATGTAGTGGAAACCTTTTTTTTTTTTTTTTTTTTAATTCTAATCTATTTTGCCAGATCATAAACAGGAAGGGTGTGAAACTAGGTAACATAACTTCTAAGTTGAGCTAAGCATTTGAGAGTGAATCCCATCACTTCATGGGAAATAGATGGGGAAACAGTGGAAACAGTGTCAGACTTTATTTTTCTGGGCTCCAAAATCACTACAGATGGTGACGGCAGCCATGAAATTAAAAGACGCTTACTCCTTGGAAGGAAAGTTATGACCAACCTAGATAGCATATCCAAAAGCAGAGACATTACTTTGCCAACAAAGGTCTGTCTAGTCAAGGCTATGGTTTTTCCTGTGGTCATGTATGGATGTGAGAGTTGGACTGTGAAGAAGGCTGAGTGCCAAAGAATTGATGCTTTTGAACTGTGGTGTTGGAGAAGACTCTTGAGAGTCCCTTGGACTGCAAGGAGATCCAATCAGTTCATTCTGAAGGAGATCAGCCCTGGGATTTCTTTGGAAGGAATGATACTAAAGCTGAAACTCCAGTACTTTGGCCACCTCATGCGAAGAGTTGACTCATTGGAAAAGACTCTGATGCTGGGAGGGATTGGGGGCAAGAGGAGAAGGGGACAGCAGAGGATGAGATGGCTGTATGGCATCACTAACTCGATGGACGTGAGTCTGAGTGAACTCTGGGAGTTGGTGATGGACAGGGAGGCCTGGCATGCTGCAATTCATGGGGTTGCAAAGAGTCGGACACGACTGAGCGACTGATCTGATCCGATCTGATCTGATAGTCACATTGAGAGGAATCTTATCAAATGAGATTAGGCCATATCCTTGTGAGCTAAATAGCAATTGGAGAATTAGTTTGATTTTTCTAAGTCATAAGTTTCAGTTTAGGATCTTGGAGATGCCTACCCCAAGTAAGTAATTTCAAGTAGATACTCCAACTGACACATTCATTTACCAGACATATGGTTTGAGTGTATACTTCGTGTGCAGTGTAGTATATGCTGTATACTAGAGACAGCAGTAAATAAGTCCCATAATTTTCCTTCCCTGGTGAAGTTTTTATTCTTATCAAGAAAACAGGAAGAATGCAATAAATGATTTTGACTAGAGAGAGAAGTAGATAGATTAAAGATAAATTACATTGGAAAACAAATAAAATAGATTGATGGATATAGACAGACAACAGGTGATTATATATGTTACACAGAAGAATATAGCATGTTAGAGGAGAGAAGTAGCTGGGTGACAGGGAAGTGAAGGACAAAAAGATGTACAGAGAAACATGTCTGGATCAGATGGATCACAGACCTAAATAGAAAATGTAAAACTCTAAAAGTCTTAGACTATAAGAGAAAAACTAAATAATCTTGGGTTTGGTAATAACTTTTTAGATACAAAACCAAAGAAATTCATGAAAGAAAGAATTCATAAGCTAGACTTCATTAAAACAAATTTAAAAACTGTGCTTTATGTAAACATTGACTAGAGAATAGAAAGATAAGCCACAGAGTGGGAGAAAATATTTGAAAAAGATATATCTGATAAGTAATGTGTATCAAAAATATTCACAGAATTCTTGAAAATCAACAATAAGTAAACAGACAATCTGGTTAAAAAATGAGTCAAAACCTTGACCTCTTCAAAGAAGATAGATTGCAAATAGCATATGAAAGGGTTCTCACCTGTGTGTCTTAGAAGACATGCAAATCAAAATAATGAGGTACCACACCAATTAGAATGGCCAAAATCTAAAACACTGATGCTGCCAAATGCTAAGAAGTATGTAGAGCAAGAGTAACTCTCATTCATTGCTGGTGGGAATGCAGAACTGTGAAGCTCACTATAAAAAGTAGTTTTCAAATTTCTTTTGTGTATGTGTGTATATGAGCATGTGTAATAATAAAGTACACATACATGCATGTGTGTCTGACTCAGTCTCTCAATTGTGTCCAACTCTTCACAACCTCATGGACTGTAGCTCACCAGGTCCCTCTGTCTGTGGGATTTTACAAGCAAGAATACTGGAGTGGGTTGTCATTTCCTTCTCTGGGAGAGCTTCCCAACCCAGGGATTGAACCTGTACATGTATATATCTGTATGTATACACATATATACATACACACATACTTTTCTGACTCACAAAAAGCTATAGATATTTAATGTAGACACCTTGATGACTTTATGAGTTTGGAGATAAATATATATCTTAGAAACCATCTCACCAGTCTTCACTGTAAACATATTCATAACCTCCAAAAGTTTCCTTTCACCTTCTTTATATATTGTTACCATTTTTAATATGATAAAAACAGACCTAACCTTTTAGCAAATTTCTAAGTATATAATATAGTATTGTTTCAAAACTAAACATTCTTATCATACAATCCATTAATTTGCTCCATGGTTTTTACCCAAAGGGGTAGAAAATTTATGCCTATGAAAATATCTACATATGCATGTTTATAGTAGCTTTATACATAATTGCTAACGTTTAGAATCAACTAATATATTTTCCAGTAGGTGGCGGTGGTGGTGGTTTAGTTGCTAAGCTGTGTCCGACTCTTGCGACCCCATGGACTGTAGCCTGCCAGGCTCCTCTGTCCATGGGATCCTCCAGGCAAGAATGCTGGAGTGGGTTGTCATTTCTTTCTCCATTTCAGTAGGTAAATAGACAAATTGTGGTGTTTCTAGGTAATAGAATATTATTTAGCACTACAAAGAAATGAGCTATTAAGCCATTCAAAGACATGGAGGAATCTTAAATGCATATTGCTAGATGAAAGAAGCCAGTCTAATAAAGGCTATTAATATTCCAACAATATGATATTCTTGAAAAGGAAAAACTGAAGACAGTAAAAAGATCATTGCTTGCTAGGGGTAGGGGGCAACAGTGAGATGAATCAACAGAGCACAGAAGAGTTTTAGGACAGTGAAACTATTATGTGTCATTATGCATTTTTAAAAACCCACAAAATGTACACCACCAACGGTAAACTATTGGTTTTATGTGATAATGATATATAAATATAGGTTCATCAGTAGTAACATGTATTACTCTGGTGAGGGGTGTTGACAATGGGGAAAACTACGCATGTGTGGGTTCAGGGCATGCATGGGAAATCTCTGTACTCACAGATTAATTTTTTTGTAAACCTAAAACTGTTCTAAAAGTAGAATCTATTTTAAAACACTCAGGTGAAGTTTAAGCTGAAGACAATTAATTTGAAGATGTCAGCAGTGTGAAGTGTGTGGAGATTTGTGTTATAAGCAGAGAGAACAAGTGTGAAGCCGAAAAACCTTGCTGGTCTGTATAGTTAAATACAGAAAGAAATCCAGTATGACAAGACCATTCTAGGCAATTTTGATACAAAAGGGCAGAGAAGTAGTGAGCAGTCAGATTATTAAAGACTTTATAACCTAGAGCAGAAGGAAAGTTTATGCTTAATATGATGGTAATACACTGGGAAGTTTGAGTAATGGAGAAACATCATGACTTTGTTAAGAATGATTTACAGCATAGTGGTAAGACATGATAGAGTGGGCTTCCCCTACATTTAGGTGGAATTTGGGAGGTATCCAACAGAGTTATAATAGCTAATTGGACTTCTAGTGTGAAAGTGATGGAAATGCAGTGAAAAAGACCAATGCAATTATCTTGGAGGTAATCAGGAAGAATTTGTTAATTAATAAGTAGGATAAAAGGAAAAATTAATTATGAATGACCCATAAATTTTGGATTGAGTCAGATTAGATACCACTGTCATTTACTGATTTGGTGAAATTTTGGAGAACCACAGGAGGGTTCTATTTGGGAAATGTTAATTTGAGAAAATGAAGAGCTCCTTGGAAGAATAGTTATGACAAACCACCTAGACAATGTATTAAAAAGCAGAAATACCAATTTGCCAACAAAGGTCCATATAGTCAAAGCTGTAGTTTTTCCAGTAGTCATGTATGAATGTGAAAGTTGGGCCATAAAGAAGGCTGAGCGCTGAAGAACTGACATTTTCAAATGTGGTGCTGGACAAGACTCTTGAGAATTCCTTGGACAGCAAGGAGATCAAACCAGTCAATCCTAAAGGAAATCAACCCTGAATATTCATTGGGAGGACTGATACTGAAGCTGAAACTCCAATAATTTGACCACCTGATGCAAAGAAGAGTCACATTAGGGGGGATGCTGGGGAAGATTGAGGGCAAGAGGAGAAGGGGGTGAGGATTTCATCTCAACCATTGAGGATGAGATGGTTGGGTGGCATCACTGACTCAATGGACATGAGTTTGAGCAAACTTAGGGAGATAATGAAGGACAGAGAAACCTGGCATGCTGCAGTTCATGGTGTCACAAAGAGTCGGACACAACTTAGTGACTGAACAACAAAAAAATTGAGATGCACTTCCTTTACCATTCAGCAGTAAAGAATCTGCCTGTCAGTGGAGAATGTGCAGGTTCAGTCCCTGGGTTGGGAAGATCCCCTGGAGAAGGAAATGTCAACCCACTATAGTATTATTGCCTGGGAAATCCCATGGACAGAAGAGCCTGGTGGGCTACAATCAATTGGTTGCAAAAGAGTCAGACATGACTAAGAAACTAAGTGAAACAATTTTGAGTTGCCTGGAAGAGAATGATGTAGATGCTTTAATTTAATATTTGGATATATGAATTTGGAGTTGAGTGGAGAAATCAATACTATGTTTAAAATGCAGGATTCAACAGTGTAAGAATGATCTATAAATCCCTTTGAATGGATGGGATAACTCAGGGAAATATACAGATAGAAAAGAGACAAGCTGTCAGGATAAAAATATACTGCTGTTTGATTTGGCTGTATGGAGGTTTCCTGATGACTTTGGTGCAGTTCAGTAGAATGATAAAGGCAAATGTTCAGATGTTCTTTCACTAGATATTAAATTTGAATCTAAAATTTGACTTTTGAATATTATGTTAGAAAATTTTAAGGTATTTTTAGAGGTAAGTGGGAGACTAAATGATTTCCTAAACTAATACAACATTGTAAATTAACTACACTTCAATAAATTTTGTTTTTAAAATGCTCTCCTAAATTTTCAGACTGATGCTAATATTTTCAGAAAAGGTTGAATATCTGAACACAGGATTTTACTATAAGCAGAGGGAGAATGAGGAGTTTCCTGGAAGGGGGAGAGGAGACCAATGGGGCAGGATTCAACTGTTTGTCATCACAATTGTTTCAGATCAGGAAGGTAAGACCACCTGGAAGACCATGAGCTACAACAGCCATTAACCCCTGAGTAGTTGATATATGGAGACAGGGGCCAATATTTTAAGAACAGGCAAAGAAACTACACTTCACTCTTAATAGAAAGTTAGCTTTTGAGTGCATTTGGAATCAGAGACCCTTCCTTTAATATTAAAGGGGAAGCTTTATCTTAGATCTAGAGTTTCTATTGGGAATAAGAAAGGGGAGAGAAGCAAGTTCTGCAACGTTGTTGAGTTCATCTGAAAGAGTATGTTTTAAATCAAAAAAAGATTTAATTGACACTAATTGGCAAGTCCAAGGTTTTGACTTTTGTTTTATATTGCTTTTTAATTTTTTCACATTAATAAGATTCATGGGATAGAAGAGAGTTTAATATAGTTATAAAGTTAACTATTTTCACATGAAAATAACATCATGGCAGTATTTTCACTCTGCTAGTGAGTGAGTGAAGGTCACTCATTCATGTCTGATTCTTTGCGACCCCATGGACTATACAGTCCATGGAATTCTCCAGGCCAGAATACTGGAGTGGGTAGACTTTTCCTTCTCCAGGGGATCTTCCTGATCCAGGGATTGAACCCAGGTCTCCTGCATTGCAAGAGGATTCTTTACTAGCTGAGCCACAATGGAAGCCCAAGAATACTGGGGTGGGTAGCCTATCACTTCACCAGCAAGTCTTCCCAACCCAAGAATCAAACCAGGTCTCCTGCATTACAGGCGGATTCTTTACCAACTGAGCTATCAGGGAAGCCCCTGCTAAACTCTGTTTAATTCTGGTTCATTTGCTTTTATATATGTATTTATCAGATTATCAAGAATCAATATCTCTATTTTAAATTTACTCACATTTGTAATTTGGACAATTTTGATTTACATCATTCCTTAAATGGAGAGAAGTTGGCCACCATTTTCTGTTAAAACAATCAAATACATAAAATTTTTGGTAAGTAATTATGTTATATATCATAAACCAGTCTCTTCTCCCTCACCTTAAATAATTCTGCTTCCCTTAACCTTTCTACTGGCACTTTAAAAACCTTCATTCATGTGGTGTCCCCACCACATTCTTAAATATTTCTTATGAAAATGTTCAAACCTGATGAAAATCTAATCAGATTACAGAGATTTTATAAGAATTATAAATTTAAACTCAAACCTTTAAGCTAGTTCAATTGATTTTTAATCTTATTTTATTTAAAAGGAAGCAAAACTAACTTACCAAGTATGTTTATCTTGTCTTGGAAGCAGAGTATTCAATATCCATCAACTTGTTTGTGGCTGATTATTCTTCAGAGATGGTATAGGCTCACAAAAAAGCAGTAATTTTTTTTCTTTTTCCTTTTTTTTTTTCCTTTTTTTTTTTTTTTTAGGAATGCTGTATTTGTGCTTATTTGAAAGTAGATTTTATGAAATTTGTTTGACTTCCCCTCACGACTTCTACGATTCTTTATTTAAATCTGTGGGTATTAACTTCAAGTTGTTTAAATCTATGTATTCAACATCTGTATCCATGATTTTTTTTTACTCCTTTGTTGATTTTGTTTCTTCCTTGTATCCATAGATTCAACATCATTAACTTCTACATTCTTATTTGAATATTCTTTTTGAATCTTTCTGGGGGTCTTTCTTTGAATCCTCATCTCCCCAAATTTTTTGTAACTAACCTCCAAGCCCTTTTAATGTTTTTCCTTATTTTTTTTAATGAAGCTTTTTTGAGTCCATCTTTTGAATTCTTCTTTCCTCCATTTTACAAATTATGTCATTAATTCTTTGGATACAACTTCCACTCATAGATGCAGTTTCAGACTACTAAAGTTGTTTCATCAAGTATGCTTTTGAATTATCATCCAAGGCCTACTTTCCCTTTTTGGCATCTTTCTTGGCATCTTTCTTGGCATCCTTCTTGGCATCCTTCTTGGCGTCCTTCTTGGCATCCTTCTTGGCTGAGTCCTTTGGTTCACTTTCTGCCTCACCAGGCTTCTTCTCATCTTTCTTTTCTTTTTTACTATCCTTCTTCTTTGCATCTTTTTTGTCCTTTGATTCATCACCTTTCTCACCTGCTTTCGTTGGATCTTTTTTCCCTGCCTTATCCTTCTTTGAATCTTTCTTTTCGCCTTCTGATTCTGTAGCAGACTCCTTGCCCTTCTTTGAACCTTTCTTATCTTTTTTGTCATCTTTCTTTGCATCTCCTTTATCACCTTCTGCCTTTGAATCAGACTCCTTGCCCTTCTTTGAACCTTTTTTACCTTTTTTGTCATCTTTCTTCGCATCTCCTTTTTCACCTTCTGATTCTGTAGCAGACTCCTTGCCCTTCTTTGAACCTTTTTTACCTTTTTTGTCATCTTTCTTCGCATCTCCTTTTTCACCTTCTGATTCTGTAGCAGACTCCTTGCCCTTCTTTGAACCTTTTTTACCTTTTTTGTCATCTTTCTTTGCATCTCCTTTTTCACCTTCTGATTCTGTAGCAGACTCCTTGCCCTTCTTTGAACCTTTTTTACCTTTTTTGTCATCTTTCTTCGCATCTCCTTTTTCACCTTCTGATTCTGTAGCAGACTCCTTGCCCTTCTTTGAACCTTTTTTACCTTTTTTGTCATCTTTCTTCGCATCTCCTTTTTCACCTTCTGATTCTGTAGCAGACTCCTTGCCCTTTGAATCTTTCTTACTTTTTTTGGAATCTTTCTTTGCATCTCCTTTTTCACTTCCTGAATCTGAAGGAGTCTCCTTGCCCTTCTTTGAGCCCTTCCTATCTTTTTTAGCACCTTTCTCTGCACCTGCTTTTTCATCTTCAGATTCTGTTGCTGATTCTTTGCCCTTCTTTGAATCTTTTCTCTCTTTTTTTAAATCTTTCTTTTCATCTGGTTTCTCTTCTTTAGCTTTTGAAAGTTTCCTGGGTTTTTCCTTTGAAACTATGGACTCCGCTTCTGAATCTGATTTGTCCTTGTCTTCTTTGCTTTTCTTAACCTTCGGAGATGAAGGTTTTGCTGCCTGTTTAGCATCCTCCTGGGAGGGAGGAGTTTCTTTCTGGGGATGCCGACTCCTGGCAGCTAAATAAACAGATGGTCTCTCAGAAATTCTCATTAAAGAACGGTGCATCCATAAAGGTTGTTTACGATCTCCCCTTAACTTCTCTGCATCATATTTCTGAAATATGGGTTAGAATAATGATGAACAACTTGTGTGTGAATTACACAGCCCTTTTTACCAGATATTGAATGCATTCAACTTTGACCATGAAAAGATTTGGGGAAAGGAAGAAAAGTCACTCAGTGGTGTCCAACTCTTTGCGACCCCATGGACTGTAGCCTACCAGGCTCTTCCCTCCATGGGATTCTCCAGGCAAGAGTACTGGAGTGGGTTGCCATTTCCTTCTCCAGGGGATCTTCCCGACCCAGGGATCAAACCTAGATCTCCTGCATTCCAGGTAGACACTTTAACCTCTGAGCCACCAGGGAAGCAGATAAGTGGTAGTTTGCATAGTTTATTGTGCTTTTTAAAAAATTTTGTTCCTTGTTGTACTAAAGGACAGCCATATCTCATTTTAGGGCTAATTTTAATTTAGAGGACCTTCATAATTCCCTCAAGATTTATGTTAAAATTCTCAGAGACATCCATTTTCTAATGACGTATCAGAAGCTCTCTTCACAATCATGAGAGACCTTTTCTTTTTTTGAACTCTGTGTTCTTGAAGCTTGTTGGAATATCTTACCCACTTTCCATTTCTATGCTAACTCAAGAACTAATTATTCTCTAATATCTAAGAGTTTCATGTTCAAGTATATTCTGGTCTCTATTGTTACATTCAAGGTCTCTGGAAGTTTGAATGCTACCTGTGGTTAAAATTAAAAGCCTGGTACTCTTCTCCTTGACAAGATATAATTTGAACATCAGCTAAGAACCTGCAATAATGAAAGCAATAACCTTTCATTGACAACTAGTTTCTGCAGAATGGTATATTCTGTTTTCAACTCATAGTCAAATATTTTTAAAAACTTAATTGCAAAAGTAACACATTTTGGAAAGAATGTTAATGAATGATAAAACAAACAAGAAAGAAAGAAAAAAAAGCACATGAAAAAACAGAAGAAATTGGGTTACATCAATGAGTTGAAGATACATCATTTTGTGGAAACTTTTCTTGAAATTTTTCATATTCCATGATGATCCCAGAAACATTGGGAAATATTAATCTTCTAATGCTCAGAATTCTGAATTATATATTTCTGGAAATGGGAAAGCATTGAAACTTTCTCAGTGTATGATGTAACTCCATGATTCTAATGAAGGGATATCTCCAGCTGATGAATATTTTCTGAATGTTCATACTAACTGTAACATTAGGATATACAGATTTCTATGTTTCTTGGATACATATTTTCTGTAATGTGGTATTGCTGAACTAATATTTGATAGAAAATATGGGAATACTTTTTATACAGTGAAATGCAAATAAAATATAACTACTTTCTCCAAGTAGTAGAATTGAACTACCTTTAACTGTACTATTCATGAACTTCCCAGGTGGCATTAGTGGTAAATAATCTTCCTCCTAATTTAAGAGGCATAAGAGATGGAGGTTACCCGCGTTCCCCATCCTGAACCCTCCTCCCTCCTCCCTCCCCTAAAACTAATACAATATTGTAAAGTTTAAAAATAAAATAAAATTTAAAACCTGTTAAAAAAAAAAAAAGAGAGATGGAGGTTAGATCCCTGGGTTGGGAATATCCCCTGGAGAAGGGCATGGAAGTCCACTCTAGTATTCTTACCTGGAGAATCTCATGGACAGAGGAGTCCAGTGGGCCACAGTCCATAAGGTTGCAAAGAGTTAGACACGACTGAAATGACTTAACTCACATGTATGGTCCAGTATGCTATTTAAAAGCCTCATGTGAACTGAATCCAACTGAATTGTAAAATCCAATTGCTCAGTTGGACTAGTCTCATTTCAAGTGTTCAGTAGCAATACTGGAATTAGAATGTAAAGGTATAAAATACTTCCATCATCACGGAAATCCCATTGGTCAGCACTCATCTATAACATATACAAAATATTCATGATTTGAAGATTATTATGAGTAAAATTATATAACTTTTTCAATACTCACAGGACTTGTATTTTCTTGTAGTAGGGAAGGTTTTGATCTCCTTCTTTTTCCTGGCCTTGGTGGTTTGGGAAATACCAGGGCAAAATGTTGCTGATTCCATGATTTTTTGCTTAATTCACTGACTGAAATAAAAACAAATAAGAATACATCTCAGAGTAAATAGAATTTTACCAGGTATAAAATGGCAGTAAGGTAATTATATGTAAATGAATAAATAAAAGATTCAAATTATGGTTTCATGCATTTGGTAATATTTAAAAATTTTTATTATTAATATGAGGAAATTAAATTTGATCATTTTAAAATTTTGACCAGCTTTATGGTTAGCTATATAGTCACTGTGAAACTAATATAGTCTGTCATGTAAATAGAAAGAAGCAGTTTTACTGTTTCCTCTTAATCCTTCTATCTCTCCATTCTAGATTTTTTTTTAATACTCTTTTGGTTGGAATACAATTCTGTGGAGAACAGAAGATGTTGTAACTACTTCTGTAAATTCCAAAGCCCTTAGCACATTTCTTGTTTAAAATAATCAGTAAATATATGATTGAGTCTAAGATTCTCTTAATTATTAACCATTTTATAAGCTACAAGAATAAATGTTATATGCCCAAGAAGTGCAGTATTATAAGTGATATACTAATGAAGAAAATTGATAAGGAGTACCTACAGAATTATGATTATGATGGTTGAGTTACATAGAAACTATTAATATAAACAGTTAAAAACATTAAGGTTACCAGTGAGACCAGTGAAAGAGATATGTTCATTCAATTTAAATATGTACAAAACATGCTATATATGAGACTTGTCATTCTAAAGACGGAATCAGGATCAATGAGAAAATATGCAAAATGAAAGATGTGTTTAAGTTCAATATATGAGTTAAAATTGATTACTTGATATAAGAGAAGAAGAAGGAAATGGCAACCCACTCCAGTATCCTTGCCTGGAAAATCTCATGGACAGAGGAGCCTGGTGGGCTGCAGTCCATGGGGTTGCAAAGAGTCAGGCATGACTAAGCAACTAACACTTACTTACACTTCAACATCAGATTGATTGGCCTTGTCAAGTAATGAATTCTTTGTCAGTTATAAGTCTGGTACAAAGTATCAGGAATGTAGCAGAAGACATTTCTGACACAGATGAGAAGTTGTTTATCCATTCTTTACACTGCCTCTCATGTAAGATTTTCTGATTGTTTTGAGTTCTAACATGTAAATATGTCCTTCTTTATGTTGCTAAACATATTTACTTAATTTTCTTTGAATTAAAGACAAAATATCTTTAGAAGGTATTTACTGAACCCATCATAAAAGTGCTTGAAAAATTAAAAGTTGATTTTTAATAATGCTCCTTAACAGCTGTTGTTTTATCACTTACCCCTAAAATTACTTATACATTTTTTTAAAATGAACTCTTTCTTACCTGGAACGTAATTATCATATGCTCCAAAGTTTATTTTTGGCTATTGAAATAAGAGGGAAAAGTTTTAATCAATTTATATAAAATCACTCTATTTAATGATCATTATTACACATAAACACTTGCCACTGCAAGCTAGAGAAATATTTTGCATTCTTAGATCTGTTTATTATGTAAGATTACTTCAACACAGAAAAATGTAGAGCAGTAAAATACGTGTTTTTAGCACAAACTTCAACATAATTAAAATAAGGTGGGTAAAGATTTTTCAGAAAAAACTCAATTGACATATCTTAAATATTGACATTTATGATTTATTTTTAATGTGAAACCATGAGTGAAATTTTCCCCACTTTGTGTTCCAAAGACTCTTAAAATTGAACTGTAAGACATTGTAAGAATTATAAGATATAGTCTTAAAAAGACTATGCCTAGGTAAGGCCAGATCCTCAAAATAATCTCAGAATTTAACCAAATCTAAATTAATAAATGGCAAACATGTTTTTCCATGAGATGCGTGTGTGTGTGTGTGTGTGTGTGTGTGTGTGTGTGTGTGTTGGCCAGTGGTTACCACAATTATTGATATGGATTTTGATGTTTTCAAGATAAATAAAACTGGTGTTATAAAGTAGTTTCTGTTTGTCTTAGCAGTATAAACACATGTTTATGCTCACAAAGAAACATTTTACATCTAATTCTTATTTTAACTAAGGCACATAATAAGATCTGTTAAAAGAATATATTTATACATTAGCCCATTATATTACAAAAATAAAGTCACTGATGATCATGAGTTTCAGTTTTACACACACACACAAACACACACACACACACAAACACACACATGCATACACCTAAAAACACACATGGCCACAAAGCATTTTACTTCTTTGACACTGCATAAATAATACTAATAAAATATAGTAAAAAAAAAAAAAAAAAGTATCTTGGTAGCTTCATTAAAATTTTAGTTCCCAGCACAAAACCTGGCACATGTTTGCCACTCTACAAAAATTTGAATGAATTAATTGAATAAAATTTAAGATGTATTGACTATTAAGTTATCTGACCTAGTATTTCTTGACTGGGGATGTGTATTAAAATTACTTGTCCTACTATATCTAAATTTCTAGGCTTAGATCTCGCCAATGTACATTTATATACTGGTGAATTTTTTTTATTTTCAATCATGGTTATAAACTTTTTTCCGTAAGTGCTCTGAAACAGAAAACACGTTATTATATATGAGATTTTAAAGTGGTACATAAGCCTGGTCCATGAAATTGTATGTAATCTTTGAGGAATATTCTTTGATCATAAAGCAATTGAATTAAAAACCAATAACAAAATTACAGTTGACCCTTGAACAACAAGGATTTGAACTCGTCAGTTCTGTTGCTCAGTCGTGTCCAACTCTTTTTGACTCCATTGACTCCAACATGCCAGGCTTCTCTCTCCATCACCAATTCCCAGCTTGCTTAAACTCATGTCCATTTAGTCAGTGATGCCATCTAACCATCTCATCCCCTGTTGTCCACTTATCTTCCTGCCTTCAGTCTTTCCCAGCATCAAGGTCTTTTCTAATGAGTCACATCTTCTCTCAGGTGGCGAAAGTATTGGAACTTCAGTTTCAGCATCAGTCCTTCCAATGAATATTCAGGACTGATTTCCTTTAGGATGGACTGGATTGATCTCCTTGCACTCCAAGGGACTCTGAAATCTTTTCCAACAATACAATTCAAAAGAATCAATTCTTCAGCTCTCAGCCTTCTTTATGGTACAACTCTCACATCCATACATGACTACTGGCTAGACGGACCTTGCTGGCAAAGTAATGTCTCTGCTTGTTTATATGCTGTCTAGGTTGGAAATAGGTGTCTTTTAAGGACCAGGACAAGGAACAGGTTAAGGACAAGGAACAAGTATCTTTTAATTTCATAGCTGCAGTCACCATCTGAAGATTTTTGGAGCACAAGAAAAAAAAAGTTTGTTACTGTTTCCATTGTTTCCCCATCTACTTGCTATGAAATGATGGGACTAGATGCCATGATCTTTGTTTTTTGAATGTTGAATTTTAAGCCAGATTTTTCACTCTCTTCTTTCACTTTCATCAAGAGGCTCTTTAGTTCCTCTTTGCTTTCTGCCATAAGGGTGATGTCATCTGTGTATTTGAGGTTATTGATATTTCTCCCAGCAATCTTGATACCAGCTTGGGCTTCCTCCAGCCCAGAATTTCACATGATGTACTCTGCATATAAGTTAAATAAGCAGGGTGACAATATACAGCCTTGATGTACTCCTTTCCCAATGTGGAACCATTCCTGTTGTTCAGTGTCAAGTTCTAACTGTTGCTTCTTGACCTGCATACAGCTTTCACATGAGGCAGATAAGGTGGTCTGGTATTCCCGTCTCTTGAAGAATTTCCCACAGTTTGCTGTGATCCACACAGTTAAAAGCTTTAGTGTAGTCAATGACGCAGAAATAGATGTTTTTCTGAAATTATCTTGCTTTTTCTATAATCCAACAGATGTTGGCAATTTAATATGTGCTTCCTCTGTCTTTTCTAATCCAGCTTGAACATCTGGAAGTTCATGGTTCATGTACTGTTGAAGTCTGGCTTGGAGAATTTTGAGCATTACTTTGCTAGCATGTGAGATGGATGCAATTGTGCAGTAGTTTGAACAGTCCTTGGCATTGCCTTTATTTGGGACTGGAATGAAAATTGACATTTTCCAGTCCTGTGGCCACTGCTGAGTTTTCCAAATTTGCTGGCATATTGAGTGCAGCACTTTCACCACATCAGGATTTGAAATTAGGATTTGAAATAACTCAGCTGGAATTCCATTACTTCCACTAACTTTGTTCATAGTGATGCTTCCTAAAGCCCACTTGACTTTGCACTCCAGGATGTCTGGCTCTAGGTGAGTGATCACACCATCATTGTTATCTGGGTCATTAAGATATTTTTTGTATAGTTCTTCTTTGTATTCTTGCCACTGCTTAATATCTTCTGCTTCTGTTAGGTCCATACCGTTTCTCTCTTTTATTGAGCCCATCTTTGCATGAAATGTTCCCTTAATGTGTCTAATTTTTGAAGAGATCTCTAGTCTTTCCCATTTTGTTGTTCTCCTCTATTTCTTTGTACTGATTACTGAGGAAGGCTTTCTTATTTCTCCTTGCTATTCTTTGGAACTCTGCATGCAGATGGTGTATTTTTGCTTTTCTCCTTTGCCTTTTGCTTCTCTTCTTTTCTTAGCTATTTGTAAGGCCTCCTCAGACAACCATTTTGAATTTTTGCTTTCTTTTTCTTGGGGATGCACTTGATCACTGCCTCCTGTACTTTTAGAATTTACTTTTAGGATTTGAAAAAAGTGTTCACATAGTTACTTGATACTTACAGGGGAACTTAATTGATATTTGTAGAACATTCCATCATAAGCAGAAGAATGCATTTTTTTCCCAATGTACATGGAACATTCCTCAGGATTGATCATATTTTGGGTGTCAAAATGAGCCTTGATTAATTTAAGAAAGTTGAAATCAAGCATATTTCTGACCACAAGTCTATGACATTAGTAATCAATTTTTTTAAAAAGCCTAAAAAACATAAACATGTAGAGACTAAAAAAAAAACTGCTACTAAACAATCAGTTGATCATTGAAGAAATCAAAGAGAAAATTAAAAAATACCTAGAGACAAATGACAATGAGAGCATCACAGTTCAAAACCTATGAGACAGAGCAAAAGCAGTTCTCAGAGGAAAGTTTATAACAATACAATCTTACCTGAGGCAACAAGAAAAATCTCTAATAAACAACCCAATCTTACCCTAAAGTAACTAAAGAAGTAACTAAACCCAAAATTAGTAGGACAAAAGTCATAAAGATAACAGGATAAATAAACGAAATATAGATGAAAATACAATAGAAAACATTAATGAATCTAAAAGCTGGTTCTTTGAAAAGATAAACAAAATTGATAAACTGTTAGTGAGACTCATCAAGAGAAAAAGGAAGAGGACCCAAATCAATAAAATAGCAAATGAAAAAGAAGTTAGAGCTGACATTAAAGAAATACAAAATATCATAATAGACTACTGATGGCATTATATACCAATAAAATGGACAAACTAGAAGAAATGGACAAATTCTTAGACAATTACAATCTCCCAAGACTGAACTAGGAAGAAATAGAAAATATGAACAGACCAATCACAAGTACTGAATTTGAAACTGTGATTTATAAATTCCCAGCAAACAAAAGTCCAGGACCAGATGGTTTCACAGGCCAAGTCTCTCAAATATTTAGAGTACAGTTGGTGGGTTGTCATTTCCTTCTTCAGGGGATCTTTCTGACCCAGGGATTGAACCCATATCACCTGCATTGGCAGGTGGATTCTTTGCCACTGAGTCACCAGGGAAACCATCCTTCTGAAACTATTCAAAAAAAAAAAAAAAAATACAGAGGAAGGAACATTCCAAAGTTCATTCAATGAGGCCACCATCACCATGATGCCAAAACCAAAGACACTACAAAAAATAGAAAATTACAGGCCAATAAATTGATGAATATAGATGCAAAAATTCTCAACAAAATACTAGCAAATGAAATCCCTTCAGTACATTAAAGGATCATCAGTTCAGTTCAGTTCAGTCGCTCAGTCATGTCCGACTCTTTGTGACCCCATGAACTGCAGCACGCCAGGCCTCCCTGTCCATCACCAACTCCTGGAGTTCACTCAAACTCACTTCCATCGAGTCAGTGATGCCATCCAGCCATCTCATCCTCTGTCGTCCCCTTCTCTTCCTGCCCCCAATCCCTCCCAGCATCAGAGTCTTTTCCAATGAGTCAACTCTTCTCATGAGGTGGCCAAAGTACTGGAGTTTCAGCTTTAGCATCATTCCTTCCAAAGAACACCCAGGGCTGATCTCCTTTAGAATAGATTGATTGGATCTCCTTGCAATCCAAGGGACTCTCAAGAGTCTTCTCCAACACCACAGTTCAAAAGCATCAATTCTTTGGCGTTCAGCTTTCTTCACAGTCCAACTCTCACATCCATACATGACCACTGGATCAACCATAGACTTGACTAGATGGACCTTTGTTGGCAAAGTAAAGTCTCTGCTAAAAGGACATACACCCCTTATTAAGTAGGATTTATCCCGAGAATACAAGCAGTTTTCTATATCCACAAATCAATTAGTATGTTACACCACAATAACACATTGAAGACTAAAAACCATATGATCATCTCAATAGATGATAAAAAGCTTTTGACCAAATTCAACAAGCATTTATGATAAAAACTCTCCAGAAAGTGGGCAATGAGGGCACATGCCTCAACATAATAAAGGCTACATATTTCAGAACTACAATTAACATCATACTCAATGTTGAAAAGCTCGAAAGCATTTCCTCTAATCTGTGATGAAGAATCAAGAATATGCAATGGAGAAGACACAGTCTTTTCAATAAATGATTCTGGGAGAACTGGACTGCTACATGTAAAAAAATGAAATTAAAACATCTGATCACACCATACACATGAACAAACTCAGAATGGATTAAAGACCTAAATCTGAGACTGGATACTATAAAACTCTTAGAAGAAAACTCTTAGAAGTCCACAGTATATTACAATGCTTTTTGACATAAATTGCAGCAATATATTTTTGGTCCATCTCCTAGAATAATGTAAATAAAAATAAACAAATGTCACCTAATTATGCTCAAATATTTTTCACAGCAAAAGAAACCATAAACAAAAAGAAAATAAAATCTACAGAATGGGAGAAAATATTTGCAAACAATGCATCCAAGAAGCGATTAATCTCCAAAATTTACAAACAGCACACTCAGCTCAATGCCAAAAGAATGAATAACCCAATCTAAAAGTGAGCAGAAGACCTAAATAGACATTTCTCTAAAGAAGACATAGAGATGTCCAAAAGACACGTGGAAAGATGCTCACCTTCACTAATTATTAGAGAAATGCAAGTGATAACTACAATGAGATCACCTCATAGCAGTCAGAATGGCCATCATCAAAAAGTCTACAAACAATAAATGCTGGAGAGAATGTGGCAAAAAGGGAACCCACCTACACTGTTGGTGGAAATGTTAATTGGTATAGCCAGTATGGAGAACAGTATAAAGGTTCCTGAAACAAACTAAAAATAAAGCTATCATATGATTCAACAATCCCACTCCTGGGCATATATCTGAAGGAAAACATGGTTTTGAAGTGTACATGCACCCCATTGTTTATTGCAGCATTGTTTACAATAAGCAAGACATGGAAGCAGCCTATATGTCAATTGATGAAGGAATGGATAAAAAAGATATGGTACACATATACAATGGAATATTAGTCATTAAAAAGAATGAAATAATGCCATTTGTTAACAACATGGATGGACCTGGAAATTGTCATATTAAGTATGTTAGATAATGATAAACATCATAATCACTTATATGTGGAATCTTAATAAAAAGATACAAATGAACTTATTTACAAAGCAGAAAGGAACTCACAGACTTAAAAACAAACTTTAGTAGGGGGATGAATAAATTGGGTTCCTGGGTTGCCATATACATACTACTGTATTTAAAAGTAGATAACAAACAGGAACCTACACTATAGTACAAGAAACCTTGATCAATATTCTGAAATAACCTCAATGGGAAATGTATTTGAAAAAGAGTTGGTCCATGTATATGTATAACTGAGTTACTTTGTTGTATCCCCGAAACCTGCAAATCAGCTTTATTCCAATATAAAATGATAATTTTAAAAAATTAGAGCAAATATAAAAATCCAATGTTTGCTTTTTGAAAAGGTTATTAAAATAAATATATTGACTTTTAAGAAGATTGATTAGAAAAAGAGAATACACAGATTACCAGTATCAGGACAGATGAAGGTTTTATAATTATATATATTTTAAAGAATAATAAGGTATATCAGTAATAATTTTACTACAGTAAATTGAACAACTTAAGTGAAATAGATGAGCTCCTTGTAAAATTTGTTTATTTACCAATAAGTGTGTTAGTCTCTCAGCCGTGTCCAACACTTTGCAACCCCATGGACTATAGCCCACCAGGCTCCTCTATCCATAAAATTTTCCAGGCAAGGATACTGGAGTGGGTTCCCTTCTCCAGGATTGTTTACCAGTACTAACACTCAATGAAAAAATAAAACAGTGAATAGTCCAATAACTATTAAATAAATTTCATCTATTATCTTAAAGCTTCCCAGAAAGCAAAGCCCAGGCTCATAGCATTTTATTGATAAATCAAATTTAAAACTTAAGGAAAAAATACTAACTCTACACAATTTTTTCAGAAACAAGAAGGAGCAGAGGTTTATACCCATTCTTGAGACTGATATAAAGAACAGTCATCAAAATGTCTCAAGAACATTACTAGAAATGTATATTACAGACTAATACTATGCATTATTACAGACAAAATTCCTTAACGATTTCTTATTCTTGCTGAACAATATGTAATATACATAAAGTCTAATACATCATGATCATTGAGGTTTACTCTCTGGAATGTAAATATGTTAGTTTAAGGTATATGAATTAATCAGTGTAATTACCTCAAAAAATATAAGAAAATCATCTTGATCATCTCAAAATATTTAGAAGTTTTGAAAAAAAGTAACATTCATTCATGATTAAAGAGTCTGAGAAAACAAAAAATAGAACACATCTTCCTCAAATTGATAAATGAGTCTAGACAGTACTTACTATTAAAATTTAATTAATGGTGGAATATTGACTGTCTTTCCTCTAAAATCTGTAAACAAGTTATGGATATTCACTTCATTCCTGCATTTTAACCTAGACCCTGTTTTGTTCTATAAGGCACTAAAAACATTAAGACTGGACAGGAAGCAAAATGGTCTTTATTCACAGAGCGCATGATTGAGTAAATACTATATTGAATGACAGCTAAAAAATAATTATTTAGAGATATTTAGTGAATGTAATAAGATCATATAAGTTCTAATTATATAAATTAATTATATATTTATAATTATAAAAGAATTTACATTTAAAGAAACAATAGAATATAACTTGTAATAAATTCTTTTAAAATAATTTTATTGAAATATATGGACCTATGTAAAGAAACAAAAAAATAAATAAATAAATCCTCTGGGAAATGAAAGATGAAAAGGAAAAAATTATACATGTAAAAATATATATTTCTCTGATTAGAAATAAAAGAACCCTTTTCTCTAATTAAAAATAAAAGAACCATTTAAACCCACTAGAATACCTAAAGTTTTAAGGATTAATGACACCAGTCATCAGCTACAATACAATATAGAGCATCTGACATGTTCATCATCAATGATGGATATGCAAATAGTACTATCAATTTTGAATGTAATTTGATATTTTAAAATAAAATTAAGCATACACATGTTTTATGGTTCAATATTTTCATTAGTAGCTTACCCAAGAGAATTCTACCAAAAACTTGGGGAAAATATTTATAGCAGCTTTATTTGTAAGAACCCAAAACTGAAGTACCCCATAATAATCAAAAACTAAAGCAATCATTTGGGGAATGGGTAAACTAAATACAGTGTATCCATGTAATGGAATACTACTCAGCAATGAAGAGGAATGAATTACTAGTGTATGCAACATGGATGATTCAAAAAAGTGCTATACTGAAAGAAAAAAAAAATTCCAGAAGCCAAAAATTACAGCGTATATATGTTATGATTTAATTTGTATGATTTTCAGGAATAGGAAAGATTTTCAATGGTAACTTAGCAGCCATTTATGAAGAGGGGAGGAATGGACTGAGTATAAACTGGCAAAATGTAACTTAATGATATGGTTGAAATTCCTGTTTCTTAAGGTTGGCTAGGTTAGGGTTAACGACAATTCAATGCATTTAATTTTGTTTTTACTGAAGAGAATTTATAGGACCCCAAAATAGCAATGATCCAAATATCATAGTTCTCACTCACTATGTAAATTTACACACATCATAAGCAGTTAAATCAATTTACTATTTTAGGACTCGATAGTCCCCCTAAGTCTGGTTCTGCTAGTAATCAAATCTCTCTCCTTGCCTCTCTGTAACAGTCAAGAAACTTGTTTAGACCAGGATGTATTCAGATTTAATTTTTGAAGTTTCTTATGGAAAAAAACAGAAAACAAAAAAAACCACAAACTGCCAGTATATGTTTTAATAGGTTTTATTTAAAAACCATTTTTATGTGACTATAAATTTATTTCTATCCTTCATTAAAGAAGTCCCTCAAAAGTTTGGAAATGGTCTAATTTAATTACTTTAAAAAGATGAAACATGATATTTAAGTCGAAAGACTGTTATTTTGTGATACGATTAGTGTTTGAATTAAGGTCTTTGAAGATATATATATATATTAAGATCTTTGGGCTTCCCTGGAGGCTCGGATAGTAAACAATCCACCTATAATGCGGGAGATGCAAGTTTCATCTCAGGGTAGGGAAAATCTCCTGGAGGAAGAGAGTATGGCAACCCACTCCAGTATTCTTGCCTGGAGAATCCCCATGGACAGAGAAGCCTGGTAGAGTCCTCCATAGGGTCACAAAGAGTTGGATACAACTGAAGCAACTTAGTGCACGTGTACGCACGCTCACTCACTCACACACACACACACACACACACACACACACGATGTATTATACATACATACAGCATAACTAATACTTCATCTTAACTAAGATTAAATGGAACACAGAAGTCACAAATCGATCTTTACTTCCAATCCACATATCTAATTGTTAGAAAAAAGTTTGAGTATCTGTGAGCTTTTTTATGTGAAGAAGATAGACATTGTCAGCATTAGGGAATATAATATGTTCAGGACTTAACAAAGGGAAGCTAGCTTTAGATTTTCCTGAATAAAAGGTTGAGATCCCAAACTAGGAGACATGAGGAGATCATATGTTAAGAGAAAAATCTGTTTCTATATTACCACTGTAAATTGTACTTTATTAAAGGATTACACATTGAACCAAGTTTGTAGGATTTAGTTTTGGTCTGGAAACTTAATATAAGAACAAAATACACCTGCTTTTACTTTTTCCTTTAATAGTATCTCTGTTTGGAAATAATTATAAAAATGAATAATAAATTCATGGGGTAAGGACTCTCAATAATGTGATATTGCCTCCAATTTCATTTTGTTGAAGTCTTTTTATGTTATAGTAGATGTACAATTTTAAAGGTTATATTCCATTTCCATTTACACTTATTATAAAATATTGGCTATATTCACTATATTTTACAATATATCATTGTAGCTTATTTATACTAGTTTGTGCAACTCTTATTACCTCCCTCTTTATTGCCCCTCCTCACTTCCCCGTCCCCACTGGTAGCCACAGGTTTATCTTCTGTATTTCTGAGTCTGTTTCTTGTTTGTTATATTCACTAGTTTGTTTTATTTTTTTTAGGTTCTATGTGTGATATCATGCAGTATTTTCCTTTCTTTAACTTATTTTACTTAACAAAACATTCTTCAAGTCCATCTATTTTGTTAGAGTAGCACAATTTCATTCTTTTTTATGGCTGAGCCATATTCTATTTCATATATATATGAAATACATATATGTGTGTATATACATAAATATATAAATGAGCACAAGTCAGACATGTGTTCAGTTGTGTCTGACTCTTTGCAGCCCATGGACTATAATCCACCAGGCTCCCCTGTCTGTGGGATTCTCCAGGCAAGAACACTGGAGTTCTTCACCATTTCCTTCTCCTTATGTATAATAATATGTACATATATATAGTGGCTTACCGAGTACCACCACAGTGGTAAAGAATCTGCCTGCCAATTGAGGCGACACAAGCGACACAGGTTTGATCTCTGGATCAGGAAGATCCCTTGGAGTAGGAAATAGCAACCCACTCCAGTATTCTTGCCTAGAAAATTTCATGGACAGAGGAGCCTGGCAGGCTATAGTCCATTGGGTCACAAAAAATCAGATGTGACAGAGATGTGGCATATATATCATCTTTATCCATTCATCTGTTGATGGATATTTACATTGCTTCCATATCTTGGTGCCTGCAGTTCCATTTGAAATGCCCATAGACAGCCTTTATGTGAGAATATCCCAATGTATCCAGTCAACAGGTGCTGGATTTTGGAGTTCTGTATCAATTGCATAGTAAACAAGGGCACAAAAGACTTAGCAAAAAGTTTTCCCGGGATTGGCAGGGGCCTGAGTCAATCTTGTATTTGCAGAGGTGTCTCTAAATAAAGGCAAATGTCAAGAGCCACATGGGACTTTCTTGGTGACGGATGGCTCTTAGTGCGCGCGCACACGCACACACACACACACACACACACACACTTGCTGATACTGACAACTAGTGGGTAAGAATACTGCTGCACATCTTACAATACACAGGACTCCCATTCCTCCCTGCACCCCCTACCCCATCTTCAACTCCAAGAAAAGAGTTATCCCTCCTAAAATGTCAACTGTACCAAGGTTGGTAAACCCTGTTCTATATATCAAGGTGAATCTCTAGGCCAAGAGAGTAAGAAAGAACTTATTAATGCAATGTAAGGAAGAGAGAGATAAAATGCACAATGGATATGAGATGTGGAAGCTAAGGCTAGAAGTTTTTTGAAGTTCACATTTTTAGATACCATATGTAATGCCAAATTTTGGGGAAAACCTCTCCACTTCCTTCAGATGTCCTATACAGACTTAAAATTAGTAATGGAAGGGTAGAGTTGACTGACACAACCTGAATTAGAGGCGAAAGCAAGATGAGGTAAAACTCTTCAGGTTCGGATGAATAAAGATACTAAAGAAGAATGAATGGGAGGAAGGCATAGTGAGCTCGATGAGGAGAATTTTATTTATCAGGGACAAAGTTGGTAGTCATGGAATAGAAATGTAAGCCTAATATTAAGTTCCTATCATTGCCAGACAAATTCAGAGGAATGACAAAGTAGAAATTTATTTTCTGCATTTCAAAATGAGAATGAGAACTTGCCACTTGAGACACAAGGTATATGATAATTTTATTAAGGATTTTTGTATGTCATTGGCCAAAAATGAAGCTATTTGATTATGAATTCAACCACACTTTTATTCTATAATAGCACAAGTGTTTTGGGGTTACAGTAGAAACCAACATTATAAAAATATTCCTAAAACCAAAAATAAAATTTTTAACCATTATGGTGAAATTCTTTGAAAGCTACACAATGCTCATGATAATAATAACATCAGTATTTTATTGCACTGAAACATTTTAAAGAAATTACAATATAATGTTGTTCTGTCATGGTGTATGCCTGAGCAGAGATTACTGTGAAATAGTCAGCAAGTCACCCAACATCTAAAAAGCAATCATGACAATTATAAACATTTTGCCAAAGATTTTCCTTTAAAGTAGTGATTGTATTATAAAGAGGTAGGCACAGGGAAGCCTGTTTTATTTTCAAGATTTGTGTTTTATCTTTCCTTTAACAGTAGTGTCCAAAGAAAACCCAATTACACTCTCCTTTATATTTCAGAGTTACATGCCTTTGCCTTTGTTCCATGTCTTCACAGTAAAAAAAAAAAAAAAAAAAAGCTTTAAATAATTGAAAAGTTTTCTTTTTCTAGCTCATTTTAACACAAGATAATTTAAGGATAAGCATGCTATTATCATCCTAGGTCTGGATAATCTGCTTCTAATTGCAAAGTACTTTTGCATACTCAGTATTTCTCAAGGAGATACATTTAGTGTTTAATTGTTCTTTATGTTGGGCTGTGCCACTTACTGCCAAAGTTTTCGCACCCTTGACCTATGTCCCCTAAATTTCAGTAACATTCCTTAGTCACTGTGACAAAGAATATGTTCCCATAAATTTCCAAATGGCCTCTAAGGAGATGATAGTTCTCTGAATATCAATCATGTATTCTTTCATTTTATATGATCCAAAATACAATATACTAAAAAATGAAGAATCACATTGAAAAAGAATTATCCATTGTCATATATATATTTTTTACTTAAGTGAATGAACTAGTTAAGTCTTGGATCAAAATGACTTATGATGCTGCTAGAGAACAGAAGTGTCTACTAAACACATGCTCTCTGTCACTGGAATAAAATAATATAGCAAACATCTCTTTACACTGAAGAGAATAAATGTAAAGCTAACTAGAGCATTTCAGTTATTTTAAAAGATAAAATTTGACAAGAGGACTTACAATCTTGGTACAGACATTTCCCCCACCTATGATTTTCCAGGACTTAAGCATTGTGAGTTCAAATTAGTGATGCTAAGTGGTGACATCATAAAGAGCCAAGAACCCTGAGAGTTAAAGGAAAAAAAAAAACAAAAAACAAAAGGAGCCACTTCTACTTGTGTTTTATGTTTTCTACTACTCAGTCTAATATTGGTGTTTACTTTCATAAACATTTACTGACTAAATGGTTTTAAAATAACCCATTGATTTACATCTTAATAAAAATTGTTGTAGTTTTTCATATAGGCTTAATTTATTGGATGACATGACAGAAGTATGAATCTAAACATCTATCTGTTAAGCTTGGTTGTAATCCTAACTTCCCTGACATTCATATGTCTTTTGTTAAATCCTTTGCATAACCTTACATTGCCTTTTACTTTTGTAACCTTATTGGTTGCTCACGGATACAAGTTTTTAAAGACTTGCGCTTATGCTTAGTTGCTCAGTCATGTCAGACTCTTTGTGACCCTATGGACCACAGTTCATAAGGCTCCTCTGTCCATGCAGATTCTCCAGGCAAGAATACTGGAGTGGGTTGCTGTGCCCTCCTCTAAGGGATCTTCCCAACCCAGGGATCTAACCCAGGTCTTTCACCTCGCAGGCAGCTTCTTTACTGTCTGAGCCACCAGGGAAGCCTTAAAGAAGTCTAGGTGCTTATTAATATTATCAACTTATAGATAGAGCTGAGTTAGAAAATTTTAATTCTACCTACCAGTCCATCCAACTAATATATATGAATAAAAATACTATACAGAATAGTATTTGCATAAGTTGCCATTATTTAGCTCCTCAGGGAATTTCAGCTGACTTTCTTTCCCCCAAAATTATATACATATATATAATTTTTGAATCAATAATAAAATTGTTTTGATTTCTGCTCTACAAGAAAGTAGTTCACATTCTTTTGCATTATGGATTATCACAGGATATTGGATACAGTTTCCTAGTGCTATACAGTTAGGACCTTACTGTTTTATTCTCCATATACATAATAATTTGCATCTGCTAATCCCAAACTCCCAATCCTTCCCTACCCAACTCCCCACTCCCTTGGTGATGACAAGTCTGTTCTCCAAGTCTGTGATTCTGTTTATGTTTCATAGATATGTTCATTTCTGGTATATTTTAGATTCCATATATAAGTGATATCATATAGTATTTGTCTTTCTCTTTCTGACTCACTTTGATAAGTATGATAAGCTCTAGATTCATCCATGTTACTGCAAATGGCATTATTTTATTCTTTTATGGCTAAGTTATGTTCCAGTGTGTGTGTGTGTGTGTGTGACTTCTTTATCCATTATCTGTTGATGGACATTTAGGTTGCTTCTATGCCCTGGCTATGGCTATGGTAAATAGTGTTGCTATGAACATAAAGATGCATGTATGTTTTTGAATTATAGTTTTTTCTGGATATAAGCTCAAGAATGGAATTGCTAGACCATATGGTAACTCCATTTTTAATTTTTTTAAGAAACTCCATATTTTTTTCCATAGTGACTGCACCAATTTAAATACCTCCACCAGAATAGGAGGGTCCCCCTTAACTCCTCATTACCTTCAGCATCAGACCCTCAAGCCATACACAAAAATAAACTCAAAATATCTTAAAGACTAAAACACGAGACATGAAAACTCCTATAAGAGAACATAGGCAAAACATTCTCTGGCGTAAATTGTACCAGTGTTTTCTTAGATCAGTCTTCCAAAGTAATAGAAATAAAAGCAAAAATAAACAAATGAAACCTAATTAAATTTAGAAGATTTTTTCATAGTAAAGCAAACCATAAACAAAACAAAATGACAGCCTATGAACTGGGAGAGTATATTTGCAAATGATGTGACTGCTAAGTGCTTAATTTTCAAAATATAGCACAGCTCCTACAATTTAATAACAACAACAACAAAAATAAATGACTCTGTTGAAAAATGGAAAAAAGACCTAAATAGACTTTTATCCAAAGAAGACATGCAGCTAGCTAATAGCCACATGAAAAAAAAAAAAAATCATCATTGCTAATAACTACAGAAATGCAAATCAAAACTACAGTGAGGTGCCACCACACACCAGCTGGACTTTGTTGTTGAGTCACAAAGTCATGTCTGACTTTGATATATTGCTTTTCTGCTGCTGCTACTGCTGCTAAGTCACTTCAGTCATGTCCAACTCTGTGTGACCCCATAGATGGCAGCCCACTAGGCTCCCCCATCCCTGGGATTCTCCAGGCAAGAACACTGGAGTGGGTTGCCATTTCCTTCTCCAACGCATGAAAGTGAAAAGTGAAAGTGAAGTCCCTCAGTTGTGTCCAACTCTTCGCGACCCCATGGACTGCAGCCTACCAGGCTCCTCCATCCATGAGATTTTCCAGGCAAGAGTACTGGAGTGGGGTGCCATTGCCTTCTCCAGATATATTGCTTTACTATCCTCTAATTCAACACTATTAATGCTGATGTTTTCCTGCAAAGTGCTTATTTAGTAAGAAAAGTATGAATTTCTAAGCCCACAGTAAGTATTTTGTAGGCTATAATTTTTATATTAATTATTTCTTAAATAACACATTAAAAAGGTAAGGATAGCTGGTCCTGGATATTAAGTTATTTTATAAGATTTTGCAAAATGTTACTAATTGAAAATATGGCACATAGTTTTCCCCATAAAATATGTATATATAGATATATAGATACTAATACATAAAAGTGGTTCTGAGATAAAATAGGTTCTTCAAGCTTGTGATGGTTTCAGTGATTCACCTATTTATGTGTATATGCCTGTAAAGATGTATATATGTATGATTTGTATATCTATCTATCCAACCATAGATGGGACTATGGTGATAGATGGGAAATTTGGTGATTTCCCTCTGTGTTGCAAAAAAGATTTCAGACACTAAACAATGGCACACAAATGTAAAAATAAAATTACCAAGTGAATTCAAAGTGATTTTGTATAATAGCATTTATGTTTGTTATAAAAAGTGACCTTGTAATTGTACCAGTATCTGAAGTTTTCATTCAGTTCAGTTCAGTTCAGTCGCTCAGTCGTGTCCGACTCTGTGACCCCATGAATTGCAGCACACCAGGCCTCCCTGTTGGCTTAAAGCTCAACATTCATAAAACTAAGATCATGGCATCTGGTCCAATCACTTCTTTTCAAATAGATGGGAAATAATGGAAACAGTGAGAGACTTTATTTTTTGGGGCTCCAAAATGACTGCAGATGGTGACTGCAGCCATGAAATTAAAGGATGGTTTCTCCTTGGAAGAAAAGCTATGACCAACCTCAGTTCAGTTCAGTCGCTCAGTCGTGTCCGACTCTTTGTGACCCCATGAATTGCAGCACGCCAGGCCTCCCTGTCCATCACCAACTCCCAGAGTTCACTCAGACTCACGTCCATCAAGTCAGTGATGCCATCCAGCCATCTCATCCTCTGTCGTCCCCTTCTTCTCCTACCACCAATCCCTCCCAGCATCAGAGTCTTTTCAAATGAGTCAGCTCTTTGCATGAGGTGGCCAAAGTACTGGAGTTTCAGCTTTAGCATCATTCCTTCCAAAGAAATCCCGGGGCTGATCTCCTTCAGAATGGACTGGTTGGATCTCGTTGCAGTCCAAGGGACTCTCAAGAGTCTTCTCCAACACCACAGTTCAAAAGCATCAATTCTTCGGTGCTCAGCTTTCTTCACAAACCAACTCTCACATCCATATATGACCACTGGAAAAACCATAGCCTTGACTAGATGGACCTTTGTTGGCAAAGATGCCACCACACCTTTGCCAGAAAAGGCAAAGTAATGTCTCTATTGGCAAAGTAATGTCTCTGCTTTTTAATATGCTGTCCTGGTTGTTCATACCTTTTCTTAAAGATTTCATGGCTGCAATCACCATCTGCAGTGATTCTGGAGACCAAGGAAATAACATTTGTCGCTATTTCCACTGTTTCCCCATCTATTTGCCATGAAGTGATGGGACCGGATGCCATGATCTTAGTTTTCTGAATATTGAGTTTTAAGCCAACTTTTTCAGTCTCCTCTTTCACTTTCATCAAGAGGCTCTGGAGTTCTTCTTCACTTTCTGCCATAAGGGTGGTGTCTTCTGTATATCGGAGGTTATTGATATTTCTCTTGGCAATCCTGATTCCAGTTTGTTCTTCATCCAGCCTGGCATTTCATATGATGTACTCTGCATATAAGTTAAATAAACAGGGTGACAATATACAGCCTTGACATACTCTTTTCCCAATTTGGATTCCAGTCTGATGTTCCATGCCTAGTTCTAACTGTTGCTTCTTGACCTGCATACAGATTTCTCAGGAGGCAAGTCATGTGGTCTGGTACTCCTATAACTTTAAGAATTTTCCACAGTTTGTTGTAATCCACACAATCAAAGGCTTTGGCATAGTCAATAAAGCAGATTTTCTTTTTTTCTGGAACTCTCTCACTTTTTCAATGACCCAAAGGATGTTGGCACTTTGATCTCTGGTTCCTCTGCCTTTTCTAAATCCAGCTTGAACATCTGAAAGTTCATGGTCCACATACTGTTGAAGCCTGGCTCAGAGAATATTGAGTATTACATTGCTAGCATGTGGGATGAGTGCAATTGTACAGTGATTTGAACACTCTTTGGCAATGCTGTTCTTGTGATGTGAATGAAAATTGCCTTTTTCCAGTCCTATGGCCACTGCAGAGTCTTCCAAATTTGCCGGCATATTGAGTGTGGCACTTTCACAGGATCTTCTAGGATTTGAAATAGCTCAACTGGAATTCTACCACCTCCACTAGCCTTACTCACAGTGATGCTTCCTAAGGCCCACTTGACTTCACATTCCAGGATGTCTGGTTCTAGGTGAGTGACCACGCCATTGTGGTTATCTGGGTAATGAATATCTTTTCTTTCTTTCTTTTTTTTTTTTCTGGGTCACAGTACAGACCACCCAACTCCTGGGCACCAGCAACTGGTGAGGATGCCTTGACTGCAGTCAGTCGGGAAACTTTATCATCAGTTATTCTCACAGTTGCTCTCATCTCACACACTAGTAAAGTAATGCTCAAAATTCTCCAAGCCAGGCTTCAGCAATATGTGAACTGTGAACTTCCACATGTTCAAGCTGGTTTTAGAAAAGGTAGAGGAATCAGAGATCAAATTGCCAACATCCGCTGGATCATTGAAAAAGCAAGAGAGTTCCAGGAAAACATCTATTTCTGCTTTACTGACTATGCCAAAGCCTTTGACTGTGTGGGTCACAATAAACTGTGGAAAATTCTTCAACAGATGGGAATCCTGGACCACCTGACCTGCCTCTTGAGAAACCTATATGCAAGTCAGGAAGCAACAGTTAGAACTAGACATGGAACAAGAGACTGATTCCAAATAGGAAAAGGAGTACATCAAGGTTGTATATTGTCTCCCTGCTTATTAAACTTATATGCAGAGTACATCATGAGAAATGCTGGGCTGGAAGAAGCACAAACTGGAATCAAGATTTCTGGGAGAAATATCAATAACCTCAGATATGCACCACCTTTATGGCAGAAAGTGAAGAGGAACTGAAGAGCCTCTTGATGGAACTGAAAGAGGAGAGTGAAAAAGTTGGCTTAAAGCTGAACATTCAGAAAACGAAGACCATGGCATCTGGTCCCATTACTTCTTGGGAAATAGGTGTGGAAACAGTGGAAACAATGTCAGACTTTATTTTGGGGGGCTCCAAAATCACTGCAGATGGTGACTGCAGCCATGAAACTAAAAGACGCTTACTCCTTGGAAGAAAAGCTATCAACAACCAAGACAACATATTAAAAAGGACTCTGAGTCCTTTAAGTCCTCCCAACTACAAGAGACAGATGGAGGAAAGAAAAAAAATACATATTTTTTAATTTATGTAAAGATATATCAGTAATGACAAGTAACATTGTCTTTTTTTTAATAAAAAAAAAAGTTATACAGTTTTTCAAGGAGAACCTCACTACAAAATATTGGCTACTTTCCCATGCTGTATGATATATCCCTTTAGCTTATACATTCCAGAGTTTGAACCTCCCACTCCTCCAACCCTGTGGATCCCCTCTTATACTCCCCACTGGTAACCACTAGTTTTTTTCTATATTTGTTTTATTTGTTTGAGGATTATTCTCCGAGTGTAAATACATATCAAATCCAAGTATCTTTTGTACTAATAAATGTCAAAACATTGTACTGTGAATACGGTATTTTAAAAAATCCCAGCTGCTCAGTTTCCCAGATGTGAAAATTTCCCAGATTTCTCAAGTGCGCTGTTGCACCGTGTGTCTCCTCTGGGGAGCTGATCTCAGGCTGTGACCCTCCTGGCAGATGTCAACCGTCCAGGATCACAGGAAAATGTGGTTAGCAATTGGGAGTCTGCTAACAGTTTGGTGGAAGATGCAGTCTCTGGGGCCAAGATCGCAGCCAGCCTCTTGCCTTCCAGCTCTGGCTATTGCAAGCCTGCCTCTCTACCTCCGGTGGAGGGGAGGGGCCTGTAGCAGCCAGCTAGCTCTCCTTTGGTATTTGCTCAATCCTGTGTTCTGTGCACGGACCAGGCTGTGCATTAGAGCCTTTCATGGGAGCATTCTCTCTCTCTCTCTCTCTTTTTTTTTTCCCCTTTGGTGATCCCACAGTTTGGGTTGTTGTCTCATGTTAGCTCCCTCAGATTGTCCTCATGGCATTCAGGCCCAGTCCTTTCCCTAAGCAATGATTATGCAGCTTGTGCCTCCCTGTTCAGCCCCTTCTTGCTGGTGGCAGACATGAGCATCTGGGCTTCTTCTCTGCTGGCAGTTGCAGTTAGGCGTGCTTATTCTGTGTATGTGTTTTGTTTTGTTTCTGTTATGTTGTCCTCTGAGAGTCCAAAACTCCCCACAGACTCGCCTGTGAGAGGGTTTCCTACTGTTTGGAAACTTCTCTTTCACAAATCCCTCCCCAGGATGGGTTTCATCCCTAACTCTTTTGTCTCTCTTTTGTCTTTTATATTTTGTCCTACCTCCTTTTGGAGAGAATGGACTGCCTTTCTGGGTGTCTGGTGTCCTCCGCCAGCGTTCAGAAGCTGTTTTGTGGAAGTTGCTCAGCATTCAAATGACCTTTTGATGAATTCTGGGGGAGAAACTGGTCTCCTCTCCCTATTTCTCTGCCATCTTGGGACTGCATTCCAAGGATTAGGTTTTAAAAGCTATTTTGATATTTGGCAAAACTAATACAATTATGTAAAGTTTAAAAATAAAATAAAATTTAAAAAAATAAATAAAAGCTAAAGGAAGTTAGGAGATAGGCCATACTAAGGGACAGAAAATAAATATCTGCATGAAGACAGAAAACTCAAATGGATGAATCGTAAGTGTAAGAATTTTATGGGAGGAGGGATGAAACCTGCTTTAATAGGAAGGAATCGAGCATACCTATTGGCAAAATTATTTGTTCTAACTTGTATGGAAGTTATCTGAAGGACTTACACACAGCACTTGACTTTGACCCACACACAGTCAAAAAATGCAGACAACTTTACTGTCAGCCTTCCATAGCTGCACTTCTGGCATTCACAGATTCAATCAATAACAGATCATGTAGCACTGCAGTATTTATTGAAAAAAAAATCCATGTATAAGTCGACCTGTGCATCTCAAACTCTTGTTGTTCAAGGATCAACTGGACATCCTATTGGTTCTGTTTCTCTAGATCACTAATAGGCCTGTGCTGTGCTCTGCTGTGCTTCATTGCTCAGTCGTGTCTGACTCTGTGACCTCATAGAGTGTAGCTTGCCAGGTTCCTCTGTCCACGGATTCTCCAGGCAAGAATACTGGACTGGGATGCCTGTGCCCTCCTCAACTAATAAACCTACAGCCTATTAAACAAAGCAGTAGCCTGACAAGCCAGAAATAGAAGACTCTAGCTAGCCCCACTTCCTCCTAGTGGAGCTTAACCCTTCCACTGAGGGGTAGTTGAGCCGTATTTAAAGATGTGAAGTTTGGTGCCAGAATGTCTGGGTTCACAGCCTGGCTCTACTAATAACTAATCATAAAACCTTAGGTAAGTTATAAAACAACTCTGCTTTAGTTTTTTCATCTGTAAAATAGGAATAATGTGATATTAGTACCTGTATCACAGGGTTGATATGAGACAAATTATTTAATTCATATAGAACACTTAGAGTAGTGTTAAACTGACTAAAAGCTCTCAATAGTAATTAGCTATTATTATCTCCTGGTTACAGATTGAGTTTCATAGGGATATTTTAATGGAAATTTGAAACTCTGAAGACAGCCTTATCTGAAAATAGGGTCTTTGTAAATGTAATTTAAGTAAAACTTAACATGAGATCATACTGGACTACAATGAGTCCTAAATCGAATGATAAAGTGTCCTTATAAGAGACAAAATAGAACATACAGAAACACAGGGGAGAAGATGATGTGAAAACGGTGCCAGAGACTGGCACCAAGAAAAGGCATGCTGGGAAGCCAGGAGAGCTACAAGAAAGGTATAAAACTCACTCTCTGAGCTTCCAGAAGGAACACACTCTATTGACACCTTGATTTAAAGCATCTGACTGTCAGAAATAAGATAGAATGCAGTACTGTTGTTATGAACCACCAAATCTGTACTTTTTTTTTTTTTTTATGGCAACCATTGGAAACCAGCATAGAATCCATTCCATAAACATTTACAGAATTGTTACCTTCCAAACACTGATGTGTTATCTGAGCATGTTATATTCAATAAGACCCAGGCCTAGACATCAATTTGTTGTTTAATTACAATAAATTAATAACAGCAATATAAATAGATACAAGTTGCTAAGTGATGGAGTTCAAGAAGTAGAGTAGTAAACAAGTTGCATTTTTTTTCTCTTTACATTTTACTACTTATTGCTTTGTTACATTTACATTTTTTTTAATTTTATTTTTTTAATTTTATTTTATTTTTAAACTTTACAATATTGTATTAGTTTTGCCAAATATTGAAATGAATCCTCCACAGGTATACCCGCGTTCCCCATCCTGAACCCTCTTCCCTCCTCCCTCCCCTACCCTTCCTCTGGGTCGTCCCAGTGCACCAGCCCCAAGCATCCAGTACCGTGCATCGAACCTGGACTGGTGACTCGTTTCATACATGATATTATACATGTTTCAATATTATTCTCCCAAATCTCCCCACCCTCTCCCTCTCCCACAGAGTCCATAAGACTGATCTATACATCAGTGTCTCTTTTGCTGTCTCGTACACAGGGTTATTGTTACCATCTTTCTAAATTCCATATATATGCGTTAGTATACTGTATTGGTGTTTTTCTTTCTGGCTTACTTCACTCTGTATAATAGGTTCCACCTATTATACATCCACCTCATTAGAACTGATTCAAATGTATTTTTAATGGCTGAATAATACTCCATTGTGTATATGTACCACAGCTTTCTTATCCATTCATCTGCTGATGGGCATCTAGGTTGCTTCCATGTCCTGGCTATTATAAACAGTGCTGCGATGAACAATGGGGTACACGTGTCTCTTTCGCTTCTGGTTTCCTCAGTGTGTATGCCCAGCAGTGGGATTGCTGGATCATAAGGCAGTTCTATTTCCAGTTTTTTAAGGAATCTCCACACTGTTCTCCATAGTGCCTGTACTAGTTTGCATTCCCATCAACAGTGTAAGAGAGTTCCCTTTTTTTGCATTTCAGTGACACATCAGACCATTAAAATAGTGTCAGCTTCTTCTACAAATAACTGAAACCCCACTGTTCTCTCTATTGAAGGGTGAATGTAATACCTTGTGAGAATAGGTCTGTAGCTTTAAATAAAACAAGATTATATTCTCTCTTTCATTAGACAATATAATGGTATGTGAGCAGTTATGAATAGAATAGAATAATGTAATCTGGTTGTGAAGGAAAATATATGTTCTTCCCTGTTAATTCAGTGTCAGCCAAGTAGAAAAAAATACGTATAAAAAATACAAACAAACTGCTGAACCTCAAAGGTTTAACAGTGCTTCACAGCTTTGTAAGCTCAAGTAACATATGAAACATAAAACAAGTTTTAATTTCTGGGAATATCAGACATAACATTGATCATCTCTCATTTCATATATATCTATGCTAAGTCACTTCAGTCATGTCCGACTCTATGCAACCCCACAGACGGCAGCCCATCAGGCTCCCCCGTCCCTGGGATTCTCCAGGAAAGAACACTGGAGTGGGTTACCATTTCCTTCTCCAATGCATGAAAGTGAAAAGTGAAAGGGAAGTCGCTCAGCTGTGTCGGACTCTTAGCGACCCCATGGACTGCAGCCTATCAGGCTCCTCCGCCCATGGGATTTTCCAGGCAAGACTACTGGAGTTGGGTGCCATTGCCTTCTCCCATATATATCTATATCTACCTATACACACACACACACATATGTACATATATATGTACATATCTCAACTTTTTTAAAAATATAACATTTTCAAAAATTTTATTGTCAGTAGCATATGATTTCTTTGTGTTTATACTTTCAGAAAAAATGCAAATTTTTTAACACAGTCTATTTGAGTTTTCCAGGTTGGAATTTAAGTTTAGTTCTCTGTAAATCCCTTGTGCTCTAAGCGTGAAATCAAGTAAGTCAATATATTGCCCCTATAGTGTCCTCTCACTATTTTTTTCAGTATCTATAAATTTCTATTAAAAAAATAACATAAACTTTGGAACTACTCCAATCTGATGTAAGAAGAATAAAAATGTTCCTTATTATTGGAATAAAAAAGGATGAATTGAAAAGAAATGTGCTTAAAAGCTAAAGGGAGGTCTTGCAATAACATGCATTTTGGATTGTAGATATCCTGGAGAAGGGCATGGCAACCCACTCCAGTATTCTTGCCTGGAAAATCCCATGGACAAAGGAGTCTGACAGGATACAATCCATAGGGTCACAAAGAGTGCAACACAACTGAAGCGACTTAGAACAGCACAGCACAGCTTTCGCTAAAGAGAGATATTGGTCATTTTTCAATGAACAATTTGAATATTCACAATTAGGACAAAAATCTAGGAGAGAGGTACTGCGGCATGGACAAAGGGATTGATAGTGAGGATGGACTGGATATAATCCTTTGAAAAAGAGACAAGGAAAACCTAGCTGGACTCAAAGTCACCGATGAATGGCAAATGGGGAAAGCCTCATTTGTTCTTTTCTTATCATTGAATTGTTATGGAGGTGCATTTGTTTTGATGAAAGTGACCTCAGGAGAGTCATAGAAGTAACATCAATGAGGTTTGCTAAATATTTGGGCAACGAGAAAAGCAATTCAGTCATCACTGAATTATTCAGGAGATGATTATCTAAGTAATGGACTTTTTCAGAATTTTTTCCCCTGTTTTCCATCTGTTGCTTACAATTGGTCATTTCACTGCTCATTAGTCTCCTTATCAGAGGAAAGGGAATTATTGTGAAATTCCAATGTCTTTTACTGCTGCATCTTGTTTGCATCATGATTAAGATTGTCTTTGCTTTTGTGTCTCTGGTTCCAGTAATCCATTTCATAGCATCAAGGAGCATTTTAGAGCAAGAATAGCTCTTGAAAATAATTTATTCAAATACTACCAGAGATGTTACCTGAGTTGTCGCAAGTCACATAGCTGGAAGAGAAGTAAAGAAATGGGTCAAACCTTATTCCTTCTACTGAGGTCACTATCTGCTTTTGCTACATTATGATAATATTGAAAGTTAGCTTTAAAAAATAGGGACCTTAGGGATTCTGTAGATATATCTATTGATATTTATTGCTTGGATCAATGTAACCCTGTCACAAAAGTTGTTTCACATATCCTTATGTTATAATGCTGGCTTTGGGTGTCTCCTACCAGATTTTAATGGCAACCCACTCCAGTATTCTTGCCTGGAGAATCCCATGGACGGAGGAGCCTGGTGGGCTACAGTCCATGGGGTCGCAAAGAGTCGGACACGACTGAGCAACTTCACTTTCACTTTCACTTCACTACCAGATTTTATGTACCTTTTAAGCTTGGCTTTGGATTTCCAAGCAAATTTTCACATTTCTTTCTCTTCTTTAGTTCCATCAACATAAGCATACAAGTCCTTTACTTTGAAGATTATTTTTTAATTGTTTATGAATCATTATTACAGGAAAATAAGAAATTAGGGCAAATAATGTATTTAAAGATAAGATCTTTCTTGAGATGGTGGCTGGAGGTTTCTAAACTGGAGATTTCACTGAACTTTTATGCTCTCCATTTAGTTCTACACTTGAGACTCTCATTTGGTTCTCTTCTTTCTAACCACACCATTTTCATTACTCCAGGATTCACTTGGGAAGACAGGTGTCCTTTGCTTCTAGCACAACTGTCACATTGGGTGGCATATACTTATTTGGGAAAGTAAAGACTTAAATTTTAAAAAGTGGCAGAAAAGGGCAAGAAGATAACAGTAGCACTGTCATAAGTATTATATTTTCTTTGAAGGACAGTGCCGCACGGTGTGTGTGTGTCTGTGGTTGTGGGTCTGTGTGTTTATAACCCAGTTTCTATTTTGCAATTGAAATGAAATTAGTCATGCCAGGAAAGTAGAGTACCCTATGTAGCATTTTACTAGACTGACATTCAGTAATTTGCCTACCTCATTGCACTAACATAAACATTTTGCAAAGAATAGAACCTGTTGCCATCTCATTAGTAATAACTGACACAATGAACTGGGGTAGAAATATATGTATCAAAATTCATTCATCAAACATTTATTGAAGTGTAACTATATTCCATTAATTTTTCTAATCACAATAATGTGATATTTCATTACACTTTCCTTTCAATTAACCTGTACCTTTGCACAAAAGGTTTTTTTTTTTTTATTAAGCCACTCAATCATGTCTGACTGTTTGCGACCCCATGGACTGTACAGTCCACGGAATTCTCTAGGGTAGAATACTGGCGTGGTTAGCCTTTCCCTTCTCCAGGGGATCTTCCCAACCCAGGGATCAAACCCAGGTCTCCCGCATTGCAGATGGATTCTTTACCAGCTGAGCCACAAGGGAAGTCCTTCACAAAACTAGCCAGTCTTAGAGCCTACTTCACTATTTCACAAACATATCCAGATCAAAAAGCCTGCCCTGTATTCTCAAAAGCCTTACCTTCACACTTTTTGGCTTCCAGGAATGAACTGCTTCTGCCTATAAAAGCTGTATCTATTTAAAATTTTGATTTTTATTAACAGTCTCTTCCTTGGAAACACTCTTTCTTCCATGCCCCTATATACATTCAAAGTAGAAAAGTGAACCCATATTAATCAAAGGCCAACCAAATGCCAAACTTCTAACATGTGCCATCATTATTAATCTTAACTGAAATGGGTACGTATAAATAATAAGTTAAATTTTCTTCCTTAAGCACAATTCATTTTTTCCATACTCTTTTTTTAAGTAATTTTTATTGGAGTATGTTTCACTTACAAAACTGTTTGTCTCTGCTGTATAGCAATGTGAGTCAGTTATACATATATACATATATATGTATATGTATGTATATATATGTTACATATATGTATAACATATATATATATGTATATCACACTCTTTTTTAGATTCTATTCCTATATTGATCATTACAGAGTATTGACTAGAGTTCCCATGCTATACAGTAAGTTCCCATCAGTCATCCATTTTTTATATAGTAGTGTGCACATTAAATCCCAGTCTCCTAATTTGTCCTTCCCCCTTCCTCCTTGATAACCGTAAGTTTGTGCTCGAAATCTGTGACTCAATTTCTGTTTGTCAATAGGTTAATTTAGACAGTTATTTTTAGATTTAGCATATAAGAAATACCATATGATATTTGTCTTTGTCTGACTTAATTTCAGTCAGTATAACAAACTCTAGATCTACCCATGTCACTGCAAATGGCATTATTTTATTCTTTTTAGGACTAATATTCCATTGCATATATGCACCACATCCTCTTTATCCATTCCTCCCTCAATGGACATTTAGGTTGCATCCATGTTTTGGCTTGGAGAAGGCAATGGCAACCCACTCCAGTATGCTTGCCTGGAACATCCCATGGATGGAGGAGCCTGGTAGGCTGCAGTCCATGGGGTTGCACAGAGGTGGACACAACTGAAGTGACTTACCAGAAGCAGCAGCAGCATGTCCTGGCTATTGTAAATAGTGCTACAATGAACACTGCAGTGTCTGTATGCTTTCAAATAATGCTGTCCACCCCCACCCCCCACCCCCACCAGATATATGGCCAGTATGGGATTGCTTGATTATATGATAGCTGTAATTTTTATTTTTTTTTAGGACTCTCTATATTGTTTTCCATAGTGGCTATACTATTTTACGTTCCCACCAGTGTAGGAGGGTTCCCTTTTCTCCACACCATCTCCAGAATTTATTGTTTGTAGATTTTTTGATGATGATTAGTCTAAGTGGCGGAGAAGGCAATGGCACCCCACTCCAGTTCTCTTGCCTGGAAAATCCATGGATGGAGGAGCCTGGTAGGCTGCAGTTCATGGGGTGGCAAAGAGTTGGACACGACTAAGCGACTTCACTTTTACTTTTTACTTTCATGCATTGGAGAAGGAAATGGCAACCCACTCCAGCGTTCTTGCCTGGAGAATCCCAGGGATGGGGAAGCCTGGAGGGCTGTCGTCTCTGGGGTCGCACAGAGTCAGACACGACTGAAGCGACTTAGGAGCAGCAGCAGTCTAAGTGGTGTGATGTGATACCTCTTATAGTTCTGATTTGCATTCTTCTAATAATTAGTGATGCTGAGCATCTTTTTATGTGCTTTTTGGCCATTTATAGTCTTCTTTGGAGAAATGTCTGTTTGGATGCTTCATTTTTTTTTTTTTATTGGCTTGCTCATTTATGTGATATTGAGTTGCATGAGCTGTTTGTATATTTTCGAGATCAATCCTTTATGGATCTCTTTATTTGCAAATATGCTCTCCCATTTTGAGTTTTCTTTATATTTTGTTTACAGTCTCCATTCCTTGGTGGCTTAAATGGTAAAGTGTCTGCCTGCAATGTGGGAGACCCGGGTTTGATCCCTGGGTTGGGAAGATCCTCTGGAAAAGGAAATGGAAACCCATTCCAGTATCCTTGCCTGGAATATCCCATGGATGGAGGAGACTGGTAGACTACAGTCCATGGATTGCAAAGAGTCAGACACGACTGAGTGAGTTCACTTTCCTTTCCTTGCTGTGCAATATCTTTTAAGTTTAATAAGTCTCATTTGTTTATTTTTGTTTTTATTTTCACTACTTTCAGAGTTATTTCAAAAAAAGTCTTCCTGTGATTTATGTCAGAGAGCATTCTGCCTATATATTTTTCTGAGCATTTTACAGTATCCAATCTCATGCTTAGGCCTTTAATCCCTTTTGAGTTTAATAAGTAAATATAAGTGTTAGTCACTCAGTCATGTCTGATTTTTTGTGATCTCATAGACTGTAGCCCACCAGGCTCTTCTGTCATGAAATTCTTTGGGCAAGAACACTGGAGTGGGTTGCTGTTTCCTTCTCAGGAATGAATGGGAAGTGAAATATTTCCCATTTTTATTAGCTATGTAACACCAAAACAAAAGAAACAGACAAATTCTGACAAGAACAGCACAGATTCCAACACTGATGCATACAAAGGAACCGATTCCTTGATAGGGTAAATAAATTTACCCTATAAAACAAATGAACTAGTTCCAACTACGTTAACCACCCCCACAAGAACTGGCTCCCAAATGAACTGGTTCCAGTTGCTGACCAGTTGCTAAGTCAGGTAAATACATTTACCCTACAAATGAGCTAATTCCAACTAGGGTGGGCTTGCCCCACAAGGACTAGTTCCCAATGAACTGGTTCAGGGTAGAGACCAACAATACTTCCTCTCTGCAAATGGATACCCAACCAAATTGGCTTGTCCCATAAAGGAAAAGCCCAGATTGAGAGGAAAAAATGTTCCCCATGTGCACATTGGAGTGACTTATCCACCAAAATTGAGCCCTTCAGCTAGTTTATTTTTGTTTATAGTGTTAAAGAATGGTCTAGTTTCGTTCTTTTACATGTAGCTGTCATGCTTTTTCAGCACCACTTATTGAAGTAATGGTACCAGATGCCATGACCTTAGTTATTTGTTTGTTTGTTTTAATGTTAAATTTTAAGCCAACTTTTCCACTCTCTTCTTTCACTTTCAACAAGAGGTCCTATCACTTCATGGCAAATAGATGGGAAAAAAGTGGAAGCAGTGACAAATTTTATTTTCTTTATTTTTTTCCAAAATCACTGCAGACAGTGACTGCAGCTGTGATATTAACATATGCTTGCTTCTTGGACGGAAAGCTAAGAAAAAACCTAGAGAGCAGAGACATCACGTTGCCAACAAAGGTCCATCTAGTCAAAGCTATGATTTTTGCAGTAGTTATATACAGATGTGACAGCTGGACAATTAAAAAGGTTGAGCAGTGAAGAACTGATGTTTTCAAATTGCTGGAGAAGACTCTTGAGAGTCCCTTGGACTACAATGAGATCAAACCAGTCAATCTTAAAGGGAATAAACCCTGAAAATTCATTGGAAGAACTGTTGCTGAGGCTGCAGCTTCAGTATTTTGGCCAGCTGATCTGAAGAACCAACTTATTGTAAAGACCCTATTGCTGGGAAAGATTGAAGGCAAAAGGAGAAGAGGGCAGCAGAGAATGTGATGGTTAGATCGCATCACCATCTCAATGGACATGAATTTGAGCAAAATCCAAATGATGGTGAAGGACAGGGAAGCTTAGTGTGCTGAAGTTCATGGAGTTGCAAAGAGCTGGACATAATTTAGCGACTGAACACCAACAACATATGTACAAGGGTGTTTTAAGTTGCTTGTCTCTTTCCTGCCTCGGGAGCTTCCTTTAGCATTTATTATAAAGCTGATTTGGTGGTGCTGAATTCTTTTAGCTATTGTTTCTCTGTAAAGATTTTGATTTTTCTGTCAAATTTGAATGAGAGCCTTGCTAGGTAGAGTATTCTTGGTTGTAGGTTTTCCCCTTTCATTACTTAAAATATATAGTGCTATTCCCTTCAGGCACATTGAGAAATCAGCTGATAACCATGTGGGGATTCCTTTATATGCCATTTGTTGCTCTACCCTTGTTGCTTTAAATATTTTTTCCTTTAATTTTTATCAGTTTGATTAATATGTATCTTGACATGTTCCTCCCTGGGTACATCGTGCATGGGATTCTCTACATTTTGGGACATGAGTTAGTGTTTCTTATGTTATGGAAGTTTTCAACTGTAATATCTTCAAATATTTTCTCAGTTCTTATCTCTCTCTCTCTCTCTCTTTTTTTTTTTTTTGTATTTGTGAGACGCCTATAATGTGAATGTTGGTGCACGTAATATTTAGCCAGTGGTCTCAGAGACCATATTCATTTATTTACATTCTTCTCTCTATCTCTTTCTCTCTCTTTTTTTTTTCTTTACTCTGTTCAGTGGTAGTGGTTTCCACCACTCTGTCTTACAGATCACTTACTCATTCTTCTGCCTCATTTTACTCTACTATTGATTCCTTCTAATGTATGAAAAGTAGGAAGTCAAGAGATACCTGGAATAATAGGAAATTTAGGTTTGGAATTCAAAATGAAGCAGGGAAAAGGCTAACAGTTTTGCCAAGAGAATACAATGGTCATAGCAAACACCCTCTTCCAACAACACATGTGTAGAGAAGACTCTACACATGGACCTCACCAGATGGTCAATATCAACATGAGATTGATTATATTGTTGCAACCAAAGATAGAGAAGCTCTACAAAGTCAGCAAAAACAGGACCAGGAGCTGCCTGTGGCTCAGACTTGGATTGAAGAAAGTAGGGAAAACTACTAGATCATTAAGATACAACCTAAATCAAATCAAAGGCGATGACAGAGGATGAGATAGGTGGATGGCATCGCCGACTCAAAGGACATGAGTTTAAGTAAACATTGGGAGTTGGTGATGGACAGGGAAGCTTGGCATGCTGCAGTCCATGGGGTCACAAAGAGTTGGACATGACTGAGCAACTGAACTAAACTGAACTACGACTATACAGTGGAAGTGACAAATAGATTCAAAGGACTAGAACTGATGGACTGAGAGCCTGAAGAACTATGGATGGAGGTTTGTGACATCGTACAGGAGACAGTGATTAAGACCATTCCCAAGAAAAAGAAATGGAAAAAGGCAAAATAGTTGTTTGAGGATGCCTCACAAATAGCTGAAAAAAGAAGACAAATGAAAGGAAAAGGAAAAAAGGAAAGATATACCCATATGAATGTCAAGTTCCAAAGAATAGCAGGAGAGATAAGAAAGCCTTCCTCAGTGATCAACAAAAAGAAATAGAGAAAAACAATAGAATGGGAAAAACTAGAGATCTCTTCAAGAAAATTAGAGATACCAAGGGAATATTTCAGGCAAATATGGGTACAATAAAGGACAGAAATGGTATGGACCTAACAGAGGCAGAAGATACTAAGAAGATGTGGCAAGAATACACAGAAGAACTATACAGAAAAGATATTCATGACCCAGATAATCACGATGGTGTGATCACTGGACTAAAGCCAGATATCCTGGAATGTGAAGTAAAGTGGGTCTTAGGAAGCATCACTACGAACAAAACTAGGGGAGGTGATGGAATTCCAGTTGAGCTATTTCAAATCCTAAAAGATGATGCTCTGAAGTACTGCACTCAGTATATCAGCAAATTTGGAAAACTCAACAGAGGGCACAGGGCTGGAAAGGCCAGTTCCTTTCCAATGCTAAAGAAAGCAATGCCAAAGAATGCCCTACTACCATACAATTGAATTCATCTCACATGCTAGCAAAGTAATGCTCAAAATTCTCCAAGACAGGCTTCATCAGTTCATGAACTGAGAACTTCCAGATGTTCAAGCTGGATTTAGAAATGGCAGAGGAACCAGAGAGCAAGTTGTCAACATGTGTTGGATCATCTGAAAAGCAAGTGAGTTCCAGAAAAATACCTAATTCTGCTTTAGTGACTACACCAAAGACTTTGACTGTATGAATCACAACAAACTGTGGAAAATAAAGAGATGGGTGTGCCAAAATACCTTGCCTGCCTCCTGAGAAATCTGCATGCAGGTCAAAAAGCAACAGTTTGAACTGGACATGGAAAAATGGAATGGCTCCAAATTGGGAAAGTAGTACATCAAGGCTGCATATTGTCACCCTGCTTATTTAACTCATATGCAGTGTACATCATGCAAAATGCTGGGCTGGAAGAAGCACAAGCTCAACTTAAGATTGGTGCGAGAAATATCAATAACCTCGGTTTAGTAGATGACACCTCCTTTATGTCAGAAAACAAAGAGGAACTAAAGAGCCTCTTGATGAAATTGAAAGAGGAGAGGGAAAATGTTGGCTTACATCTAAACAGTCAAAAATCTAAGATCATGGCATTTTATCCCATCACTTCAAGGCAAATAAATTGGGAAACCATGGAAACAGTGACACACTTCCTTTCTTTGGGCCCCCAAATCACTGTAGATGGTGACTACAGACATGAAATTAAAAGACACTTGCTCCTTGAAAGAAAAGATATTTCCAACCTAGACAGCATATTAAAAAGCAGCCACACTACTTTGCTGACAAAGGCCCATCTTGTTCAAGCTATGGTTTTTCAAGTAGTCATGTATGTATGTGAGAGTTGGACCATATGGAAAGCTGGGCACTGAATAACTGTGGTGCTGAACACTCTTGAGAGTCCCTTGGACTGCAAGGAGATCAAACCAGTCAATCCTAAAGGAAATAAGTCCTGAATATACATTAGAAGGACTGATGCTGACGGTAATGCTCCAATACTTTGGCCACCTGATGCAGAGAAGTGGTTTATTGTAAGAGACCCTGATGTCAGGAAAGATTGAAGGCAGGAGAAGAAGGAGATGACAGAGAATGCGATTGTTAGATGGTATCACCAGCTCAATGGACATGACTTTGAGCAAGCTCTTGGAGTTGGTTATGGACAGGGAAGCCTGCCATGCTGTAGTCCAAGGGGTCAAAAAGAGTTGGACACCACTGAGCAACTGAACTGAATGTATTTTTCATTTCAGTTATTTTACTGTTTACTTATGCTTGTTCTTCAAATTTTCTATGTGCTCTGCTTAGTCGCTCAGTCATGTCTAACTCTTTGCCATCCCATGGACTGTATCCTGCCAAGCTCCTCTGTCCATGAGGATTCTCCAGGCTGGAATACTGGAATGGGTTGCCCTTCCCTCTTTTAACTATATATATATATATATATATATATATCTCAACACCATTGGATTTTTATCTATATGAGAGGAGAAACTATGAGTAATTTAAACATATATCTGAAAGTGACAGAATATTTTGACATATGTCAAATAAAATAAATGCTTGTTGAATCAAGTTAAATTGAACTTCGGTTTGATCCTTCAGTCAGGAAGATCCCCTAGAGAAGGGAAGGGCAACCCACTCCAATATTCCTTCCTGGAGAATTCTATAGACAGAGGAGCCTGGCAGGCTACAGTCCAGGGGGTTGCAAAGAGTTGGACACGACTGAGAAACTAACACTCAGTCTTGCAAAAAAAAAAAAGAATTATACAGAAAAGCACACTGAAAAGCCTATTACAATAATGCATTAACAATTCTAAATCCTTAAGGGAGGGGAATGTGATTAATTTAAACATCTAATAAGTACCTTGAATTTAGGAGGGGGCAGAAGTTCATTAAAGAGCAAAGTCTCAACGTAAGTGCTTACATAGTTTAATGAGAAATACCATAGTGTCTGGAAATATTTCTTGGGGTACAAAGTCTGATTCTAGTTTAAAAGTACTATTGTAATGACTGATAGACTCACTTTAATCAACCTGGAAAGTTTTGCAATCAAAATCAGAGCATGGCAATAGGAACATATACAGCAATAATTACTTTAAATGTCAATGGATTAAATGCTCCAAGCAAAAGACAAAGATTGGCTGAGTGGATACAAAAATAAGACCCATATATATGCTGTCTATAAGAAACCCACTTCAGACCTCAAGACACATATAGACTGAAAGTGAGAGAATGGAAAAATATATTCCATGCAAATGGGAAGCAAAAGAAAGCTGAAGTAGCAATCTTCATACCAGAAAAATATACCTTAAAATAAAGATTACAAGAGATAAGGAAGACACTACATAATGATCAATGGATCAATCCAAGAGGAAGACATAACAATTGTGAATATCTATGCACCCAACATAGGAGCACCTCAGTACATAAGACAAACACTAACAGATACAAAAGGACAAATTGACAGTAACACAATAATAGAAGGAGATTTTAACACCCCACTCACACCAATGGACAGATCATCAAAACAGAAAGTTAATAAGGAAATACAAGTCTTAAAAGATATATTAGATGAGATAAATCTCATTGATATCTTCAGGACATTCCATCCAAATGCAGAAGAATACACTTTCTTCTCAAGTGATCATGGAACATTCTCAAGGATAGACCACACCTTTGGTCACAAATCAAACCTCAGTAAATTTAAGAAAATTGAAATTGTATCAAGCATTTTCTCTGACTACAATGCTATGAGACTAGATATCAATTACAAGGAGAAAAAAAAAAAAACTGTAAGAAACACAAACACATGGAGATTAAACAACACTGTTCCAAATGACCAATAGGTTACTGAGGAAATCAAAAGGAAAATAAAAAAAAAAATCTGAAAACAAATGACAATGAAAACACAACAACTCAGAACTTATGTGATGCAGTGAAAGCAGTTGTAAGAGGGAAATTTATAGCAATACAATCCTACCTCAATAAACAAGAAAAAACATCTAATAGGCAGCCTAACTTTACATATAAAAGCAACTGGAAAAAAAGAAGAAGAAAAAAAAGTAGTAGAGGGAAAGAATCTTAAAGATCCAAGCAGAAATAATTGAAAAAGGAATGAAAGAAACAATAGTAAAGACTAATAAAACTAAAAGCTGTTTCTTTGAGAAGATAAACAAAATTGACAAACCCTTAGCCAGACTCATCAAGAAAAAAAAAAAGAAACAGAGAAGAATCAAATCAACAAAGTTAGAAATGAAAAAGGAGAGGTTACAATGAACAATGCAGAAATACAAAGGATTATAACAGACTATTATGAAGAACTCTGTAGCAATAAAATGGATGACCTGGAAGAAATGGATAGATTCTTAGAAAAGTTCAATTTTCCAAGACTGAACCAGGAAATAATAGAAATTATGAACAACCCAATTACAAGCACTGAAATTGAAGCTGTGATAAAAAATCTCCCAAAAAACAAAAGCCCAGGACCAGATGGCTTCACAGGAGAATTCCATCAAACATTTAGAGAAGCGCTAATGCCTAGCCTTCTAAAACTCTTTCAAAAAATTGCAGAGGAAGGAATACTTCCAAACTCATTCTACGAGGCCACCATCACCATGATACCAAAACCAGACAAAGACAACACAAAAACAGAAAACTACACGCCAATATCACTGTTGAACATAGGTGCAAAAATCCTCAAAAAAGTTTTAGCAAACAAAATTCAGCAACACATCAAAAAGCTCATACACTGTGATCAAGTTGGGTTTATTCCAGGGATGCAAGGAGCCTTTAATGTACACAAATCAATCTATGTGATACACCAAATTAACAAATTGAAAGATAAAAACCATATGATCATCTTAATAGATGCAGAAAAAGACTTTGACAAAATTCATCACTGATTTATGACTAAAAGTCTTCAAAAAATGGGCATAGAAGTAACCTACTTCAACATAGTAAAGGCCATATATGATAAGCCTACAGCAAACATTATTCTCAATGGTGAAAAACTGAAAACATTCCCCCTAAGACCAGGAAAAAGACAAGGGTGTCCATGTTCACCACTGTTATTCAACATAGTTCTGGAAGTCCTAGCTACAGCCATCAGAGAAGAAAAAGAAAAGGTATCCCGATTGGAAAAGAAGTAAAGCTCTCACTGTTTGCAGATGACATGATACTCTACATAGAAAACCCTAAGAATAGTATTAGGAAATTACTATAGCTAATCAGTGAATTTAGCAAAGTTGCAGGATACAAAATCAATATACAGAAAGCACTTACATTTCTATATACTAACAATGAAAAATCAGAAAAAGCAATTAAGGAATCAATCCCATTCACCATTGCAACAAAAAGAACTAAATATCTAGGAATAAACTTACCTAAGGAGATGAAAGCACTGTACACAGAAAAGTATAAGATACTAATGAAATAAATCAAAGGTGATACAAACAGATGGAGAGATATTCCATGTTTCTGGGTAGGAAGAATCAATACTGTGAAAATGACTATACTATCAAATGCAATCTACAGATTTAATGCAATCCTTATCAAATTACCAATGGCATTTTTCACAGAACTAGAATAAAAATTTTCACAATTGTATGCAAACACAAAAGACCCTGAATAGCCAAAGCAGTCTTGAGAAAGAAGAATGGAGGTAGAGGAATCAAGCCTCCTGACTTCAGGTTATACTACAAAGCTACAGATATCAAGACAGTAAGGTACTGGCACAAAAACAGAAATATAGACCAATGGAACGAGACAGATAGCCCAGAAATAAACCCATGCACCTATGGTTACCTTATTTTTGACAAAGGAGGCAAGAATATATAATGGGGCAAAGACAGCCTCTTCAATAAATGGTGCTGAGAAAACTGTATAGCTGCATGTTAAAGAATGAAATTAGAACACTTCCTGACACGATGCAGAAAGATAAACTCGAAATGGATTAAAGACCTAAATGTAAGACCAGAAACACTAAAACTCTTAGAAGAAAACATAGGCAGAACATTTGATGACATAAATCAAACTAAGATTCTTTATGACCCACCTCCTAGAATAATGCAGATAAAAACAAATGTAAATAAGCGGGACCTGATTAAACTTATAAGCTTTTGCACAGCAAAGAAACCTATAAGCAAGGTGAAAAGACAACCCTAGAATGGGAGAAAATAATAACAAATGAAACACCTGACAAAGGATTAATTTCCAAAATATACAAGCAGCTCATACAACTCAATACCAGAAAAACAAACAACCCAATCAAAAAGTGGGAAAAAGACCTAAACAGACATTTCTCTAAAGAAGACATACAGATAGCTAACAAACAGATGAAAAGATGTTCAACATCGCTTATTATTAGAGAAATGCAAATCAAAGCTACAATGAGACATCACCTCACACTGGTCAGAATGACCATCATCAAAAAGTCTACAAACAATAAATGCTGGAGAGGGTGTGGAGAAAAGGGAACACTCTTGTACTGTTGGTGGGAATGTAAATTGATGTGGCCACTATGGAAAATGGTATGGAGATTCCTTAAAAAACTAGGAATAAAACCACCGTATGACCCAGTAATCCTGCTCCTAGGCATATACTCTGAAGAAACCAAAATTGAAAAAGACACATGTATCCCATTGTTCACTGCAGCACTATTTACAATAGCTAGAACATAGAAGCATCCTAGATGTCCATTGATATGGATGGATAAAGTGGTGTCATATATACATAATGAAATATTACTCAGCCATAAAAGGAGCACATTTGAGTTAGTTCTAATGAGATGGATGAACATAGAACCTATTATACAGAGTGAAGTGAGTCAGAAAGAGGAAGATAAATACCATATTCTAGAACATGTATACAAAATCTAGAAAAATGGTACTGAAGAACTTATTTACAGGGCAACAATGGAGAAACAGACATAGAGGATAGACTTATGGACCTGGGGAGAGGGGAAGACAGGGTGAGATGTATGGAAAGAGTTACACGGAAACTTACATTACCATATGTAAAATAGATAGCCAATGGGAATTTGCTGTATGGCTCAGAAAACTCAAACAGGGGCTCTGTATCAACCTAGAGAGGTAGGATAGGAGGGAGATGGGAGGGAGTTTCAAAAGGGAGGGTATATATGTATACCTATGGGTGATTCATGTTGAGGTTTGACAGAAAACAGCAAAATTCTGTAAAGCAATTACCCTTCCATAAAAAATAATTTAATTTTTAAAAATCAGAGCATGATACATGGGAAACACTGTAGTGATTTCTAATAAAGGCAAATAGAAAGTTAAGTCACTCAGTCGTGTCTGATTCTTTGTGACCCCATGGACTGTAGCCCACCAGGCTCCTCTGTCCATGGGATTCTCTAGGCAAGAATACTGGAGTGGGTTGCCATTTCCTTCTCCAGGGGATCTTCCCGACCCAGGGATTGAACCCAAGTTTCCTGCATTGCAGGCAGATGCTTTAACCTCTGAGCCACCAGGGAAGCCCTTAAGGCAAATAGGATTCGTTCAAATCCACTGATGCATTAGTTGTTTAAGAAGGATCTGGATTTTTTAACATTTCCACAAGTTATTTTTGTATGATACTTCTTTCATTTGAATCATTGATTTTTAGTGCCTGAGCTATATTAGTTCAATTGAGTTTAAAGCAATTGATTACTCCTGGCAGCCTTCTAATATGTGTTAGTGTATTGCATGCCATAAGGAGAAGAATCTTACATTGGTTGGGAAAGGACTTATATGCAGGCTGGCTTTCTAACCCATAATAGCAATTGATGAATCAAGGGTTTCATACGGTATTGACCAATCTGTTATTCTCTGTTCTGATGCTATAGACTAAAAGTAGCATTCAGTAGATAGATGCCATAGGCCTCAAAGGTCAATAAGCACTGCTGAATTAGTAAAATCTTATATCTATCACTCAAAAGCCACAGCTAAGCATATGTGTAATTGAGTGTTGATTGGTGATATATTCATTTTCTAGGCAAGATGATATCTTACTATAAAGATTTCATAGAGAAAAATGTATAATCAAATGATCAGTTTCTGTGTCCTCAATTAGGGGTATATAAGCTTTTTCTGTAAAGGGCCAAATAATAAATACTTTAGGCTCTGTGGGCTATAAAGTATTTGCTGCAACTATGTAACTCTGCCATTCTAGCATGAAAGTAATGAAACCAATACATAAACAAATGATGTGGTTGTGTTTGAACAAAAATTTACTCACAGAAACAAACAGAGTGCAGGACATGACCTACAGGCCATGTATGGACTTTGGGCCTTAATTTACTGACTCCTATTCTAGACTCTGCATGTGATTTATCTCATTCAATTCTTACATTTATACAGGGTATACCTTATTATTTTTATTACTATTATCATTATTATTATTTTGCTTTAAAAAGTGTAAGTTGAGGCACATAATGCTTAAATGTATTGTCATTATACTTAAAAGTTGAGCTATGATTTGGAACTATATTTTCTTGACCCATTTACTCTCTTACTTGTTCTTTTATGTTATTATTTTAGTTAAGTGTTTGTAATAGTTAAGACTAATATCAACAGTTTTATGGACTCTCTGGGAGAGGGAGAGGGTGGGAAGATTTGGGAGAATGGCATTGAAACATGTAAAATATCATGTATGAAACGAGATGCCAGTCCAGGTTCAATGCACGATACTGGATGCTTGGGGCTGGTGCACTGGGACGACCTGGAGGGATGGTATGGGGAGGAGGAGGGAGGAGGGTTCAGGAGGGGGAGCACATGTATACCTGTGATGGATTCATTTTGATGTTTGGCAAAACTAATACAATTATGTAAAGTTTAAAAATAAAATAAAAAAAAGACTAATATCAGCTCTGAATAATCAAAAATATAAAATACTAATAGCTTAGTGAGGTGAAGTCAGTTGTGTGTCTGACTCTTTGCAGCCCCATGGACTGTAGCCTACCAGGTTCCTCCGTCCATGAGATTTTCCAGGCAAGAATACTGGAGTGGATTGCCATATTCTTCTCCAGGAGATCTTCCTGACTCAGGGATTGAACCTGGGTTTCCCACATTGTAGGCAGACGCTCTACCGTATGAGCCACCAGGGAATTCATTAACAGCTTTATCAAGATAAAAGTTGATTTGTAATTTAAAATCAGATGCCTGGCCCTGGGTTGATATGAAAGCCACTTATGTCTAGAAATCCAGTTCTTTTAATCTTTTTTTTTCTGTTATTTTCATTATGAACTTTACAACTTATGATTCAAAATGCCTGCTGTAGGCTCACTTAATATATCCACACTCCAAATAGCAAGTAAGAAAAAAAAATGAGGAGCAATGTCATTTGTCTTAAGGAAACTGCTGTCCTTGTATATATAGTGCTTCTACTTTTTCCACATGATCACATTCAAGAAAGCTTGGAAACAGTCTTTAGTCTAGGCAACTACATATTCACACAGAATCACAGATTCTACTATTCTGGAAGAAGGAAGAATTGGAATAGGGCAATTGACAGGCTCCTATAAGAGTTATACTTTTCTCCACTTAATGGAAAGCAAGTATAAATGTGGGGTGTCAGATGAAATTTACCAGGTTAATATAAGGAAAGCACAGAATATAAGATTTAAATAGTCTCTGCCATCTAGTCTTCATTATAGTCCAATGAAGAGTTCTTGGCATTAAATAACTCTCCCAGATCCTCAGAGATAGTGAATAGCAGGTTCAATAAGCGAGTTCAACTAAGTATAATCTCCAAGGCCATACCTTTTCAATAAAATAGTTTTTGAAGACTTTAGGGAATTTCAAGCCAACTTAAGGATATGTCAAAAACTAAAGTCAATAGAAAAAAATACCTGTACAATAAAATATCTCTTAAATCTTCTAAAGGCAAAGAGCCAGTGAAACTAAAAAATAGAATATTGACAGCAATGATTCTCAATGAAGGCATGAAACAAAGGATGGCTTGATGTTATTTGAGTTTAGATGAAAGGGAGAGAATTTTTTAATACTTATTTTTATTAGAGATAGAAATGATTGTAAAAAACCCAATAAAAATAAAGGTGAGAAAAGTTGTCCCAGAAGAGTATATAAAAAATCACCTTAGGAATCTTCATGAAAGTGTACATTTTAATGAAGGCCTACTCTGACTCAGTAGGCCTGGAGTGGAATCTGGGACTCTAGATTTCCATCTTTTCCTATGCTTTCATGTGATGGAAGGGAACTCAGGAGCTCTTGTGTGGTCTCTTTTATAAGAATATTAATCCTACCCAAGAAGGTTATGATTTAAATATGACTTAAATTCATATTTAATTTGAGTTAAATGACTTAACTTATGACTTAAATAACTCCCAAAGGCCTCATCTGTTAATACCATCACATTGAGCATTAAGTATCGATGTATGAATTTGAGAGTACACAAATCTCAGTCCACAGAAGTCCCGAGAAAAGTCAAAACAACATTGAAAATGAAGAGCATATTGGAGGTCTCACAAATACTGACTTCAAAACTTAGTACAAAGTTATAGTAATCAAAATTCTATGTGATAGCAGCCTAAAGACAGATATACAAACCAGTGGAGTAGAATAGAAAACTGAATGAATATCCACATGCATTTATTGTAAAGCTGGTTTGGTGATGTTGAATTCTCTTAGCTGTTGCTTGCCTGTAAAGCTTTTGATTTCTCCATCAAATCTAAATGTGTGTGTGTATGTATATAATTACTTTATTATACTGTATTTGATATTTATTTATCACATATAATGTACACAGACATGCCTCAGAGATATTGCAAGTTTAGTTCTAGGCCACAGCAATGAAGAATATATTGCAATGAAATGAGTCAAACAAATATTTTGGTTTCTCAGTGCCTATAAAATTTACTTTTACAATATAAAGCATAGTCTATTATCTGTGCAATAATACTGTCTAAAAAACAATGCTTATACCTTAATTAAAAAAATACTTCATTGCTAAAATTTGCTAACCATCATCTGAGTCTTCAGTGAGTTACAATCTTTTTGTGATACTAACCTCAAAGATCACAGATCACCATAACAAATTTGATAATAATGAAAACATTTGACATATTGAGAGAATTACCAAACTGTAACACAAATACACAAAATAAGCAAATCCTGTTTGAAAAATGGTGCCACTAGTCTTACTCCATGCAGGGTTGCCACAAACCTTGGATTTGTTAAAAAAAAAAAAAAAAAAGAAAACGAAAAAAAAAAAAATCAGCATCAAGGAAGTACAATAAAGCAAAGTGCTATAAAATGACATATGCTTGTACAATGGAGTATTATTCGGCCTTAAAAGTGAAAGACATACATGCAATGTAGATGAACTTTGAGGACATAATGCTTTGTGAAATAAGCCTGTCAAAAAAGGGCAAATACTGTGATTCCACTTAGTACTGAAATTCATCAAGATAGGAAGAGGAATGGTGGCTGCCAGAGAAGAGAGAGGGGAGAATGAAGAGTTATTGCTTAATGGATACATAGTTTCAGTTTTGCAAAATGAAAGCAGTTCTAGAGTTAGAGAGTGGTGATGATTTCAGTAGGGGAAGTCAGGTGGGACTTAGGAAGTATCACTAGGAACAAAGCTAGTGGAGGTGATGGAATTCCAGTTGAGCTATTCCAAATCCTGAAAGATGATGCTGGGAAAGTGCTGCACTCAATATGCTGGCAAATTTGGAAAACTCAGCAGTGGCCACAGGACTGGAAAAGGTCAGTTTTCATTCCAATCCCAAAGAAAGGCAATGCCAAAGAATGCTCAAACTACCACACAAATTGCACTCATCTCACAGGCTAGTAAAGTAATGCTCAAAATTCTCCAAGCGAGGCTTCAGCAATACGTGAACCGTGACCTTCCAGATGTTCAAGCTGGTTTTAGAAAAGGCAGAGGAACCAGAGATCAAATTGCCCACATCTGCTGGATCATCAAAAAAGCAAAAGAATTCCAGAAAAACATCTATTTCTGCTTTATTGAATATGCCAAAGCCTTTGACTGTGTGGGTCACAATAAACTGTGGAAAATTCTAAAAGAGATGGAAATACCAGACCATCTTGCCTCTTTAGAAACCTGTATACAGGTCAGGAAGCAACAGTTAGAACTGGACATGGAACAACAGACTGGTTCCAAATAGGAAAAGGAGTACATCAAGGCTGTATATTGTCACCGTGCTTATTTAACTTATATGCAGAGTACATATGAGAAACGCTGGGCTGGAAGAAGCACAAGCTGGAATCAAGAGTGTGGGAGAAATATCAATAACCTCAGGTATGCAGATTACACGACCCTTATGGCAGAAAGTGAAGAAGAACTAAAGAGCCTCTTGATGAAAGTGAAAGAGGAGAGTGAAAAAGTTGGTTGGCTTAAAACTCAACATTCAGAAAACACAATCATGGCATCCGGTCCCATCACTTCATGGGAAATAGATGGGGAAACAGTGGAAACAGTGTCAGACTTTATTTTTCTGGGCTCCAAAATCACTGTGGATAGTGATTGCAGCCATGAAATTAAAAGATGCTTACTCCTTGGAAGGAAAGTTATGACCAACCTAGATAGCATATTGAAAAGCAGAGACATTACTTTGCCAACGAAGGTCCGTCTAGTCAAGGCTATGGTTTTTTCCTGTGGTCATGTATGGATGTGAGAGTTGGACTGTGAAGAAACCTAAGCGCTGAAAAATTGATGCTTTTGAACTGTGCTGTTGGAGACGTCTCTTGAGAGTCCCTTGGACTGCAAGGAGATCCACCAGTCATCCTAAAGGAGATCAGTCCTGGATGTTCATTGGAGGGTCTGATGTTGAAGCTGAAACTCCAATATTTTTGCCACCTGATGCAAAGAGCTGACTCATTTGAAAAGATGGTGATGCTGTGAAAGATTGAGGGCAGGAGGAGAAGGGGACGACAGAGGATAAGATGATTGGATGGCATCACTGACACAATGGACATGGGTTTTGGTGAACTCCAGGAGTTGGTGATGGACAGGGAGGCCTGGCGTGCTGAGGTTCATGGGGTCACAAAGAGTCGGACACAACTGAGCAACTGAACTGAACTGATGGTTGTACAACATCATAATGTACCTAAAGTTCTGAATGTACTTAAAGCCATTGAATTGAATAGTTAGAATGGTTAAACGGTAAATTTCATGTTAGATGTATTTTGCTACATTTTTTAAAAGCTTCTAAGACCTCTGATCTATAGTGGCAGTGCCTTAAGGATATATGGACTGCCTACTGATCTCTTGAACTGAACTGTGCTCCTGAAAATTCTCACAAATGTACATAATTTAAGAATATTACTTCAGAATTTATTACATCTTAGTCCCTTGATGTTTTCTAGAAACTTCTACAATAGTCCAAAAATTACATTTTAGAGATGTATGCATATCTGTGTGTGTGTGGCTATTTGGAGTGGGAGAGAATACCCTTCTTTCTACACTTCATATCCTTTTGATTATTCTTTAAAAATTTTTTAAGCAATTGAAGTTGGCATGGGTGGGAGGAAACAGTTTCCCTGAAATCTCATAAGCTTCTGAATCAATTCTAACTCTGTTTTTTCTCAGTAATGTCCTTAAATGAAAAGCAGGTTAAATCCAAAATTGTTACACTTTCCCTAAGTAACAAGTTATTTAAATGGCATTCAGGGAAATGTGTATGTAATTAATATTAGTCTATCTTTAAAAATATACATGCTAATAAGTTATTTGGCTTAAAATCTGAGTGTAATTATCTTGGTAACATTCTACTATATCCACTTTAAAACTGGGTCACAACTTTTCATTGATACATGAAAACACTAGACCACTTCCTTTTCCTTCTTCTAAGATACAAATTAGTTAAGTCATTATTTTTTGACACTGGATAGAGAAAATTATGGAGATTTAAAGGTGAAAGCTCCCCCTGTACACAAGGGTTCCTCTTTTTCAGAAAAAGTTACAGTAGAATTATACAATATTGGAATTTCAAGGAGTCTTGAAGACTACCCAGTTTAACCATTCTCCTGAAGCATGAACTGGATATTTAATTATAGATTTACAATTGTGATTATTGTTATTTCAGAAAAAAAATAGTTAAAGTTTTAGGATATATCCTCTGTATTATAAATATTGAAGAAACTTATCAGAGAAGACTTTAAACTGTCAAGGCCAAGACAAGATCACAGCATTCCTTTTGCCTTTCAAACAATAGGGAAATATTACTTCACAAATAGAGACAATGCTAAAATGAGGAAGCCAAAACTTCTTAAAATGCAACTGCCACCCGAGTAAGAAGAAATACTTTTGAAAATCTCAAAGTAAATATGTATTTTAAATACCTTGGCTCTCAGTGACATTTGTTTATGATTTATTTATAAAATTGGTGGTGGCAATAGGAGAGGACAGGCTACAGAGAAGTGGAAAACCAGGACACTTAAAAAATGGAGGCCAAAAAAGAATAAACAGGCTCTTTGCTCCTGATACATCATATGTGAGCAACTTTTCCTTTCTTCTTAGGAAATGAAATCTTGTAATAACTCAAAAAATATTGTGTCTATGCCCATGGGACATCTGAAAGAGAAATAAATGTATTTGGAAGGTGTTGAAAATATATCTGTTAAAATCCTGGTGGAGGAGGCAGGGAAGGGGGAGGTTTGAGTTGCGCTCTGACTCCCTGTCCTCACATATCTGCTTCCTGCCTAGAGTACAGCTGCACATCTTAAATATAGGTCACATTCACCTTGAAGAATTTTTGGACAGTTCTTGTCATCTCTAGGATAGACAGAATTCATATTTTTTTTTCTGTTACTCTAAATGGTTGAAATATCTAGTATAAAACTTATTGTTATGTATGGTAGCTATTTATATATGAGTTGGGCTCCCTTAATGGATTGGTGAGTGTAGGGACCATTGCATGTTTTAAAGTATTTTAAAGTGAATACCTCCTTCATAGTTCAAGTATAATATCATATATGAAACGAGTCGCCAGTCTAGGTTCGATGCATGATACTGGATACTTGGGGCTGGTGCACTGGGATGACCCAGAGGGATGGTACGGGGAGGGAGGAGGGAGAAGGGTTCAGGATGGGGAACACGTGTATACCTGTGGCAGATTCATGTTGATATATGGCAAAACCAATACAATATTGTAAAGTTAAAAAATAAAAAAAAGGAAAAAAAATGTAGCAAAACCACAGAGCCGGTGTAAGCACTGAAAACTTCTTTTAAAAATCCCTGAAATTTGATTTTCAGATCTTTTCCAAAACATCTAAAACAGTTGTGGATAAGGGAATTAGTGAGATTTAATTACACTAATATTCTGGTATCAAACTTTTACCTTAGCCATGCCTGCCATCAGAAGTTCCATTTAACGTATCAAGGAATTCCATTTGACTCCTAGAGACTTATTCTGATGAAGCAGGTAATGTATTTGAGTTCAAGGGTGGAACTCACTATATTTTCAGGGGAAATTGAAAACTAATGTTGAATTAAGTCTAGGTAAGGGATTTGCTTCATAAGTCACTATTATGAAAAACTTAAAGTGAGGACCTAAACAAAAGAGTGAAGTAAGAAGCCTCATTTAAAGAACAGTAACAACAAATTACATAATAATTTTGGAAGGTGGAAGAGAGAAATACTTCAAATCAGTTTATATCAAGAGAACGCAATATCAGGGTATTGAACGTTAAGCAATTTAAAACACAACTATCCATTTTTGGAAGGGAAATGAGATTGCTGAGTCTATTTAGGTATGACCCAATTCATACTTAGCTTGAATTATAAAAATTGCAGAACTAGTGAAAGAGGATCTTAAGCCAAGGTTTAGGTTTTGTGTTAAAGAAAAACAAAGGGAAATAAGGCAGGATTGACAAGTGTCTGACTCCTGACTGCTTCTTACACTCTCTTGAAATGATTGTGCAATTCATACCATTTCTGCTTGATAAATATCTTAACATTTCTCCACTTTGTAAAAAATATATTGTTATCAGGAATAGTAAATGAATGGTGATCCCTATTTAGCACTAAGTAAAACATACATAGATAGCATATTCTAAAGCAGAGACATTACTTTGCCAACAAAGGTCCATCTAGTCAAGACTATGGTTTTTCCAGTGGTCATGTATGGATGTGAGAGTTGGACTGTGAAGAAAGCTGAGCGCTGAAGAATTGATGCTTTTGAACTGTGGTGTTGGAGAAGACTCTTGAGAGTCCCATGGACTGCAAGAAGATCCAACCAGTGCATTCTAAAGATCAGTCCTGGGTGTTCTTTGGAAGGAATGATGCTAAAGCTGAAACTCCAGTACTTTGGCCACTTCATGCAAAGAGTAAACTCATTGGAAAAGACTCTGATGATGGGATGGATTGCAGGCAGGAGGAAAAGGGGACGACAGAGGATGAGATGGCTGGATGGCATCCCCGACTCGATGGATGTGAGTGAACTCCAGGTGTTGGTGATGGACAGGGAAGCCTGGCATACTGGGATTCATGGGGTCGCAAACAGTCAGACACGACTGAGCGACTGAACTGAACTGAACTGAAAGATACATCATTTTAGTGCAGAAATTATGTAATCATGCAATTTAGCTGCATTTAGAAAAGTGACATTTATGTATTAAAAGAAAAGCATACCCTGAGTGGGTATGGTGGGCTCTGGAAATTTCCCAGCTGTCAGATGCCAATAGAGAAGCCAGAGGGAAGAGTTCGTGATAGCAAGAATGGCCCAAGATTCAGGCTGCAAGCAAGAGCCCAAAGAAGTCAGCAGTCCATATGGCTGAAAGAGTATACTATGCTGTGCTGTGCTCAGTTTCTTCAGTCAAGTCCAACTTTTTGTGACCCTATGGACTGTAGCCCACCAAGCTCCTCTGTCCATGGGGTTCTCTAGGAAAGAATACCTGAGTGGGTTGCCATACCCTTCTCCAGGGGACCTTCCTGATTCAGAGATTGAACCTGCATCTCTTGTATCTCCTGCATTGCAGGCAGATTCTTTACCCACTGAACCACTTGGGAAGTTCATTGAGAGAAGATACTATGTGCCCCAAATTAAGAGAGTGGGTCAGTTGGCAGAAAAAACAAATGGTGGTATAACCAAATCAGAGGAAAACCCACCCTCCTGAGACCAGTATCTAAGGCCCACCAGAAAGGACTCTGCTGTGGGACATGCAGGTTCCTTCTAAAAGGAAAGTGAAGTGGGGGAGAGCATGGAGCTCTTTTTGATGACTTTCATCCCAGCGATAAAAGAAATGAGCAAGAATAGCCTTGCTAGTAACAGATCCTGTCTTAATTCCAATCCCAGATGAAATTAGAACTAGCATAATGAATTCTAGAAGCTCAAGGGCTCATGTAACTTTGGGACCTGATTCTAGAAATACTTCTTCAATTTTAAGGATGGATAAAGTTCAGGACCTTCATATTTTATAAAATTTGAAAGTAAATTTTGGAAGTGATTAGATTTTGCATTCACAGAAAGGGAGAAAACCAATTCCATGTTTAAAAAAATCATCGCTGCTGCCACCTCCCCGCCCCCCCCCTCCCCACCCAACCAGGATTTCTTTCTTATCCTGCTAGAGGCTGTAGACTCCTCAACTGTTTCTCACCTCTCAGTATAGCCTTAATAAAATTTTATCAGAGTCCTGTAGGTTCCCCTTCCTCTATTATCATATGTTTTAATACAGTAGGAAATAAAATATGTCCAGCTCTGCTGTGTAGAGTCAGAGAGCAGGTAGAGAAGCTACTGAGGCTCCTCTCCACAGAGATACACAGGTTAATAGAAACATACCAAAGATGAAATAGTGCTGTAAACCAGTGTGACAATTTGAAGTCCATCTATAGGATGTGATACAGACAGTATGAGGATAATTGATTCCATGAATAGTGTGTTCCTTCTTTTAATATTCTAAGTTTTTGTGTCATGCTAGAATCAACATTAAGCAAGGGGGAAAGAATGACCTGCCTTCATATCAGATTCGATAGCAGGGCTAAGACCTCTTATAAATGTGAAACAGGACAGCTAGAGGGTACTAGGGTGTATGAGCCTACTTATGGAATACTTTCTGCCATTGTTCTCCTCAGCACAAACCCGGCGACCATATTGTGTCATAAGGCAAGGACTAGTAAACTACTACTAAAAGAAGGTAATGTGAAAGGTTTAAGTCCCTGTAGTAGAGGAAAATAAGTCTTCCAGGAAATCTAGCCAGAGATGGGTCTGAGAAATGTAATCAATGTTTCCCTTAAGTAATCATTAGATTATATGAATAATTATATCCTAAAAGAAACCATTATAACTTAAGAACTGACTTAGGTCACATTCTATATTTACATATATGATCTCTCTATCCCCAAAAGTTATTCAACCAAGTATTCTGACTATCTGGTTTGAACCAGGCAGAAGGTTAGGCATCTGAATAATTCTAAGTGAAACAGAATCATTTGCCATCATGGATTCAAAATAAAGGAATAGAAAAATTAGGATAACTCCTATTCACCAAAGAGCAAATCACTTATTATTATTAAAGAAACCAAATGTATAGACTGCATATTAAAAATTGTTCTATCAGATGTGTTAATTAACTAGATGGGGGAATCCTTTCAAAAAATATGCATATAACATCATTATGTGCACTTTAAATATCTTACAATGTGTCAATTTAATAAAGCTGAAGTTCAAAAAAAGAATGTTGTATCAGAAAATGATACACTTTTACTGAATCCTTACAAGTACTGAGTTATTAATAATTCCATTTAATACTTGAAGTAACTGAACTTTGATTCTAAAAAGCTTTTCACTAATTGTTATTCTTTACCATTAATGAGCTGAGCCTAAAATCTCAAAAGTAGCAATAGAGAAGGGCAGTATCTGGGAAATGTAGGTTTTAGTGAGATTTGGGTTTTTCTTAAAGGAAACAGTAAGCTATTAAAAAGTTCTAACCATAGAACTTTCAAAATCCAAATGACATTTTGAAAGGATACCCTGGAAACTTAGAGGAGAATGGATTCTAAATTGGTAAGAATGATTCAAGAACATAGGTTCGGGAACTTATCTTTTGAAAAAGTCAATGTAATCTGAAAATTGAATTCATGGGCCTGGTAGTGAGAAAGATGCAATAAAATGACACCAGATCTCTGAATGAGCAAATGGATGGATATTAGTAAGCTTTAATAAATTATAAAAGCATGGCAAAAAAAAGCACATGTTGTTTGTGTGTGGAATATATATATATTATATAATATATATATTATATATAATATATATTATATATAGTATACTTTTGGGGAGGAGTGGATTTCCTCTTCTATTCATATAATTAAGGGATTAGTGAGGGTTCACTGTGTTTGTAATTTGCTTTCATAATATGTGGATTACAAAGGATTCTAAGTTTCCAAATAGTTGTCTTCTCAACCCAGTTTATTATCTTCTTACAGGCAAAATTTGGTTCAATATAGGCATTTAGGAAATATTGCTTTCTGTATGTTCTTCAGTAGGAAAAGGAGTAATGTGATATTTGTTGGGATATATCTATGACTTTGATATTAGAATTATGCTCTTGCAATTTATTTTTTCTTCAATAATATCATCTTCTGATCCACAGAACAAGATAATTTGAGCAAAGAAATTCAAGTTATGATGACTAAGGTTATTTTCATGGACTCCTCTCTTTTCAACTAAGCCTCTACCTCTCTTTTTACGTGTTTAAGATGTATATATTAACTGAGCAACCGTGACATAAAAGGAAGGATATCCTGATTGATTTTAGTGTATCCTGATTTTTTTTTTAATGTAGTACATTTGCTATGCAAAGATTTTTTTCTAAGCTCATGTTTTAGGTAGAAATCATTAAAAAAACCATTCTTATTCCTTTGATCAGCTTTCTCAAATGAACAGAAATGATAAACAAATTTAAGAATTCTATTATTATTCCCATGGAAAACACATAAGTTATGAGCAAGGTTAGGAACACTCACTGCTTATATTATCCAAAGCACAAATAATATAAGAAAGTGTATTTTTATCTCTAGTTTTATCTGTCTGTCATGTTTAATCTGTTTATGACAGACAGATTTTAGTAAAATCTACTAAACTTAACATTCTCCACCTGGACATGCCATGCTTTTTCATACTCTAGCACTTAAAACATGTTGCTTGTTCTGCTAAAAACATCCTCTTAGATTTGAAATTATCTCTCTGTAGAGCATATCGCCAGTCTTCCCTGTAAATGACCAACTCCTGGAGCTTACTCAAACTCATGTCCATCGAGTCAGTGATGCCATCCAACCATCTCATCCTCTCTTCTCCTTCTGCCTTCAATATTTCCTAGAATCAGGGTCTTTTCAATTGAGTCAGTTCTTCCCATCAGGTGGCCAAAGGATTGGAGTTTCAGCTTCAGCATCAGTCCTTCCAATGAATATTCAGGACTGATCTCCTTTAGGATGGACTGGCTGGATCTCCTTGCAGTCCAAGGGACTCTCAAGAGTCTTCTCCAACACCACAGTTCAAAAGCATCAATTTTTCGGCACTCAGTTTTCTTTACAGTCCAACTCTCACATCCATACATGACCACTGTAAAACCATAGCTTTGGCTAGATGGACTTTTGTTGGCAAAGTAATGTCTCTGCATTTTAATATGTTGTCTAGGTTGGTCATAGCTTTTCTTTCAAGGAGAAACCATCCTTTAATTTCATGGCTGCAGTCACCATCTGCAGTCATTTTGGAGCCCCCAAAAATAAAGTCTCTCACTGTTTCCATTATTTCCCATCTATTTGCAAAGAAGTGATGGGACCAGATGCCATGATCTTTGTTTTCTGAATGTTGAGCTTTAAGCCAACATTTTCACTCTCCTCTTTCACTTTCATCAAGAGGCTTTTTAGTTCCTCTCCACTTTATGCCATAGGGTGGTGTCATCTGCATATCTGAGGTTATTGATATTTCTCCTGGCAATCTTGATTCTAGCTTGCGCTTCTCTCAGCCCAGCATTTCTCATGATGTACTCTGCATATAAGTTAAATAAGCAGGGTGACAATATATAGCCTTGCTATATTCCTTTCCTGATTTGGAATCCGTCTGTTCCATGTCCAGTTCTAACTTTTCCTTCTTGACCTGGATGCAGATTTCGCAGGAGGCAGGTCAGGTAGTCTGATATTCCCATCTCTTTAAGAATTTTCCACAGTTTGCGGTGATCCACACAGTCAAAGTCATTGGCATAGACAATAAAGCAGAAGTAGATGTTTTTCTGGAACTCTCCTGTTTTTTTGATGATCCAACAGATGTTGGTAATTTGATCTATGGTTCCTCTGTCTCTTCTAAATCCAGCTTGAACATCTGGAAGTTCACGGTTCACGTATTGCTGAAGCCTGGCTTGGAGAATTTTGAGCATTACTTTGCTATTGTGTGAGATGAGTACAAGGTTATAGAAAGACCGTAGATTTGAATATATGGACCTTTGTTGGCAGAGTAATGTCTCTGCTTTTCAACACTCTGTCAAGTTTTTTCTTAGCTTTCCTGCCAAGAAGCAATCACCTTCTGATTTCATGGTTGCAGTACTGTCCGCAGTGATTTTAGAGCCCAAGAAGAGGAAATCTGTTCCTATTTTCACATTTGTTTCTTCTATTTGCCATGAAGTAGGGCCCAGATGCTACGGTGTTAGGTGTTTTTTTTTTTTTTTTTTGATATTTAGTTTTAAGCTGACTCTTTCACTCTCCTCCTTCACCTTCATCAAGAGTCTCTTTAGTTCCTTTGGCTTTCTGCCATTAAAGTGGTATCATCTGCATTTCCTGCCTCTCTTAATTCCAACTTGTAACTCTAACCATTTGACACACACCTATATTGCTTCTCTGTAAATTGTAGAGGACCATAACACCTGAATAGTTAAAAATAAAATCATGGGCAGTCAGCTATAGACAGAAATTTAGCTGCATTGCTATGCTAATAAACAAAGAAACAAAAATGATTACAAGAATGATAGATTTCCCAGTGCTATTCCTTCATGTCCCTTTAAATACAGTCTTGTCCAATTAACTTCTTCTTGCATTATGTGTATTCTATCTCTCCCAGTTCTTTGGTAACTTTTCAAGGGGCTGTAGACATCCTCAAATCATATCCTTAGTGTGCTAATTTTTCATGAAACTTTAAGGTCCTCAATTAAATGGCTTTATTTTATTCTCCTCTATACTTTAATAGATGGGCTTCCCAGATGGTGCTAGTGGTGAAAAAAAAAAAAAAAAAGCCCACCTGCCAATGCAAGAGACATAAAAGACATGGGTTTGATCCCTAGGTTGGGAAGATCCCATGGATGAGGGCAGGGCAACCCACTTCAGTATTCTTGCCTAGAGAATCCCCATGGACAGAGGAGCCTGGCAGGCTAAAGTTCATGAGGTCACAAAGAGCTGGATACAACTGAAGAGATTGAGCACTTACTGCAGCAGAGGCTTCCCTGGTGGCTCACTGGTAAAGAATCCACCTGCCAATGCAGGAGTCATGAATTCAATCCCTGGTTTGGGAAGATCCCTTGGAGAAGGAGATGGCAACCCACTCCAGTATTCTTGCCTGGGAAATCACATGGACAGAGGAGCCTGGCAGGTTACAGTCCATGGGGTTGCAAATGAGTCAGACACAACTTAGTGACTAAACAACAACAAATACTACCATATTTCTTAAAAGTGCCATATGCTAACTCACCATTGAGTTCAAGGAGTGCTATAATTTGAGTTCCTTCCCCACTGTCTGATAAAATGACTATTGCAGAGATATATATATCTGCAATAGTCATTTTATCAGACAGTGGGAAAGCAAAGATGGGGAAATAGTGGAAACAGTGTCAGACTTTATTTTTCTGGCCTCCACAATCACTGCAGATAGAGACTGCAGCCATGAAATTAAAAGACGCTTACTCCTTGGAAGGAAAGTTATGACCAACCTAGGTAGCATATTCAAAAGCAAAAACATTACTTTGCCAACAAAGTTTCGTCTAGTCAAGGCTATGGTTTTTCCTGTGGTCATGTATGGATGTGAGAGTTGGACTGTGAAGAAGGCTGAGCGCCGAAGAACTGATGCTTTTGAACTGTGGTGTTGGAGAAGACTCTTGAAAGTCCCTTGGACTGCAAGGAGATCCAACTAGTCCATTCTGAAGGAGATCAGCCCTGGGATTTCTTTGGAAGGAATGATGCTAAAGCTGAAACTCCAGTACTTTGGCCACCTCATGTGAAGAGTTGACTCATTGGAAAAGACTCTGATGCTGGGAAGGATTGGGGGCAAGAGGAGAGGGGGATGACAGAGGATGAGATGGCTGGATGGCATCACTGACTCGATGGACATGAGTCTGGGTGAACTCCGGGAGTTGGTGATGGACAGGGAGGCCTGGCATGCTGCGATTCATGGGGTTGCAAAGAGTCAGACATGACTGAGTGACTGATCTGTTCTGATCTGATATACATATGTGTATGTGTATGTATATATATGTGTGTGTATATATATATATATATATATATATATATATATATAATGTCTTGATCCAAATACATATTTTACATCCACAGCTTATTGAACTTTTCTGTAGTGTTCAACTTTGTTATAGATTGTTTATTTTATTTCTATTTTAATTTGCTTTGCTTGGCAATTGTTTATATTATCTCCAGTGGAAATTACAGTGATATTCTTGCTTTTACTAAAAGGTGAGCTAAATGCTTAGACCCAAAAGACAAATAGAACTGTAAACAAATAATTTGCTGAACAGATATTTTTAAATATCTGGCAGAAAGCTAAAGAATCCACAAACCCCCAAAATATAGTGAAACATAATCTTCAAGAAGTGAAATCTAAACCTTAATTATAGTTTTAGTCTTCTTAGCAAATTCTGGAGAACCTGAGTTTCTGTTTTTACACTTTTGAGAAATATGCAAGACAGGATATAAACACTCAAATTCACCAAAAGTGATAATTTAACAGTGTACCTTTGCATAAACCCTCAAATTCTTGACTCTGATTTTAAGAGTGAATGCAAAAACAAACTCAGTAGGCTCACAGGAATAGGAAAGCATTCTCTCATGAATTTTTATTGTCTCTTCAATGGAAATAAAGTCACAAATAATATTTGATAACCACAAGTCAAATCTTATGTAGATTTCAAATATTTCACCAAAATTCTAACTATATGCATACTCTAAAAAAAAAAAAAAAACCTCAAAATTGAATTTAATGTGCTTTTTGTGCTTGATGTGCCAAAGAGCAAAAGTAAATTAGCACAAAAATATTAAAAGAAACACAAAGAAGATGAGTTTATACTCCACAACGAAGTAAGAAGAGACACACTGAGCGGTATCCAGCAGATACAAGCATAAAGAAACTTCAGACAATAAGTTTGTTAAGGGCTCATTAAGCATCTGAGAACAGAATGATTTTTGGAATGTGAGTTTTGGATATAATCTGTCTCATACTTGCATAGGGGAATCAAGTCTACATAATAGTTCCGACAGGCACTTTTCACTGTGGTATAACAAAATCTATAAGGTTACACCATTTAAAATACTGTATCTGATTCAACTATGCAATGCATTTGACCATAGGCACGTTCCTTTTCCCAACCAGACTCAATTCATCTATCTGTAAAAAAAGAACTTTGGATTAGAAGATGCATGCGTTTTCAGGTGTAACTTTCTGTTCTTTATGACTCCGAAAATCAGTAATTTGCTTATTCACTTCAGCCTATTCACACATGTAAATGCTTGGCTCTGGTTAAGAAGAGATAAGCAACAGGAAAATATGCTTATGGAAAAATAAAATCAGTAACCCCAAACTGGATGCTTCAGAGATTGTGTCCTTTGTGTCTCCTCTGGAGGGCAAGGGTTTGCATGCTCTTATTTTTTCTCTTTCTTCCACATACACGGTCAACCTAAATTATATTCTATGCACAAAATGTACCCACCTTTTTTTTTTTTAGTGCATTCTCATGATACTCCCTCTCTATAGAGTACCCTCTCTCTCTGGTTCCTCATCTTTGTTTCTAACTCATCAAATGCCTTCTTGTGTAAATAGCTTCCTTGACTCAACACTCTTAAAGGCTCGAATTCCCATCTCCAAATATCCATGATACGTACTTTTATAGTGACAAGTCTGAAGCATTGCTCTTACTGTCTGTGCTATTTTATAGCACTAAAACATAGATTCCTTTGGGGCATGGGAATTTTCTTTTCAAATCTTTATTCTCACTGACTCATATATGCCAGGCACAGAGTAGGTGCTTGATAATTGAATGAAAACAGAGTATCATAGGCACAAATAGCCTTCCATTCATCTTAAATTATCTTTTTTTATCAGTGTGTTTTCTGTGGTCTCTTGCAATATTATGCAAATTAGTTTCTGAGTGTGCAGTTATAAGCAAAATAGCTATTCCTGAAAGAGTTCCTTTTTATTGAAACATTAAAGATGACTGCTTTACAGAATAGAATTTTGGGTAATTTGGTAGTCTATAGAGATTGCCAGTTGTGGATGATTCTCTTTCTTGCTGAAATAGGCACTCCTTTGATAACCCTGCTTTCTAAAGTTATTACTAGGCACATAGGATTTCATAGATAGCACCTAAACTGATATAATAGCACCATGAAAATCTGCCATGTGTAGGATCCCAAGCTGATTGTCATTTGTATTATCTTACAGAAGAGGGAAATAAACCGCTCAAATAAAGCATTGTTCATGTATAGCATTCTTTTATAATGATGCAGAATTGCAAGATGTCCAATTAGGTTTACATTATCTGTGGGAAAGAAAAGGAAAAAAAGCAAAACTACATGGTGCAATGAAGGTGGGACAATACCCTCTCAAATAATCTTAGCAACGCATATTCAAACTGTCCTATGTTGAAACAGATATAAATACATGAAAGACGATAGCACTGCTAAAGCAATGGCTCACTGGGGTACATGTGCGCTAAGAAAAGAACCTCTCTATCATGTTTCGGTTACAGGGTCAAACTAGCTCTGGAGTAATGCTAATATCTTTCCATACAAGCTGATTTTTTTTTTTTTTTTCAAAATGAAGAACAAACTAATCAGAAAGGTTTCCAGACTTACTCTGATACTAATATTCTTACACTGTTTCACAGATGCTTCTTGTTCTGCAAAGGTAAATGCATTGAGATTGCCAGTTCAACAACAGTCTATCTAATATGGTCTATGTAACTTGAATTTTATGCATTTTTTGTCATATAGGAATTTAAGAGTTTTGAAAAATATTTATATTTTTGATTTTCTGTTTTTGCTTATCGGCAACCGACTTAGAATAGACACACTATTCTTTTGAAGGATGGGTAGACACACAATAAAATATTCAACACACCTTTTCACATGTTTTTTGAAACTCTTGCTGTCAAGATAATGCCAATTCATAGCACTATTTTTGTATATTCTTTTTATGGAAAAGTCTGCGTGTTTGAGAGTGAGAAATTACAAAGACTGTTTAGGAAGGAACTGTTTAGGAAGCATTTATAGACCACATGTCTTACTTCTGCTGCTGGAATGTGGCATCTTTTCGTGCTTCTGCTTATCCTCACTCTGAATCTAGTCAGTTGTTTATTTCTTTTTACGGCACATACCACTCTGAATGGCATGATGGCTGTGCATATGTGAAAGTATACTTGTCGGTAGGACACATGCCCCCACAGGCCCAGGGGGGCAATCCAGGAGACATTTTTCCATTTGGTTTATCTAGTATTTGACCCTGGTGACTGCATCCTTCCATTCTTCTCTTCTCAATATGTTTTGTGCATCTGTCAATCTTTCTCTCTCTGAGAGTGATACCATGTTATTTCTGTTTTTACTCACTCCTTGCTAGCAGCCTCTTCTCACACTGTTTAGCTGGTGCTTTCTTCACACTTGCCCTTATTATAATATTCTAGAGTCCACTAGAACATGAATTCCATAAAAGTGAATAGTTTGGCTAGTATTTTTCACTGCTTTATCGCTGATAAATAAAGAAATAATTCTATGTAGCAATGATGGTTGTGGTGGTGCTTTAGTCGCTAAATCATGTTCAACTCTTTGCGACCCCATGGACTGCAATGAAGCCTGCCTGACTCCTCTGTCCTGGGATTTCCTGGGTAAGAATACTTTAGGGGACTGCTGATTCCTTTTCCAGGGGCTCTTCACAACCCAGGGATCAAACCTGTGTCTCCTGCATGGCAGGTGAATTCTTTACTGACTGAGCCACCAGGGAATCCTATGTGCAATAGATGTTGCATAAATGATTATTGAATAATAAATGAATTAATGTCCAAGGTGGATCCTAGGCTTTTTCATCTGTGGAGCACTTCTCCCTGCCTATCACATTCAGTGACTGAGATACCATCTATAGGCTACTGATTGTTTTTTCCACTTTGGGCCTTTATTTTCTTACACATCTTAGCTGTTGCAATAAATCTTATAAACACTAAAAAGTAATCTAAACCTTGAATCATGGATATCCTTAACACAGCCTGTATATTCCAAAATTGTTTGCCCTTAACCTTTTCTGATAAAGATTTCATGTCACGCACCTCAAAATATTTGCTGTGAACTATTTCCCCCTTCCTCTTTTTTTTTTTTTTTTTTTAACAAAAATTCAGACTCAACTTTAAACTCTGAGGTCCTAGGCATCTCTTACTAAATTTGTCTTTACTTACCCCTTGGGTTCAATATAATATATTGACTTGGATTAGAATCTTAAATTAGCTCTTATGGAACATTATCTATTCATTAACAATCCAGCTGCTTATTTTCCTTGCTGCAAAGACTCATCCACCCCCAGACTTAAAATAAAAATAAAACAAAAAATATTCAATTTATTTTTTTCAGTTAAAGTATCTTTCTCTACCTATATGTACAAGAGGCTTAGGGCTTCCCTGGTGACTCAGTGGTAAAGAATCTGCCTACCAATGCAGGAGACACAGATTCAATCCCTGGGTCTGAAAGGTTCCCTGGAGAAAGAAATGGCAGCCCATTTTAGTATTCTTGCCTGAAATATCCCATGAACAGAGGAGCTCGGCTGCCTACAGTCCATGGGGTTGCAAGAGAGTTGGACATGACTTAGCTACCAAACAATGATACTGTCATAAAATCTGATTGTGCATTGTACAATTCTGCACCATTACAGGTGAAACATTTAATTAAGTGGATGACAGAAAAAGCAGATTGAAAGAAAAATAAGATCTGCTACAGGTAAATTAATTTTTTTCCTGTGGATATCTAGGGCTGCACCCTGTAGAGCTGCAAACCCTATAACTGCCCATCCTCAACACTGAAGGACCTGAAGACAGTGACAAAGACATCAGTGATTTATTTTGATAATTGATCTTAAATGTCTGAGCCAAGTGGGTTCTGGAGAGACACCCAAATGTGGATGACAGACAGCAGGTAGGACAGGGCTTGCAGCAATCTTCACTAAGGTGGCAGAATGGGGTTGGGAGTGTTGTCAGTTATAGGGGAAATTGACTCCTTCTTTGACTTATTGGTTATCAGGGAAACTATCACGAAGTACCTAAGTCTTGGTTAGTGTTAGTTGCTCAGTTTGTCTGACTCTTTGCGACACCAACCCAGTGGACTCTAGCTGGGGCTGGGGAGCAAGCCCCTAGGCAGTTACTGATTAGGCTTTAAGATTAAGTGCTGTGCTTAGTCGCTCAGTCATGTCTGACTCTTTGCAACCCCATAGACTATAGCCCGCCAGGCTCCACTGTCCTTGGGGATTCTCCCGGCAATAATACTGGAGTGCATTGTCATGCCCTCCTCCAGGGGATCTCCCCAACCCAGGGATCAAACCCAGGTTTCCCACAATGCAGACAGATTCTTTACCATCTGAGCCACCAGGGAAGCTCAAGAGTATTGAAGTGGGTAGCCTATCCCTTATCCAGCGGATCTTCCTGAACCAGGAATCAACCAGGGTCCCCTGCATTGCAGGCAAATTTTTTACCAGCTGAGCTACCAGGGAAGCCATTTAAGATTAAGAAGGCAGGTCAGTCATTGAGTAGGTTGTAGATTGAGACTGGTAGGCAGGGGCTGTACTGAGAACAAGAGAGTAACCTATCTTGTTCTGACCATACAATCAGGTATGTATTGTATGACCATACAATCAGACCATACAATCAGGTAAAAGTATAGAACATGGAATGCCTTAAAAAACAATAATGATGAAAATAAAATACAGTTTTCATATATGAAGGACTATAAAATCATTCAACCAATAAATACCCATATACACACAATATGCAGATGGTATAATTTTTGTTTCTTTTCTAAATTGAAACATTGTTTTGAGATACATTTTTTTTTCATTTAACAAGACATCTATCTTCTGTCTAATCTGTTTGTATATCTATATTTTTCATAGGATTTCATATTATGAGTATAGCATAATTTAGCTCTTTATTAATCATATTTAGAGTTTCTGTCAGAGTTTGAAATATTATGTTTAAGCAACATAATAACCTTGGTTTAGTCCCAACATTTATTTTTTTCTCGTATATTATTCTCACATGGGGTTTCCTTTGTCTGGAAATTTTTTCTCTTCCCCACATACCCCACTCTCTCTTTTCACATCTCAGATGAAATGTCACTTCCTTAAAGGATATTTCTATGACCTTACAGACTAAGATTCATTCTTTTTTTTTTTTTCCCACCCTCAGCCTTAACCCCTACCAGACTGCTAGCTATCCTTGAAATGTCAGCCTGAATGTAACTAATTCAGTAGTAGTCACTACAGTATACCTTAATATAAAAATTGTTCTATCAAGCTCTCATGAAGAAGTGAAGTGAAGTCGCTCAGTCATGTCCGACTCTTTGCGACCCCATGGACTGTAGCCTATCAGGCTCCTCTGTCCATGGGATTTTCCAGGCAAGAATACTGGAGTGGGTTGCCATTTCCTTCTCCAGGGATCTTCTCCACCCAAGGATTGAACCTGGGTCTCCCGCATTGTAGGCAGACGCTTTTACCGTCTGAGCCACCAGGGAAGCCTCCATCAAGCTCTCATAGCATCCTGTATTTATTTCCATTCTACTTTCACAGTTTATATCTAACCATCTGTGTAAATGTTAATTATTTTTCTCTTGCTCACTAATCTCTAATCTTCAGGAAGGCATGTGATAGATCTATTTTGCTTATTGCTTCATTCCAAGTACATACTGTAGTTCCTGACATATTGTAGGTGAAACGAATATTCAATGAATGAGTGAATGATTCTAAGAATATTATTGAAAATATACATCTGCTTCCATTTGAAGGATTACTACAAAATATATTCTGTTTCCATTTGGGGGATTCCTGCAGAATATAGTCCTAGACAAAGAATTGTTAACTGAAAGATTCTGTACATTTAAATTTTGACAGAAAATGCTAAGTTTCCTAAAGAATTATGTGTTGAACACAGTAATTGTAGACCAGGAATTTAACCTGGACCCACTGCCTTGGGATCCTGGAGTCTTTAGCCACTGGACCATGAAGGGAATCCTTATTGTTCTGTTTTCTAGTATGTCATTTCCTCATATTCTTTTTTCCGCTTGTCAAACTTGTAGTTACTATTCCTCAACACTCAGTTTAGATATCACCCTACTTTGATACACATTGTCCTTCTCTGTGAAAGTGAAAGTAAAATTGCTCAGTCGTGTCCGACTCTTTGCGACCCCATGGACTGCAGCCTATCAGGCTCCTCTATCCATGAGATTTTCCAGGCAAGAGTGCTGGAGTGGATTGCCATTTCCTTCTCTAGGGGATCTTCCTGACCCAGTAATCGAACCCGGGTCTCCTGCATTGCAGGCAGATGCTTTATCGTCTGAGCCACCAGGGAAGCTCCTTCTCTGTAGTCCCTAATAATATGTGACTATATTCCTAGTCAGTTTCTAAATCATATAAAAGATTGCTATTTATATAATTATCTTCCTCAAATGTCGTTATAGCGAGCCTGATAGCTAGTGTGAATGTTGGCAAGCACCTTTTTATGAAACTGGAAAGTGAAAGTGAAGTCACTCAGTCGTGTCCGACTCTGTGACCCCATGGACTGTGTAGCCTACCAGGCTCCTCTGTCCATGGGATTTTCCAGGCAATAGTACTGGAGTGGATTGCCAAATAGCATGAATTACAAAGAAAATGTACATGTGAACATAAGTTAAAATCAGTGAGGAACTCTCCCTCTTCATTTTTTATACTGATCGTTTGAAAATTAAAGGGTTGGGCCCAGTTCAAAGTTCCCGATTCCGCTTTGACTGGCTTGGGCTCTGGCTTCACGAAGACGTCAATAACTGGGATACATTTCGGGGAGGAAAGGATGAAGGACTTGCCAGAGCAGAATTGGCCAGTTTCCCACACCTTCACCCCACCACACACCAACCTGAACTGACTATCTCAGGAAAACCAAGGACACAGCTTCATCCTAATATGGATACATTCCACTTGAAGCTCCCCCAGGCTTTGTGCAGCAGAACTCCTTTCAGTGTGTGTGACCGTAATGAGATGGATTCTTGAAGTGGAGACTCTGAGGAATAAGGATGAGCATGTAGAGAGAGAAAACATGGGCCTGAGAGTCAGTGGACTGGAATCCCTGACCTTACTCTGCCCCTCTCCAGCTGTGAGATCTGAGCAAGACCCTCTTCACTTCTCTCAGTCTTGGTCATCTCCTCTGCAACAGGATGACAGTGGATTTGATGACCTTAAACTCCCCCCCAGCTCTAAATACCCCATGGATTCTATCTTGAAATAGCACATGAGAAGTCTGTTGGAACTCTGCGAACCAACCACTCCTAAGAAACTAAATTCTCCCCCAAGAGAGAATACACATGTGCTCAGATGATGTGCTAAAATGAGCACTGGATGGGGAACAGAGGATAAGGTCAGGGTCCAGCTCTGCCTTGCTGTCGTTTGGTCACTCACTTGTGTCTGACTTTATGCAATCCCATGGACTGCAGCATACCAGGCTTCCCTGTCCTTCACTATCTCACGGAGCTTGCTCAAACTTGAACTGGTGTCATGTTCTTGAGAAAAACATGCTCCCTCTCTGCACCTTTGTCTTCTCAGCTGTAATCTGCACTTATATCCTCTCTTGATGGTACCTTTCAGGTTGGTCATGCCAGGGATATTGGGTGTGCTGGTGGCTGAGAATTCACACTGCAGTGAATGTGAAATTTATTTAAAAATTTTTTCATTGGGATATAGTTGCTTTACAATGCTGTGTTAATTTCTGCTGTACAGCAAAGTAAGTCAGCTATATGTATACATATATCCCCTCTTTTTTGGATTTCCTTCCCATTTAGGTCACCACAGAGCACTGAGTAGGGTTCTCTAAGCAATACTATAGGTTCTCATTCAATTCAGTTCAGTTCAGTTCCTCAGTAGTGTCTGACTCTTTGTGACCCCATGAATCACAGCACGCCAGGCCTCCCTGTCCATTACCAACTCCCGGAGTTCACTCAAACCCATGTCTATCAAGTCGGTGATGCCACCCAGCCATCTCATCCTCTGTCGTCCCCTTCTCCCTTCTCCTCCTACCCCCAATCCCTCCCAGCATCAGGGTCTTTTCCAATGAGTCAACTCTTCCCATGAGGTGGCCAAAGTATTGGAGTTTCAGCTTCAGCATCAGTCCTTCCAATGAACACCCAGGACTGATCTCCTTTAGTTATCTATTTCATACATATCTATTTCATCCCCCTTTCCCCTCTTGGTATCCAAACATTTGTTCTCTACGTCTGTGTCTCTACTACTGTTTTGCAAATAAGTTCATCTATATCATTTTCTAGATTCCACATGTAAGTGATATTATACGATATTTGTTTTCCTCTTTCTGCCTTCATTCTATATGACAGTCTCTAGGTTCATCCACATTTCTACAAATGACCCAATTTCATTCCTTTTTGTGTCTGAGTAATATTCCATTGTATATATGTACCACATTTTCTTTACCCACTCCTCTGTTGATGGACATTTAGGTTGCTTCCATGTCATAGCATGAATTTTAAACATAATACAACATTGAAAATGTAAAGGAGAGAGCATAATTGAAGTTGGAGAAGTCACCAGTTGTCCAGGACAAAGGGGTAAGCCAAGTTCAGATGCAAGCAAAAGGAAGGGATGGAGAAAAGGAGGCTGGGAGGAAGGCAAAGAATTCACAAATAAAGTGTAAGTTCTAGGTGTATTTTATCCAGCCTATGAAAAAAAATAAAAAATAAAATAAAGTGAAAATGTAATGAAAATGTTAATCACTCAGTTTGTCTGACTCTTTGTGACTCTGTGGACTGTAGTCCACCAGGCTCCTCTGTCCATGGAATTCTCCAGTCAAGAATACTGGAGTGGGTTGTCATACTTCCTCCAAGGGATATTCCTGACCCAGGGACTGAACGCAGTCTCCTGCATTGCAGACAGATTCTTTAACATCTGAGCCACCAAATCATACAAAAGATTGCTATTTATATCATTGTCTCCCTCAAATGTTCTTGTATTTAGCCTGATATCTGGCATGAATATTGACATATGCACTTTTGTAGAACTGAACTAGTATGAATTATAAAGGAAATGTACAGGTGAACATGACTTGGAATCAATAAAAATCTCTTATCTGTTCATTATTTGTATTGACAATTTAAGGCAACTTAATAGCTATAACTCATTCTAGACAGTAAAATTTTATTTTCTCACAGTTCTGGAGACTTGAAGTCCAAGAAAATTACAGACAGAGTTGGTTTCTGGTGAGCCCTCTCTCCTTGACTTACAGGTGGCTTGTTTATCTTTCTGTCCTTATCTTGCCTTTTCTCTATGAACAGATACTTCTCATTTCCCATACTTTTCTTGCAATAACACTAGTCCTGTTGGATTAGGGCCCCACCCCTACTACCTCATTTCAACTTAATTATCTCTTTAAAGACAGTCCCCCATTATAGCCACATTTTGAGATGTCTCATGTTAGAGCTTTAACATACAAATTATAAAGCAGGACACAATTCAGCCCATAAGAATCAGGGAACTGGTTTATAGCTGAAGTTGTTAACGTGAGTCTAGGATACTTGTTAGAAAGGTGGCGAATGACAGAGACAAGGAAAGGGAGATGAGGCAGGCCTGTTGAAGACAGTTAATTACTTCAAATTGATGGCAGACAAAACTCTCCTTGGATTCCCTGGAGTATTTATGAGTTATAAAGAGAGAAGTTAATAAGTTACATAAACCCTAAAACTAAACTAAGTAAGACTTTTGGAATATGCATCCTTATAAATGCTAAATTAAAAATAAATATCCACACTATGGAACAAGTTAATAAAGAAAGTAAATTGACTATGTAAACTCAGTATCTCCACAAAAGCAATGTAATAAAATAAGACATAAAGCTATTTTTTCCAAGGTTAATACTTAGAAAACAATCTAAGCTGTAATCTTGGGAAAAATGTTTCCAACTTTAATTCCAAAAGCACGTGTAAATGTAAAAGTGTGACAGATTCACTTATATAAGAAATACAAAGACCTCATATTTTTCTCTTATTTACACAAATTAATGGACTAAAGAAGTTTGTGTACTTTTAAAATAAAGATTCTAGGCAATGGGTGATGGATTTTTAACAGTCCTCTCCAAGTAGTGACAGAGTTTGACAAATGAAGCCTGTTTGTCTTCATTATCTGAAAGCTGGAAGAATAGAAATTGAATTTAGACAAATATGTAGAAGTTGCCGAAAGACCTATGTTGAGAGGCACTGTGTGCCTTCATGAATTTAAAATGAAAATAAGTGGTTTATTAATAAAGTAAGCCTTTCCTGAGGAACTCGAAGTCAGTATAACCTATTCTCTGACCATCCTCCCACTTCTGAACTGAAGTTTGCTAACCCCTTCCTTTACTTCATATATGAGGAAATCTATTTATTCTCCTTTATGATAGTCTTAGGTGACACTAATAGGCATATCATTTTATGTAAACATATCTATAATATTTATTAATGGACTTTTCTAACTAACTGACTGTTATTATCTTTCATTATTTTCATTGTCCAAATGTCATAGGTGTATAAAGGTGAAAATTATGTAGCAAAAACAAGAACAGAGGCAAGCTAATAGAAAATAAATGTGGGAATTTTGTATTCAAAATTATAAAAATTTTACTTTGTGGATCCAAGTTAGTGTTGGAATCATAATGCAAGAGAAATGTAGGAAAAAAATATATGTAGTTTAGTATGAATCTGTGCATAATAAAAAAGCCCCCAATAGAAATATGAACAACGGAAACTCGAATGAGGTAGGTCAAGATGTCTTTATGTTTTCTCTTCCATGACTATTCCAAAGAAGTGGAAGATTAAAAATGAAAAGTCAAGAAGCAGGGTGTGTGAAACAGAAATGGGAAAGCAAGGGAGTAGAGAGGAGGAAAAAGGGAAAGACCAGGAGGAAGAAATATATGGTGGGTTCATTGCAGAAGAGATGATATAAAGTGAAAAAAAAAGAAAAAGGAAAAAAAAAAAAAAGAAGGAAGAAAGAAAAAGGAAGAGAAGTGGCAATAAAAAGAAGATAAAGATTTTAATGGAAAGAATAAGTATGATAGGAAGAGAAATAAAGAACGAAAAGAGAGGAAGAGAAAGAAAATAGTAGAAAAAGGAAAAACAGAAGAAATAAAGAGGAAAAAGTTATGAAAAGGAAGCAGAAAGAAAAGTATAAAAAAGTTGTAAAGCAGTGATGATAATTTATGAGCTATTTCTTATTTTTAGTCTGTGTTCAAAATATGAACCCATACAAAACAGTTATAAAATGAGATTCTTTAATCTTACTATTGTGATGAAATAAAAAAGTTAAGAAAGATATTAGTATGTGGCATAGCCACTATTCAGATATATTGAAACACAGTCCTTGATTTATTTAGGATGGCAGTTTTGTTTTGCTTTTGGTATACCAAAATCTCAATACTGAAAATAACTTCTGCATAGCTTGCTCTTAGTATAAGCTTGTAACAAATAATTCCTAGTTTGTAAAAACTCTAAGTGCTAAAGGAGAAATTTAAAACGTACTATTAAAATTCTGCTAAGGGATCAATAGGTTTTTTAAATAGAAATAAGAATAATTTAAGCTGAACAAAAAAAATCAGTGTCTTTTAAAAAAATTAGTATATGAAAATTATGGAGCTCCTCTGATATAAGGAACTGTTAATGAACATTAGAGAATTTGAGATTTTTGAAAACTTCCTGAGAGACAGACAAAAGAAAAAATATATGCTTTATGTTGTTGGTAAATAAGAAATACAAATTTTTCAATTGTGGAAAACATCTATAACTCCCATAATTTTGAACTCTGAAAACAAAATGGAGAAGAATGTGTTAAATTTTATTTGTTCTTCTTACTGACTGCTGATTGTCTTCTTCTTGATAACTACTTCTGAAATGATCTAATGGTCCTCTAGTAAGATATTTCTTCAGGATGAAACTACACAACACACGTGGAAGCCAAAACTTGTCTCAACATGAATAATACTTTTCAATGTTACTGTCATAACATTTCACATGTTACATGTCATACAAGAAAAATTTAAGATTAAATAAAAACAAAACTAAAAAATATGCTTTGCAATCAAACAAAAGAATTAGATGATACCAAGTGTCAGATAGAAGGAAGAAGAGCATTTTGGCTATTCCATGGTCAGAGAATTCAACATCCAGATATTTGGATCATATTGTATTGATCAACAATAAGTACAGAAAGCACAGGTTTGTTTTTTGAAAGTTTCCATGTTTTTATGAAGCAGATGAACTGACAGGAGGGTGACATACTTTTTGGTTGTTCGTTCATGATAAATAATTTACTGTAATGTTTTAAAAACATGAACAATTTAAATTTGAAGTAGACCCACTGATTTAAAGTTCCCCAACATCCCAATTAATCATATACCAGCATCACTGTACCTGACTTATCTGTGATAATCTGCTACAGGCTAAGTTGTTTCAGTCATGTCCAACTCTTTCTAATCTTATGGACTGTAGCCCAGAAAAGTGAAAATATACTTTTAATTTCAAGTTGTCCAGGTCAGCTTTGTCTTTACCAATCATGAAATTTTTCTTTAATTTGCTTTAAAAGGAATATATTTTCTTCTTTGATACAAATACAGATTTTGAAAAATATATAATTATCATGGAAACATATTAAATGTTTATTGATATGACATTACCAATAACTAAATTGTAAAGAAACATAATTTTATATGAAATAAGTAAAAGCACTATTTAAGTGAAAAAAATTAAAGAATATATATCATTTTTCAGTAGTCTCAGTTCAGTTCAGTTCAGTCGATCAGTCGTGTCCGACTCTTTGCGACCTCATGAATTGCAGCATGCCAGGCCTCCCTGTCCATCACCAACTCTTGGAGTTCACCCAAGTTCATGTGCATCGAGTCGGTGATGCCATCCAGCCATCTCATCCTCTGTCGTCCCTTTCTCCTCCTGCCCCCAATCCCTCTCAGCATCAGGGTTTCAGTAGTCTAGACATTAATTAATAATGACTCAGTGACATAGCAAATGTCTTACTAGCTCTCAAACTTTTAAAAATATGTATATAACAAGATGCCCTGAGTTTAGACTAATTTCCATAAATATTTTTACCATGGCAGATTTGATCCTGCTAACTTGAGATCCTTAAAAACTGAGTTGGAAAGAGTTGTGCATAATTGGCTCCAGTGAGCTAGTAAGAGCTGGCTCCACTGCATCACTACTTACATCTCAGTAATCTTTGGAAGGCACACCAAAAATTGCAAATAATAAAAGTTAAATAAATGCTCATTAAGTCAAGCAAAATACTGTGGTTTCAAAATAATGCTACTTAATTACAATTATAGGTTTTGAAATTGATCAATTAAGTTAATAACTCATTCTAATCTAATAGGTCCTCTAATATAATCACTTTGTTTTGGTTAGTAAAACTCAATGCTTGCCAGTCTCCTTGAAGGAGTCTCTATTGTACCTAAATGAACTATTTTCAGTTTTGCAGTTTATTTTTTCTTTCTCAACTTTACATCAATCTATCTAAATAATCTGAATAGGTACACTTTTATTGTGTTTTTTTTTATTGTCAATGTTTACAGATATTCCTAGTGTATATTAAATCTGTTTTTAATATATACTTAATATACACCTATAGGAATTCTATATTAATATCTGTATAGCTATATGTACAGATGTATGCTGTATTGTGCTCATTCGTATCCAACTCTTTATGACCCCATGGATTGCAGCCTTACAGGCTCCTCTGTCCATGGAATTTTCCAAGCAAGAGTACTGAATTGGGTTGCCATTTCCTACTCCAATACAGATGTTTATATCTGTGTTTATTTATTCCCATATCACTATCCATAAAATCTGTCACTTCTTCCACTTTTTCCCCCATCTATTTACCATGAGATGATGAGACCAAAAGCCTTGATCTTAGATGTTTTTGATGTTGAGTTCAAGCCATTTTTCACTCTCCTCTTTCACCCTCATCAAGAGGCTCTTTAGATCCTCTTCACTTCCTGCCATTAGAGTGATATCATCTGCATATCTCAGGTTGTTGATATTTCTCCCAACACTCTTGATTCCAGCTTGTGATTCTTCTAGCCTGGCATTTTGTATGATGTATTCTGCATATAAGTTAAATAAGCAGGGTGACAATATACAGCCTTGTTGTACTCCTTTCCCAATTTTGAACCAGTCAGTTATTCTGGTTCTAATTGTTGGTTCTTGTCTCACATACAGGTTTCTCAGGAGACAGGCAAGGGGGTCCAGTACTCACATCTCATTAGGAATTTTCCACACTTTGTTGTGATCTACAGAGTCAAAGGCTTTAACGTAGTCAATGAAGTAGAAGTAGATGTTTTGGGAGGAAATTATCTTGCTGTTTCTATGATCCAAAGAATGTTGGCAATTTGATCTCTGGTTCCTCTGCCTCTTGAAAACCCACTTTGTACATCTGGAAGTTCTCAGTTCATGTACTGCTGAATCCTCATTTGAAGGATTTTGAGCATAACCTTGCTAACACATGAAATGAGCACAATTGTATGGTACTTTGAACATTATTTGGCAAAGCCAGTTCATGGATCACAGCCTTGTTATGGTGAAGGGGTTTGCCTAATCCAGTGAAGCTATGAACCATGCCATAAAGGGCCACCTAAGATGGATGGGTCATAGTAAAGAATTCTGACAAAATGTGGTTCATCGGAAAAGGAAATGACAACGTACTCCAGTATTCCTACCTTGAGAGCTTCATGAGCACTATGAAAATGCAAAACGATTACACCAGAAGATGAACCCCTTAGATTATAAGGTGTCTAACATACTACTGGGAGAGAGGGTAGGACAATTACTAGGTACAATTAATAGCTCCAGAATGTATGAACGGCTGGGCCAAAGCAGAAACAATACTCAGCTGTGGATGTGTCTGGTGCTGAAAGTAAAGTTCAATGCTATAAAGAACAATATTGCATAGGAACCTGGAATGTTAGGTCCATCAGTAAAAGTAAATAGGATGTAGTCAAGCAGGAAATGGCAAGATTGAACACTGACATCTTTAGGAATTAGTGAACTAAAGTGGACAACAGTGGGCAAATTTAATTAAGATGACCATTATACCTAATACTGTGGGCAAGAATCCCTTAGAAAAGATTGAGTAGCCCTCATAGTCAACAAAAGAGTCTGAAATGCAGTACTTGGATGTAGCCTCAAAAATGACAGAATGGTCTTGGTTCTCTTCCAAGGCAAACATTCAGTATCACAGTAATCCAAGACTAGGTTCCAACTATTAATGGCAAAGAAGCTGAAGTTGACCAGTTCTATGAAGACCTACAACACCTTCTAGAACTAACATCAAAAAAAGATGTCCTTTCATCACAGAAGTTTGGAATGAAAAAATAAGAAGTCAATAGATACTTGGAATAACAGACAAGTTTGGCCTTGTAGTACAAAATGAAGCATGACAAAAGCTAACAGAGTTTTGTCAAGAGAACATGCTGGTCATAGCAAACACCCCTTCCATAAACCCAAGAGACAACACTACACATGGACATTACCAGATGGTCAATACCAAAATCAGTTCTTTGCAACAGAAGATGGAGCTCTATATAGTCAGTGAAAACAAGACCTGGAGCTGAATGTGGCTTAGATCATGAGCTCCTTATTTAAAATTAAGGCTTAAATAAAGAAAATAGGGAAAATCAATAGTTTATTCAGGTATGACCTTATGATTATATAGTGGAGGTGAAAAATAGACTCAAGGGATTAGATCTGGTAGAGTTCCTGAAGAACTGTGGACAGAGATTCATAACATTGTACAGGAGGCTGTGACCAAAATCATCCCAAAGAAAAAGAAATGCATGAGGGCAAATTAGTTGCCTGAGGAAGCTTTACAATTAGCTGAGGAAAGAAAAGAAGTGAACGGCAAAGGAGAAAGGGAAAGAAAGAACTGAAAGCAGTTTCAGAGTATATCAAGGGGAGATAAGAAGGCCTTCTTAAATGAACAATTCAAAAAAATAGAGTAAAACAATAGAATGGGAAAGACTAGAGATCTCTTTAAGAAAATTGGAGGTATTAAGGGAATATTTCATGGTAGAATGGGCATGCTAAGGGATGGAAACAGTAAGGACCCAACAGAAGCAGAAGAGATTAAGAAGAGGTGGCAAGAATATACAGAACTGTACAAAAAAAAAAAAAAAAAAATCTTAGTAACCTGGATAACCACGATGTGGTCATGGTATGGTCACTCACCTACAGCCGGACATCCTGGAGTATGAAGTCAAGTGGGCCTTAGGAAGCATTACTATGAACAAACCTAGTGGAGGTGAAGAAATTCCAACTGAGCTCTTTAAAATCCTAAAAGATGATGTGTTAAAGCACTGCTCTCAATATGTCAGCAAATTTTGAAAACTCAGCAGTGGCCCAGGGATGGCAAAGTTCAGTTTTCATTCCTATCCCAAACAAGGGCAATGCCAAATAATGTTAAAGCTATTTTGCAAATAGTTTGCACCAATTAATAAAATGTAGAAGGATTTTGAGAAATATGTGAGGTCGAGACGGAACTGACTCCACAAAGCATGATGAAATACTGTCATCAATTTTAATCTTCAGGCATCTAACTTTATTTATTCGTGCTTCTTTGACTCTCTTCTTCCCACATAATTTAAATTTTTCTTCCTCTCCTACACCACTGAAATATTGCCTGAGCATTCTGTTCTTCAGTTGGATCAATTTTCCTACTTTCAATATTGACCATTGAGGGATCTGAACATGCTGGAAAGAGCACCGAACCTAGAGATCATTCTATACACTGTGTCCAATTAAAAAACATAATACATAGGAAGAATTTTAGTGAAAGAAAATCTCAGTTCATTTAGAAATTTATTGAAAAAAAACGCTATAATGCTGGGTAAGAGGGAAGGAAGAGAGAATACCCTTTTTTTGGGCTGAGTGCATACCAAAAATATGCACATACTGCAAACCATTAACCAGAACACAGTATCAGAGCTCGGCAGTGGACACCAGTGGATTCAACGTTAAACAATTGTATAGTATTAGAATATGGGAACACTGAACCCAGGAACAGGTGGTACTGTGCAATGCAAGTTAGCAGAAAGTCAGTGGCTCTAAGGAATTCTATCAGTATATATCAGACCTCTAGCCAACTCAGTGAGTTCAAAGGAAGAACTTTGATTACTTACAAGAACAGTCAGATAATTGGCAAAGCTGTTGTTCTAAAGTCAACAGAATGCCTGAAAGGTTCTCTAGATATGATGAGATCCAATAACTAATTAGGAAATGAGTTGATTAATTCATTCAGTTCAGTTCAGTCACTCAGTCCTGTCTGACTCTTTGCAACCCTGTGAATTGCAGCACGCCAAGCCTTCTTGTCCATCACCAACTCCCAGAGTTTACTCAAACTCATGTCCATTATGTCGGTGATGTCATCCAACCATCTCATCCTTTGCCATCTTCTTCTCCTTCTGCCCTCAATCTTTCCCAGCATCAAGGTCTTTTCAAATGAGTCAGCTCTTTGCATCAGGTAGCCAAAGTATTGGAGTTTCAGCTTCAGCATCAGTCCCTCCAATGAACACCCAGGACTGATCTCTTTTAGGATGGACTGGTTGGATGTCCTGGCAGTCCAAGGGACTCTCAAGAGTCTTCTCCAACGCCACAGCTCAAAAGCATCAATTCTTCAGCACTAAGCTTTATAGTCCAACTCTCACATCCATACATGACTACTGGAAAAACCATAGCCTTGACTAGACGGATCTTTGTTGGTAAAGTAATGTTTCTGCTTTTGAATATGCTATCTAGGTTGGTCATAAGTTTCCTTCAAGGAGTAAGTGTCTTTTAATTTCATGGCTGCAATCACCATCCGCAGTGATTTTGGAGCCCCAAAAAATAAACTCAGCCACTGTTTCCACTGTTTCCCCACCTATTTGTCATGAAGTGATGGGACTGAATGCCGTGATCTTAGTTTTCTTTATGTTGAGCTTTAAGCCAATTTTTTTCACTCTCCTCTTTCACTTTAATCAAGAGGCTCTTTAGTTTCTCTTCACTTTCTGCCATAACGGTGGTGTCATCTGCATATCTGAGGTTATTGATATTTCTCCCGGCAATCTTGATTCCAGCTTGTGCTTCTTCCAGCCCAGTGTTTCTCATGATGTACTCTGAATATAAGTTAAACAATCAGGGTGACAATATACAGCCTTGATGTATTCCTTTTTCTATTTGGAACCAGTCTGTTGTTCCATGTCCAGTTCTAACTATTGTTTCCTGAACTGCATACAGGTTTCTCGAGAGGCAGGTCAGGTGGTCTGGTATTCCCAGCTCTTTCAGAATTTTCCATAGTTTATTGTGATTAAAAAATTTAAAAACCAACTTCAGGGATGAAGAGTCAGTTTGAGTCAGCAGTAAGAGCTTTTTAGTGCATGTCTTTAAAGTATAGAATAAAAGCTATTAAGTAGAAATCAAAATACAAGACACTCATTTAAATATGTTGTTTTTCAGGTGCAAAGTCATGTCCAACATTTAATGGCAGTAAAATATGAATTTGTGATAAATAATTAATAGTTGCAACATTGAGACATATTTATGCTTTAAAATTTATTGTTTATCTGACTCAATTTTAGATATCTTGTGTTTTTTTTTTCCAAAATGTAATAATCCTAATTTCATCACAACTGCATGTGAAAAACTAGGCTTGTGTAACATGCCACAATGAACCTGCAAGAGAGGATAACTTTAGAACCAATTTGAGGGAGAAGAATGTAGATAGAGTTTGGGAATCAATCAGTGCCAAGCATCTCTTTGACATAAGTCATGGAGGTGAAGCCAGTTTCCTTAAACTATTGATTTTTTCCATCACTACTGGACAAACTAACCCCTTGATTTATGCACACCATTGCCATGTATAGAGCCTGCAATGGATTGCAACTGCTAGGCTGTATCACTAAGTAAAGGTTAATAGCTTTTGAAATTTTTGAATCAGAAAGCAGGTAGATATTTTTTAAATGAATTTAGTTTGAACTTAAGTCCTACCTACAGCAATACACAATCATTTTGTGATGTCTGTACTTTATTGTGAGCTTTTAATTCCTTGATTTACCTCAAAAGTATATTATGTTTACCCTGTGATCCAGAAATTAAGTTCCTAGATATATATTGAACTGATTTGAAAACTTACCTCCACTCAAAGAACTTGTATATGATTGTTTATAGCAATATCCTTTAAAATTTATGAAAACTGCAAAGTATCAATGTGTCTTCAGTTTGTAAATAGAAAAAACAAAATTGTGGTACATCCATAAAGTAGAATATTCTTCATCAGTAAATATAAAAGAAACATGAAAATATATAAATTAATCATAAATGCAAATTTATAAACCAAAGAAGCTAATCTGGAAGGGTTACATACTGTATAATTCCATTAATATGACATTCCAAAAAAGCAAAACTATGAAGATAGTTAAAAGCACAGTAGTTGCCATGTGCTGGAGGGGTATTTAAATAGGTGAAGAATAGGGATTTTCTTAGATCATTGAAAGTAATCAGTACAATACTGTAATGGTGGATATATAACACTATGCATTGGTCAAAAGCAGTGGAACTTAATGACACAAAGAATACCTGTTTACATTCAAATAAAGAAAGCCATTTAAGAAGCTGTTGGGAGAATGGCACTGAAATACGTATAATATCATATATGGAACGAGTCGCCAGTCCAGGTTCGATGCATGATACTGGATACTTGGGGCTGGTGCACTGGGAGGACCCAGAGGGATGGTATGGGGAGGGGGGAGGGAGGAGGGTTCAGGATGGGTAACACATGTATACCTGTAGCGGATTCATTTCGATATTTGGCAAAACCAATACAATACTGTAAAGTTTTAAAATAAAATAAAATTAAAAAGAAAAGAAAGCTGAAAAAAAAAAAAAAGAAGAAGAAGAAGAAGCTCTTGGATCACAAACTGGAATGACGACTGTGACGAAAGAAACTGACTGCATTAAAAATGTGAAAAATAACGTCATTGAAAGTGGTAGTGGGACAGTATACATATGTAAGTGCTTTGGAAATGAGTTGTTCAGTCGCTAAGTTGTGTCCGGATCTTTGTGACACCACAGACTGCACCATACCAGGCTTCCCTGTCCTTCACTATATCCCTGTTGTTCAAACTCATGTCCATTGAATCAGTGAAGCCATCCAAGCATCTCATTCTCTGCCACCCCCTTCTTTTCTTGCCCTCAATTTTTCCCAGCATGAAGGTCTTTACCAATGAGTCAGCTCTTCACCTCAGGTGGCAAAAATATCGGAGCCTCAGCTTCAGCATCAGTCCTTCCAATGAATATTCAGGGTTGATTTCCTTTAGGATTGACTTGTTTGATCTCCTTGCAGTCCAAGGGACTCTCAAGAGTCTTCTCCAGCACCACAGTTCAAAAGCATCAGTTCTTCAGTGCTCAACCTTCTTTATGATCCAACTCTCATGTCTGTTTATGACTACTGGATAAATCACAGCTTTGACTATATGGACCTTTGTTGGCAAGGTGATGTGTCCACTTTCTAACACTGTCTCAGTTTTCCATAGCTTTTCTTCCAAGGAGCAAGTGTGTTTTAATTTCGTGGTTGCAGTTACTGTCCACAGTGATTTTGGAAACCAAGAAGATAATATGTCACTGTTTTTACTTTCCCCCCATCAATTTGCCATGAAAGAATGGGGCCAGATGCTATGATCTTAGTATTTTTAATGTGGAGTTTTAGGCCAGCTTTTTCACTCTCCTCTTTCACCTTCATCAAGAGGGTCTTTGGTTCCTCTTTGCTTTCTTGTCATTAAAGTAGTATCATCTGCTTATCTGAAGTGTTGATATTTCTCCCAACAATCTTTTTCCAGCTTCTGATTCACAGAGCTCAGCATTTCTCATGACATACTCTGCATATAAGTTAAATGATCAGGCTGGCAATACAGCTTTAACATACTCCTTTCCCAATTTGGAACCAGTCCATTGTTCCATGTCCAGTTCTAACTGTTGCTTCTTGTCCATATGGAAGTTCTCAGTTCACATACTGTTGAAGCCTAACTTGAAGGATTTTGAGTATTACCTTGTAAGCATGTGAAATGGGTGCAACTGTAGGTAGTTTGAACATTCTTTGACGTTGCCCTTCTTTGGGATTGGAAGGAAAACTGACCTTTTCCAGTCCTGTGGCCAGTGCCTGTTAACTCCAGGTATTTCTTGACTTCCTACTTTTGCATTCCAGTCCCCTATGATGAAAAGATCATCTTTTTTTTTTTTTTTCTTTTGGTGCTAGAAGGTCTTGTAGATCTTCAAGGACATGTTCATCTTCTTCAACATAAGCAGTTGGGACATAGATTTGGATTACTCTAATGTTGAATGGTTTGCCTTGGAAATGAACTGAAACCATTCTGTCATTTTTGAGATTGCACCCAAGTACTGAATTTTGGACTCTTTTCTAAATTATGAGGGCTACTCCACTTCTTCCAATTGATTCTTGCCCACTGTAGTAGATATAATGATCATGTGAATTAAATTTGTCTGTTCCTATCCATTTTAGTTTACTGATTCCTAAAACGTCGATGTTCCCTCTTGCCATCTCCTGCTTGACCACTTCCAATTTAACTTGATTCATAGACCTAACATTCCAGGTTCCTATGTGATATTGTTCTTTACAGCACTGGACTTTACTTTCAGCACCAGACACATCCACAACTGAGCAACATTTCCGCTTTAGCTCATCCTCTTCATTATTTGTAAAGTTGTTCCTCTGCTCTTCCCTACCAGCATATTGGACTCCTACTGACCTGGGGGGTCTCATCTTCTGGTGTCATATAGTTTTGCCTTTTCATTGTGCTCATGGGGTTCTCAAGGCAAGAATACTGATGTGGTTTGCTATTCCCTTCTCTAGCAGACCAAATTTTGTCAGGCCCTGACTAACAAAGACACGCCCTTCAGCCTCACCACATAGCTGACAACATGTGCAGCTCCCTGGTTTTCCCAGTGCGTATCCTCATTGAGAGTGCAAACCTTCACCAGCTGCTGGGTTTTGGTCAATGTGCTGCCTTGGGTCAGGGGCAAAGACCCTGCTGAAGTCCCAGAAAGGCATTCTGGGGAAGGCTCAAGCTGAGGTTAGAGGACACTCAGAAGCAGAGGGCTCCCCCACCTCTCTGCTGCTGCTCGCTACCCTGGGATCAATCTGCCACCTCAAATATATCAAATAACTCAATGAAGGTGTAGTGGGATAGTGTTCTTATGTAGGTGATTTTGGAAATGAGTAGACACATAAAAGTAAAGCTAAAAGGAACCATGCATATCACAGTCCTCTTTTGGGTAGAGTGTTTCTCATGGAGAACTGATTAACAGTTCTGAAACCCCTCACTTCATGTATATAGTATGATGAACAATTAGGTAAAAGAGCAGCAGATGATGGGATTCATACTTCTCACTGTTGAAGTGATACAGTAGACAGAAATAAGAAGGGGAGGTTAGAAGTATCCATGTATTAACAGATTAGAGCTGGAGACATCAGTATAAATTCATGAACACCTAAATATAAAAGAAGATGCCTCAGTGGTAAAGAATACACTTGCCAATTCAGGAGCTAATGGAGATGCAGTTTCGATCCCTGGGTGGGGAAATTCCTCTAGAGGAAATGGCAACCCATTCTGGTATTCTTGTCAACGTAATCCCATGGACAGAGAAGTTTGGCAGGCTATGTCCATACGTTCACAAAGAGTTAGACATGAATGAGCATGTATGCATGACAACATATAAAAATAGGTAGTCAAATATAGAAATATGAGAATAGGCACAGGTTAGTATATACACATATATTACCCTGTGCTGTCACCTGAAATGGATAAGAAGCAAGAAGATATTAGTAGTACAAGCATGCTTAGCATCCAGAGTTTTAATATTATCTTCAATTAAAGGAACCATGGTCTTTGAAGTAGTGGTTATCTCTAGGACAAGAGCATAAATAACAAAACAAGCCTGAGCATCTTATAATACCAGAAATTAAGAAAATTATTTAAAAATAGAATAAATAATGGAGTCTATAAAAAGGACACAGGAACCAACTGAAAAAGCTCCCAATGTCAAAGTGGAATTATGTTATATTCAAACATATCCAATACACAACATTTTGTATGAAAAGTTGAGATAAAATAAATTTATTGTGGAAAAGTAAGACAAAACTGGTGCAGCCAATACATATAATGAAGTTCTATATACTTGGATAAAAGGACATTAGTTTAAAGTGAAGGCAATCTGAATAAAGCATGTATTTAGTTCATAACTATGTATCATATTGTCTCATTATTTGTGAAGAAAGTGCAATACTAATATAAGATTTAAATAGTAAATGCAACAAAGTATGGGATATCTGTAAACTCCATGCTACCTTCACAATTTGTGTGTAAAGCTAAAAGTTTCCTAAAATAGACCATTTATTTAGAGCATCTATATGTGACTAGCAATGGCACCCCAAGCAGTACTCTTGCCTGGAAAATCCCATGGACGGAGGAGCCTGGTAGGCTGCAGTCCATGGGGTCGCAAACAGTCGGACATGACTGAAAGACTTCACTTTCACTTTTCACTTTCATGCATTGGAGAAGGAAACGGCAAACCACTCCAGTATTCTTGCCTGGAGAATCCCAGGGACGGGGGAGCCTGGTGGGCTGCCGGCTATGGGGTCGCACAGAGTCGGACACGACTGAAGTGACTTAGCAGCAGCAGCAGCAGCAGCAGCAGCAGCAGCAGCAGCAGCATATGTGACTAGTACACACACACATACGGAATCAGTATAGAATATGGATTTGAATATAGATCTTCTTTAACTTATGATAAAGTTACATCCCCTAAACCCATCATAAGTTTAAAAATATCATAAGTCTCAGTTCAGTGCAGTCGCTCAGTCACGTCCGACTCTTTGCAAACCCACGAATCACAGCAGGCCAGGCCTCCCCGTCCATCACAAACTCCCGGAGTTCACTCAAACTCATGTCCATCAAGTTGGTGATGCCATCCAGCCATCTCATCATCTGTCGTCCCCTTCTCCTCCTGCCCCCAAATCCTCCCAGCATCAGGGTTTTTCAAATGAGTCAAAACTTCATATGAGGTGGTCAAAGTATTGGAGTTTCAGCTTTAACATCAGTCCTTCCAATGAACACCAGGACTGATCTCCTTTAGAATGGAGCAGTTGATTCTCTTTGCAGCTCAAGGGACTCTCAAGAGTCTTCTCCAACACCACATTCAAAAGCATCAATTCTTCGGTGTTCAGCTTTCTTCAGTCCAAATCTCACATCCATACATGACCACAGGAAAAACCATAGCCTTGACTAGAGGGACCTCTGTTGGCAGAGTAATGTCTCTGCTTTTCAATATGCTATCTAGGTTGGTCATAACTTTCCTTCCAAGAAGTAAGTGTCTTTTAATTTCATGGCTGCAATCACCATCTGCAGTGATTTTGGAGCCCAAAAAAATAAAGTTTGACACTGTTTCCACTGTTTCCCCATCTATTTCTGATGAAGTGATGGGACCGGATGCCATGATCTCCGTTGGCCAACTTTTTCACTCTCCTCTTTCACTTTTTCAAGAGGCTTTTTAGTTCCTCTTCACTTTCTGCCATAAGGGTGGTGTCATCTGCATATCTGAGGTTATTGATATGTCTCAGAGAAATCTTGATTCCACCTTGTGCTTCTTCCTGCCCAGTGTTTCTCATGATGTACTTTGCATAGAAGTTAAATAAGCAGGGTGACAGTATACAGCCTTGATGTACTCCATTTCCTATTTGGAACCAGTCTGTTGTTCCATGTCCAGTTCTAACTGTTGCTTCCTGACCTGCATATAGGCTTCTCAAGAGGCAGGTCAAGTGGTCTGGTATTCCCATCTCTTTCAGAATTTTCCACAGTTTATTGTGATCCACACAGTCGAAGGCTTTGGCATAGTCAATAAAGCAGAAATAGATGTTTTTCTGGAATTCTCTTGCTTTTTCAATGATCCAGCGGATGTTGGCAATTTGATCTCTGGTTCCTCTGCCTTTTCTAAAACCAGCTTGAACATCTGCAAGTTCAAGGTTCACGTATTGCTGAAGCCTGGCTTGGAGAATTTTGAGCATTACTTTACTAGCATGTGAGATGAGTGCAATTGTCCAGTAGTTTGAGCATTCTTTGGCATCGCCTTTCTTTGGGATTGGAAACAAAACTGACCTTTTCCAGTCCAGTGGCCACTGCTGAGTTTTCCAAATTTGCTGGCATATTGAGTGCAGCACTTTCACATCATCTTTCAGGATTTGAAATAGCTCAACTGGAATTCCACCACCTCCATGAGCTTTGTTCATAGTGATGCTTTCTAAGGCCCACTTGACTTCACATTCCAGGATGTCTGGCTCTAGGTCAGTGATCACACCATCGTGATTATCTTGGTCATTACTTCTGTTATGTCCGTACCGTTTCTGTCCGTTATGGAGCCCATCTTTGCATAAAATGTTCCCTTGGTATCTCTAATTTTCTGGAAGAGATCTCTAGTCTTTCCCATTCTGTTGTTTTCCTCTATTTCTTTGCATTGATCACTGAGGAAGGCTTTCTTATCTGTCCTTGGTATTCTTTGGAACTCTGCATTCAGATGCTAATATCTTTCCTTTTCTCATTTGCTTTTCCCTTCTCTTCTTTTCACAGCTATTTGTCAGGCCTCCTCAGGCAGCCATTTTGCTTTTTTGCATTTCTTTTACATGGGGATGGTCTTGACCCCTGTCTCCTGTACAATATCACCAACCTCTGTCCATATTTCATCAGGCATTCTATCCATCATATCTAGTCCCTTAAATCTATCTCTTACTTCCACTGTATAATCATAAGGGATTTGATTTAGGTCATACCTGAATGGTCTAGTGGTTTCCCCTCCTATCTTGAATTTAAGTCTGAATTTGGCAATAAGGAGTTCATGATATGAGCCACAATCAGCTCCCGGTCTTGTTTTTGTTAACTGTAAACCTAGATAGCATATTGAAAAGCACAGACATTACTTTGCCAACAAAGGTGCGTCTAGTCAAGGCTATGGTTTTTCCTGTGGTCATGTATGGATGTGAGAGTTGGACTGTGAAGAAGGCTGAGTGCCGAAGAATTGATGCTTTTGAACTGTGGTTTTGGAGAAGACTCTTGAGAGTCCCTTGGACTGAAAGGAGATCCAACCGGTCCATTCTAAAGGAGATCAGCCCTGGGATTTCTTTGGAAGGACTGATGCTAAAGCTGAAACTCCAGTACTTTGGCCACCTCATGCGAAGAGTTGACTCATTAGAAAAGACTCTGATGCTGGGAGGGATTGGGGGCAGGAGGAGAAGATGACGACAGAGGATGAGATGGCTGGATGGCATCACCAACTCGATGGACATGAGTTTGAGTGAACTCCAGGTGTTGGTGATGGACAGGGAGGCCTGGCATGCTGCGATTCATGGGGTTGCAAAGAGTCGGACACGACTGAGCGACTGAAGCAAACTGAACTGAACTGATAGAGCTTCTCCATCTTTGGCTGCAAAGAATATAATCAATCTGATTTCAGTGTTGACCATCTGGTGATGTCCATGTGTAGAGTCTTCTCTTGTATTTTTGGAAGAGGGTGTTTGCTATGACCAATACATTCTCTTGGCAAACTCTATTAGCCTTTGCCCTGCTTCATTCTGTATTCCAATGCCAAATTTGCCTGTTACCCCAGGTGTTTCTGGACTTCCTACTTGTGCATTCCAGTCCCCTATAATGAAAAGGACATCTTTTTTGGGTGTTAGTTCTAAAAGGTCTTGTAAGTCTTCATAGAACCGTTCAACATCAGCTTCTTCAGCGTTACTGGTTGGGGCATAGGCTTGGATTACTGTGCTATTGAATGGTTTGCCTTGGAAACGAACAGAGATCATTCTGTCGTTTTTGAGATTGCATCCAAGTACTGCATTTCAGAGTCTTTTGTTGACCATGACGGCTACTCCATTTCTTCTGAGGGATTCCTGCCCACAGTAGTAGATACAATGGTCATCTGAGTTAAATTCACCCATTCCAATCCATTTTAGTTCTCTGATTCCTAGAATGTCGACGTTCATTCTTGCCATCTCTTGTTTGAGCACTTCCAGTTTGCCTTGATTCATGGACCTGACATTCCAGGTTCCTATGCAATTTTGCTCTTTACAGCATCGGAACTTGCTTCTATCACCAGTCATATCCACAACTGGATATTCTTTTTGCTTTGGCTCCATTCCTTCATTCTTTCTGGAGTTATTTCTCCACTGATCTCCAGTAGTATATTGGGCACCTACTGACCTGGGGAGTTCCTCTTTCAGTAATCTATCATTTTGCCTTTTCATACTGTTCATGGGGTTCTCAAGGCAAGAATACTGAAGTGGTTTGCTATTCCTTTCTCATAAGTCTAGACAGCTATAATCTTGAATGATTTCCCAAAAACAAATCTAAGCAACCCAGGTTTCTGGCTGTAGCATTTGTACTTTTGAACTCTGTGTTTTTGGTATATTCACAGTGATGACACACTGTGAAATGTCTTTTCTGTGAAGGATGAAGCATGCTATAAATTCAAGAGTCATGTTTTAAGGTTTCACACAAACAACACACACCTCTGACTGTTGTGATACTTACATTCTATGTTTCATATATTCTTTGACTTCCAACAGGGTTATATCCTGATAAACCCATTTCAATATTGAAAATGTTGTAAGCCAAAAGTACCTTTAATACACTTAAAATGCCAAACATCATAGCTTAGCTTAGCCTACCTGACCTGTTCTCATAACACTTACATTGGCCTACATTTGGGCAAAGTCCTCTAACACAAAGCCAACTTTTTAATAGTCTCAAACATCTTTATGTAATTTATTGAATACTGCATTGAACATGAAGACCAGAATGGTTTCTTTTTTGGGTACAGAATGGTTGCAAGTGTGTCAGTTGTTTACCTCATGATCCTGTGGCTGACTAGGAGTTGTGGCAAACTGCTGCTTATAATCAAAATTTGTTCAGTCGTGTTCAACTCTCTGTGACCCCATGGACTATACAGTCCATGGAATTCCCTAGGCCAGAATATTGGAGTGGGTAGCCTTTCCCTTCTCCAGGGAATCTTCCCAACCCAGGGATTGAACTCAGGTTTCCCACATTGCAGTTGGATTCTTTACCAGCTGAGTCACAAGGGAAGTTCAAGAATACTGGAGTGGGTAGCTTATCCCTTCTCCAGGGGATCTTCCTGACCCAGGAATTGAACCAGGGTCTCTTGCATTGCAGACAGATGTTTTACCATCTGAGCTATCAGGGAAGCTTGCTGATTATCATTAGCCTTGGAAATGATCGAAATTCAAAATGTGAAGCACAGCTTCTTCCGAATGAGTATCACACCATCATAAAGTTTGAAATATCACATAAGTTGAACCATCATAATCTGGGACTCTCTGTGCTTTCAAAAATTAAGTAAAGACATTATTTAGCACATATTATGATTCTTTTTTTTTTTCAAGTTATTTTTCTTTGTTTAATTTATTTATTTATTTTTACTTTACAATATTGTATTGGTTTTGCCATACATTGACATGAATCCTCCATGGGTGTACATGTGTTTCCCATCCTGAGCTCCCCTCCCACCTCCCTCCCTATCCCATCCCTCTGGGTCATAACAGTACACTAGCCGCCAGCACCCTGTATCATGCATTGAACCTGGACTGGCGATTTGTTTCACATATGATAATTTACATGTTTCGATGCCATTCTCCCATATCATCCTGCTCTTGCTCTCTCCCACAGAGTCCAAAAGATTGTTCTATACATCTGTGTCTCTTTTTGTCTCACGTACAGGGTTATCGTTACCATCTTTCTTGAAAATTTTGGTAAAAAAGAATTGTTTGACTCCACATGGATATATGTGGCTCTATTTCATTCATTTTAAATGAATGTAATTATAATTTATTTTTGCCTATCAATTTATTTTTCCAAAATGGCACCCCACTCCAGTATTCATGCCTGGAAAATTCCATGGGCAGAGGAGCCTGGCAGGCTACAGTCAGTGGAGTTGCAGAGTCAGACACAACTGAGTGACTGAGTGTTCAATATTGCTTTTAAATTTTTGCTATGCCTAATGGTGAAGCTATGAACAGTTGGGTATACCTCCTTTTTGAGAGGAGAAAGATTATTTCTAACATGTATAGCTACACATGACATTACTGTGTAATAGAGTATTACATTACTGCAATAGCAGTAACTGCTGCTGCTGCTAAGTCGCTTCAGTCGTGTCCAACTCTGTGTGACCCCAGAGACGGCAGCCCACCAGGCTCCCCCGTCCCTGGGATTCTCCAGGCAAGAACACTGGATAATGGGTTGCCATTTCCTTCTCCAATGCATGAAACTGAAAAGTGAAAGTGAAGTTGCTCAGTCGTGTCCGACTCCTAGAGACCCCATGGACTGCAGCCTACCAGGTTCCTCCATCCATGGGATTTTCCAGGCAAGAGTACTGGAGTGGGGTGCTATTGCCTTCTCCATATCCCTAACTAGATATTACTAAATTGCACTTCAATGTATACTTTCACTAGAAGTATATGACTGCTAATATTTCTTAAAATAAGAATAATTAGAATAAGCTGAAGTTAAAATTGTCAGATTTTTAAAAATAGTCATTTTAATGCATATATCATAGAATGTCATTTATTAGTGAGATGGATTGCTAATTCATATATGCTGTATTTTTTTCATATTTTAATATTTAACATTTATGTATTCTGGATTCTAATATTTATCAGTTACATATGCTGTGAATATACTTGTTGATTTTATTTTTATATTATTTACACTGTTTCTATGTTACTTTGGGGCTGATAAGAAAAATTTCCTTAGAATAATATCATTATGTTTGAAGAACTCAATCTACCTAGGATTTTGGCTGATACGATTAGTAATCAATCCCTCTTTTAATTAATAAAGACCATTGTTTGCATACCTTTATTCTTATTGACTAGTATTTCCTCACTGGTTTATAGCTTGTCATAAATTAATCTCTCATACATATATGGACTTCTTTCTGAATCTTCTTCAATGTTTTATTGGCATCCTTGCCTATTTTGAGGTAAAATACCTACATTAGAGGTAAGTGACACCAAATTTGGAACTGTGGCTCTATAAACTGAATGTTTCATATGGTCTTTGGAACATTCATTATCTGCTAAATGGTGAAGGTAGTAGTGTATTTATATTATAATTTAAAAGCAATTAAAGTGAATATATATTAATAGAAAAACCTAATTTAGTGTCTACATCACCAGCTATTCAGTGTGATGTTTCCTCTTAACCCATTAGTCTTAGTACTCATGATCTGACTCTTCTTATTTCCTTCTCTTTTATATATATATTGAGAAATGGTATGAACCTAACAGAAGCAGAGGATATTAAGAAGAGGTGGCAAGAATACACAGAAGAACTGTACAAAAAAGATCTTCATGACCAAAATAATCATGATGGTGTGATCACTGACCTAGAGCCAGACATCCTGGGTGTTCTTTGGAAGGACTGATGCTAAAGCTGAAACTCCAGTACTTTGGCCACCTCATGCGAAGAGTTGACTCGTTGGAAAAGACCCTGATGCTGGGAGGGATTGGGGGCATGAGGAGAAGGGGACGACAGATGAAATGGCTGGATGGCATCAACGACTCGATGGACATGAGTTTGGCTAAACTCTGGGAGTTGGTGATGGACAGTAAGGCCTGGCGTGCTGCAATTCATGGGGTCACAAAGAGTCGGACATGACTCAGCGACTGGACTGAACTGAACTGATGACCTTCTTCAACTCTACATTTAACACTAAACTGTTGTGTCTTTTTTAAAAAATCTATATTGTCTGATGTTTGTATAGTAACACCAGTTTAGACAACATTGATACTGTTGACAGTACAGGCAAGAACAATTATCCCCACCCTTTTCCTGACCACCCCACACATATCATGCATCATTAGCAGTTTTGCAGTGTATTAAAAATGTTCTTGAATTATTTCCCCTCTACTCTGCACTTCTAGAGAATTATTGTGTATTATTATTAATAATAATAATTTCAGAAGCCTAGATGTCTCTTAACAGCCAGGAAACATGATTTTGCCAGTTAAGCTACCCATTTACAGACAGCTATTAATTTTCCATGGTAGCTTGCACTCTAGTATGGCAATACTGTTGTTTTATGTCTGAAATTTTGTTACGTAATAATGTTGAAATGGCTGAAGGGAATTTTTTGTAGCAATTTAATTTGCTCATATGGGAGGAATAACAACATAAATCAACAAAGCAAATGTGTACTAAAGCAAGTGCAAACAGCAATTATGAATGATGAAAATAATGACATTGGATTTAAAGCTACTTATCTTTATAATGACCTTTCTTATAGGAATTCTAACACCTCCCATTGAGCTTGAATGGTAGCAAAGTCATCCTTGAACAAAATTTCTTTTATCGGCATTTATGCCTATGATTTAGTCAGCTTCTTAGTTTTTGTGTGTATTTTTATATGCAAAATTTTTCTGAAAAATTTCCCCGTTTGTATTATATAGAGGAGAACATAGGCAAAACACTCTCTGACATACATCACAGCAGGATCCTCTATGACCCACCTCCCAGAATATTGGAAATAAAAGCAAAAATAAACAAATGGGACCTAATTAAACTTAAAAGCTTCTGCACAACAAAGGAAACTATTAGCAAGGTGAAAAGGCAACCTTCAGAATGGGAGAAAATAATAGCAAATGAAGAAACTGACAAACAACTCATCTCAAAAATATACAAGCAACTCCTACAGCTCAATTCCAGAAAAATAAATGACCCAATCAAAAAATGGGCCAAAGAACTAAATAGACATTTCTCCAAAGAAGACATACAGATGACTAACAAACACATGAAAAGATGCTCAACATCACTCATTATCAGAGAAATGCAAATCAAAACCACTATGAGGTACCATTTCACACCAGTCAGAATGGCTGCAATCCAAAAGTCTACAAGCAATAAATGCTGGAGAGGGTGTGGAGAAAAGGGAACCCTCTTATACTGTTGGTGGGAATGCAAACTAGTACAGCCACTATGGAGAACAGTGTGGAGATTCCTTAAAAAATTGGGAAAAGAACTGCCTTATGACCCAGGAATCCCACTGCTGGGCATACCCACTGAGGAAACCAGAAGGGAAAGAGACACGTGTACCCCAATGTTCATCGCAGCACTGTTTATAATAGCCAGGACATGGAAGCAACCTAGATGTCCATCAGCAGATGAATGGATAAGAAAGCTGTGGTACCTATACACAATGTAGTATTACTCAGCCATTAAAAAGAATACATTTGAATCAGTTCTAATGAGGTGGATGAAACTGGAGCCTATTATACAGAGTGAAGTAAGCCAGAAAGAAAAACACCAATACAGTATACTAACACATATATATGGAATTTAGAAAGATGGTAACAATAACCCTGTATATGAGACAGCAAAGAGACACTGTTGTATAGAACAGTCTTATGGACTGTGTGGGAGAGGGAGAGGGTGGGAAGATTTGGGAGAATGGCATTGAAACATGTATACTATCATGTATGAAATAAGTCGCCAGTCCAAGTTCGATGCACGATGCTGGATGCTTGGGGCTGGTGCACTGGGATGACCCAGAGGGATGGTATGGGGAGGGAGGAGGGAGGGGGTTCAGGATGGGGAACACGTGTATACCTGTGGCGGATTCATTTCGATGTTTGGCAAAACCAATACAATATTGTAAAGTTTAAAAATAAAATAAAATTTTTAAAAAACCCATAAAATTATTTTATATTTCTAAAGGAATCAGAATCACATGTATCATAAAAAGATTTATTGAAGCTGTATTTTTCATTCCCAGTATTGTTTGCACTATTACAATTGTGACATTTCAACAAAAGCTAGAGTATATCCATGTTTATTTTTATACTTATCAGTTATAATTGTTGGAGTGCACTTTATTTTTTAATTTTTATTCGCATGGAATTGATTTATAATTTTGTGTTAGTCTCATGTGTATAGCAAATTGAATCAGTTATGCATATATACAGATCCATTCTTTTCCAGATTCTTTTTCGATATATGTTATTGTAGAATATTGAGTAGAGTTTTCTATACTTTACAGTGTCTTCCCTGGTGGCTTAGTCAGTAAACAATCTGCCTCCAATGCAGGAGATGTGGATTCAATTCCTGAGCTGGGAATATCCTCTGGAGAAGGAAATGGCAACCCCCACCAGTATTCTTGCCTGGAGAATTGATCCTTATTATTATCTATTTTATATATAGTTGTGTGTGTGTGTGTGTGTGTATGTTTGTGTGTGTTAAGTCGCTTCAGATGTGTCTGACTCTTTGTGACCCTATGGATTGTAGCCCACTGGGCTCCTCTGTCCATGGGATTCTCCAGGCAAGAATCCTGGAATGGATTGCCATGCCTTCCTCCAGGAGAACTTCCTGACCCAGGGATTGAACCCACATCTCTTATGTCTCCTGCATTGGCAGGTGAGTTCTTTACCAAAAGCACCACCTGGGAAGGTGTATAAAGTAATCTGTATATGTTAATCTCAATTTCCTAATTTATAAATCACCCCCATGTTTCCCCTTTGATAACCATAAGTTTGACTTCCACAAAGATCAGGTTATTTACATGCTTATTTTTCCACTCTTCAGTCATAATTTGTTGAAATGCACATGCTACTTTAAATAAATACATTTCATCTCCCAGAAGTGACTAAAAATTTTGCATGTAAATCAGAACACCATGTGCTAATTGAATCCTTGGTTCCACATATGAAAACTAGAAACAAGTTTTCCATGTAGATGTTTTTCAAAATATGTATGCATGTATTATGTTCCTCAAATATACACATGGCTTTCTTCCTAACTCATATATCATCTTAAGACTAACTCAGATCAGATCAGATCAGTCGCTCAGTCGTGTCTGACTCTTTGCGACCCCACGAATCACAGTACGCCAGGTCTCCCTGGCGTCACCAACTCCCAGAGTTCACGGAGACTCACGTCCATCAAGTCAGTGATGCCATCCAGCCATCTCATCCTCTGTCGTCCCCTTCTCCTCTTGCCCCCAATCCCTCCCAGCATCAGTCTTTTTCAATGAGTCAACTCTTCGCATGAGGTGGCTAAAGTACTGGAGTTTCAGCTTTAGCATCATTCCTTCCAAAGAAATCCCAGGGCTGATCTCCTTCAGAATGGACTGGTTGGATCTCCTTGCAGTCCAAGGGACTCTCAAGAGTCTTCTCCAACACCCCAGTTCAAAAGCATCAATTCTTCGGCACTCAGCTTTCTTCACAGTCCAACTCTCATATCCATACATGACAACTGGAAAAACTATAGACTTGACTAGACGGACCTTTGTTGGCAAAGTAATGTCTCTGCTTTTCAATATGCTATCTAGGTTGGTCATAACTTTCCTTCCAAGAAGTAAGCGTCTTTTAATTTCATGGCTGCAATCACCATCTGCAGTGATTTCGGAACCCAGAAAAATAAAGTCTGACACTGTTTCTACTGTTTCCCCATTTATTTGCCACGAACCATGGCAAATGCCATGGACCAGATGCCATGATCTTAGTATTCTGAATGTTGAGCTTTAAGCCAACTTTTTCACTCTCCTCTTTTACTTTCATCAAGAGGTGTTTAGTTCCTCTTCACTTTCGGCCATAAGGGTGGTGTCATCTGCATATCTGAGGTTACTGATATTCCTCCCGGCAATCTTGATTCCAGCTTGTGATTCTTCCAGCCCAGTGTTTCTTATGATGTACTCTGCATATAAGTTAAATAAGCAGGATGACAATATACAGCCTTGATGTACTCCTTTTCCTATGTGGAACCAGTCTGTGGTTCCATGTCCAGTTCTAACTGTTGCTTCCTGACCTGCATATAGGTTTCTCAAGAGGCAGGTCAGGTGGTCTGGTATGCCCATCTCTTTCAGAATTTTCCACAGTTTATTGTGATCCACACAGTCAAAGGCTTTGGCATAGTCAATAAAGCAGAAATAGATGCTTTTCTGGAACTCTCTTGCTTTTCCTATGATCCAGTGGATGTTGGCAATTTGATCTCTGGTTCCTCTGGCTTTTCTAAAACCAGGTTGAACATCTGGAAGTTCATGGTTCACATATTGCTGAAGCCTGGCTCGGAGAATTTTGAGCATTACTTTACTAGCGTGTGAGATGAGTGCAATTGTGCGGTAGTTTCAGCATACTTTGGCATTGCCTTTCTTTGGGATTGGAATGAAACCTGACCTTTTCCAGTCCTGTGGCCACTGCTGAGTTTCCAAATTTGCTGGCATATTGGGTGCAGCACTTTCACAGCATCATCTTTCAGGATTTGGAATAGCTCAACTGGAATTCCATCACCTCCACTAGCTTTGTTCGTAGTGATGCTTCCTAAGGCCCACTTGACTTCACATTCCAGGATGTCTGGCTCTTGGTGAGTGATCACACCATTGTGATTATCTGGGACTAACTCACTCACTGTCAAATAATTCACAACTTAAAGTTTCATGGACATCCCTAAACTTCAGTTAATTTACCACTTGATCAACATTTCTTAGATTTTTAGCAAAGGCCTCATTTTATTATGCTTTGACTCTATATTCTATAATATGTGACAGGGGTGGATTGTGGGAAGTTAACATGATATTTTCAATTCTCAGTCCTATTCTGTAAAAATAGTATTCCTTAATATATGTTATAGACTTTATATTATTTTCTATATTTGAACTAATTTCTATACCTTCTCATTTAAATATTTCCGATCTTCAGGTCAGTAGTCTGAGACAGTGGATATGGTAAAATAGTGAAATCCATACTATATTCTAAATAAATGCAATTATATTTTCTAGGTATCTACCATAACTAGCTTGGATGTTAGTTAGAACCACAATTTGCCCATATATGTCACAGAAATAGTTATTTTGGAAGTTTCTGCTACAGAAAACATACGTTCTTTACATAGGATGCTCTACATTTCTCACAGATACTGAAACCAGTTATGATATGCTTGTTATTTCCTCTCTTTATGCAACCATTGAATAAAATATGTGTCCCTAGAAGTCAGATTTCTCTTTATAATAGTCTTTTGCAAACAAAGTAATGTTGTACTTCATTTTTTGTCAATCTATGACATCCATTTAGACTTTCAGCAATTCTTTTAATAAACACATATCAAGTGTAAACTGTGTGCACAAAATTTTCACTTATATATTACAGAGAAAATTAGTATTTCTACCTAATATTTACTAATACATGCCAAGTGGAATGAAAAATTAGACAACTAATTGTAATATAGAGGTAAAATTTTTCAAATGCCTTCACCTTTGTGTAAGAACATTGATGATTTGGAGGTAAAGGTTGTATTAAATAATGGGATTCATAAAACATCAGATCAGATCATCAGTCGCTCAGTCGTGTCCGACTCTTTGCGACCCCATGAATTGCAGCACTCCAGGCCTCCCTGTCCATCACCAACTCCCAGAGTTCACCGAGACTCAAGTCCATTGAGTCAGTGATGCCATCCAGCCATCTGATCCTCTGCTTCTTCTTCTCCTCCTGCCCCCAATCCCTCCCAGCATCAGAGTCTTTTCCAATGAGTCAACTCTTCACATGAGGTGGCCAAAGTACTGGAGTTTCAGCTTTAGCATCATTCCTTCCAATGAACACCCAGGGCTGATCTCCTTCAGAATGGACTGGTTGGATCTCCTTGCAGTCCAAGGGACTCTCAAGAGTCTTCTCCAACACCACAGTTCAAAAGCATCAATTCTTCGGCACTCAGCCTTCTCCACAGTCCAACTCTCACATCCATACATAGTTAGACTATATAGAATTAATACGCAAATGCAAAAAGGATTTCCCATGTTACACAGTGGTAAGGAATCTGCCAGCCAATGCAGGAGACTCAAGAGACAAAGATTCAACCCTTGGGTCGGTTAAGAGCCCCTGGAGAAGAAAATGGCCACCTGCTCCAATATTGCTGCCTGAAAAATTCCATGGGCAGAAGAGCCTCATAGGTGGCTGTTCACAGAGTAACAAAGAGTTGGACATGACTGAGTGACTGAGCATGCACAAATTAATGCACTTTGTGAACAATTGAAGACAAGTGTAAATATTAAATTATAAGTGTTCATACATATTTAAGGGTCTGCATTGAAAGCAGATTCTTTACCAGTTAAGCCACCAGGGATGCCCAAGAATACTAGAGTGGGTAGCCTATCCCTTCTTCAACGGATCTTCCTGACCCACGAATGGACCAGGGTTTCCTGCACTGCAGGCAGCTTCTTTACCATCTGAGCTACCAGGGAAGCCAAAGAACTAATTCCTATGCCCTAAGTAATCATATCTCTGTTGCAAGAGTCTCTTGATGTAGACCGTTACCAAAGAAACTGTGGTCCAAGACAGCTTGCAAGTAGAGTAAAATCCAAAACTCTTCAGAGTTCTTGATAGATCATTTGACTTTACTTTATGTATATGGAGAAGGAAATGGCAACCCTCTCCAGTATTCTTGCCCGGATAATCCCATGGATGGAGGAGCCTGGTGGGCTACAGTCCACGGGGTCACAAAGAGTTGGACACAACTGAGTGACTTCACTTCATTTTTTATGTATATGATCAGATAGATGGAAACTCAGACTTGAGGTTTACCAACTACACCTGTAAGTGCCACTTGTTATAAATTTCCCATTTTGATATGTCTTTTTCAGTGTATGATGATAATTAGGATAATAGTTTATGCTTTTTAATGCTTAATATTCTCTGTAAGTGTATCCCATTTAGCAACACATTTATATGGCAAGATAACTCTATAGATTAGGAATTATATCTGCTTTACAAATGAAAAACTGAACTATTGAATGAGTTCTTCAAGGTCACATAGTCAAATTAGAGCAAGGTTTTGAATCCAGGGGATTGACTAATATTTCTTCAATACATACAATCACCAACATTCTTCTTAGAGTGGTTCTCTTTCAATAGATTGATCTTTTCAACATTTGCCTTTGTCTCTAGGACATCACCATAAATTGAATTGGGGAATATGAATACCTAGAGCACTGATCAACTAGGAGTTAATGTTGGATAATTCATATCTGACTTGTTAAATTCTGGAGGACAGAGACAGAGTTTTATTTTTTAAATTAGTAATTGCAACATAACAACAACAACTTGACTTACATTTGTTTTTCAATTTATGTCTAAGTTTAAAGGAAGACTAAAAATGGAAGAATAGAAGGAAGGGAGGAAAGACAGAAAGAAGGGCAGAAAAGAAGAAAGGAAGGAAGAGAGGCTGAGAAAGAGGAAGGTGGAGACAAGGAAGGAGGAAAGTCAATGTTATTTATTAGTAACAGTTGTACAGAATAAAGTCTAAGTGTAAAATACAATTGTTTTCATTTTGAAAGTATTCATAGCTTTGCAAAGAAATTATGACTATTTATCTATTTGGGTGCATAAGTTTATGCATTGATACTTAAGAATGTAAGAATGAGTAATAGAAATCTAACTACTGAATAATGATTTTTTGTGAAACTTAACCACTTGTATTTTTAAAAATGATTTTTAAGAAACTAATACACAATCACTAAATATATCAAACACTGTACAATGATGAATAAAAGAAGTAATGCAGTGAAAGACTGCACAAAATCCTTCTTGAGAAGTCAGTCTTCCACTGAGGTACCTGGTGAATTAGTTCTTCAATGATATATTTGGGAAAAAGGTATTTTAAAAATAGAATACATATATATGGGTACCATAATTTAATAGAACTGTTATGTGGATTTTTTTCCTCTGAGTGGTGGTGTATAATGTTAAGATATTATCTTAAAGATCAAGAAATTTGGGGATTTTATCACTAATTTACCATTCAGAGACAATGAATTTCCAGACTAGAAGAAGCATAAAGGAATATGGTGGTAGCAAATTTTTAGATTATCTAAAACAAAGCCCCAGGATATAAAGACTAAATCTGTTTCTCATGAATGTACTCACCTTACCTGTCCATGCCTTTTAGCTTTTCCTTCACCCTACATCAAGCAGATGTTGGAAGAACTGTGGAAATTTTCTCCTTTTATTAAGCAGTGATTTTTTTGTCAATATTTCACTGGGATAAAAATAAATTTTGTCATAATAATATAGAAAGAGATGCAAGTTTATTTGGTATTAACATGTAATAATTTATATATGCACTCTGTAGGATGAAGACCCACTCCAGTGTTCCTGCCTGGAGAATCCCAGGGACGGGGGGAGCCTGGTGGGCTGCCATCTATGGGGTCGCAGAGGGTCGGACACGACTGAAGTGACTTAGCAGTAGCAGCAGTAGAATGAAGAGATGCAGACTCTTAGGATACTGAAATTTTAGAACACAGTTTATCAATATGAATTCAAAGAGGGTTCAGCTCAGCTGTTGACAGAGGTACAGTGAGGAACATGTGATTCACTATATCAGAACGAGTTATGGCAACTTAAATTGGAGGCTGATCTGAATTGAAAAGAGTACTTCAGACCAAGAGATAGAAATGTAGGTTGAAAAAATGATATTGAGCAATTACTGACCCCTGGATCCCATCAAATCTTCTGAGTTGACAGGAAAAGTTTCTGACAAGAAGTAAGGATCTGGATTTGTGTTTTGCTTACCATTAGTAACTGAACTGGGATTTTCTTCTAAAAAAATATTCACAGCCAATTTAAAATAGAGCATATTATGAATATTGGACATCATTTAAGAACTTTCTCTACTAGATATTTGACTTAATTTTGTATATTTGAGAATGCCTGATGTTATTTTTTCATAACTTTTAGTGAATGAAATTTGGTTTTCATGACAAATTTTTCTGTGATCAAGCAAATACTACAAAATATAAGCTACACAAACATCACTCATTTTTTAAAAAATAAAATATTGCCTAAAATTAGACAGAATTCCCTCAAAAAAAAAAAAAAAAAGCTGTAGAGGCAGTGCCATTTACCAGAGTATACATATACAAAGAGTAGGGACAAATTTGGAAATGTAGAGTGAATTAAATAAAGATGCAATATATAAAACTGGATTCTAATGAGCCTAAGCAATAAATATTGAAATAATTTTTATGAAATGCTTACTTTTACTTTAAGTAATGAGAAATGCAAACTTTCTTAAAGTATTTTAATGTATGTTGTGTGTGTATATATATATGTATGTGCATATATATGTAATACCTGTATATAATTAATTTTAAATGTATACAATTCCATTTCCTCCTAGAATGTAGAAAGATGAAAATAACATTTCAATAACTCTAGAAATAAGGGGGACATAAGACAGATAATTAACTAAAGGAATATTTTTTCTTAATCCCTTCAGAAAAGTGAGGTTGGAAGGTAAGAGTAGCATAAAGTCCAAGAAAGGACAGCATCCATCCCCCACCAAAAACAGCTAGGTTACTTAGACTGTCTTGCCTGTCACAAAACATGGGAAGGAATTGAAACTGCAATACAAACAGGTTGGAAGACATCAGCTTAAAGTTCAGCCAACTGCTAAAGACAGATTTTGGGCTAGAGTAGTAGTATATACAACCCTTGAGAGGCACTGATGTAAGAGGGCTCAGCTACTCATATGGAATACCATGAATTTCTAATCTAATTTCTAATCTAATTTCTTAAGGAATCTCCACACTGTTCTCCATAGTGGCTGTACTAGTTTGCATTCCCACCAACAGTATAAGAGGGTTCCCTTTTCTCCACACCCTCTCCAGCATTTATTGCTTGTAGACTTTTGGATTGCAGCCATTCTGACTGGCGTGGAATGGTACCTCATAGTGGTTTTGATTTGCATTTCTCTGATAATGAGTGATGTTGAGCATCTTTTCATGTGTTTGTTAGCCTTCTGTATGTTTCTTTGGAGAAATGTCTGTTAAGTTCTTTGGCCCATATTTTTGATTGGATCGTTTATTTTTCTGGTATTGAGCTGCATGAGCTGCTTGTATATTTTTGAGATTAATTCTTTGTTAGTTGCTTCATTTGCTATTATTTTCTCCCATTCTGAAGGCTGTCTTTCCACCCTGCTTATAGTTTCCTAGATGGTAACGATGACCCTATATGTGAGACAGCAAAAGAGACACAGGTGTAAAGAACAGATTTTTGGACTCTGTGGGAGGGTGGGATGATTTACGAGAATAGCACTGAAATATGTATATTACTATATGTGAAATAGATTGCCAGTCCAGGTTTGATGCATGACACAGGGCACTCAGGGCTGGTGCACTGGGATGACCCTGAAGGATGGGATGGGGAGGAAGGTTGGAGGGGTGTTCAGCGTCAGGGACACGTGTACACCCATGGCTTATTCATGTGAATGTATGACAAAAACCACTACAAGATTGTAAAGTAATTAGCATCCAATTAAAATAAATAAATAAATTTTTAAAAAAAAGCATGTGGGAGGAGCAAGAGACCGGAGAGAGGCCCTTTTCCTAGTGCAGGTATTGCAGAAGGTAAGATGAATCCTGCAAAATAAAAGGCAAAAACCTTGCAACCCTTCCCAAATAAAGCCTGAAGCCTCTTGGGGAGGGATAGAAAGATGAGTTTTTCCTGGAAACAAAGACATGTGACTGCTAAAGGATGATTTTTTTTAAAAAAGCCGTATTACATCTAAGAAAAGGATGGGAAGCAGATTTGACTTTAGGCAGCTATTATTACAGGTCTCTTACCACTGGAAGAAGGTGGTGGTGGGGACTTTCTCCATCACAAGACTCACTAGAGATTTAAGACAGAGCCTCATTGACTTGGAACAGAGGGACAAGAATTCTGAGAAAGCTACAGTGTAAGATGCAATTACCCAGAACTCTTTAACTACAGGGACAGCAGGGAACATGCTAAAATAAGACACACATACCACAACTGTGCCTAGCAAGCACCAAGTAACAAGCAGGAATAGTCTGCCATGAGGTGAGGGAGAAGAGCATGGAGAGAGACATCCCTCATTAGGTGCAAGCTTAAAGAATCAGCTGAAACTTAAGGGGGAAGCTCTACTTTCAAGGAATATCCACCTCTGGTCCATTGTTGCTCAATCTCTCAGTTGTGTTTGACTCTTTGCAACCCCAAGGACTGCAGCACACCAGGTCTCCCTGTTCTTCACCATCTCCCAGAGCCTTTTCAAACCCATGTCCATTGAGTTGGTGATGCCATCCAAACATCTCATCCTTTGTCATCCCCTTCTCCTCCCGCCTTCATTCTTTCCCAGCATCAGAGTCCTTTCTAATGAGTCAGCTCTTCTCATTGGTGGCCAAAGTATTGAAATTTCAGTTTCAACACCAGTCTTTCCAAATGAATATTCTGGATTGATTTCCTTTAGGATTGACTGGTTTGATGTTTGGCATTTAGTTAAATGTTTGAGGCATTATAAAAGATCTATATCTAGCAATCTAGAGAATCAATTTGAGAGATGATGGACATTGGATACAAGGTCTTTAAAAAAAACCCCTCTATACTCAAGATGTTAAAGCATTTGAGGGGAACAGCTAACAACACGTATGAACGTAAAGGGAATTTCAGAAAAGAGATGGAAAATAGAATGAAGTATGAAAATGAAATGCTGCCACTAAAGCAGTCAGTCAGTCAGTCAGTTCAGTCTCTCCGTCATGTCCGACTCTTTGCGACCCCATGAATTGCAGCACACCAGGCCTCCCTGTCCATCACCAACTCCCGGAGTTCACTCAAACTCACGTCTATCTAGTTGGTGATGCCATCCAGCCATCTCATCCTCTGTCGTCCCCTTCTCGTCCTGCCCCCAATCCCTCCCAGCAGCTTTTCCAATGAGTCAACTCTTCGCACGAGGTGGCCAAAGTATTGGAGTTTCAGCTTTAGCATCATTCCTTCCAAAGAACACCCAGGGCTGATCTCCTTCAGAATGGACTGGATGGATCTCCTTGCAGTCCAAGGGACACGTAACAGTCTTCTCCAACACCACAGCTCAAAAGTATCAAATCTTCAGCACTCAGCTTTCTTCACAGTCCAATTCTCACATCCATATATTACCACTGGAAAAACCATAGCCTTGACTAGACGGACCTTTGTTGGCAAAGTAATGCCTCTGCTTTTCAATATGCTACCTACGTTGGTGATAACTTTTCTTCCAAGGAGTAAGCGTCTTTTAATATCATGGCTGCAGTCACCATCTGCAGTGATTTCGGAACCCCAAAAAATAAAGTCTGCCACTGTTTCCACTGTTTCCCCATCTATCTCCCATGAAGTGATGGGACCGGATGCCATGATCTTCGTTTTCTGATAGTTGAGCTTTAAGCCAACTTTTTCATTCTCCACTTTCACCTTCATCAAGAGGCTTTTTAGTTCCTCTTCACTTTCTGCCATAAGGGTGGTGTCATCTGCATATCTGAGGTTATTGAGATTTCTCCCACAATCTTGATTCCAGCTTGTGCTTCTTCCAGCCCAGCGTTTCTCATGATGTACTCTGCATAGAAGTTAAATAAGCAGGGTGACAATATACAGCCTTGACATACTTCTTTTCCAATTTGGAACCAGTCTGTTGTTCCATGTCCAGTTATAACTGTTGCTTCCTAATCAAAAGCAGTCATGGTGGTTATTTCCTTTGAAAGTTTTATTCAGTAGAGTTAACAGTGCTGAAGCAAAAATTAAATACATTGAATATAGTTCAATCACTAACCTGAAACATAAAGAAAAAAACAAAACAAAGGTGGAAAGAGAACAGATAAACTGGTCAAATAGTGCAGAATATATCAGTTTGGAATTTCAGAAGCAGAAGGAAAGAAGAGAAAATGTTTGAATTTAGCACTGGCAAGCAAATTTAAAATATGATGAAATAAATCAAGCAATGAATCCAAAAAGTGAAGGAAAGTAAAATAAAAATAAATATCTAAGACAGACACACTCATACACATATACACACATGCACTCACCAATAAACACAACTATGCCAAGACAAATAATATTCAGAAAGCTGAAAGTCAGATGAAAGGAAGATCTTGAGGTTAGCCATATATCAAGAATCAGCAAATATAAGAAAAAATGACAATAACAGAGGAATTCTAATATGAAAACCTGAAAACCATTACACCAAAGTTCATTGGAACACTGTTTACAATAGCTAGGACGTGGAAGCAACCTAGATGTCTATCAGCAGAAGAATGGATAAGAAAGTTGTGTTACATATACACAATGGACTATTACCCAGCTATAAAAAAGAACACATTTGAGTCAGTTCTAATGAGGTGGATGAAACTGGAGCCTATTATACAGAGTGAAGTAAGTCAGAAAGAGAAACACCAATACAGTATATTAATGCATATATATGAAATTTAGAAAGATGATAACAATGACCCTATATGCAAGAGAGCAAAAGAAACACAGGTGTAAAAACAGACTTTTGGATTTTGTGGCAGAAGGTGAGAGTGGGATGATTTGAGAGAATAGCATTGAAACATGAATATTACTATATATGAAATAGATGACCAGTCCAAGTTCAATGCATGAAACAGGGCATTCAAAGCCGGGGCACTGAGATTACCCAGAGGGATGGGATGGGGAGGGAAGAAGAAAGGGGGACTCAGGATGGGGGGAAAATGTACACCCATGGCTGATTCATGTCAGTGTATGGCAAAAACCATTACAATATTGTAAATTAAAATAAATAAATTTTAAAAAGTAGGCAATGGTTTTATCTTGAAGTATTGGGAGGTTTGGTTCTTAAAAGTTATACTTTTATATTGAATATAATTATCTTTACAGCCACAAGCAATATAAAGGCTTTAAGACAAGCAATATTTGAAAAAATAAATTGTTGCCAACATGAACTGTAACAAATGGTAAAGAAAATCTATACAGAAATTGTTGACAGAGAAAAACTTGTATTTACACAAATAAATAAGTAGTTTCAGAAATGGGAAGAAGAAAAGTGGATGCAAAAATTATTTATTATCTTAAACAAGATATAATATAGAGCATTGATTTATTATTATTTACAATTATCTACTTGTAAAGATAATTGACTGCCTAAAGCAAGAATGACAACGATTAATTATAGGTTTCTGCCATGTAAGTGAAAAATATAACAAAGGACACAAAGGAGGGGAAATAAGTTAGAATCCACTGTTGCAATATTCATATAATATGTGCAAATATATATATTTGTGGATCCTTTGTGATAAGTTAAAGATACATGCTGTACATCTGAGAGCAGTTAATAAAACAGACAATGAAACATAACTAATAAATTTATAAAGACAATAAAACTAAGTAATACAAATCCACATTTAATTTAAAATTAGGCAGAAAAAAGTTGACTAAAAGGTAAAATGAAAAGAAACTAGCACAATTATATATTTATATATCAGTCAGTCAGTTTAGTCGCTTGGTCATAAACACATCAATAATTGTATTAAGTGTAAATGATCTAAGCATCCTCATAAAAAGACTGATTCTAAGGTTGATAATGAAAATAAGACATTCTTATATACTTTCTCCAGGAATTTCATTTTAAATGTAACAGTAGATAAGCTAAAAGTAAAAGAGGAGGGAAAATGCAATAAAAACATTAATCAAAAGGAAACTGGAGAGGCTTCAGATCAAGGACTGTTAACAGAAAGAGGAGGGATATTTCAGAACTATTAAGGACTATATTCAGAAAAGAGACATAATATGCTTAATTGTTTAATGCATGTAAGAATAGAACTTCAAATTCCATGAAGAAAAACCTGAGAAATTTCTAGTAAATATCTTCCTATTTTGTGTTAGGTAACAATGAAAGAAGGAAAAATCAACATCAAAACCATGCCCTTTTAGACAGGATCAGCAAAATGAACAGATGCATAGCCATAAAAATTCCTTGTTTGTAGATACTAGAGTTTTACTTAAAATATACTAGGATGAACGTGATACAGAGTTGTGATTTAATATTTCCATATTTTTATGGAATATAGAGTTGTACATTTTATTTTTTAAGTTGATTATTAAATCTATCATTAGATACTCTATGTGGAAGTTCTGAGCACCTTTCTTTTTAATAATTGTTTTGCAAATTTCTGTTGATATTCTTCTAGTTGATCTGCTGTTAAACATTTCTTTCTATATATTCAAGATCTCATATTTATATTTAAGTCTATATTGGTAAAGTATCAGTTATGACAAAAATAATAATTTTCATTTGCAATTTATAGAGCGGTAATCATTACTTGGGCTTCCCTGATGACTCAGTGGTAAAAAATCTGCCTGCAACTCAGGAGATACAGGTTTAATCCCTGGATTAAGAAGATCCCCTGAAAGAGGAAATGGCAATCCACCATAATATTCTTGTCTGAAAAATTCCATGGGCAGAGAAGCCTGGCAGGTTACAGTCTGAACAGTTGCAAAGAATCCAACATGACTAAGCAACTGAACATGCATGCATGCAGTCATTACTTAAAATAATAGATTATATGAAGGTGAAAGTGGAAGTCCCTCAGTCATGTCTCACTCTTTGTAATCCCATGGACTGTAGCCCACACGGCTCCTCTGTCCATGGGATTCTCCATGCAAGAATACTGGAGTGGTTTGTTATTTCCTATTACTTCATTATAATTGTTTCTCCATATAGACTGGTTGTAGTTTTCAAAAATTTTTATAGCAATGTCTAACCTACTGGAAAAGGTCAGTTTTCATTCCAATCCCAAAGAAAGGCAATGACAAAGAATGCTCAGACTACCACACAATTGCACTCATCTCACACACTAGTAAAGTAATGTTCAAAATTCTCCAAGCCAGGCTTCAGCAATATGTGAACAGTGAACTTCCTGATGTTCAAGCTGGTTTTAGAAAAGGCAGAGGAACCAGAGATCAAATTGCCAGCATCTGCTGGATCATGGAAAAAGAAAGAGAGTTCCAGAAAAACATCTATTTCTTCTTTATTACTATGCCAAAGCCTTTGACTGTGTGGATCACAATAAACTGTGGAAAATTCTGAAAGAGATGGGAATACCAGACTACCTGACCTGCCTCTTGAGAAATTTGTAAGCAGGTCAGGAAGCAACAGTTAGAACTGGACATGGAACAACAGACTGGTTCCAAATAGGAAAAGGAGTACATCAAGGCTGTATATTGTAACCCTGCTTATTTACTTTATATTCAGAGTACATCATGAGAAACGCTGGACTGGAAGAAACACAATCTGGAATCAAGATTGCAGGGAGAAATATCAATAACCTCAGATATGCAGATGACACCACCTTTATGGCAGAAAGGGAAGAGGAACTCAAAAGCCTCTTGATGAAGGTGAAAGTGGAGAGTGAAAAAGTTGGCTTAAAGCTCAACATTCAGAAAACGAAGATCATGGCATCCGGTCCCATCACTTCATGGGAAATAGATAGGGAAACAGTGGAAACAGTGTCAGACTTTATTTTTCTGGGCTCCAAAATCACTGCAGATGGCGACTGCAGCCATGAAATTAAAAGACGCTTACTCCTTGGGAGGAAAGTTATGACCAACCTAGATAGCATATTCAAAAGCAGAGGCATTACTTTGCCAACAAAGGTCCGTCTAGTCAAGGCTATGGTTTTTCCTGTGATCATGTATGGATGTGAGAGTTGGACTGTGAAGAAGGCTGAGCGCTGAAGAATTGATGCTTTTGAACTGTGGTGTTGGAGAAGACTCTTGAGAGTCCCTTGGACTGCAAGGAGATCCAACCAGTCCATTCTGAAGGAGATCAGCCCTGGGATTTCTTTGGAAGGAATGATGCTAAAGCTGAAACTCCAATACTTTGGCCACCTCGTGTGAAGAGTTGACTCATTGGAAAAGACTCTGATGCTGGGAGGGATTGGGGGCAAGAGGAGAAGGGGACAACAGAGGATGAGATGGCTGGATGGCATCACCAGCTCGATAGACATGAGTCTGAGTGAACTCCGGGAGTTGGTGATGGACAGGGAGGCCTGGCGTGCTGCGATTCATGGGGTCGCAAAGAGTTGGATACGACTGAGCGACTGATCTGATCTGAATGATGTATGGTATTGAGTATTCTTTGTTTGAATTCTGAACATGTTCTTTGCTGAAATATCTTTTTAAGATCTTTTGCGCATTTGTTAATTGTATTGTTTATTTTTGTTGATGAACTTTAAAGACTCTGTGTGGATTTTGGATAACAGTTCTTTATCACACAGGTTTTGAAAATTCCCTCAGTATGTGAATTGTATTTTCATTCTCTTTAAAGTAGATTCATCAGGACAGATTTTTAAATTTTAATGAAGTCCAACTTATCAATGTTTTTGCTTCATATGACTTACTTTTGGTACTTTAACAGTCAAGATTCTCTCTTATTAGCTTTTTGTCCTCAGTTACTGTGTTCATATTTCCTTAGTAAGAAAGACATATTTTAGTTAAAAAATAAGATTATATCTCTGTTTTTAGGAAATCAGGAAAATCAAGATGTGGAAAGAGGAAAAAAATGCCTGGCAAATTCCAAGATCCAGATTAGTCTCAAAATTGCATTTTGACAAGATGAATCATCTCCATACTTCCATTACTAACCTCAAGTTTCAAAATTCTTAGAGTGAAAGCATTTGTCTCGTCAAGCTTAGATTATAATTCTCTCTCTCCACTAGTAAAGAAGATTATATCTGGATAGCTAATTTCAGAATGACAGTGAAAAATGAGGAAGAATCAATTCCCTAACAACTAGTCAGAAAAATTATGGAAAACTGGAGAGCATTCAATACACAAAAAAGGTCAAAACCCTGTAAAAATAGTAGTATTTTACCTCAAATAACATAACTGAGAATTCTTCAGAGACATTTTTTATTCTAGACTCCCATTCACTCTCTTGGATGATCTAAAATACACACTCTATTTTTTCTTCACATATCCCATTTGGAAAAATTGGACAAGCAATTCTAAAATTTATGGTCAGTGATTTTTATAAAACAGTCAAGGACTCTTCAAGAAGTGCTATTACATTTAGATTTTTTAATTCTTAGGATAAATAAGAACAGGAAAAGAAAATATTAAAGGCAGATGCCATTTGTTTAAAGTATTTTTTATTCTACTCCAAGGCAAGTCTCTAATGACTAGCTATTAAAAATGGACTTTCTAGCTATTAGGTAGGTAATTGATAAAAGGGAGTTTGATTCATTGATTTGATTTTGTATTTATGCTCAATGGGGTTCATGAATTACTATCTTTTACCCATTGAGAATTCTAAAGCTAAATACTGTCTTCATCTCAGTCATGGGTGAATATGGCACTGGCCTTTTTAATTGACTGGAAAACTCTCATGCACCAAGATGAACAGAAACAGAACTTGGATTCTAAATCCTATTTCTCAATAATAATGCAGTTTCTACTGTTCTGATAAAATTGCTAAGTAAAAATTGAGAAACCATGAAAATATCAATGAAAAATATTTACTAGCTTTAGAAAAAAGTATAGATCATCCTTTAAAAATAACCAACACATAATAGAAAATTCATTTTAACACTGGATGTTATATCTCAATTATTGTATACACTTTATCTTTTTGTAAGTGAAAAGCCATATGAAATATTATTTTCCGTTGTCAAATATTATATGTCTTTGGGAATTTTTTCACACTCGTCATTTGATAATGAACAAATTGGTAACATTCATTCCTTTAATACATTTTTATTTTATACTTACAGTGCACCTAGTTTTTTTAGGTGTGAAAGTTACAAAAATAAACATAGTTCCACCTATCAAAAAGCCTACTTTCAGAAAAGAGAGGGAATCTAAGATTATGGAAACATGAAATTTCTACATAAAATTCTAAAGATATGACCAAATCAAACAAAAATGGTGTGAAACTTCATCTTTACTCAAAGTGGGGAGTGGCCTCAAATGAACAAGCATAGTAAGGTAATTTTCATAGATAAACCAGATGATTAAATAAAAGCTTGAAATAAATAATGGAGGGATGATTCACAAGAAGAGGTATCTCCTTCCTTGCTTCTTTCTAGTTTCTAGTGATTTGCCAGGGGATCTTTGGCATTTCTTAGCTTTCAGCTGTAGCATCTGAATCTCTGTTCCCACTGTCACATGTCATTTTCCCTGAGTGTCTGTATTCAAATAGTGTTTTCCTTTTCTTATAAGAATCCAGTCATATTGAATTAAGACTCATCCTAATGACTTCATCTTAATTTGATTACATTTGCAAATATTTTTCCAAATAGGGTCTCATTCATAACTACAGATATAAGGACAGCAAAATATCTTTCTGGGGTCACAATTTAACTATAAATAGAGAGTCTCCATCTTTATTGTAGACCTGTTCTGTTATATGAAAATATATTTCATTAAAAGGTAATCTCAACCTAATAGTAGATAAGAGTGAATCTCACATGAAGTTGATGTTAGTGTGTATAATATTACATGGACAGGGAAGCCTGGCATGCTGCAGTCCACGGGGTCTCAAAGAGTCAGACACAACTGAGCAATTGAACTGAACTGACTGATCAATAAGAATTTAATACTTACTTTAAGAGAGCATGCAGCATTTTTTAAATAAAAAAGTAGAAATTAATAATTATAAAAGCAGACATAGAAATATAATGATATAGACTCTGTGGGAGAGGGAGAGGGAGAGGGTGGGAAGATTTGGGAGAATGGCATTGAAACATGAATAATATCATATAGGAAACGAGTCACCAGTCCAGGTTCCATGCAGGATACTGGATGCTTGGGGCTGGTGCACTGGGACTACCTGGAGGGATGGTATGGGGAGGGAGGAGGGAGGATGGTTAGGATGGGGAACACATGTATACCTGTGGTGGATTCATTTTGATATTTGGCAAAACCAATACAATATTGTAAAGTTTAAAAATTAAATTAAATTAAATTAAAAATTAAAAAAAAGAAATATAATGATATAGAAAACCAAGAAAATACTGGAAAGGATAAATTAATGAAGAACTGGTTCATGTGCTTGATGAAAAAAAATAGAGACAGAGTAAAGGATTAGAAGGATTAGAGATGAAAGGATTCTCATCCTTTATCTAATTCTCAAGGATTAGAAATGAAAACAGAAATTTATCCACAAATGCAGCAGAGTTAATATATTTTTAAGAGAGTATTACCTGTAAACTCTAGGGCAAGAAATTTCAAAATCTGAAGGAAATAGACAATTTCTTAGTGATAAACTTCCACTATTTATTAAATAAGGACAAAGACTTGATAAACCATTTATCATAGAATACATTATGAAGATAGTTGAAAATCTATTCTTTAAAAATATTTTTAGTTGAAGGATAATTGCTTTACAATATTCTGTTGATTTCTGCCATACATCACCATGAATCAGCCATAGAAATACAAATGTCCTCTCCCTCTTAAACCTCTCTCCCACCTCCCACCTCTTCCAATCCCTCTAGGTTGTTACAGAGCCCCAGTTTAAGTTCCCTGAGTAATATAACAAATTTAAAATATATTCTTAAAAGTCACCATGAATAGATAATTTACAGATGGGTTCTACATATAATTTTAAAATAGTAATTAAATCCAATATAATTGAAAACATTCAACTATAAAAAACATGAAATCTCCCTAGCTGGCTTCATTAACCAGAATATGTTTGATAACAAAGTAACAAATTTAAATCAGTAAAACTACTAGCTAGTATGATTGTGAATGGTGAAAAAAAGGAAAAGCAAATGAAATTAACATCAATAGATTATTTCAATAGAAATAATAATAGAAATAGGATTTATTCTAAGTCTTCAAGGGTGAATCAACATTAGGAAATTTAACACTACATTAGATCAATATATTATAGAAGACACCATGTGGTGGTCTTCTTAAAGATACTAAATAAGAGTTGATAATATTCAACCAAGGTCACTCATTAAAAATCCAAACTAAGTTTCATGATTGACTGCCTCACAATAACTTCCCCACACTGACAGCTGCTAGAAGTCTACTGCAGGCACTAGACTTTGCATTTTGCCAGAACTAAGTAGATGTTCATTTCCCACTGAGGCATGGTTAGAATCAAGATATATTTTTCACTATCATGGCTAGTATAGAGTTAGATTGATAGGAGCATTATGGATTAGTAAAATTTCCTGAATGCCTGGTATAAATCAACTAATATAAAAACATCCTCTGGTTCACATCTAGAATTTAATAAGAGATTTGGTCAGTAGTGATAATGGAATTTTCATAGATGTGTGTGTGTGTGTGTGTGTGTGCATCCTGTGCCTTTACAATGCTATCTGATGTAGATGAAGAACTAGTGATGAGGACCTCACCTACTAATGCAAGAGACATGAAACGAACATTCAGTCCCTGGGTGAGGAGGATCCCCTGGAGGAGGGCATGGTGACCCACTGCAGTATTCTTGCCTGGAGAATCCCATGAACAGAAGAGCATGGCGGGCTATGGTCCATGAGATCGCACAGAGTTGGACACAGTTGAAGTGACTTAGCATGGCAGGGCATATATAAATGAAGTGGAAAACACACATTCACTCCTGTGATAAACACTCATACCTGATTTTCAAATAAAAGCTCATTTCCATCAAAAGATAAGCTTTACGTCCCATGAAGACTCCTCTCATTCTTCAGGAAATTAATCCACCTGACTAATGGTTTAGTAGAAATGTTTTTATTATATTTATATTTTAAAATTATTATTATTATTATTTAGTAGAACTAATAATCATTTAGTAGAACTAATTATGTAGTGTTCCAGTAGAATTATTCAAAACACTAAAGGATGATGCCATCAACATGTTGCATTCAATATGTCAGCAAATCTGGAAGATCCAGCGGTGGCCACAGGACTGGAAGAGGTCAATCCTCATCCCAATTCCCAAGAAGGTACCAAAGAATGTGCTAACCATGAAACAATTGCACTCATATCTCATACTAGTAAAGTCATGCTTAAAATCTTTCTTAAAATCTTGCACACTAGGCTTCAGCATTATGCAAACCAAAAACTTCCAGATGTCCAAACTGGGTTTAGAAAAAAGAAGAGGAACCTGAGATCAAATTGCCAACATTCGTTGGATCATAGAGATAGCTAGGGAATTCCAGAAAAACATCTACTTCTGTTTCATCGACTATGCCAAAGCCTTTGTGTGGATCATAATAAACTGTAGAAAGCTCTTAAAGAGATGGGAATACCAGACCATCTTACCTGTCTCTTGCAGGTCAAGAAGTAGCAATTAGAACCCTGTATGGAACAACTAATTGTTTCAAGATTGAGAAAGGAGTATGACAGGGCTGTCTGCTGTCACCTGGTTTGTTTAACCTATATGCTGAGCACATCATGAGAAATGCTGGTCTGGATGAGTTACAAACTGAAATCAACATAGGCAGGAGAAATGTCAACAACCTCAGATATGCAGATGATACCACTCTAATGGCAGAAAGCCAAGAAGAACTAAAGAGCCTTTTGACGAGGGTGAAAGAGAAAGTGAGAGTCGACTGAAAACGAAATATTATAAAACAACTAAGATCATGGCATCTGGTCCCATTACTTCATGGCAAATAGAGAGGGGGAAAGGTGGAAATAGTGACAGATTTCCTCTTCTTGGACTCTAAAATCACTGCAGATGGTGACTACAGCCATGAAATCAGAATACATTTGTTTCCTGGCAGGAAAACTATGACAAAACTAGACAGTGTATTGAAAAGCATAAATGTTACTCTGCCAACAAAGGTCCATATAGTCAAGGCTATGGTCTTCCCAGTCGTCATGTATGGTTGTGATAGCTGGACTGTAAAGAAGGCGGAGTGCAGAAGAATTGATGTCTTTGAACTGTGGTGCTAAAGAAGACTCCTGAGAGTCCCTTGGACTTCAAGGAGATCAAACCAGTCAATCTTAAGGGAAATCAACTCTGAACACTCATTGGAAGGACTGATGCTGAAGCTGGAACTCCAGTATTTTGGTCATCTCATGCAAACAGCTCTTAATGGAAAAGTCCCTGATGCTGGGAAAATTTGAGGGAAAAAGTAGATGAGTGTGTCAGAGGATGAAATGACTGAATGCCATCACCAGTGCAACAGACATGAATTTGGGCAAACTTCAGGGGATGGTGAGGGACAGGGAGGCCTGGCGTACTGCAGCACCTGGGGTAGCAAAGAGTCGGACACGACTGGCAACTGAACCACAACAACTATTTAATGTTGTATCAGTAAGTTCATTTTTACATGTGATACTCTAAATAGTAATACTTTGTTTATACATTTATCTTTCTTATCAGACAGCGAGCTCATTAAGATAAAATTAATGCATTGTGGAAGTTCAATACCTTATTATCGATGAAACTATTAACCGAGGAAATTAAATTGAGGAATTCACCTTCCTAGCACTGAATCAAACAGGCATTAACCTGTGTTATACAGAGACATTTCAAATGACAGATGGATTTCTTTATGAGAAATAAAGCAAAGTATACCATAAGATTTGTAAATATATACTAACGCATATATATGGAATTTAGAAAGATGGTAACAACAACCCTGTATGCGAGACAGCAAAAGAGACACAGATGTATAGAACAGTCTTTTGGACTCTGTGGGCAGGGGGGGCGGGGGTGATCAGGGAGAATGGCATTAAAACACGTATAATATCATATAAGAAATGAATCACCAGTCCAGGTTTGATGCAGGATACAGGAAGCTTGGGGCTGGTGCACTGGGATTACCCAGAGGGATGGTATGGGGAGGGAGGTGGGAGGGGAGCTCAGGATGGGGAACACGTGTACACCTGTGGCAGATGCATGTTGATGTATGGCAAAACCAATACAATATGTAAAGTAAAATAATAATAATAATAAAAAATAAAAATAAATATTTGTAAATAAAATGTGAAAATTCCCTAACATAGCAGAACAATGGATAAAGGCACAAATTTTCACTCTAACTTTTAGGAACCAAAATGCTTAAACACTTGTAATAGACAAAATGAATCCTTAATCTACCTTTCAGTTTTCCGACAGAAAGAGTTCTGGCCATCATGTCATCTAGGAATTTCCCCATGTACTTTAGTCTATCAGCTGAAAAATATTCAATTGATTATGACAGATGGGCATGAAGTCTGTGCTGATGGACTGAGGAGGGAAAAGATTGATAAATGCTGAGAGACAGATTATATCTTGATGATTGTTTTTGCAAAGTTAATCATCTGTGTAGTGGGTGCTTATTATAATCTATCCTAGGAAAATTATCATTGCCTACTAATTGGCATACATTTTACTTCATTTTTTTAATTTAAAATGCCAAGCATAATTTTCTGCTGGAAATTATTATATATAGCAATAGAGAAACACACCTAACAAAATCAGAAACTTTATAATCTTCATTTTTAAAAAATGATGAATATTCCAAATTTTATCTATGTCTTATGAAATCAATATTAGATGTATCTTAAATGTGGAAATAGTAAAACTATATGACCACATTATGACTATATCCAGTCAACAGTCTCTTAATATTTTATGTTAATCTAATAGCATACCTAACAATTATTTCCACAAAGCACCCATTTGAAAAACTTGGAAATTGCACCTATTTAATCTTATGTAATTCATAAATTGACTTTTTGAGCTAGAATGGTTATATTGTACATGGACAAGTCAAATAAAAGGGCATGCAATTTTTATTAAATATCTTTTCCAATGCATGTAGCATACCAGGCTGGCTTTCTACAAACAAGTGAAATAGGAAGGAGTTTTATGTGGGAGCAGTTCTGTCTTATATACTTCAGTTTTTGTCATCATTACATCCTAGAAAAATGCATCCCTTTTTACAGAATCCCTATTTTTCAAAATATGATTTCTTCAGGTTTCTGGATACATCAAAGAGTTTGTTTGTTTGTTTTAATAGGGAATGCCCTTTAAAAAATTTTTGTCTTAAATGTATATGCTATCACTTCATGGGAAATAGATGGGGAAACAGTGGCCGACTTTATTTTTTGGGGCTCCAAAATCACTGCAGATGGCGACTGCAGCCATGAAATTAAAAGACGCTTACTCCTTGGGAGGAAAGTTATGTCCAACCTAGATAGCATATTGAAAAGCAGAGACATTACTTTACCAACAAAGGTTCGTCTAGTCAAGGCTATGGTTTTTCCTGTGATCATGTATGGATGTGAGAGTTGGACTGTGAAGAAGGCTGAGCGCCAAAGAATGGATGCTTTTGAACTGTGGTGTTGGAGAAGACTCTTGAGAGTCCCTTGGACTGCAAGGAGATCCAACCAGTCCATTCTGAAGGAGATAAGCCCTGGGATTTCTTTGGAAGGAATGATGCTAAAGCTAAAACTCCAGTACCTTGGCCACCTTATGCAAAGAGTTGACTCTTTGGAAAAGACTCTGATGCTGGGAGGGATTGGGGGCAGGAGGAGAAGGGGACAACAGAGGATGAGGTGGCTGGATGGCATCACTGACTCGATGGACATGAATCTGAGTGAACTCCGGGACTTGGTGATGGACAGGGAGGCCAGGCATGCTATGATTCACGGGGTTGCAAAGAGTCGGACACGACTGAGCAACTGAACTGAACTGAACTGATGATCCAGAGCCAATTGCTCTCAGATCCCTTCCTCATCCCTCTTGCTCTTTTTGGTACAGTAGATATTTGCCTCTTACGTTTCCTTGGCTCAGTTTCACTTGGCTTCCAGCTTGTTTGGAGTTAATGAGAGGTACTAGTGGGAGATGGTAGAGTGGTGGGTATTCAAAAATTAGGAAATAGAACTCCCATATGATCCACTCAGTTTCACTCTGAGTATTTATCCAGAGGAAACAAAACACTAACTTGAAAAAATGTCCTCAGCCCCATGTTTCCTGTTGGATTATTTATAATAGTGAAGATAGGGAAACAAACTAAGAATTCCCTGTTAGCTGAATGGATAAAGAGAAAGTGAGGTATGTATACATATCCACATACACAAAGGATATATATTTCAACCTTCATTTCCCTCATAAAATTTTCCAGCACTGGCTATAACTTCTAAGCAGCAGGACATAGAACTCCTGCAGAGGGTTGTAGTGTTTTCCTGCCATTGTTAATCTCTAAGTATCCTCAGTTTTCCCTTTTATCTTCTTAGATTTCAGTCACCTTTGTAATTAGCTCTCTATTAAGTTGCCCATATTTTAACTACTTTGAGTACTTACGACCCTTACTCTACTCAGAATGAATTTTGAATGACATACACTTCAACTAAAAATTAGTAGTAGCACCCTTGAGTGTTGTGTTGCAGTGTATTTTAAGCTTACACTGTGGCTCTGATTCAGTGTTGAAATTAATTACAAATGCATGGCATGGAGAGGAAATTATATTTAACTTCTCACATGCCATATAACTGCTCTACTAACTACTTCTGAATTATACTTCGGTATTACACTTGGTGACTACAAGATTACTTGCTTTATTGTGTATATTCATAGAATAGTCTCTTCTCCAAAGACCATATATTTTCTTTAATAAGTCTTTATTAGAAAAGTTTTTGAGACATACATGCCTCGGTGCATTAAAATTATTCTAAAACCCATACATTCTGGTTTCCACATACTGGCAAGTGTGGAAATGCGATGAACCTATGTCAGTGTCTTCTTGCTGCTGTAACACATTATCACAAACTTACTAGGTAAAAACAGCTCAAGTTTATCATGCTATAGTTCTGTCCATCTCAAGATCCTTCATCTTAATCATACCTCCAAAGTTCTTTTACCATATAAAGCAAGATATTCACAGGTTGCAGGATTAAGATAATAGGCTTTATTTATTTATTTATTTATTTTGGCAGCACGATGCAGCATGTGGGATCTTAGTTCCCCAATCAGAGACTGAATTCACGCTCCCTGGAGTAGAAGTGTGGAGTATTAATCACTGGACTTCCAGGGGAAGTCCCAAGATACAGGAATTTTTAGGCAGTGATTATTCTGCTTACCACAACTTTCATAAAGCAATGGTCAGAGCAGAGACTAGAAGTTTCACAATTCTCAGTCACATGTTGGTCCTATCACATTACAAATTATTTGAATCATCTAAAGAAGAGATCACTTTTAAAAATATGACTAGCAATACCAGAAACTATAAAACTCCTAGAGGAGAACATAGGCAAAACACTCTCTGACATACACCACAGCAGGATCCTCTATGACCCACCTCCCAGAATATTGGAAATAAAAGCAAAAATAAACAAATGGGACCTAATTAAAATTAAAAGCTTCTGAACAACAAAGGAAACTATTAGCAAGGTGAAAAGGCAGCCTTCAGAATGGGAGAAAATAATAGCAAATGAAGCCACTGACAAACAACTAATCTCAAAAATATACAAGCAACTCCTACAGCTCAATTCCAGAAAAATAAATGACCCAATAAAAAATGGGCCAAAGAACTAAATAGACATTTCTCCAAAGAAGACATACAGATGGCTAACAAACACATGAAAAGATGCTCAACATCACTCATTATCAGAGAAATGCAAATCAAAACCACTATGAGGTACCATTTCACACCAGTCAGAATGGCCGCGATCCAAAAGTCTACAAGCAATAAATGCTGGAGAGGGTGTGGAGAAAAGGGAACCCTCTTACACTGTTGGTGGGAATGCAAACTAGTACAGCCACTATGGAGAACAGTGTGGAGATTCCTCAAGAAACTGGAAATAGAACTGCCTTATGATCCAGCAATCCCACTGCTGGGCATACACACTGAGGAAACCAGAAGGGAAAGAGACACGTGTACCCCAATGTTCATCGCAGCACTGTTTGTAATAGACAGGACATGGAAGCAACCTAGATGTCCATCAGCAGATGAATGGATAAGCAAGCTGTGGTACATATACACAATGTAGTATTACTCAGCCATTAAAAAGAATACATTTGAATGAGTTCTAATGAGGTGGATGAAACTGGAGCCTATTATACAGAGTGAAGTAAGCCATAAAGAAAAACACCAATACAGTATACTAACGCACATATATGGAATTTAGAAAGATGGTAACAATAACCCTGTGTATGAGACAGCAAAAGAGACACTGATGTATAGAACAGTCTTATGGACTGTGTGGGAGAGGGAGAGGGTGGGAAGATTTGGGAGAATGGCATTGAAACATGTATACTATCATGTATGAAACGAGTCACCATTCCAGGTTCGATGCATGATACTGGATGCTTGGGGCTGGTGCACTGGGATGACCCAGAGGGATGGTATGGGGAGGGAGGAGGGAGGAGGGTTCAGGATGGGGAACATATATATACCTGTGGCAGATTCATTTCGATATTGGCAAAACTAATACAATATTGTAAAGTTTAAAATTTTAATAAAATTAAAAAAATAAATAAAAATATGACTATATTTTACAACTAGACATTATTTTAAAGGAGAAAAAGTATTGTCCTTCTTACTAGCAAATGGGCACACAGTACCCTGTATTTATTTTAGTTAAAAAAATTTTAACATTATAGGTCCGCAGCTAAGATTGCTAGGGAAGGATTGAAAAATGAGAACACAGTTGGAAGATCCATACAGGAAATGTGCAATAAGAGTGGAGTTCAGGAAACAGGAACCATAAACATAAGGATGCATCATATGGACAGTTGTCAACAGGACTCTGACTTTTTTTAAGAAATATGGTACCTGATAAATAATATTCAAAAGTTCAGCAACCTACTTACTCTTTCATCACTGACAGGAATTCATTAAAATTGTGCATAAAAACATCTTTAAATTATTATTTGCTTGATTTAGTTGAAGGATGGGGAAATTTCAAGATAAAGGGCATGCTTGAAATTGTTACCAAAGTGAAAGAGCATAAACAGAGAAATATAACTTAATAAAGGAAAGTAATGGTGCCACAGGTGGCTGCCTGATTATTTGTATAAGAAGACACTTCCTTACACAAGATATAAAATGAATATTCAAGCTAATAGTGTGTGTGTGTGTGTGTGTATGTGTACGTGTTAGTCACTCAGTCGTGTTTGACTCTTTGCACCCCCATGGACTGTAGCCTACCAGGCTCCTCTGTCCATGGGATTCTCCAGGTAAAAATACAAAAATAGAGTGGGTTGCCATTTCCATCTCCAGGGGATCTACGAGACCCAAGGATTGAACTAGGGTATCTTAGCATTGCAGGCAGGTTCATTACCATTTAAGTCACAAGGGAAGTCCCTCAAGTTGCTTTTGTCTGGATGTTAAGGGAAAGGGTGATCCTAGCTGATAAGCTGAGTTACAAATTTTGTCCTTTTTCAACTTTTTTGCTAATATTAAATTTATATTGAAAAATCTTAGTTGATATGTGAAAGAAAACATATTTCTCATCAACCTAATAACATCCACCTAAGAATTACTCCTCTCAAATTTAAAATTTACCCTAAAAATAATGTGATTATTTATTATAATTACAAATAAGTGTAAATTTATCACAGCCTTGCCAGTTCTGTGCTTTACCAGTGTTTGTATGCTTTGGCAATCTATATGATGATGAATGATATCTCGTGAATATTTTTTTTCTCGTGAATATTTTAATTTGTATTTCACTTTTATTGTGAGTAATTTTAAAATGTATGGAATTAGATACTCTTAATCAGCTCAAACTACTGCACAATTGCATTCATCTCACACACCAGTAAAGCAATGCTAAAAATTCTCCAAGCCAGGCTTCAGCAATATGTGAACCGTGAACATCCAGATGTTAAAGCTGGTTTTAGAAAAGGCAGGGGAACCAGAGATCAAACTGCCAACATCCACTGGATCATGGAAAAAGCAAGAGAGTTCCAGAAAAACATCTATTTCTGCTTTATTGACTATGCCAAAGCCTTTGACTGTGTGGATCACAATAAACTGTGGAAAATTCTGAAAGAGATGGGAATACCAGACACCTGACCTGCCTTTTAAGAAACCTATATGCAGGTCAGGAAGCAACAGTTAGAACTGGACATGGAACAACAGACTGGTTCCAAATAGGAAAAGGAGTATGTCAAGGCTGTATATTGTCACCCTGTTTATTTAACTTCTATGCAGAGTACATCAAGAGAAACACTGGCCTGGAAGAAGTACAAGCTGGAATCAAGATTGCGGGGAGAAATACCAGTAACCTCAGATATGCAGATGACACCACACGTATGGCAGAAAGTGAAGGGGAACTAAAAAGCCTCTTGAAGAAAGTGAAAGAGTAAGTGAAAAAGTTGGCTTAAAGCTCAACATTCAGAAAACTAAGATCATGGTATCTGGTCCCATCACTTCATGGGAAATAGATGCGGAAACAGTGGAAACAGTGTCAAACTTTAGTTAGTTTTTTGGGCTCCAAAACCACTGCAGATGGTGACTGCAGCCATGAAATTAAAAGACACTTATTCCTTGGAAGAAAAGTTATGACCAACCTAGATAGCATATTGAAAAGCAGAGAAATTACTTTACCAACAAAGGTCCGTCTAGTCAAGGCTATGGTTTTTCCAGTGGTCATGTATGAATGTGAGAGTTGGACTGTGAAGAAAACTAAGCGCCGAAGAATTGATGCTTTTAAACTGTGGTGTTGGAGAAGACTCTTGAGAGTCCCTTGGACTGCAAGGAGATCCAACCAGTCCATTCTGAAGGAGATCAGCCCTGGGATTTCTTTGGAAGGAATGAAGTTAAAGCTGAAACTCCAGTACTTTGGCCACCTCATGCAAAGAGTTGACTCACTGGAAAAGACTCTGATGCTGGGAGGGATTGGGGGCAGGAGGAAAAGGGGACAACAGAGGATGAGATGGCTGGATGGCATCACTGACTCGATGGACATGAATCTGAGTGAACTCCGGGAGATGGTGATGAACAGGGAGGACTGCTACTGCTGCTGCTAAGTCACTTCAGTTGTGTTGAGTCTGTGCGACCCCATAGATGGCAGCCCACCAGGCTCCCCCATCCCTGGGATTCTCCAGACAAGAACACTGGAGTGGGTTGCCATTTCCTTCTCCAGTGCATGAAAGTGAAAAGTGAAAGTGAAGTCGCTCAGTCGTGTCCGACTCCTAGCGACCCCATGGACCGTAGCCTACCAGGCTCCTCCGTCCATGGGATTTTCCAGGCAAGAGTACTGGAGTGGGTTGCCATTGCCTTCTCCAACAGGGAGGCCTGGCGTGCTGCAATTCATGAGGTCTCAAAGAGTCGGACACGACTGAGTGACTGAACTGAACTGAACTGAACTGAATCAGATTACTTTTCCTTTCACTAATCCAACTTTTTTTCAATTCTGTTTTGTTCTGGGTATATAATGATGAACTAAAAAGACATGTTCACCAGTGTCACAGAGCTTATGGTCTAATGAGCAAGACACAAAATAATCAAGTAAGAAAACCATGGGGTAAGTCTATAAAGGAAAACAGAGTGCAATTTGACAAAGGGATGTGAGGAGAGATTAGTAGAAGAATTACTTAAGAAACTTAAGAAAGTTTGCAAGGTCAGGTTTTAAAATTCCCTTCACATATTTGAAGCTGCAATATGACCCCTGGATATGTATGTTCCCTGGTGGCTCAGTGGTAAAAATCTGCCTGCAAAGCAGGAAAGTGGGTTCAATCCTTAGGGACCAGAAGGGAGATGTAAGTTCAATCCCTGGGCCAGGGAAGATTCCTCGGAAAAGGAAATGGCAAGTCACGTCTGTATTGTTGCCTAGTAAATCCGATGGACAGAGGAGCTTGGTGGGCTACAGTTTGTGGGGTTGCAAAGAGTTGAACACGACTTGGTGACTAAACAACAACACAAAAAAGGAGACATTTCTTGAAAGAAAAAAGGCAGAATTAGTTTTATTTCATTACCAGAATACTCTATGGCTGGCTCTATTTCTTATTTTGTTCTAAAGGCACTGTCTATTCAATACCATAATATAATAGTTACATAGACAACATGGATAAGAATATCCTCATTTAATACTACATATAAATGAAGCAAAGAATGTTTAACTGGTTTGTTAAGGTCAGATCCCAGCTTTGTTTTAAACCTTAGCCTTTATTCATTACAGGACCTTTGAGAGCACATGGTAATCTTTTTTTACTTGGTGGTTTATGATTGTCACTTGGCAAGCTATAAATACCAAGTACCTAAAAACTAATTTGATTAAAAAAAATGAAAATACATTGTAACATAAAATTTATTATATTAAAATATGCAGCTCAGTTTACTATTGCTTATCTGCATATTTAAAGTTAGCATAATACATTCTCAAAAGTAAGAAAAAACATATCCCTTGAGACTTCTGCCTCAATCTGACAGAATTAAGGAGTGGGTTTTCCTATATCAAATCACCACTTTTGATTATTTCAAAGGAGAAAAGCAGAAAAGTGAAAAGGAGAATTGAAGAGAGAAGATGTGGAAAGGATGAGGAGAGAAACAGAACTATGAGAATAAAGATGGCAGGATAGAGGACAATGAACTGTACTCTCAGATAGGGAGCAGGGAGAAATTATTATGAGAATAAAGATGGCAGGATAGAGGACAATGAACTGTACTCTCAGATAGGGAGCAGGGAGAAATTATTTTTAGAAAGATAAAAATGAGCTAGAACATAAGAATGATATTTCTTTATCTATAAACTACTCAATGCTCAACTGTAGTAAGATGTGGTAGAGTAAGATGGGATCAAAATATTTAATATATCTGTCTGGACCCCTTTTCCCTTATACTGCATGTCACTTCCCAAAGATTTAATTTATTTCATCAGATTTGTTGTCACATACTCCATTTACCTTATCCTCTAAACTGCTAATTTTTGTTCCTGAATATTCAGTAACAGATGTAATCACTAAGCATATAGTCACATTCTGTAATTCCTTCATTTTAAGTTTTTATTCACATGATAATTTAGAGTTTTCTGTAAATAAAATAAGATTTAAAGATAACGCTTTTCTTGGAAGAGCATAGTCAAATAAAGTTATACCTAAAGGAACTAAAATTACATTTTCTAAGTTCATGCTTTTATTTCTCTGTTTTATTGGAACATATACAGTATCTCATAGAAACTGTATTCTTTTAGATTCCAAAGCAAAAAGGTTCACATGATTTTGTAATATAATTTATTACATTAGTTATTTTTTTGTTTGGTTCTAAGACCATATTTAGTATCAAGTGTGAAAGGACTAATATACTAATTTATGTTTTATTTATTTTGCCACAAAAGAAAAACTAACTTGATTTTAATGTGGTATTTACTAGTTTTGTTACATATCGTCAAGACTACATATCCATATGAATAACAAATTTAAAAGTGTACCTTTTAACTTTGAAATAAGTATAGTGTTAGGAATTCATGTTGGAAAAAAAAGCACTTTAAAAGGATTACATTTGCATGGTGTTCAGAAAATGTGTCCTCTAGAGAAACCTTTCATTGTTATTTTAATAACTGTGTCAAGACATTCTCTATGGCAAAATTACATCTTCGAGACCGACAAGTGACTTCAGCTGATGGCAGATGAAAACAAAGCACATACAACAAAAATTGAACACTATTACACCTTCTGTTTACTGACGCAGCTGAAAGAAAGACAATCCCTAGGAATAAAATGTTCAAAAGATATCTTAGTGGAAGTGATGTCTAATGATAGATGAAATTGCATGGTCTCCCCACGGCTCATAAAATTGGATATTATTTTATTCTAATTGATTTTTTATTTAAAACTCCTCAGTTCAGTTCAGTTCAGTCATTCAGTCATGTCTGACTCTTTGCGACCCCATGGACTTCAGCACAACAGGCCTCGCTGTTCATCACCAAATCTCAGAGCCTACTCAAACTCATGTCCATTCAGTTGGAGATGCCATCCAACATCTCATCCTCTGTCATCCCATACCCCTCTGGCCTTCAATCATTCCCAGAATCAGGGTCTTTTCAAATGAATCAGGTCTTTGCATCAGGTGGCCAAAGTATTGGAGTTTCAGCTTCAGCATCAGTTTTTCCAATGAATATTCAGGACTGATTTCCTTTAGGACGGACTGGTTGGATCTCCTTGCTGTCCAAGGGACTCTCAAGGGTCTTCTCCAACACCACAGTTCAAAAGCCTCAATTCTTTGGGACTCAGCTTTTTTATGGTCCAAATCTTACATCCATACGTGACCACTGGAAAAACCAAAGCTTTGACTATGTGGACATTTGTTGGCAAAGTAATGCATCTGATTTTTAATATGTTGTCTTTATTGGTCATAGCCTTTCATCCATGTGTCTTTTAATTTCATGGCTGCAGTCACCATCTGCACTGATTTTGGAGCCTAAAAAATTAAAGTCTGTCACTGCTTTCATTGTTTCCCCATGTATTTGCCATGAACAATGGGACCAAATGCCGTGATTTTAGTTTTCTGAATGTTGAGCTTTAAGCCAGCTTTTTCACTCTCCTCTTCACTTTCATCAGGAGGCTCTTTAGTTCTTCTTCACTTTCTGCCATAAGGGTGGTGTCATCTGCATATACGAGGTTATTGATATCTCTCCCAGCAATCTTGATTCCAGCTTGTGCTTCATCCAGTCAAAAATTTCTCATGATGTACTCGACATATAAGTTAAATAAATAAGGTGATGATATACAGCCTTGACATACTCCTTTCTGATTTGGAACCAGTCTTTTGTTTCATGTCCAGTTCTAAATGTTGCTTCTACCCCTGCACACAGATTTCTCAAGAGGCAGATCAGGTGTTCTGGTATTCCCATCTCTTTCAGAATTTTCCACAGATTATTGTGATCCACACAGCCAAAGGCTTTGGCATAGTCAATAGAGCAGAAGTAGATGTTTTTCTGGAACTCTATTACTTTTTCAATGATCAAATGGATGTTGGCATTTTTATCTGTGTTTCCTCTGCCTTTTCTAAATCAAGCTTGAACATCTGAAAGTTCATGGTTCATGTACTGCTGAAGCCTGGCTTGGAGAATTTTGAGCATTACTTTGCTGGCTTGTGAGAAGTGCAATTGTATGGTAGTTTGAGCACTCTTTGTCATTGCCTTTCTTTGGGATTGGAATGAAAACTGACCTTTTCCAGTCCTGTGGCCACTGCTGAGTTTTCAAAATTTGCTGGCATATTGAGTGCAGCACTTTCACAGCATCATCTTTCAGGATTTGAAATAGCTCAACTGGAATTCCATCACCTCCACTATCCTTGCTCATAGTGGTGATTCCTAAGGCCCACTTGACTTCACATTCCAGGATGTCTGGCTCTAGGTGAGGGATCACACCATCGTGATTATCTGTGTCATGAAGATTTTTTATATAGTTCTACTGTATATCTTGCCTCCTCTTCTTAATATCTCCTGCTTCTGTTAGATCCATACCATTTCTGTCCTTTATTATGCCCATCCTTGCATGAAATGTTCCCTTTTCTTGAAGAGATCTCTATTCTTTCCCAGTCTATTGATTTCCTCTATTTCTTTGCATTGATCACTGAGGAAGTGTTTCTTATTTCTCCTTGCTTTTCTTTGGAACTCTGTATTCAAATGGGTATATCTTTCCTTTTCTTTTCTTTTTTTTTTTTAGAGCACAGTTTAATTTTTATTTATTTATTTATTTTTATTCTTAAGAATGTAAGTTTTTTTTTTTTTTTCCTTTGCCTTTCTCTTCTCTTCTTTTCACAGCTGTTTGTAAGGCTTCCTCAGAGAGCTATTTTTGCCTTTTACATTTCTGTTTTTTGGGGGGATCGTCTTGATCACTGCCTCCTGTACAATGTCATGAACTCCTGTCCACAGTTCTTCAGGCACTCTTTCTATCAGATATAATGCCTTGAATCTATTTGTCACTCCCACTGTTAATCATAAGGTATTTGATTTAGGTCATACCTGAATGGTCTAGTGGTTTTCCCTACTTTCTTCAATTTAAGTCTGAATTTGGCAGTCAGGAGTTCATGACCTGATCCACAGACAGCTCCCAGTCTTGTTTTCACTGACTGTATAGAGCTTCTCCATCTTTGGCTGCAAAGAATGTAATCAATCTGATTTTGGTATTGACCATCTGGTGATGTCCATGTACAGAGTCTTCTCTTGTGTTGTTGGAAGAGGGTGTTTGCTATGATCAGTGTGTTCTCTGGGCAAAACTTTATTAGCCTTTGAGCAGGTTCATTCTGTACTCCGAGGCCAAATTTGCCTGTCACTCCGGGTGTTTCTTAATTTTCTACTTTTGCATTCCAGTCCCCTATGATGAAAAGGACATATTTTTTGCATGTTAGTTTTAGAAGGTCTTGTAGCTCTTCATAGAACCATTTAACTTCACCTTCTTCAGCATTACTGGTAGGGGCATAAATTTGGATTACTGCGATATTGAATGGTTTGCCTTGGAAACGAACAGAGATAATTATGTCTTTTTTTGACCTTGCATCCAAGTACTGCATTTCAGATTTTTGTTGACCATGATGGCTACTCCATTTCTTCTAAGGGATTCTTGCCCACATTAGTATATTTAGCGGTCATCTGAGTTAAATTTACCCATTCCAGTTCATTTTCGTTCACTGATTACTAAAATGTCAGTGTTCACTCTTGCCATCTCCTGGTTGACCACTTCCATTTTGCCTTAATTCATGAATCTGAATTTAAAGGTTCCTATGCAATATTGCTCTTTACGGCATCAGACTTCACTTCCATCACCAGTCATATCCACAGCTAGGTGCTGTTTTTGCTTTGGCTTCATCTCTTCAAGCTTTCTGGAGTTATTGCTCCACTCTTCTCCAGTAGCATATTGGGCACCTGCCGACCTGGTGAGTTCATATTTCAGTGTCCTATGTTTTTTCATTTTCATACTGTTCATGGGGTTCTCAAGGCAAGGATACTGAAGTGGTTTGCCTTTCTTTTCTCCAGTGGACCACGTTTTGTCAGAACTCTCCACCATGACCCATCCATCTTGGGTGGCCCTATACAGCATGACTCTTAGTTTCATTCAGTTAAACAAGGCTGTGGTCCATATGATCAGATTGGTTAGTTTTTTGTTGTGGCTTTCATTCTGCATACCTTCTGATGAAGAAGCATAAGAGGCATATGGAAGTTTCCTGATGAGAGAGACTGACTGAGGGGGAATTGGGTCTTGTTCTGAATTGTGGGGCCATGCTTCAGTTCAGTTCAGTTCAGTCACTCAATCGTGTCCGACTCTTCGCAACCCCATGAATCGCAGCATGCCAGGCCTCCCTGTCCATCACCAACTCCCGGAGTTCACTCAGACTCACGTCCATCAAGTCAGTGATACCATCTAGCCATCTCATCCTCTGTCGTCCACTACTCCTCCTGCCTCCAATCCCTCCCAGCATTAGAGTCTTTTCCAATGAGTCAACTCTTCACATGAGGTGGCCAAAGTATTGGAGTTTCAGCTTTAGCATCATTCCTTCCAAAGAAATCCCAGGGCTGATCTCCTTTAGAGTGGACTGGTTGGATCTCCGTGCAGTCCAAGGGACTCTCACGAGTCTTCTCCAACACCACAGTTCAAAAGCATCCATTCTTCAGTGGTCAGCTTTTTTCACAGTCCAACTCTTACATCCATACATGACCACTGGAAAAACCATACCCTTGACTAGACGGACCTTTGTTGGCAAAGTAATGTCTCTGCTTTTCAATATGCTATCTAGGTTGGTCATAACTCTCCTTCCAAGGAGTAAGCATCTTTTAATTTCATGGCTGCAGTCACCATCTGCAGTGATTTTGGAGCCCCAAAACATAAAGTCTAACACTGTTTCCACTGTTTCCCCATCTATCTCCCATGAAGTGATGGGACCCGATGCCATGATCTTAGTTTTCTGAATGTTGAGCTTTAAGCCAACTTTTTCACTCTCCACTTTCACTTTCATCAAGAGGCTTTTGAGTTCCTCTTCACTTTCTGCCATAAGGGTGGTATCATCTGCATATCTGAGGTTATTGATATTTCTCCCAGCAATCTTCATTCCAGCTTGTGCTTCTTCCAGCCCAGTGTTTCTCATGATGTACTCTGCATAAAAATTAAATAAGCAGCGTGACAATATACAGCCTTGACATACTCCTTTTCTAATTTGGAACCAGTCTGTTGTTCCATGTCCAGTTCTAACTGTTGCTTCCCAACCTACATATAGGTTTCTCAAGAGTCAGGTCAGATGGTCTGGTATTCCCATCTCTTTCAGAAGTTTCCACAGTTTATTGTGATCCACACAGTCAAAGGCTTTGGCATAGTCAATAAAGCAGAAATAGATGTTTTTCTGGAACTCTCTTGCTTCTTTCCATGATCCAGCGGATGTTGGCAATTTGATATCTGGTTCCTCTGCCTTTTCTAAAACGAGCTTGAACATCTGGAATTTCACAGTTCACGTATTGCTGAAGCCTGCCTTGGAGAATTTTGAGCATTACTTTACTAGCATGTCAGATGAGTGCAATTAGGCATTAGCTTCAGCATTCTTTGGCATTGCCTTTCTTTGGGATTGGAATGAAAACTCACCTTTTCCAGTCCTGTGGCCATGCTTAGTAAACCTTTAATCTAATTTAGTCTAATTTTCTGTGTATGGGCGGGGCTGTGTTCCCTCCCTGTTATTTGACCTGACCCCAAACTATGGTGGAGGTAATGAAGATAATGTTGACCTCCTTCAAAAGGACCCCTTGCATGTACTGCTGCACTCAGTGGCCCCAATCCTGCATCAGGCCACCACCAACCCATGCCTGCACTGGAAACTCATGGACACTCATAGGCAATTTGAGTCAGTTTCTCGTGGGGTCACTGCTCCTTTCTTCTGGGTCCTGGTGAAAACACAAGATTTTGTTTGTGGTCTCCAAGAGTCTGTTTCCCCTGTCCTGTGTAAGTTCTGGCAGCTCCATGGTAGGGTTAATGGTGACCTCCTCCAAGAGGGCTTATTCCATACCCAGGTCTACTGCACCCAAAGGCCCTGTTCCTGGAGCAGTCCACTGCTGACCCATACCTCTGCAGGAGACACTCAAACACATTTATGTTTCAGTCTCTGTAGGTCTTTGGGTCCTGGTGTTTGTCGAAGGTTTGTTTGAAACCTCTGAGTGTCTCTGGCATGAATGGGGTTTGATTCTAAGCATGATTTTCCCCCTCATTCCATCTTTCTGGTGCTTTTCCTTTGTTGCTGGATGCAAATAAAAATCTTAAAAGGAGAAGAAGCTTAAAAGGAAATTTGAGTATTATTTTTTTAAATGAAGTTTGAGTTTAGTAGTTGTCTTTTGAACTATTTAATCATTTTATCATTATTGGAGAATATTATAAATCTCTAAACTGAACATATTGTAGGAAAATCATACAAATTACTTGCTCACCTAAGTCAACTTCAAAATAATATCTACATAAACTGACAGTCATTATGGCTGATAGTAACTGTCAGAGAGCAAAACTTGTTAACCATTCATCTATGTCTTCTAAATTTTCACTCTCTGATATTAAACTGTAAATGAAACACAGTAATATTTGTAGATGTACAATCTTACAATTAACATTTTTAAAAAGACACTATGCACTTTGCTAGATTCTGTGCATTATAAGTCTTTTCAGTCATGTCTGACTCTGTGCAACACTATAAACTGTAGCCTGCCAGGCTACTTTTCCATGATATTCTCCAGGCAAGAATACTGGAGTGGGTTGCCTTGCACTCTTCCAGAGTATCTTCCTGACCCAGGGATCAAACCTGCATCTCTTATGTCTCCTGCATTGGCAGTCAGGTCCTTTACCACTAGCGCCACCTGGGAGATTTCTGTAGATACTACAAAATTACAAGATCCTCAAAGGATGTGTAACTGTGTATGACAAGTCTCATGATTTGCCAGTCAAGGAAACTAAGGGTATGACATTTCTTCAGATGTTTTGTTCAATGTCAGGTATATAAAAATGGAATTAATTCAGATAAAAATGAAGAAGTAAAGAAGAATCTAAGGGAGTCTAAATTGACATATGATGGAAGGCAGCATGGCATTTTAAAACAGCAAAGAGTGAGCTCACAAGGGAATTAGGTATATCTCTTCAGTATTTGAAAGCCTGTCATGAGCAAGGGGATTAATGTCTGTTTTAGATAAGTATTTCAAAAATAGATTTGTGTTTAAGTGAAGGCAGAGTTTTGTGCCAAAGGGATTCAACTATGTCTGCTAACTGAGATAATGAATACCCAGTTCCTATAGGTGTAAAAGCATTGATTCGACATACATTAAAGATGAATGGCTTGGAAGAAATTTAAGAGTCATGTAGGGGATAACTATTCAGTGCTTGGAATTAATTTGAGTTTTCTACTCAATTTGAGCAACTTGATGGCCCAAACATATAACGTTGTCATATCTTGGTTGTGTGTATATTTATAATCCAGCCACTGCATCAACTGTATTGATCAGATCAATGAGTTACAGTGGAACTGGAAGAGTCAGTCTTAACAGATACACCATATAAATTGAAATTTCCAAAGGAAATAAGCTGAACAGAGTATGAATCCTGTTAAAATCCAAATATTTTTGACAGAAATATTTGATGTCCTTAACACTCAATAGTAAATAAATATCAGGAATGTTAAACATAGCAGAAAAATAATAGTTTTTTTTTTTTTTAATTCAGCCATATCCAGGTTGTAGCTTCAGCTCTGACATTTGCCAGCTGTTGCCTATACCACTTAGATGGATTCTGAAGAGGATTTAATTATGAAAATAAAGTTATGTGCAAATGTTCTATTCAATACATGAAACTATCATGGGCCCATATGTTAATTTTGTTTTATTTAATTTAAAGTGAAATTACTTTAAGTCCTAGAATTGAAAAAAAAATTATTAATAAGCTCCAACATGTAAGAATACAATTTAAGTATGATTCATAAAATAATACCCACTAAACTTCCATTTATTTACCCTAGACTCCAAACCCACCTCACATTCATCCATCCTATGGAGACAAGGTTAAACTTGTGGAAGTAAAAGTTGTTTATGACTTTTTACTACCCACTGTACAAAGTGAACTACCACACAATTGCACTCATCTTACATGCTAGTAAAGTAATGCTCAAAATTTTCCAAGCCAGGCTTCAGCAATATGTGAACCATGAAATTCCTGATGTTCAAGTTGGTTTTAGAAAAGGCAGAGGAACCAGAGATCAAATTGCCAACATCCACTGGATCATCGAAAAAGCAAGAGAGTTCCAGAAAAACATCTATTTCTGTTTCATTGACTATGCCAAAGCCTTTGACTGTGTGGATCACAATAAACTGTGGAAAATTCTGAAAGAGATGGGAATACCAGACCACCTTATCTGTCTCTTGAGATCTCTGTATGCAGGTCAGGAAGCAACAGTTAGAACTGGACATGGAACAACAGACTGGTTACAAATAGGAAAAGGAGTTCGTCAAGGCTGTATATTGTCACCCTGCTTATTTAACTTCTATGCAGAGTACATCATGAGAAACGCTGGACTGGAAGAAACACAAGCTGGAATCAAGATTGCCGGGAGAAATATCAATAACCTCAGATACGGAGATGACACCACCCTTATGTCAGAAAGTGAAGAGGAACTAAAAAGTGTCTTGATGAAAGTGAAAGTGGAGAGTGAAAAAGTTGGCTTAAAGCTCAAACATTCAGAAAACAAAGATCATGGCATCCGGTCCCACCACTTCATGGCAAATAGATAGGGAAACAGTGGAAACAGTGTCAGACTTTATTTTTCTGGGCTCCAAAATCACTACAGATGGTGACTGCAGCCATGAAATTAAAAGATGCTTACTTCTTGGAAGGAAAGTTATGACCAACCTAGATAGCATATTGAAAAGCAGAGACATTACTTTGCCAACAAATGTTTGTCTAGTCAAGGCTATGGTTTTTCCAGTGGTCATGTATGGATATGAGAGTTGGACTGTGAAGAAGGCTGAGCACCAAAGAATTGATGCTTTTGAACTGTGGTGTTGGATAAGACTATTGAGAGTCCCTTGAACTACAAGGAGATCCAACCAGTCCATTCTGAAGGAGATCAGCCCTGGGATTTCTTTGGAAGGAATGAAGTTAAAGCTGAAACTCCAGTACTTTGGCCACCTCATGCGAAGAATTGACTCATTGGAAAAGACTCTGATGCTGGGAGGGATTGGGGGCAAGAGGAGAAGGGGACGACAGAGGATGAGATGGCTGGATGGGATCACTGACTGGATGGACGTGAGTCTGGGTGAACTCCGGGAGTTGGTGATGGACAGGGAGGCCTGGCGTGCTGTGATTCATGGAGTTGCAAAGCGTCGGACAGGACTGAGTGACTGATCTGATCTGATCTGATCTGTACAAAGTGATTCAGTTATACATATACATATATCCCTGGTGGTTCAAATGGTAAAGAGTCTGCCTTGGGAGACTCAGGTTCAATCCCTGGGTTGGGAAAATCTCCTGGAGAAGGAAATGGTAACCCACTCTAGTATTCTTGCCTGGAAAATTCCATGAATGAAAGAGCCTGGAGGGCTACTGTCCATGAAGTCACAAAGAATTGGACACGACTGAGCAACTAAAACACACATATGCACACACACACAAACATTTTTCTTTTTCAAATTATTTTTCCATTTAGGTTTTTACATAATATTAAGCAGAGTTCCCTGTGCTATACCATTATACTGTAGGTCTTTGTTGATTATCCATTTTAAATATGTGTGCACCTGCCAATCCCAAATTTCCTAACTATACCTTTCCCTCTACCTTTCCTGCTGGTAACCATAAGTTTGTTCACTAAGTCTGTAAGTCTGTTTATATTTTGTAAACAAGTTCGTTTGTATCATTTATTTTAAGGTTGCATATAAAAGGGATATCATATGATATTTCTGATGATATTTAATTTATACTATATAAATTATATATTTATATACTACATAAATAATATGTTTATATAATATTATATGTATATATATATAATTTACATATTTCTTATGACTGACTTCACTCTGTAAGACCTTCTCTAGGTATATTGATGTCATTGCCAAGGCATTATTTTATTCTTTTTAATGGCTAAGCAGTAGTCCATTGTATATATGTACCACATTTTCTTTACCCATTGCTCTGTTGACGGACATGCTTACTATCATCAAAACAGACAAAAAATTTAAAAAATGGTCAGGAAATCTAAATAATCATTTTCTTCAAGGTATACATACAGATGGCCAAGACGCCTGTGAAAACATGTTCAACATTGCTAATTATTAGAGAAATGCAAACCAAAGCTACAGTGAGATAGCACCTCAGTTCGCTTCAATCACTCAGTCGTGTCCGACTCTTTGTGACCCCATGGACTGCAGCACACCAGACCTCCCTGTCCATAACCAACTTCAGAAGTCTACTCCTGGACTCCAGGACTCTCAAAAGTCTTCTCCAATGCCACAGTTCAAAAGCACCAACTCATGTGCATTGAGGCGGTGATGCCATCCAACCATCTCATCCTCTGTGATCCCCTTCTCCTCCTCAAACTTTCCCAGCATCAGGGTCTTTTCAAATGAGTCAGCTTTTCTCATCAGGTGGCCAAAGTATTGGACTCTTAGTTTCAACATCAGACCTCCCAGTGAACAATAAGGACAGATCTCCTTTAGGATGGACCGGTTGGATCTCCATGCAGTCCAAGGGACTCTCAAGAGTCTTCTCCAACACCACAGCTCAAAAGCATCAATTCATCAGTGCTCAGCTTTCTTCACAGTCCAACTCTCACATCCATACATGACTACTGGAAAAACCATAGCCTTGACTAGAGGGACCTTTGTTGTCAAAGTAATGCCTCTGCTCTTTAATATGCTGTCTAGTTTGATCACAGTTTTCCTTCCAAGGAGTAAGCATCTTTTAATTTCATGGCTGCAGTCACCATCTGCAGTGATTTTGGAGCCCACAAATATAACATCAGCCACTGTTTCCACTGTTTCCCCATCTATCTGCCATGAAGTGATGGGACCAGAGGCCGTGATCTTAGTTTCCTGAATGCTGAGCTTTAAGGCAACTTCTTCACTCTCCTTGTTCACTTTCATCAAGAGCTTCTTTAGTTCTTCATCACTTTCTGCCATAAGTGTGGTGTCATCTGCATATCTGAGATTATTTATATTTCTCCAAGTAATCTTGATTCCAGCTAGGGCTTCATCCAGCCTAGCATTTCTCATGATGTATTCTGCATATAAGTTAAATAAGCCTGGTGACAATATACAGCCTTGACGTACTCCTTTTCCTATTTGGAACCAGTCTGTTGTTCCATGTCCAGTTCCAAACATTGCTTCCTGACTTGCATACAGATTTCTCAAGAGACAGGTCAGGTGGTCTGGTATTCCCATCTCTTTCAGAATTATCCACAGTTTATTGTGATCCACACACTCAAAGGCATTCAGTTCAGTTCAGTTGCTCAGTTGAGTCCGACTCTTTGCAACCCCATGAACCACAGCACTCCAGGCCTCCCTGTGCATCACCAACTCCCAGAGTTCACCCAAATTCATGTCCATTGATTCAGCAATGCCATCCAACCATCTCATCCTGCCCTCAACCTTTCCCAGCATCAGAGTCTTTTCAAATGAGTCAGCTCTTCATATCAGGTGGCCAAAGTATTGGAGTCTCAGCTTCAACACCAGTCCTTCCAATTAATACCCAGGACTGATCTCCTTTAGGATGGACTGGTTGGATCTCCTTGAAGTCCAAGGGACTCTCAGAGTCTTCTCCAATGCCACAGTTCAAAAGCATCAATTCATCGGCATTCAGCTTTCTTTATAGTGCAACTCTCATATCCAACAAGACTACTGGAAAAAACATAGCTTTGACTATATGGAACTTTGTTGGCAAAGTAGTGTCTCTGCTTTTTAATATGCCGTCTAAGTTGGTGATAACTTTCCTTTCAAGGAGTAAGCATCTTTCAATTTCATGGCTGCAGTCACCATCTGCAGTGATTTTGGAGCCCAAAAAAAATAGTCAGCCACTGTTTCCACTGTTTCCCCATCTATTTTCCAAGATGTGTCAGGACCAGATGCCATGATCTTAGTTTTCTGAACGTTGAGCTTTAAGTCAACTTTTTCACTCTCCTCTTTCACTTTCATCATTTCTTCTTCACTTTCTGCCATAAGGGTGGTGTAATCAGCATATCTGAGGTTATTGATATTTCTCCTGGCAATCTTGATTCCAGCTTGTGCTTCTTCCAGCCCAGTGTTTCTCATGATGTACTCTGCATAAAGCAGGGTGACAATATACAGCCTTGATGTACTCCTTTTCCTATTTGGAACCAATCTGTTGTTCCATGTCCAGTTCTAACTGTTGTTTCCTGACCTGCATACAAATTTCTCAAGAGGCAGGTCAGGTGGTCTGATATTCCCATCTCTTGAAGAATCTTCCACAGTTTATTGTGATCTACACAGTCAAAGGCTTTGACATAGTCTGTAAAGCAGATATAGATATTTTTCTGGAACTCTCTTGCTTTTTTTGATGATCCAGTAGATGTTGGCTATTTGATATCTGGTTCCTCTGCCTTTTCTGAAACCAGCTTGAACATCTAGAAGTTCATGGTTCATGTAGTGCTGAAGCCTGGCTTGGAGAATTTTGAGCATTACTTTGCTAGCATGTGAGATGAGTGCAATTGTGTGGTAGTTTGAGCATTCTTTGGCATTGCCTTTCTTTGGGATTGGAATGAAAACTGACCTTTTCCAGTCCTGTGGCCATGCTGAGTTTTCCAAATTTGCTGGCATATTGAGTGCAGCACTTTCACATAATCATCCTGCAATCCCACCCCTTGGGTATATATCTGGAGAAAAACATTTTCTGAAAGGATGTATGCACTCCAGAGTTCACTGCAGCACTCTTTATAATAGCTGAGAGGTGAAAAGTCCATTTCTTTTTAAACTTGGAAAATAAAGGACAAAAACTGAGACTCATTTTTGCCAATCACAATGTAAAGGAGAGCAGCAAATGAAAAGAAAAACATTTTTGGCATAGATAAATCTGAGTGCATGACTTCATTAATTAAGCTGTAGGGAGCATCTAACACATGAAGAAAGTTTCTTACCATTTTTTCAAGCATTCTCTTTTTGCAAACAGTTTCTCTGCTCTCGCACTTTCTTCTAGGAAGTTCTTTATCTGTGATAGCATGGATGACATTATCCTCCTGGGGTGAATAATTCAAACTGGCTAATGGGGCCATTCGGAGCATAACTCTGAACTCAAATCAGTTAATAGAATAGATCTTTGGCTTGCCAGTGTGACAAGAGAGTCAAGATTTAGTTGGAGAAAATAGATGCTGATGGATCACTTTAAATTTTAAAAATATGGACTACTGTTTAAAAAGAATTGTCAAGCAACATCTTCAATAACCCCTCAGTACGGTAATCTAGAGCTTCCCTGGTGGCTCAGATGGTAAAGCATGTGCCTGCAATGCTAGACACCCGGGTTTGCTCCCTGGGCTGGGAACATCCCCTGGAGAAAGAAATGGCAACCCTTCTCCAGTACACTTGCCTGGAAAATTCCATGCACAGAGGAGCCTGGTGGGCTACAGTCCATGGGGTCGCAAAGAGTTGGACACAACTGAGTGACTTCACTTTCACTGTAATCTATAAAATGGAAAGGTCTATCTTTACTAGAAAGTTGTTAGGGTTTTTTTAAATGTTTCTTTTGTTTATCTTTTTAAAGTTTTATAGAATTTCAGTTGGTGTACAATAAACTGCATGTAATATACACTCCAGTTAGTTTTGACATATGTATACGCCTATAAAACCATCACCACAATCAAGATAATAGTCATACTCACATGCTTGGGAAGTCTTCTTGTGAAATGCAATTCTTTTTGCTCATCCCTCATGTCCTCAGGAACTTCTGGTCAAGTTTCTGTTACTAGAGATCAGTTTGTATCTGTCTGGAATTTTATATTAATAGTATTATTTAGTGTTTACTCTTTTTTAACTTAGCATAATTATTTTGAGATTCATCCACATCATAGCATGTATCAGCAATTTGTTCCCATCTATTGTTGACTTGTACCCCACTGTATAGATATAACATTGTTTGTTTATTATTTCACCTGTTGGTGGATATTTTTATTGTTTCTACTTTTATGGCTACTACAGGCATGTTTGGAAAAGGTGATGGCACCCTATTCCAGTACTCTTGCTTGGAAACTCCCATGGGTGAGGAGCCTGGTAGGCTACAGTCCATGGGATCGCTAAGAGTCGGTCACAACTGAGTGACTTCACTTTCACTTTTCACTTGCATGCATTGGAGAAGGAAATGGCAACCCACTCCAGTGTTCTTGCCTGGAGAATCCCAGGGACGGGAGACTTGGTGGGCTGCCATCTCTGGGGTCGCACAGAGTCAGACACAACTGAGGAGACTTAGCAGCCACAGCATAGGCATGTTAGGGATTTTTAAATGTGAATTATTATGTTGCCTATTTATATCCTATGATCTACACCACAAATTGATATAGTTATGGTTGTCACTCTAATGTTTAATGATCTCATATATTAACTGCATAGCCATTCATAACTTTATAACAGAATATGATGAAACTAAGTCAATGTTGTGGGTCAATCTTGATTTCATATTTTGAAACCTTTCAAAATTTTGAAAATTAAAAAAAAAAAGGCAAAGGTAATAAGTTATTGGGCATTTCCTCTTTTTTTTTTTTTTTTCCAATTTTACCTTTGCATCTGTTCACACATTAAAGGAAATGTTGCACCCTATGGCTGCATGTGTGCACAGTCGTGTCCGACTCTTTGTGCCCCCAAGGACTATAGCCCTTCAGTCTCCTACATCTATGAGATTTTCCAGGCAAGAATACTAGAGTGGGTTACCATTTCCTACTCCAGGGGATCTTCACAACCTAGGGAATGAACTCATGTCTCTTATATCTCCTACATTGACAGGCAGATTCTTTACCACTGCACCACATGAGAAGCCCTATACATAACTGGAAAACCAAAGATATTATTTGCATACTAGGGCAGTTATTCTGTTCAAGCTGGATTTAGAAAAGGCAGAGGAACCAGAGATCAAATTGCCAACATCTGCTGGATCATGGAAAAAGCAAGAGAGTTCCAGGAAAACATCTATTTCTGCTTTATTGACTATGCCAAAGCCTTTGACTGTGTGGATCACAATAAACTGTGGAAATTCTGAAAGAGATGGGAAAACCAGACCACCTGACCTGCCTCTTGAGGAACCTGTATGCAGGTCAGGAAGCAACAGTTAGAACTGGACATGGAACAATACACTGGTTCCAAATAGGAAATGGAGTACATCAAGGCTGTATACTGTCACCCTGCTTATTTAACTTCTATGCAGAGTACATCATGAGAAACGCTGGGCTGGAAGAAGCACAAGCTGGAATCAAGATTGCCGGGAGAAATGTCAATAACCTCAGATATGCAGATGACACCACCCTTATGGCAGAAAGTGAAGAAGCACTAAAAAGCCTCTTGATGAAAGTGAAAGAGGAGAGTGAAAAAGTTGGCTTAAAGCTCAACATTCAGAAAACGAAGATCATGGCATCTGGTCCCATCACTTCATGGGAAATATATGGGGAAACAGTGGAAACAGTGTCAGACTTTATTTTTGGGGGCTGCAAAATCACTGCAGATGGTGACTGCAGCCATGAAATTAAAAGATGCTTACTCCTTGGAAGGAATGTTATGACCAACCTAGATAGCATATTCAAAAGCAGGGACATTACTTTGCCAACAAAGGTCCGTCTACTCGAGGCTATGGTTTTTCCAGTGGTCATGTATGGATGTGAGAGTTGGACTGTGAAGAAAGCTGAGCACCAAAGAAGTGATGCTTTTGAAATGTGATGTTGGAGAAGACTCTTGAGAGTCCCTTGGACTACAAGGAGATCCAACCAGTCCATTCTGAGGGAGATCAGCCCTGGGTGTTCTTTGGAAGGAATGATGCTAAAGCTGAAACTCCAGTACTTTGGCCACCTCATGCAAAGAGTTGACTCTTTAGAAAAGATTCTGATGCTGGGAGGGATTGGGGTCAGGATGAAAAGGGGATGACAGAGGATGAGGTGGCTGGATGACACCATGACTCAATGGACATGAGTTTACTGAACTCCGGGACTTGGTGATGGACAGAGAGGCCTGGCGTGCTGCAATTCATGGGGTCGCAAAGAGTCGGACATGACTGAGTGACTGAACTGAAATGAACTGAATCTAGGAAAAATGAAGGTTTCTTTCTTTTCCGAATATTTGCACGGCATGCAAATTTGGAGTTGATGATGATCACAGTAGATGCAATAGATGACTTCATTATTATTTGTTATTGTAACTACTGTAATAATTATTTAAACATATTTTTATATAAGTATATAAGTATATAGCTTTAATTTAATTTAGCAATATGAAGTTCACAGTAACCTTGACAAAAACTTTTTATTTATATGTGTGTATTTATTCAGTTCTGTTAAGTTCAGTCACTCATTCATATCTGACTCTTTGTGACTCTGTGGACTGCAGAATGCCAGGCTTCCCTGTCGATCACCAACTCTTGGAGCCTACAACCTCATGTCCATCGCCTCAATCAGTCAGTCAGTTCAGTCACTTAATCGTATCCAACTCTTTGCAACCCCATGAACTGTAGCATGCCAGGCCTGCCTGTCCATCACCAACTCCCGGAGTTTACCCAAACTCGTGTCCATTGAGTTGGTGATGCCATCCAGCCATCTCATCCTCTGTTGTCCCATTCTCCTCCTGCCTTCAATCTTTTCCAGCATCAGGGTTTTTTCAAATGAGTCAGCTCTTTGCCTCAGGTGGCCAAAATATTGGAGTTTCAGCTTCAATATCAGTCCTTCCAATGAACACCCAGGACTGATCTCTTTTTGGATGGACTGGTTGTATCTCCATGCAGTCCAAGGGACTCTCAAGAGTCTTCTCCAATACCATAGTTCAAAAGCATCAATTCTTCTCCCATACATTACTACTGGAAAAACCATAGGTTTGACTAGACAGACCTTCGTTGGCAAAGTAATGCCTCTGCTTTATAGCTTTTCTTCCAAGGAGCAAGTGTTTTTTAATTTCATGGCTTCAGTCACCATCTGCAGATTTTTGAGCCCCCCAAAAATAAAGTCTGTCACTGTTCCCTTTGTTCTGCAATCTATTTGCCATGAAATGATGGAACTAGATGCCATGATCTTAATTTTCTGAATGGTGAGTTTTAAGCCAACTTCTTCACTCTCCTCTTTGACTTTCATCAAGAGGCTCTTTAGTTCTTCTTCACTTTCTGCTATAAGGTTGGTGTCATCTGTGTATCTGAGGTTACTGATATTTCTCCCAGCAATCTTGATTTCAGCTTGAGCTTCATCCCAACACAGCATTTCTCATGATGTACTCTACATGTAAGTTAAATAAGCATGGTGACAATATACAGCCTTGACGTATTCCTTTCCTGATTTGGAACCAGTTTGTTATTCCATGTATTTATTAATTTACTAATTTATTTCTTTAACTCCACTGGGTCTTAGTTACAGCACATGGGATCTTCAGTCATGGTTGTGGGGTGTGGGATCTTTAGTTACAGCATGTGGAATATAGTTCCCAAGCTAGGAATTGAACCCAGGTCCCCTGCATTGGGCGCACAGAGTCTCAGCCACTGAACCACCAGGGAAGTCCTGGCAAAAGAAACATTTTTTGTGTATAGGTAGAAAAATGACTAAAACCCTAACTGGAGTGAAAGAGAGACTCCATATAAGCTGCTGTATAGTTTAAGATTATAAGCAATTTATGGACATAGTGAATATATGTATGTATATGTGTATGGATGGGTGTGTGTGTATATATATATATATATATATATATATATATATATGCCATGCTTTGTTGTTCAGTGTATCTGACTCTTTGTGACCCTGTCAGCTGTAGCTCTCCAAGCGCCTCTGTCCATGGGGATTCTCCAGGCAAGAATACTAGAGTGGGTTGCTATGCTCTCCTCCAGGGGATCTTCCCAACCCAGGGCTCGAACTCAGGTCTCCACATTACAAGCAGATTCTTTACTGTCTGAGCACCAAGGAAGCCCAAGAATACTGGAGTGGGTAGCTTATCCCTTCTCCAGGGGAAATTCCTGACCCAGGAATCAAATAGGGTCTCCTGAATTGTAGGCAGATTCTCTACCACCTGAGCTACCAGGGAAGCCATATTTGGCTTTCTAGATCCATTTCTCCATTCTTTCTATGACTCAAGTCACATTGGATCATCCACCATTTCCCGAAGTATTACCATTCACTTCTCACTGCTTCAGCATTTGCGTTCCTCCTGATTACTCAGCCCTGAGTCATTTTATGTATCATTATGGGAAAACAATTTATTGTCACATATAGGAATCTGCTACTTTAATAGCTGTGATTTTGAAATCCTATGTAGTAGGTGCAGAATTTCTACCACCTTGAATATGATTAATAAATGCTATTTTTCATCTTTGTTTACTTATTTTTAAACAGTTTTTATGGTTTTCAGTCTGTATGGCTGTTCACTAGAATAACTTTCTGTTATTAATATTTCTGTGCTCATAGCTAAACCACATCTGCCTTTTTCTTTTATTGTTAGGTATGGCATTTGGCTGAGTTCTAGCAAAAAAAATATATTTATTCATGTTATAGACCTGGTCCATAAATAACCTTCATGAGCTTTTTCACCATTTTGATTCCATTTTCCCCCTTGTATTGGTGACATACGATATCCCAAGTGACCTTGGAAACCATATATTCACAATAGCAGGGCTTCAGTCAGCCGGCATTATTGAATGACCACAGAATTTCCTCTCCCTCCACATCAATGATCAGTATCATCCTTCTGAAACTTTAATTGTAAGGATCTGGGATATGTGTGAAATCTATACTATATCATGTATCACCAAATCTATTTATTCATTCAGCAGCTGTTTGCTGATTGCCAGGTATTGGCCAGATATTGTGTTTTACAGTGACATATAATGCTTACTGTATAGCAGAGATTAATATAGCACTTATGCATAAATTCTTTTAATCATACTTCAGCCCTGGAAAATGACTGCCATCATCCTTATCTTACAAAAGAAGAGTCTAGGATCACAGAGAATTTATATCACCTGCCATAGTTTACACAGCTGATGGATGGCAAGACCAAGCCAGCCCTCTAGAGCCCATGATTATAAACTTAGTGCTATGTTGCCTCACAAGTTCTAATTAATGGGATTAGCAGTAAACAACAACACAAAACAGCCTGTCCATAGACTCTCAAACACTTGAGACATAACAATTAAATGGATGATAGACCCTGAAAAGGCAAAGAAAAATACAATGGACAATATTATGACAATTTCAAAAATTTAAATATGGATAATTGATTAAATAAAAATCAATGCTAAATTTCCTTATTTTGTATTTTTTTAACAATTTTGGTGGGAAATATAACTACTATACTGACTTATGGAGATAGATATAGGTATATAGAGAGAATAATAATGAAAAAGCAAACAGACAAAATGTAAACAACTGTTGAATCATAATAAAGGATATATAGGAATTCCTGAATTCCTTCAACTTCTCTTTGGTTTATTTAAGATTATAATAAAAAGAAAAAAATACCACAAAAGTTTTTTTTTTTTTTTTAAATCAATATGTACTTTGAAAAAAAAGTAGAGAGAATGTTGGGAAATCTATTTCAGGAAGAATAGAGCTATGTGAAGCTGTGTGAAGGAACATGTTATGGGAAGATGTGCAGTGAGAAACAGAAGCATAAAGGTGCTAAGTAATGCCTTTGAGGAATTGCAAAAACTTTTTTACTACTAAAGCAGAGAGAGTATCAAGGAGTGACACATTAGGCAGGAGTCAGGGTCTTATAAATAATGTTAAGATACTTGAATTACTTTATAAGAGTAAAATGGAATAAAACTGTTTGGGACAAGTGAGTGATATGATCTGATTTACATTTAAAAATATAATTTGTGTATAGAGAAGGTTGTAATGGAGATAAAATAGGAAGTAAGGAGAACTCATAGAAAACACTACAATAACTCAGGTGTAGATGGTGGCTTGGCCTGGTCTGGTTGTGGTGAAGGTGATGATAAACAGAAACAAATGGCATATGCTTTAAAGGGCAGTGTATAGGCATTTTCCCTGTATTGCATGATGTATGGATAAGTGATAGCGGAATGGAATGCCATCAAGAGTCAGCACCTGCACTGTAGCCCAATGATCTGAGTGAGCCATATGTGGGTGTCTTTTCCATTAATATCTAAACTGCATTCTTAGACTACATTTTTCTCTTAAGACTCAACAGTCCAGCACCTCCTCAGTACTACTGAAGAATCATTAAAAAGCCTGTTTTTTAACTAGTTGCTACTTTTTGAATGTCATTTTAAATTGCCATGCAGTGCTTTTCATTCTGGAGAAGGAAATGGCAACCCAATCCAGTACTCTTGCCTGGAAAATCCCTTCAAACTTCACATCAGATGGCCAAAGTATTGGAGTCTCAGCTTCAACATCAGTCCCTCCAATGAACACCCAGGACTTATCTCCTTTAGCATGGACTGGTTGGATCTCCTTGCAGCCCACGGGACTCTCAAGAGTCTTCTCCAACACCACAGTTCAAAAGCATCAATTCTTTGGCGCTCAGCTTTTTTAATAGTCCAACTCTCCTTTCCACACATGACTACTGGAAAAACCATAGCCTTGACTAGACAGATCTTTGTTGGCCAAGTAATATCTCTGCTTTTTAATATGATGTCTAAGTTGGTCATAACTTTTCTTCTGAGGAGCAAGCATCTTTTAATTTTATGGCTGCAGTCACCATCTGCAGTGATTTTTGAGCCCCAAACAATAAAGTCTGCCACTGTTTCCACTGTTTCTCCATCTATTTGCCATGAAATGATGGGACCGGATGCCATAAGCTTTAAGCCAACTTTTTCACTCTCCTCTTTCACTTTCATCAAGACTCTCTTTAGTTATTTCACTTTCTGCTATAGGGTGGTGTTATCTGCAGGTTATTAATATTTCTGAGGTTATTGATATTTCTCCCAGCAATCTTGATTCCAGCTTGTGCTTCATCCTGACCAGCATTTCTCATGATGTACTCTGCATATAAGTTAAAAAAGCAGGTGACAATATACAGCCTTGATGTACTTCTTTTCCTATTTGGAACCAGTCTGTTGTTTCGTGTCCAGTTCCAACTGTTGCTTCCTGACCTGCATACAGGTTTCTCAAGAGGCAGGTCAGGTGGTCTGGTTTTCCCATCTCTTTCAGAATTTCCACAGTTTATTATAATCTACACAGTCAAAGGCTTTGGCATGGTCAATAAAGTAGAAATAGATATTTTTCTGGAACTCTCTTGCTTTTTTGATGACCCAGAGGATGTTGGCAATTTGATGTCTGGTTCCTAAGAACCTCTCAATGGAAGCCCAAATCCACTGTCCTCATAATAACTTTTGCATCCAGAAATGGAACTTTTATACCACTGAATGCAAGTTTGCTGCCCAATGTCTACAAATCCACCAGTCCAGAATAGAATTTTGCTTTGTTTTGTATATTGAAAAAGCAGGTAGTGCCACAGTCCCCCTTCCCCTTTCTCACACACACATGCATACATGTGCACCCCTGCACAGTCATGTAGTCCTAAGCTCCAAAGTTAACGTCAAAGATTTACCTCTGGTAGCACAAAGAATTTTTAACATTTGTGATTGTTTTGTCTTCTGAATGCTTCAAAGATAGCAGATAAAAATTTTGCATATGGCTTAAAATCCCTTCTATAAGTCTACAAAGTATTCTCAGTAACACTTGCACTATTTTTAATTCTAGAACAAATCCTAGTGATAGTTTTCAACATATTAGATAAAGAAAATGTTGAATAAATGTGTAAAATATTTGTAATTTGATACAGTGAATACTCCATTTCTATTTAGACATGAAAATCATTGAAACTGTGTAGAAGACAAGAAGATAAAAGAACAGCAGGCCCCGGCAAGGACCACAAAAGAAAATTATAATTATTGATAAACTGGTTTCTATAAGGCATGAGACTCTTGGAAAAAGTCCAGAGGGCACAGTTCACAGTCTTGAAAACAAGGTATGATCCTAGAGTCAGAAAACCGACCCCAGACTTTTTCTCAACTGGCGTCTCATAGTCACATGTTTTATGTATCTGGTGGAAAATCTATAGATAAAAATATTAGTCTAGTTACTGATTTTTTATTGATTACTGTTTCTTAGTTACTCAGTGGTTAATGATCACTTTGTTCTTCGGCCCTGAAGGCCACATAGGTTATAGCTTAACTCCCCGCATATTCTTTCCTTCACGGCTGAAAGTATAATTAAGCTGACTTGGATTCAGTGTCAGCACCTCCACCTTGGAGCGGTGTTGGTCCCCTGATCCTCGCTTTGCACTGGATTCTTGTGTCTTGTTTCTCATTCTTTTACAGTATTTTGTTTTCAGAAACCCTGCTGGTCGAGCCTGTCTCAACAAAACTGATAGGAATTTGAACTGTTACTCCAAAGCAGCAGATAATATACACTCAACGTTTTTGCAACTATGTGATCCTGTGTTGTTTGTCATCCCAAATATTCCTAGGCTTTTGTACCTTGGGTAAGTGTGAACATGATAGAAAGGTATATATACACTTTTTTTTTTTTTACCAGTTTCAATTACAGAATTTCAAAGACTGATGATGATAGTGTTCATGTTACTGTATAAACTGTGACTATAAGAGGCCCCTGATCAGAGTCCCATTGAACTAGCTGTCTATAGCTCTTCAACTCTGGAATCATGGATGCTACAGTGCTACATGTTAGTCATATCCTGGTGCATTGGGTATGGTATTTCTCATTGGAAAGGACAAGAGAAAATTAGGGAGCAAAATCAATGCTACTTCTATATCTATTGGTCTTGTCAGAATAGGATATAATCAGTGAGCCAGCACTTTGCTGATTTGTCACTGCCATCTTCATTCAATTGTAGCAGCACTGTCATTTCCTAAAAAGAAATCTGAGGATCAATATAACTACTAATAATTTTGACTCACCTACAGCTAACCTGCACTGTGAGTTGGATCTGCTTTATTACAGTCACTGACAAATTAGAAAACTTGGAATTGAATCTTCACTATAGCAGAGCAACTAGAAAATGTAAGGAAAAAAATATAGAAAACTATCTTGCCATGATCCATAGCAAAGAGCCTGAATGTTCACAACAAATAAGTTGTTGTTTTAATCATACATTATGTTATTTTAGGTAAAAACAATTGTATTCAAAAATAATGGTCTTCACTACTGTATAGCACAGATAACTTTGCTCAGTTATGACAGACTAAATAGAAGGGGGGTTTGAAAGGGAGTGGCTACATGTATATGTTGGCTGAGTCACTTTGCTGTATACTGAGACTATCACAACATTGTTAATCAACTATACTCCAATGTAAAATAAAATTTATATTACAGTTCTTTAAAACTAAAAAAAAAAAAGCTCTTCAACAACAATAATAATGGGTAAATGGAATCTTTGGGAGAAAACATTCATTTATTGTCTTGGTGGTAATGATTTCATGAATGTATCCTTATCCCCAAAGTCTTTGAGTTGTGTATATTAAATACGTATAGCTTTTCCCAAGTCAATCATCAATGGTTTTAAATGGTTTTAAAAAAACCATTTTTAAAACCAAAATGGTTTTAAAAAATCTATGTTTTAGCAGAAATTTCAAATATCCTTATTTCCTCCTTTATTTTTACCCAACTAGGTGTCTTACAATATGTATAAACTATTTTCTATCTAACCAGGTGTCCTAAATTTTCCAAGAGTATATTATTTATATGAAAGTGGCTAAAACACTTCACTTAAGTAGAGCTGCTCATTCAATAAAGTTAACTTTATCAAAAGCATTATTTATCAAAGAATGGCCTATTTACATGACATAAATTAACTTATATGGAATTTATTTCTGTTCAAGCACAAAAACTCCAGAAATTTCCTGTATGGTATCTAACTATAGTTTTTATTTAAATATTAGAATTCTGTAGTGTCTTTCTACTGTAGAGTTATGCATGCTTATGATGATAAATAAAAAGTGTTGCTTTAAAAAAGAATGGTCTTAAAGAGATATAACTCAGTTAATTTTTATGGAATGTCATCAGTATGGCACTAAATATGTATATTTTTGTTTCATAATTTAAAGTGAATATTTGCCATTTCTCAGGAAGATAGTTTAATTTTATCCAATGTATCTATTACTGATCCTTTCCATTAGGGCCCCTATAAGGGTCCTCCTGCCCTGAGTTGTTCAGAACTTTAGGAGACCAAGCTCAGTTCAGAAGAAAAGGAAAGTTGTATTCTTTTAATATTTGTTTTATTGAACTATATGTGACTTAAAATGTTGTGTTAGTTTCAAGTGTACAGCAAAGTGATTCAGTTATGCATATACATATATTCATTCAAGATTTTCTCATATAGGTTATCATGGAATAAATGGGAAGATATGTCTACCATATAGAGTATGCGCTTTCCCCAGCTGCCAGGCAAATTTATAGGGATCTTATAATTGGGAAAGGGGCAGAGTTCTCCTAGATAGGGTACAGCTGTGGTGCTCCTGCACTCACACTCCAGATAACAGCGCAGGCGCATCATCTCAGGGCACAACCTCCTGCATCCTGCAGCCATTTTGGATTGAGTGCTGAGGACAGCTTCTGCATGCAGCTCCAGAGCTGAGGTGTAGGCAGCCGTTTCACTCTATGAACTGTGTCTCAAGTCCTGGGTGAGAGGCTCGAGGAAGCAGAACCCTATGAACAAGTGCAACTGGACTAATGGCAAAGGAGAAAAGGTTCTATCTATAGTACGAAAACTTTTGGCATATTTTGGGAGGGAGGCAAAATTTACTTTCAAAACTTCACCTGCAGTATTTGAAAGGTTAGAATTGTTTTCTTCTTTTAAAATTATTCCTGGTGTTTCCCAATTTTACAAGCCTATTAAATCCCATTTTCATGAACACTACAAAACATATTTAGCTAGGGACCCACCTACTTTTAATAAAAAGTTTAACATTTCATCAGGATCTCATATGTAATCATTTTCGAGAATCTTTGGAGAATTATTTTCTTTACATATCCATGCTGCTGCTGCTGCTACTGCTAGGTCACTTCAGTCGTGTCCGACTCTGTGTGACCCCACAGATGGCAGCCCACCAGGCTCCCCCATCCCTGGGATTCTCCAGGCAAGAACACTGGAGTGTGTTGCCATTTCCTTCTCCAATGCATGAAAGTGAAAAGTGAAAGTGAAGTCGTTCAGTCATGTCCGACTCTTAGCAACCCCATGGACTGCAGCCTACCAGGCTTCTCCATCCATGGGATTTTCCAAGCAAGAGTACTGGAGTGGGGTACTATTGCCTTCTCCATATCCATGCTAGATATTATGTATTATAGTCACTACATGTCTATTGCCAGATTCCTCTTAGTGGCTTTATATATGATCACATCTCCATAGTAGTAACATCCTGGAGAAATGCCTTTCCTAAGCTTGCTACTACTTTCACATAGAGGTTTCATTTCAACTACATCTTACCTTTATTATTGGAGGTAATTGTTGAGATTAGATTGTCACTTGAAATAGGATGTTATTAAGTTTTTGAGATAATATAGTGAAAGTGAAGCCACTCAGTCTTGTCTGACTCTTTGTAACCCATGGACTGTAGCCCACAAAGGGAAGTACAATGTCTACCTGTGGCCAGTCCTGCAGCTAGGAAGCCCTGACTCATCATCGCAGAACCCTGACAGGTGTGGCACTGTCTAATCAGAGAGGCTTCATGAAGCGGAGCCTGTCTCCCAAAACATGTGGTACCAATAAGCCTATCCCTATCAATGGATTCAGTCTTCTCTGCATGAGGCCTACAGACAACAAATGTTTTCCCTCAACTTTGAATCAGATACTTTCTCCTTAGTCCTCATTTTCCTGTCCAAATACTGAACTCCCATTGAAATAACTGATGGTATTTGTGACCCGCATTTTCAAAGGGACCCTTTCTCTATCTCCATAGGAAAGGATATCGGCAGACAAGTGGTAAACTGTGCTGTGAGCAGAAAGCACGCACATGAAATTCATTTATGTTCTTAAAAAGAGGTTAAGACAAAACGGCGGAGACTGGTTGTCAAGGTACTCACAACTTTTAATCTAAATCTATTCTCCCTCTAAATTAGTGCACAAATCATTGAAAAATACTAATCCTTAACATTTTCCTGACATATCGGTTCATTATAATTGATTTTTTAAAAGTTCCCTAATGAGCAGACACACTGCTATAGACTGAATAAAATAATTATATTCAACATAATAATAGATTTTGAAATTATTTTTCTTGCCTGGAACACCTTTAATCCATCGGTATTGTTTTATATGAGATAAAATTCACTGTGAATATTAAGTACATCACATGCATTAATTTATGATAGTAAAGGTATTTGCTTAACCAAATTAAGCATCATGGATTCATTGAGGAGAAATTAATAAGGATTATCCAGGATATATGAGAGGAACTCATTGACTATGTAATTAATTTAAACACATATAAACAGATTGTAATGTGAGCTATTTAGGCATATAATTATAAATCATTGGATTGCAGATGAATTAATTTAGGTAACTATAAATGGTAATGATGTTGTTTAATGTTTACATTTGCTTAAAAATTATTCAAAATGTTAATTTTAACTATTCTCTTTGTTTTCATATTGCATCATAGCCATAGTATTTTCATTTGTCTTCACTTAAATATTACCTTTTTATTTAAAAACATAAAATAGTCACAAGCCTGTAGAAAAATTAGAATTACAATATAAAGAATAATTTTTCTTCAACTATTTAGGAGTAAATTATTGATCTGATGCCTCATCATCTCTACATACTATAGTGTATTTTTCTTATAAACATGTACATTCTCCTGTACAGAAAAAGAGAGAAACAGGAAGACTAGATAATTCAACAATTAAAAATTAGCACTGATAATTACTAATATCTAATTTCTCAGATCAATTAAATTTTACAATCTCCCAATAATATCCTATAAAGCAAAATGACCCATTTCAGAACCATTTATTGCATTTATTTGTTTCTGCTTTATTAGAGTTTCACAAATATGAGTTGTATTTATCAATTAAACTCCAAGGGCTTCCCTGGTGGGCTCAGTGGTGGAGGCCTTGCCTGCCAATGCGGGAGATGTGGTTAAATCCCTGGGTGTGGAAAATTCCATAGACGGGGAATGGCAACCCACTCCAGTATTCTTGCCTGGGAAATCCCATGGACAGAGGAGTCTGGCAGGCTACAGTCTGCTGCTAAGTCAATTCAGTCATGTCCGACTCTGTGCGACCCCAGAGACGGCAGCCCATCAGGCTCCACCTTTCCTGGGATTCTCCAGGCAAAAACACTGGAGTGGGTTGCCATTTCCTTCCCCAGTGCATGAAAGTGAAAAGTGAAAGTGAAGTTGCTCAGTTGTGTCCAACTCTTAGCGACCCCATGGACTGCAGCCTACCAGGGTCCTCTGTCCATGGGATTTTCCAGGCAAGAGTACTGAAGTGGGGTGCCATTGCCTTCTCCATGGGGCCTCAAAGAGTCAGACATGACTTAGGGACTCAACAACATCAAAGACATTGAAAGTACATATAGTGGTTATTTGATATAATTTTGCAATATACTGTGAAAGGAATTCCACAATTTAGTTAATTAACAAATCTATCACCTCACATCTCACATATGTGTCTTATTTTTCTACTCCTCTCACAAATTTCAATTATATACTATGGTGTTATAAACTATAGTCACCATGTTTTACGTTAGAACCTCAGACATTAGCTTATAGCTGAAAATTTGTACTCTGTTACCAACCTCATTTTTTCTTACCTCATCTCTGAGCCACTGCAACCACTTCTCTACTCTGTTACTAAGAGTATAACTTCTTTTTTAGATCCCACATATAAATTAAATGCAGTATTTGTTTTTTTTTTTTCTCTCTTATTTATTCTACTTAGCATAATGCCTTCAAGATCTATCCATGGGGTTGCAAGTGGAAGGATTTCCTGTTCTTATGACTGAATAATAGTCATATATATACACACATATATTTGTATTGTATATGTATATATACACTGTTGTTGTTGTTGAGTCACTAAGTCATGTCCGAATTTTTGCAACCCCAGGGTCTGTAGCCTGCCAGGCTCCTCTGTCCATGGGATTTCCCAGGCAAGAATACTGGAGTGGATTACCATTTCCTCCTCAAGGGGATCTTCTCAGCCCAAGGATTGAACCAGCCTCTCCTGTATTGGCAATGGGTTCTTTATCACTGAGCCACCAGGGAAACCCTTCTATTAAATAGCTATTGTTAATAATCAGTAAATACATTTAGATGCCATGCCTTTTTAGTCTCCTCTCTAGAGTTATTCTTATTCTAGAGTTATTTTTCTTTGGCTTTGAGGATTGAATGTCAGTTGTTTAGGGTTGTCCCTTAATTTATATTTTTCTAGTGTCTTCTCATGATTATACTCATGTATTTTCAGCAAGAATATCACTGAAGTGGTATGTTCTTTCACTGTATCTTTTCAGGTGGTATACAGCTCTAGTATATCCCTTTACTGGTTTTTATGTTGATTACTTGATAGTTGGAATATTTCATTTCTCTATTATAAAGATTTTCTTTTCCTTCATTTTTAGGATTTGGGGAAAGATGTAATTTGAAGAATTTGAAGCTCTGTAAAAATCCCACTGTTCATAAAATTACACACACCACATGCTCATGAAATTTTGTTTTCTTTGTATTCATTGGATCATAATCATCTTTTGAGTATTCAGAGTATCCCCAGTTTGGCCATTCAATCTGGCTTTATGTTCTTCGTCATTTTTCTGTTATTCCTTTGGCATTTTTTTTGCACAATAAGGAGTGCCAGGCTTTCTTGTGCTTTTCCTACTCAATCCTAGAATTAACTTTTTGCCCAAGCAGTTCTAATTTATTTTAGTAGAAAATTTAGAAACTAAAATATAATTGTTAGAGGTCCACTTATTGATATCAAATTCTGTTCCCTGGCTACATAGACACACACGCACAACTCTGTACATTTTTACTTTCAGTTTATCAATCATCTTATTATATCTATTTAAATTGAAAACTGTGAACACAAACCAATACTCAAAATTCCTATTAATATCATAGTTTTGTATTGTAATTCCATTGCTTAACATTGAGAAAACTGTGTTTCTCTGTATTTAATAAAAGGTATTACTTGATCATTTGTCCAATTTAATAGCAGTTTCCCATCTCAACTTCCACTCCCTCCTCTGTGTGAACGTTATCCTTGTCCTGCTTGGGCTCTACCACCACATTCCAGCAGCTCCTTAGTTAGGATGACCTGTCCCCATACTCAGACTCTCAATCTCCACAATAAGCCAAGAGTAGATTTCCTCTTTGCCCTACTTGGTTCTCATCCACTAAACAAGGAAGGATGCCAGCATTTCCACGTGAACGTCCTTCTCACCCCACTTGGAATCCTAAACCACTCTGAGTTCTGTTGTAGGAGTCAGGATTGAGGGACAAACTGTACTACTTTTGCTCAGCTTCTGTCACTAGCTTTAGAGTTGAATTATTTCGAGATTTCAAGGTTGAGGAAAAGGGAAAAATGAAAAAAGGAAGAGGATATAAAATAGGAAAAGGAACATTTTAAATGTTTAATATAAAAAAAGTAATACAGTCTGTCACATATGAAAAACTAAAAAACTTGAAAAATTGACCTATTTTGAATATATCTATTATATGTAATAACCATTTTCTGTCACATTTCCTGCAAATACATCTTCTAGTCTGTGTTTTGCTTTTTTATTTGACTTTGCTATTTATTAACATGTTATATTTGAAATAATTTAAATCTATATTTTGGGATTCCCTGATAGCTCACTTGGTAAAGAATCTACTTGCAATGCAGGATTCCCCAGTTCAATTCCTGGGTCAGGAAGATACCCTGGAGAAGGGTAAGGCTACCCACTCCAGCATTCTGGCCTGGAGAATTCCATGGACTGTATAGTCCATGGAATCGCAAGAGCTGGACATGACTGAGTGACTTTCACTTTTCATTAAACCTATATTTTATTACTAAAATATCTAAAACAACAAAAAAGACAAAAATTAAGCTTATTAATTATTGATTGTAGAAATATAGGTGCTTTTTATTGCCCTTTTTCTTTTTTGTGCACTGTAAAACATTTAAATTATAATAGAGAATGAACTTATATGGGGGAGCAAATAAGTCATTACAGGTATAAAAATAGTCTGTAAATCCATTTTGAGTTCCTGCTAATTCTATAGACTATTTCAACTAGGCAGTTGGCAAGTGAGACTCAAAGCTTTGAGCTAAAGTTAAACTTATAGTTTACACAAAGCACTGAGCCCTGGTGGCCGACACTGCTCTCCCACCTGTGCTGGGACTCCAGGGGCAAGGGGTGGATGACCCTTGAGTGCAGATGTGGGTTTGGTAGCGAGGTGGGGGTGCGGCAGAGAAAGCCTTGTAGTGCGAGGTCTGTCTTGACGGGGACGTCCTGGGGGGCCAGGAACCAGAAAGCTGTAGGGGACAAGTGGGAGGCTGGGAGCAGACACTCTGGGAATGGCCTTGGGCCCGGCAGCCTTTCTTGGTCCAAAGCTGGGTGGATGGGTGGGAGAGTCTGCCCTCCACCTCACTCAGGGTGGAAACAGACTCCGGCGGGGACCCTCAATGGCACCAGCAGACCCTATTCAACCATGAATGGCCCTGAGCATCCTTCAGGTCCTCTCTCCACAGTCACAGGACCGTGGAGCTGGACAAATGTGACCCTCTGCCAGAGGGCAGGCAAGTAGGGGCCAAGTCCAGGCTCTGGTTGTGCCCACATTCTGCCTGGTGAGGGACGTAGGGAATGCACTTATAGATAAACTTATAGTGCAACCGTACTTGCCGTGGTTTTGCATGACAAAGATAATTCAAAATGAATAAAATTGAAAACAGCCCAAATATGCATCAACAAGTGAATTAGTAAACCAATTGTGATGTAGTCATACAATAGAATTTAGCAGTAAAATGAAAGAAATGATTGGTACAGCAACATGGAGAAATCTCAAAATAACTATGCTGAGTGAAAGAATCCAGATGGATTCTGTATAATTCCATTTATATAAAAGTCTAGAAAATAGAAAATAATCAGTGACAGAAAGCAATTTTAAAAAGGAAAGGAAGGATTAATTATAAAGGAGTATAAGAAAGTTTTTGAGCTAATGGATACCTTCATTATCATGACTGTGGTGAGGATTTCACATGTAAGTCAAAACTGAGCAAATTTTAGACTTTAAATATTTGTAGTTTATGCATATCAATTCTGTTATACTCTAACAAAACAATATTTTTTTTTAGTCAGTTGAGCTATATTTCCTTTATTGGCTCCTGGATTATTTTTATCCTTACTGTTTTTCTTTTTTTGGTCATATTCTATACATCCAAGTGTCATTATATATATATGCATATATATAAACATAAATATAAAACAATAAATTATATTAATTTTCTTGCAAATTAATATAAGTAAATATAATTAACAATAATTCAATTCTCTTTTATTTTTTTTAATTTTATTTTATTTAACTTTAAAATATTGTATTGGTTTTGCCATATATCAAAATGAATCTGCCACAGGTATACATGTGTTCCCCATCCTGAACCCTCCTCCCTCCTCCCTCCCCATACCATCCCTCCAGGTAGTCCCAGTGCACCAGCCCCAAGCATCCAGTATCATGCATCAAACCTGGACTGGCGACTCATTTCATATATGATATTATACGTTTCAATACCAGTCTCCCAAATTATCCCACCCTCTCCCTCTCCCACAGAGTCCAAAAGACTGTTTTATACATTAGTGTCTCTTTTGCTGTCCCGTATACAGGGTTATTGTTACCATCTTTTTAAATTCCATATATATGCATTATTATACTGTATTGGTGTTTTTCTTTATGGCTTACTTCACTCTGTATAATAGGCTCCAGTTTCATCCACCTCATTAGAACTGATTCAAATGTATTCTTTTTAATGGCTGAGTAATACTCCATTGTGTATATGTATTACAGCTTTCTTATCCATTCATCTGCTGATGGACATCTAGGTTGCTTCCATGTCCTGGCTACTATAAACAGTGCTGCGATGAACATTGGGGTACACGTGGCTCTTTCCCTTCTGGTTTCCTCAGTGTGTATGCCCAGCAGTGGGATTGCTGGATCATAAGGCAGTTCTGTTTCCAGTTTTTTAAGGAATCTCCACACTGTTCTCCATAGTGGCTGTACTAGTTTGCATTCCCACCAACAGTGTAAGAGGGGTCCCTTTTCTCCACACCCTCTCCAGCATTTATTGCTTGTAGACTTTTGGATCGAAGCCATTCTGACTGGTGTGAAATGGTACCTCATAGTGGTTTTGATTTGCATTTCTCTGATAATGAGTGATGTTGAGCATCTTTTCAGGTGTTTGTTAGCCATCTGTATGTCTTCTTTGGAGAAATGTCTGTTTAGTTCTTTGGCCCATTTTTTGATTGGGTCATTTATTTTTCTGGAGTTGAGTTGTAGGAGTTGCTTATATATTTTTGAGATTAATTATTTGTCAGTTGCTTCATTTGCTATTATTTTCTCCCATTCTGAAGGCTGTCTTTTCACCTTGCTTATAGTTTCCTTTTTTGTACAAAAGCTTTTAAGTTTAATTAATTGAAATAATTAATTAATTGAATTATTTTAATTGAAATAAAATGATCTTTGTAATAGAATAGTTTCCTCAACATATTTAGCACAATTCCTATATTTTATATTGTAATAGTTAATTTATCCTGTGCCAATATTATACTAGTTTGAATGAAGTAGACTTTTGGTAAATTTTATGATCTCATAGTTGGTGGGTTTAGTTGCCAAGTCGTGTCCGACTGTTGAGACCCCATGGACTGTAGCCCCCCAAACTCCTCTGTCCATGGGATTCTATAGGCAAGAATACTAGAGGGGGTTGCCCCTTCCTTCTCCAGGTTGTCTTCCCAACCCAGGAATCCAGCCTGGGTCTTCTACATTGCAGGCAGACGATTTATGATGTCATAGCCCTTCCTAAAATTTTGCTTTTTCAAAATGGATTTGGCTTTTATTTAACTGTTTTTCTTATTTTGGAATTTAAAATCATTCTTTTTTTTTTTTCCTTAAACTCTGAACCCTGATTAGAGTTCCATTAATTACATTACATTAATAGACTTTTACAATAGTAAATCTGATATTCTAAAAGCATTTACTCTTGATATCTCATTTTATGTCTTTCAATAACACCTCTTAGTTTGAACTATGTAAGTACTATCCTTTCCTATGAAATATTTTTATGTACCATATATAAATACTTTTTTACTAATTTAACAAACTATTCTCTATTTTTAACATATAATTCATATTTTATAAATCTACTTTTCTATGTAAGCAGCTGTTTACTTTGCAAGTCAGATTTAAAATTTTTCTGATTATATGTTCTTTTCTTATCATACTAGCCGTAACCTAAAATATGGGCTTCCCAGGTAGCACTAGTGATAAAGAACCTGGCTGCTAATGCAGGAGACATAAGAGATGTGTGTTTGACCCCTCGATTGGAAAGATCCCCTGGAGGAGACCATGGCAACCCACTCCAGTATTCTTGCCTGGAGAATCTGCATAGGGATGACTTGATGGGCAATGGCCCATAGGCTCTCAAAGAGTCAGACATGAATGAAGCAATGTAGCATGCACACAACCTAAAATATATAATTAATAGTAATGTAGAATGATGTGCAGGTATTTAATTTTAAAACAATTTTGTAAAGTGATTAAATATGTATCATAAAAATGTTAATATAGTACAGCATATTAGGGAAGAAGTTGCAGAATTAGACACTGCCCGACATCATTTACTAGCTCTTTGACATTTAAAACTTATTTAACCTCTCTAAACTTCAAGGTCTTTACCTGCTAAATTGATAATGACCATACCTACTTCCTGATGTATTTAAAGAATGTAGTAACTTAACAATTAGTAACCATTAAATAGAATTAATCATTTTTATTGTTTGCGAGAATTAAAGAATTTTATATACAAAGCAGATTGCTCTTGAAATTAGTAATGCATATTTAAATAACATAGGCATGGTATGCATACTAAACAAATCTTGTTTAATAAACATAATGAAATTTAACTATTTTGGGCTGACTTTCTGGCATGTAAATTAGTGATAATAAATGATTTTACTAATTAAGTTACTGAATCCAAAAAAGGTGAATGAATTTCATGTCCCTTTGTAAAATTCTAATTGAGGAACCAGTTGGAACTTAAGGCATTTTATGGATGTTAGTTAATAGGTATAATGTTTTCCAATCTAGGAAATGGTAAACTGAAAATAGAAAGAAAAATACTTGTTAGTTTTCTCTTTCTGTTGCAAAGAGAACAACAAAACATTGTTTAACTTTTGTAGCCCCAAAGTGTATTTGCTAAAGGTCTTTGAGTATAATAGTCTCCAGTATATTTTAAGGGTTAGTCTTATTGACCTACAAATAATCAATTAAAAAAAAAAAAGTGATTCCATGTAAGAAATCTGTTTTTCTTTGTAGTTCTTCCATAGAATTACTGTCATAAGAGTATTCATTTCAAGTATCTAAGTATTGTGCAAGCAGTAAGAGTTTTGAGTCACCAAAATCACTTATTGGGTATTTATCTAATAATTATTGATAGCTTCCTATATTACTAATACTCTCTTTTGCTCTTTCACCTTTTTAGTCTCATTTAATTTGGCCAAATTATTAGAAAGAAAGAAAGTTACCTCAGAGGAAACTTGTACATCTCACATAAGATCACAACTAGATAAGCCAGAAATAAAATTTGGAATTAAAATCAAATTTCCATGATTCTAATACCAAGACCAGATTTATTTCCTCCAGTAATGACAACTCTAAAGACAATTTGTTCACCACCAGAAATACTGTTTGTTTTAATTCACTGAAACTTCAGCTAGTTTGTTATAATTTCTATATGCCAAAATCAATTAAGGGACTAGTCTAAATTCTGCAGAAATAGCAAATCAAGAATTGAGAACAAGAAACAGACAGAACTCTCAAAATATTCTCGACGTTAGTCTGTTTTCTTATGTAAAGTAAACCTTGGAAGGAAAGCTAGGGCAATCTCTGGAATGATTGCAGTGGAGAATGAATGTAATAGCTAGAAAGTTGTATGTGGCCTTTTACCCAAGCATTTATTTCTTCATTCTATCCAATGGATCTTTAAGTAATTTCAGACTTTGTGATAGACATCTTTCATTTATCCAAGCAAGAGCAGATTCAGATTTTTTTTAATTATTATCCTGATTAATCAACAGATTATTTCTGCCAACTGTGTCTGGGATATGAGGAGGCAGTAAATCCGCCTAAATAGTAAAACTGAAAAATATTGAAAATACAATGCAGGAAACAAAAGGAACTTCAACTTTTCCTGCAATATCTTTTGTACCTAAAGTTTCTAAAACAAAATGCCAAAATCTTATGCTTGTTAATTAGTGCTTGTGGGAACACAGGCGTTTTCTATTATTGTCTTTTTTTTTCATTTTAAAACATGTTAAGCCATAAAAATGATCTATGTACTACAGTATAAATGTATGTATGAAGAAAAATGCTTCCCTGTGAAACTGTAAACAAACTAAGAGTCCATAAATCCACTTTGAGTTTGTGATGACTCTTAGATTACTCCAATACGGAATAATGTTTGCAAGACCCAAAGCTCAGTGCTAAAAAGACCATTTACGTATCATATATTAAGCTCTTAGTTGAAAACACTCATGAAAACCTGGCTCTGCTATTCAAGATAGTGCTTTTGGGAATGTTTAATTTTAACTCATTTCTAAAATATCAAGTCTTTTAAATTTTATTCTCTTAAAAAAAAAAAACAAACCAGCTACTTATTATGATTATTTCACATTAGATATGTTTAGCCTAAAGAGCACTAAGTAGAAGCCAGTATGCCTGAGTCTATAACTCACACTATTCCTCAGTAGTCATGTGACCTTGTCCAATCCTTACTTTGCTTCTTTGAAAAGAGTGGGGACTGTTGAGCTATAAAAATGAGAATAGTTGTTTTCAAATGTTTCCTTGTTCTTAAATTTTTTCCTAATATGTGAAAGGTTTTGTTCATAGGAACTCTCATTTCAGAGAGTAAGGAGATAAAAAATGTTCACCCTTTTTATGGTAAAATATCCTAATTTACTGACACTTTGAAAGCAATAACTCATCCAAAGTTTTTACGTTACAAGGAATAGAATTTGTATATTGCAAATAATTGGTCAAAATTTTAGACTCCAATGTGCCTTGATGTATTGGGTGTATTTTTTAGGTTATGGTTTTGAAAATTGAGTTTACTCTCTCAAACTACTGCCCATATTATAGAACCTTTAACTATTTACATTTAAATTATAGATTTTAAAACTGGGTCACACCAGTCACATTTCCTGTCTTTAATAGCACATGTGGTTAATAGTCACCACTGGACAATTTCGTCATTGCAGAAAGTTCTATTGCTGCTGCTGCTGCTGCTGGCACTGCTCTAAAAAGTTAGATCCCAGTGTTAAGCTTGAGTTGTATATATGGATGATTATCTGCATGTTAGCAATACAGAAAGGAATCATTGTCATGTGGTAAAAAGAAAATCATACAAATTTGTTCCTAGCAAGATTAGGAAACGGAGGACAACGTAAGTAGGATGACTGAACCTAGAAAGAATTCAGTTCAGTTCAGTTCAGTTCAGTCGCTCAGTCGTGTCAGACTCTTTGTGACCCCATGAATCGCAGCACGCCAGGCCTCCCTGTCCATCACCAACTCCCGGAGTTCAGTGAGACTCACGTCCATCGAGTCAGTGATGCCATCCAGCCATCTCATCCTCTGTTGTCCCCTTCTCCTCCTGCCCCCAATCCCTACCAGTATCAGAGTCTTTTCCAATGAGTCAACTCTTCGCATGAGGTGGCCAAAGTACTGGAGTTTCAGCTTTAGCATCATTCCTTCCAAAGAAATCCCAGGGCTGATCTCCAGTTAATCATAAATGTTGAACTGTTGAAAACTATGTATGTTCTCTCATCTGTATTAAGTTTATAGTTGTCTATAGAGTATGGATACAAATTCCTGTTATACTGAAAAAAATCTCTGACTTTATAAATAGTGAGTATAGGAAATTGGTGATAATTATGAGG